>NC_139346.1:176320497-176920497 GCF_055883805.1 Amblyomma maculatum | reverse complement strand
ATCACCCTCCCCCCACCGCCGTCAGTCCCGTTCGCCCCAACGTCGTCGCTTTTCATCTCCCAGTCCATGTGGCCGCTCCCCGACGGAAAACAAGGCGCTGCAGCGTCTAGAGGTGATGCTGCAGTAGGGACCACGATCTCAAATCCTCGCCTAGCTCTTCGTACGCGCCGTAATTTTCTCACCGTGTTCATGGATGGCACAGCCGTTCAAGCCCTCATTGACACCGGTGCGCAAGTTTCTGTCATGAGCCCAGAACTCCGTTCTCGCTTGCGAAAAGTGCTGACCCCTGCCCCTATACAGGTTGTGCGTGTTGCAGATGGAACAACGTCAAAAGTCATTGGCTTGTGCTCTGCCCACTTAACGATTTCTGGCCGCCATACTACTGTCCTCTTCACAGTTCTGCAGCATTGTCCTCACGACATCATCCTTGTCCTCGACTTTCTTTCTGACCATGCAGCCATCATAGACAGTGCAACAAGCGTCGTTGAACTTGACCTCCCCTCTCCTTTCGACCCATCCTCTCCTGTTCTGCACCGCCTTTGTAGTGTCGACTTTGTCCGCCTGCCACCTGAAGCCGCAACTTATGTTACATTCCGCTTGTACCCTCAATTCCCGATGGACACTACACTATATCGTTACCCCAACCCTTGATGCTCCCCTGTCCCGAAGCGTTGCCCTTGCTCATACCGTCGTCACAATAACCGCTAACCAAACATGCCTCCCTGTTTTGAACTTTGCGTCGCAAATCCAGCCCCTCCCGCAAGGCATCTCGCTCGCCACTCTGTGCCCTGCGGATTAATGTGATATCTCCGTTGTGGCAATCGGTTTGACGCCCTCCTCTGACTGCTCTTTATCTGAGGTTTCCAGTCTCCAAGACTACGCCAAGATGATCGCTCCGGACCTTTCTCCTCCACAAGCTCATGCACTCTGTCGTCTGCTGGCATCTTTCAGAGACATATTTGATTTTGATCAGCGCCCATTGTCTCGAACTGCTCTTGTGCAAAATCACAAACACACCGGCGACGCTGCTCCTATTCATCACCGTCCTTATCGCGTATCCGGCGCTCAACGCCAGGTAATACAAAAAGGAGGTTGACAAGATTCTCGCTCAAGACATCATCGAACCCTCGACGAGCCCTTGGGCGTCCCCAGTCGTTCTGGTTAAAAGAAAGACCTTTTGCGTCGATTATCGCCATCTCAACAGTATCACTAAAAAGGATGTGTACCCTCTCCCCAGAATTGATGATGCCCTAGACTGCCTCCATGGAGCTAAATACGTTTCTTCAATCGATTTAAGGTCTGAGTATCGGCAGATCGCTGTTGGCGAGCAGGACCGTGAAAAAACAGCCTTTGTCACACCATACGGCTTGTACCACTTTAAAGTCATGCCGTTTGGTCTCTGCAATGCACCGGCGACCTTTGAACGAATGATCGACTCCATTCTACGCGGATTTAAATGGACAACCTGCCTGTGCTACCTCGACGACGTCATCGTTTTCTCGCCGACCTTTTCTTTGCACCTTGAACGCCTTACCAGTATACGCAATGTATTCCGTACAGCCGGCATTCAGCTCAATTCATCAAAGCGCCAGTTTGGTCGCAGCCAACTCACCATTCTTGTACACATGGTTGACGCCTCCAGAGTACGACCTGATCCGGCTAAAATTCAAGCCGTCAAAGACTCCGCGTCCCCAGTCTTCGAAGGATGTACGCAGCTTTGTCGGCCTCTGCTCATACTTCCGCCGCTTTATCAAAGATTGTGCCCGTATCGCTCGTCCCCTCACCGACCTACTACTTAAGGAAGACACCGCTTTCACGTGGGACCCTGATAAGCAAGGTACGTTTTCAACGCTTATAAGCTTACTGACGTCTCCCCCTGTCTTGGCTCATTTTGATCCGTCAGCTTCCACTCAAGTTCGAACAGACGCCTGAGGATATGGAATCGGTGCAGTGCTGGCTCAACGCCAACATGGCAACGACCGCGTCATTGCATATGCTAACCGCCTTCTTTCCAACGCGGAACGAAATTATTCGATTACTGAGTGCGAGTGTCTCGCCCTTGTATGGGCTGTCGCTAAATTCCGACCTTACTTATTCGGCCATTCTTTCTCAGTTGTCACTGACCACCACGCGCTTTGTTGGTTGTCATCTCTGAGAGATCCCTCCGGCTGTCTTGGTCGGTGGGCTTAGCGCCTTCAAGAATACTGCTATAACGTCGTTTACAAGTCGGGCCGCCTTCATCAAGATGTCGATTGTTTGTCTCGCTATCCTGTAGAGCCCCCTGATCTCGGCGACGCAGAGGCGATTCCATGTGTGTTCACCCTTTCCAATCTCGCCAACAGAGCAGGAGAACAGCGCAACGACCCATCTTTAAGAGCCATTATTGAAGGCCCTGCATCTGGAAGAACAGATTCTTCTCTCAAGCTTTTTGTTGTACAGGATGGTATCCTCTGTCGCAGTAATTTTCATAATGACGGTTCTCCCCTCCTGTTGGTGATTCCCAAAAAGCTCCGCTGCTCTGTTATTCAATAACTCCACGACCTGTTTACAGCTTGCCATCTCGGTGTGTCTCGCACTTACGACTTGGTACGGCGTCGTTTTGTTTTTGGCCTGTGACACGTGTCAGAGGAGGAAAAACCATCGCGGTCACCAGCTGGCCTTCTCCAATCTTTTGGCGTGCTCTTGGAACCATTTTATCGTGTTGGGCTTGACCTTCTTGGCCCCTTCCCGACGTCACGGTCGGGTCCTAACTGGATCGCAGTGGCAACCGATTATGCAACACGCTATGCAATCACCCGAGCTATACCCACGAGCTGCCTACGGATGCAGCTGACTTTCTTCTACACAGCGTCATTCTCCATCACGGCGCTCCTCGTCAATTAATCACCGACCGCGGGCGCTACCTTTTGTCCCGAGTTGTTGAAGAAATCCTGCGTTCATGCTCTACGAAGCATAAGCTCGCAACCGCGTACCATCCTCAAACCAACGGTCTTACCGAGCGCTTCAACCGCACACTTACGGACACGTTATCTATGTATGTATCACCTGATCACCACGACTGGGGCCTAGCGCTGCCATATGTGACCTTAGCTTACAACTCTTCTAAGCACGACACGACGGGTTATTCACCCTTCTTCCTGCTCTTTGGCAGGCACCCCGCTTTACCTTTGGACACGTTGGTTCCGCCTGCTGGCCGCTCCATAACTACCTACGCACGTGACGCCATTACGCAAGCCACTGAAGCGCGCCAAGTAGCCCGTAGTCAGCTCCTCGCCTCTCAGACTTCTCAGAAGTCTGCTTACGATAGGCGACATTGCCACGTAACCTATGACCTTGGGGCCTTGGTTCTTTTGTGGTCTCCTGCACGCCGCATTGGTCTTCTGGAGAAACTTCTGTCCCCCTACCCTTATCGGGTGGTGCGCCAAGTCACTGATGCGACGTATGAACTTACCCCTCTTGTGCCTGCGTCCTCCTCTCGCCCCACTACTGACATTGCCCACGTCTCGCGCCTGAAGCTGTACAAATTTATGCCTTCTTTACCAGTTTAGCGCCGGGACGACGCTTACACCGCCGGGGGGTCATGCTACGCGATGACGACGACGAAGTGCGTCCTCTTGCCGTGCGGAAGGGACAAGGTGAAGAAGTGGGACTGGTTCCGTGTTGCTGCTCGCTGCTGTGCCAGTTCTAACTTTGCTGTAAATACACTGTAAATACATCGCGTTTCCATATAACAATATGTTCATAATATTATCTTAAAATATTCCACAGTTGCTTGAGAAATATATTCAAGAATTGAGACGATTGGATTTAAGTGGCAGTTTTCGGTACTCGACGTGGGCACAGCAAGTACCGGAGAAAACAGTTTGCTACGCATTTCATGATTATGCCACTGTATTCTAATCTACATGTTCGTAACGGTATCTTACAATATTGCACAGTTGCCTCAAAATTAAAAGTGGTATTCAAGATAGCTGGACTTTACACTCACAGAAGCAGGCACGATGAAACCAGTACGGATAGAAAGACTATCTTTGCCAGAGTCATAGTCAGGCGTCTTCAAATGGAAGCTCTGTGTGGCAGATCCAGCAGAGAATGGGCAATTTACTGTCGATATATATAGTGCTTCATTACTTTATTGTCCCGTACAATCTCTCTTTCTGCCTCCCAACACTGGTGACGGTTCAATTTTTATAGCGTTATTTTCTCTCGTTAATTGTTTCTGCTAAAGATGGATATCAACCTTAAGTGATCAATTTTGCACGAGAGTACATTTATTTTTGAGGCATGATAAAGAATGGCATGGTGTAGGGTAGGGAAATGTAAAATGAACTAAAATTCAATATCAGAAAAGCTTTTTGTTAGCGTATAGCTGCATTCTTTCACAAGGGTTATTAGTCTTGTTATTCTGGCCTCCGCTGGCTTAATAAATCTGCCACTGATGTTAGGTTTTTTCTGAAGTCGAGGCAATAAAGACATAGAGATGATCCCAAGGTCTAAATAAAGTGCAAATGAAGTTTCAATGGTTTAAAAATAAAAACATTCGGATTTTCAGTATTCTTGCTTAGAATTTCAGAGTTGATGTTTTCTTCCTGATTCGCAAAAGAAAGTTCAATAACATACACAGTAATAATAGACTAAGCCAGATCTTCAGAAAAACATTGGCTGTTGTTCAGCTCTGGTTAAACCTGGATGAAAGCGGAAGCTTCTTTTGCCTGCTACATTATTCCTCTATCACGCCCTGTCAATGTAGGGCGGTAGGCTATTGGGGACACCTATACTCAACCTTTAGGGTATGACGCGAGAGCGTAAGGTACCAATCTGCCCACATATAAAGTCCCTCCTTACGAAGCCGTATGGATGTACCTGCGGGTCCTAGTGGTAATGTGAATGCAAAGGGTTCTGGCGGGCTGATTCTGATGTCTTACTCCGATATGAAAGGAGCGACCCGGGTTGGTTGGAAACTCCTGCCCGTATGATAAGGGTAACGTGAATTCAAATGCCACGGAAGGCTGATTCTTATGTTACCCTCCCACATGAAAGGAGAGACCCGAGTCGGCACTCTTTCAGGCACCCACCGACACTGACACTGGAGGCTCGAGTTGGCTGCCGTAGTGAAGCTTCAGCTTCAAAAAGGCTGGTACTCAGGCAATTGTTTCCATGAGGACACTGTTTGCAATTAGCAAAATTTGAATTAGTCGGAAAAGGGTTAAATTCTTGGTCCCGCTTCTTCTTACGCGGCCACTTCTACGCCTAAAAAGGTTAAAATGTTGTAGTGATATTCCCCCTTTAATGTTTGTGCCTGAATGTGCACCTTGGCATCTGAAAATGTTGAGCGAGTTGCTGCGAGAAAATGTCTGCGAGAAAAACAAAAGAACAGACGGAGGATAAGCGGCAGAGAACAGGAACTACAAAGAAGTTATGAGTCCCATCAGTGTAATGTAAAGGAGCGAAGCGCAATCCACCGCATGGTGCTTGTCATGACTAGTAGGTAACAATGCGGCGAATTATAGAGAAGTAGACAGACGGCAAATTTGAAGCGTATGACAGGTAACAGATCACTTAGTGGCTGGCGGTACGGCAAAAATGAGAAGGGTTCTACGCTGCAGAACCGAATGTGAAGCGAAAGCATTGGCTGCTGATGGCCGAGTGTTCTTCCTCTGATTCTTCTCCTTCTCCGTCACCTTCTTGCTCTTCGTCTTCGTCTTCAAATTCTTCTTCGTCTTCCTCGCTGCTGTGAAAGGTCACTCGTGGCCGACGCCACGGCAAACGCGATGAGCTGAAACCGAACATAACATTGCTTTCGCAAGAAAACAGGCATGAGCTACCGGAAGGCGGCTGCCCCGGCGGAAGAACAATGTGGGTGGCTACCGTAGTAATTAAGAGGAGGGTATGGCGAGTGCTGGATAACGCGATACAAGAAGGTTGTGCTACGGGAAGCAGCAGAAGAATGAATTTTATAAAAAAGTTCAAGAAGGTGAAGGAATGGCAGAACACGAAACAGGAATGGAAGGCGGAGGAGACGGGCGCGTCTGGAGAGAGGAAAGAGTGGGGGAAGAGGAAAATGCGAAAGTATGAAGTATAAAGTGCAGGAAGTACATCGGGCCAGGGGAGAGGGATAGCGCTGAGATGGTTCTGCCTGACGCGTGATGTGCTTTGCCTATCTATGAGTGTGCAGTTGCGCACGCCGCGAGGTAAATTCGATGTGGCGCAGCGACAGCTCTCATTGCAATGAGCAACTCAAGTAACTCGATAAACTTCGACTTTCATAATCAGACGTTGGTCCGGCACCTGAACAGCCTGGTAATTTCGGACCACAGGCCTGAGTGTACCAAGTACCAGAAAAGGATTTCCAGCCTCTTAGGGTGATACGTGTGGGAAGCAAACAGCAGTGTTAATGTTCACACACACAGACACGTCTGAGATTACCTCAGAAATTCGAGATAAAGTTTTGTTCACTGTTTTGACAGAATGCTGTTTTCGATACAAGCAATGAAGAAGTCCGTCCCATCCATTTCCCTATGAGGTTGTCAATTTTGTGGCCCTAAAAGAAATGATTGCGCATTTGCAAGCCCCTCGTGTTTTCCAATCTCTCAGGAAAGTGGCTGTGACGTAGCTCGGATAAGCCTGGTTATGCAGGTGAAAGCTTTGTTATGCGTGGATATGCTGTGTTGCTAAACCAGGTTAGACGCATATCGGTAGATTAAGCATGATCAGAAGCACGTTTGATGTGGGTGAACGCCTCCCTGACTGAGAATGTCATGAAAACACAGCCGAAGCGCTGGTTCAAGCGGGCGACTCCTCCACAGGTGCTGGCGAACCCGAAGGACGCCAGCACCTGGTCTAAAGGCATGCCAGCGCCGAGTAAATACTGAAAAGGAGGTTCCACGGGGCGATACAGATGGGTAGCTGGGGCAGTGAACGGAAAGGATAGACAGGGAGTGGAAAGCTGTGTGGCATAGTGTCAGGCAAGATTGCTTACTTGTCGAGCTTGATAATTAGCTTACCGGCTTTCTTAGACCAGTCACTAATTTCCAAAATTTTTTGATGTTTTCGATTATTCAGTGTTTTTGTGGTTTGTGTCCTCGACGTGCGACGATCTGGGGGTCCCTGGCCACCGACAGAAGCACGCAAAGCGACCTCCTTGGCGCTCTGCGCCGTATCCACGCCGACACAAACCACCATCACCAGCCGCATTGCATGCTGCGCTGATGGCAGAAGAGCTGTCGGCTAGTCAAGCGGCTCTTGCAGAGGCGGCAACAGATCACAGCTCTGCGAACAAAAGACCACGTGAAGAACAAGCCAACGATGATCCTTTGGGTAGAGGAAATGGACCAGGCATCCTTCACCGTTGTGTCCTTCAAGAAAAAGAAAGCTGCTGGTGTTCCGGTTGGTTGTCTTCAGGCCCACCAAGGTAGTAGGCAATATATGGAAAACCAACCATAACATCATGGCTTCGGCAGTTGTAGCGTCGTCTCAAGAAAAAATTAGTTGCGGCATGTATCTCAAACAGTTAGCCTCATCCGCCGAGTTTCGAGCAAAGGCAGATGACTAAAGGAAAAGAATCTTCTGTGCATAATCTAGGCATTTATCATTAGTCGAATCAGCTAATCTACGCCATACGCACCCTTAAGGCAGCAGAAAGCCAAAAATTAGAGAGTCTCATCCGCACAAGTATTAAAAGAGCCCTTGGACTGCCGCGCTGTACTTCCACCGCTAGCCTCCTGCAACTGGGCATCCATAACACATGGGATGAGATCGCGGAAGCGGTGCGCATTTCACAGGTAGAACGGCTCCGCCTAACTGCCGCAGGCAGATCGATTCTAGAAAAACTGGGCATCGACACTTGGGGAGGCGCTCAGACAAAAATCTAAAATAGACATGGCTGTACGGGACAGGCTATAGATACCTCCGCTGCCAAAAAACATGCATCCCAAACACCATACGGAGCGTCGGGAAAAAGGAGCTCAAATGCTCAGTAAAAAATTTAGCCGCTTGCCGCTGGAGGAAGTAGCCTTTGTAAATGCTGCCGGAGGAGCAAGCCCCTTTATGGTTGCAGTGGTAACGAATGGGTCGGGTAGACCGATCACCGCAGTCACCCTGGAAACTAGATCTCCTGAGGCAGCTGAGGAAGTGGCTGTAGCTCTAGCCTGCGCCAAGACAAAGGCGCGTTTCGTAATCTGCGACAGCAAAACTGCCATACGAAATTACAGTCATGGGTTGATTGAGCCCCAGGCAATTCGAATATTACACCAATCACCAATCTCGCGGACTATACAGCTGATTTGGACTCCAGCGCACACTGGCGTTCCCGGCAACGAATCCGCCCATGCCATGGCTCGAGGGCTCTACCACCGAGCCGGCGGCAGAGAGGGGGGCTTGGAGTGGGGAGCATAGAGTGTGCCAAATCTTACACAGAAATTCTGCAGCATTATAAACTCAGTAGACGGGTGGCTGCTGCGCCGGCCCCTACCGTAAATGGCAGGCAGGCAGTCGCCTGGCGCCGCCTTCAGACTGGGTCATTCCCACACCCGCTCCTGGTGAGCCATATGCTCCTAGGAGAAAGATCAGAATTTTGTGCAAACTGTGACTCGAGAGGAACCCCGGGAGGGGTCTAAATCTGACGCCGCAACTCTGGGAGACCAGGCTGCGCTGCTCGGACCCTTGGCTCCAGCTAGCCGCCATTCAGCTGTCCTGGGATGCCGGCGGCCAACAACGTCGACCGGCCTGCGTCTGAGGCGGGGCACCCGCCATCCATCCCAAGCGACGGAGGGCCGGAGCCTCTTCATCCGCTGGAATAAATAAAAAGTTCTGCTCTCTCTCTGTGGTGCAACTCTGGGTAACCCTATTTGAATTGTGATAGCAACGGCAGAAGCTCCTTTTGCCTGCTACATTATTCTTATATCACGCCCTATCAGTGTAAGGTGCTACATTATTGGGGACACTTAAGCTAATCCTTTAGGAGTATGACGCGAGAGCGTAAGTTACCAGCCTCCTTCTTCATCGTCTTCTTCTGCTTCTTCTGCTCCTCCTCCTCCTCGGTTCTTCAAGGTCAAGTGTGGCGTTCGCCGGGGATACGCGACGACTCGAAACCCGGCCCAGTATTGCTATCGCAATAAAAGTTGTCAGCCATCATCTTAACAAGGACATGACCTTCATCCCTTACGGAAGTTCCATATCTGCTCCAGATATGGAACATATGCCACCAGTTACAAATATATAGGGCAGCAAATAAGACCTTACATTTGCAATTCAAATCGAAAATCAGGCCAGATAAGGTCATACATGTGCAATATGTTGCCCTTATATGGCTCAGATTTGGCCATGTCATGCAACATATAATCCATATCTGAATGTGTAACAGGACCTCATATGGCTTGATCAGGGGCATATATGGTATCCTCGCGACTCTATGTGACCTGATGAAGGGTATATATGGCGTCGTCATGACCTTATATAGACAGACCAGGGCCATGTCTGGAGGGACATTATACAGCCTCCTTGGGGCCTTAATTATGTAGGCGCCATAGTGACTTTATATTAGCAATATATGACCTTCGTCTACCTTCTGCAAATATCTAATATTGGCATCATGTGGCCCAGCTTCAATTTTTCTACACTCAACATGGCCTGCATGCTTAGTTTTGACATAATTGTATCCAATTTAGAAAATAGCTATGACTCTTAATATTTCAATTAATCTGCAGATTTCGCTGCACTATATTTATTATACCATGGGTTCCTGAATCCAGGAGGGCGCTGTGTTATGGCTACATGCTCCTCTTTTCGCCTACTAACTCGCATTTTCATCTAAAATGCGGCGGCAGTCCGGTGCACAAAGCATGGCCGGTTAAGTTGAGCGATTCAAAATATCAAGAAAATGATGGCAGTTCAGTATACGGCCCCTCCGCGCTGTCTAGACAGTGACTCATCCTCTCCGGCGTTCCCATCTTCTTCCTCAGACAGCGGCGGTCGCTGCGTCGCGGGCTCGCATTTCATCTCCGCGAGCTCTCCGTTTTGTGTGTGTTTGCTTCTTTCCCCTCCCCCTTTCAACTCCGTGCGCGTCAGCCCTTATTCTTGCTGTGCCGTTTCTTTTCGGTGGCAGACATCGGAGTTCGGTGCGGCTGGCGGCGTGCTGCATGTTGTGTTTTCTGGTGTGTGTGTGTGTGTGTGTGTGTAGCGCCTTTTCGCTATTAGCTGTGTGCATGTAACAAAAATGCGACAGCAAAACTACACGAGCTTCAGTCTGACCGCCGGCACAAAGGAAATTATAGTGCTCACTGCGGGTAGTAGCTGCCTCACCAGCCTTGGCAGCTGCGAACCTGATGGTCGCTTGAACTTTTCGGGGCTTCTGCCCTAGGTGGCCCCGGCCAAATCTTCATCATCGTGTAGAAACTACCAGCGGACCCTCATCGTGTCGCCTCATCTTCACGCCAGATCACCAAAACCATGAGCATGAGACTTCTTGTCGGGAACTAGCATCTGTCAGCCTCAGGATATTGTTCACTTTATTGTTTCGACAGAAAATTAATTTTCCAATCAGTAAATTGGATGGTAATTGCCAGTATGTGGTATTTTTCCGTACATTTTGTTGCTAATTTGTATTTCGCTCCAGCAATGATGACAAATTTCAGTGGGTGGATAGGGTCCTTGGATGTTTATTATTATTCTTCTTCTTATTAATAATTTTTGCACTGCCTAAGTAGCTTCATGCTTGATTTGGTTTAGGGGCAGAGCTGTCGCTGTTACGACAAATGCCATCGGACATGTTTCTTTCTTTGTTTTCTTTCTTAAACTCAAAAGAAACCACGACTTAGGCGTGTTCGTTCATTTTGCACTACAGTCTCTGTTTAAGAGAACCCCAGTACTTCCTGACAGCCTATATTTACTTTGCTAAGGTTTAGGTATAAGCAGCAGTCCCAGCAGTGTGTGGTTTATCGCCCTAAGGTTTAGCGGTACCTTTTCCGGGTATCGACAAACCTTTAAATTCGATTTCAATAGTCTAGTTCGATTTAAATAGCCGTTCTCTATTTATTTTGTTTAGCTTCGCAAGTAAACCAGCTCAAACTAAAAGCATTTACTGGTTAAAGCTCTGTGTGTAAAAGTGTAGAATAAAAATGTAATATCTAATTTAATAGGTTAATGTCTTTCCCTTTAGCTTCTCGTGTAGACAGGTAGGTACATTATTCTGTTCAGATATCTCATTAGTTTATTATAGTATCGCGCGTAAATGAGTAGGATCTCAATATTTACTAACGGATTATCATGTCTTTGACCCTCAGTACTCACGTAATTCAGGCCTGTCTTTGAGCGATTCCATATAGGCAAGAAGAAAAGAAAACCTGTGGTTTCAAAGCTGTTTTCCTGTAAAGTTTGAAATGAAAGGGGAAATTCAGGTTTCCCTTGGCAAACTTGATTGAGCGTGCGGGACGTTTAGCTGGAATACTCAAATTGTCTTGTGTACATTGTAATAAAGTGTTATGTTTACATGCAGATATATAGATCTATAGTTCAAAACATACATGCCATGCGGGCTAGATTATTAAATCAGGAATTGGGCAGATAAGGCATGTACAACCAGATATGCCTTATCTGGTACTCCAAATCAGGAATTGGGCTGATATGCTGTATCTGGCCCAGATCTGTCCTAATATACCATATCTTCCCTACTCCTGATTTGTCGACATCAAAGTGACGCCAGCAACAAGCAGACATCGTCCACGATGTGCGTATGTAGCCGTACAACACGGACTGATCTCATCGAGACGATGCTTCCTGAAGAGGGGGGCAAATGACGCATAGAAGACGACGCAAAAGATGACATCTGAGACGACAAGCGCGAGCCTGGAAAAAGAAGGAAGCTTGAACGCAAGACTCATTCTGGTAGACCATTCAAACGATCTATCGCTAAGCCCTCCTTGGCGTTCTACCGAGACGTGACGATATCAAACATCTGCAATCATGGCTTCGACAGCAATATCTCCACCACAGTTGACCATCCAGAACATCTTTCGCACATGTAAAATTTTCCAGTGGAACGCTCGTTCTTTACGCTCGAAACTCCGATTTTCGGCACCTTGAGCGAGCGTACCACTTCCCTTTCATAGTCATCTCAGAATCGCGCTGGGAGTAGTACCGTATCGTAGTACCACCAAGAAAGAGTTTTTCACTCAGACCACGACGGCGTGTCGGCACCCAAACCCACAGATGGTCTCTTGGCTTGTACTCTGCTTCGCATTCTCGCAAGTTGTACCGTTGAGCGCCGGTGCGTTTCTGGTTCTTACTGCGCAGCGGGGAGACTTGTCGTGCTTCTCTGCACGCTGAAAATACGTGGCGCCGTCAAGATGCGCCGCGTCTGTTTCGTGCAGCTGCATTGAATTGAGCGTAGTTGTGAGTTCCCCACCGTACGCAACCTGTAATCCAGTCGCCCTGATTGTGAGCTGGACGGTGGTGGTGGTGGTGGTAGGGACAGTTCATTTCCAGCGGATACAAATGAGCGACCCGAATAGCCGCCGCCGCCTAAACGATGGCGTTGTTATAGGCGAAAATCACGTAAGGAATGATTCAATCCCATGTCTTGTGTTTGGTGTCGGCGACCAAGGAAATAATCTATACCGTTGATCTGGGGATAATACACTGTTGTACCTAGGTGGTTTTCGTGACTGTAGACCAAGATGGTTTGCATCAGCTTCGCCGTAAATGCTGCTTCTCCTGCCCGTGATGAGCAATTCGGGGGTGTCTTGTCGCAGCAGTATGCTGTCGACGAAAAACTTGGAAACTTCTCCTACGACAGCATATGCAGGGATTTTGCTTCAGTGTAGCGTGTCATGAAATCGGTATCCACAATGATCCACTTGCTGTGTATTGATATAGAAGCAAAGGAACCAGGGAGATCGATCCCTATTTTTGGAAAGGGCTTAATCCAGGGAGGTATTGAGTTTATTAGTTCAGGTTGTCTGACAGGGCACCTTGCGTCTCTTACGCCCACGGGAAATTTTCACGTAATAGGAAATATCAGCAGGTAATCGGGGTCAGAAATACTTCTCTTGGACCCAGTGCAACTTGCGCGCAATCCTCGGATTCCCTACTTTCGTCTTATCGTGAAAACCCGAAAAAATATTTTCGCAGTTCTTTAGGCCCGACAAGTAGGAGGGTGGTCCTAATGGGTGCGAAGATCTATTTAATGAGAGCGTCGTTGTGCCACGCGAACCATAACCAAAGTTCGGTCAAATAATGTGGAGTAGTGGTCTTATCTTCTAGGTAATCCGCCCGCAGGCTGAAATTGTCGCACAAGGAAATATTCTATGGGGATGTGCGGGACATCCGCCTCCTCAAATTTTGCTGCCAGCTCCCTCCGAGGAGGGTTGGAACATACTCCTACGCTGACCAGATAAAATGACACAACTGGCGCTCGCCACGTGGGCTCAGAAAGTCGCTCCCATCTGGGGGCCCACCTGCCTTAATCGACCATATCATAGGCAATAAAGTTATTTCATTCATTCATCCGCCTTTCTCTTTATCGTCTGTCTTTCTCGTCTTTCTCTTTTTCTTCTTGCAACTCAGGGTCCGAGCCCTGCTGTTGTTCAAAACAGATGGCATTTAATGGTTCTAAGAAGGCGTTGTCGACAGCTTTCTGGTGCGCGTCACAGGGGGCCGTGATAAACAGTCTGCGTCGCACTGTTTGAGACCATACTTGTAGAGCACCGTAAGGTCGAATTTCTTAAGATGTACGCTATATCGAGCAAGGGAGCCGGAATGATATTTGGGGATCACTTACCACCTGAATTATCGGCCGTATATGTACGGACGGAACTTCTACTCGGTTGAGATGACCGCGAGGTTCTCGTTTTTGGTCTTCGAGCAATTAGCTTCAGCCTTTGAGAGGAGCCTACTAGCTTAAGTGACAACATTTTACACTCCGGCACTATTTTGAACGAATTGTGCGGCGCTGCTCACGTACGAAAGAATTTCATTCTCACAGTTTTCATCGAAGTGCCCGAGGACATGTGGGGACTGTAAGGGGCGCCTAAATTACTCGTATGCTTCCGCTTGCGATGCTTTCCATTGGAGTGACACGTCTCCCCTTTTTACAATGCGTCAAAGGTTCGGTGAGGCGTGAGAAGTTGTTAATGAATTGTCGGTATTACGCGTACAGTATGAGGAACGGCACACATCTTTTTTGTTACCTGGCTAGAAAAACTGAGATCGCAGCTCTTTTCTGTGGGTTGGGCCGACCTATCTCTTTGATTATTATATGACCCAGAAACAACAGCTCTTCGTAGGTGAAGTGACACTTCTCTGCTTTCATCGTTGACCCTGGCAACTTCATTGCGCCCAGCAGTGTCCGAAGCTTTCTCGTGGTCTTTTCAAAGTTTGAATAGAAGAAAATGACGTTATCTAACCATGCTAGACAAACCTGCCACTTCAAGCCAGTGATAACGGTACTTATCATACGCTGGAATGTCGCTAGTGCACAGCACAGGCCGAATGGCATTGGCTTGAATCCAAAAAAGTCGTCTGGGGTGATGAATTTGTTTTTTTCGCGGTCTACCTCTCCTCTCTAGTTGCCAGCAGACGCTCTTCAGTTCAACTGATGAGAAGTACTAACCGTTGTAGACCGATCCACTGTGTCGTCGATGCAAGGGATCCGGTAGATAGCCTTCTGTTATCCTATTCAAGTGGCGGTAACCAACGCTAAAAAGACATGTTCCATCTTCTTTACCAGAATGATAGGTGCCACCCCGGGGCTTTGCAATGGCTGGATGGCACCGTCCCGAAGCATTTCATCGACTTGCGCGCGGATAGCGTGGCGTTCTTGCAGCGATACACAATAAGGGCTTCGAAGAGAAGGTCAGGCGTGTTCTTGCATGATAATGAGGTGCTTTGCCAGCGAAGTTTGTGCACCTTCGGCGATGAAGAAAACCACTCGATGTAGTTTTTAAGAAGAGTGTGAATCTGTTGTTGGCGGGGTCTGCTCCGGGATAGTGCTGAATTAATGTCCAACGTGAGCTGATTTCTTAGGGCGGGTGCATTGCCTGCGAGCTGGTCGAGGAAGGCAAATATATCTCGGCTGCCTGCTAGCTGATCGAGGAAATCGATTGTTGTGCTGTTCTTGAGAGGCCGGTAGTCTTCAATAAAGCTCGCCACACTAATATTAGCTTGTCCTGTACGGAAGTCGGCCACATGTCGTGCCAAGCCGAGCCCTCGTTTCAAGAGCAACTGGCTGTTTCTTTTGACGACGCGTTCGACGGTTTAGATGTCTGTCCTACCCACACATACAACGGCATTTGGACGGAGAGGCATGGTCATTTCTCCGTCGGGGAAATTGAAGTGACGTGATGCGTCGAAGGTGTCGTAGTAGGTGTAGCTTTACCTGTAGAAAAGTTTGATGAGCTTTTATTGCAGGTCCATGATCGCCGGATGTCACTGAGGAAATACATACCCCCGATGTCTCCCGAGAAGAAATGTAGGACCACGAAGCTCGTAGGGTAAGTACACCTATTTATTTCCTTTCTTGCGTGCATTTCTCGGATGGCTTGATAAGATTACCACCAGCGATGCGGATTATTGGGTCATTCTAAGTGGTCGTCCCTTTCTGGAGTTCGGAGGCGAACGTTCCACCGTATATAGAATAGTCAGGTCCTGTGTAGAAAAATGCGGTAACCATGCTGCCATAGACAGATGCTTCGAGGTCACTCGTTTCTGTGCTTGCATTAGTGCTTGCCTCTGTGTCTGATCTCGCCGCCGTGGTGTACAAGGGTAGCGGCCGGTGCAAACCATAGTCACTTGGCTCGGCGGTGGTGCCGGATTGAGCTCTGCTCGGTTGGTCGTCGATGGGTTATGTGCAGGGGCGGTGTAATGACTGCGTCATCGTCACTCGTCGTCGTCGGCAGATGATTGTCGTCTGTACGCCATTGAGCAACCTCACTTCCAAGGCTACATGTTTACGTTTCCCCTAAAAAGGCTGGGGCACCTCTCTTGCACATACCTTGGGCCCGAGGACGTCAATTAGGTCCCCAAAGGCGGTAGGGAGTTGGACAGATGGGTTGTCGGCTTGCGCTCTCCCCTGCACAGGAAGTCGTCGATTTCCTGTAGCCACTTGCCAGGATGGGATCGTGGGGTATTGGGGAAACCTCGGACGGGCAATGACCAAGGTTATGACCGGCTTTATCGCTTTGGAAGCACAGCGTACGGTTGTTCACTGTCACGCCAGGCGTCGTACTTCCAGGGGCTGGAGGTTCGCTCGTCGGCTTGGCAGTCGGTGGCTAAGGGCGACGCTCAGAAATAGCTTGTGTGCGACGAGGGGGGCTTTGGACGGTCTTATCGGAACGCAAGATGGCGTAACACAGCCGCTGTTGCTTCTTGAGTTAGAAACATCGCTTTGGAAACTCTCACTGCCTGTTGTATTTCTTCACGGATTGCGTCCGCTAATGCCGGCACTTGAGGTTGCTTGGGTGATGGCAGGAGTCAGCGCTTTTCTTCACGAAAGAGTTTCCAGATAATGTAACGGAGGTTACCCCCGCTTGTAGCTACGGCATCGCAATGGCTTTGAGAGATCAATTGCAAAGACCGTTATACTGGCGTATCCTGGCGTCGAAGGACGTTTAGATAGCTGCTACTTTCTAGCTGAATTCTGTCACAGTTTTTGGCGCCTGGTAAAAGACCATCGAAAAATTTGATTTTTAGCCCTACGCATCTTGAAGTTGACATTGGTCTCTTCTGACATGTTGGGATTGGCGCGGCGGAAAAGAAGCTGCATCTCTTGAATCCTTTATTGAAAGAGGGATTGGGCTCTTTCTTTTCTCATCATACATGCAAAAGCCTTCAAGACATTGGCGTCAGCAGTGGTCATGACGACATCCTTTTCATACATTTTTTTGTACTGTAGCAGATTTCCGCTGATACACGCTGTAACTTTGCTGCAAAAGAAAACGAAGAAAATAGGCGGTCCTCGTGCCACGCCCCAACTTCTCGTCATCAGGACCAGAGATTGGTGATCCGTTTGGCGGCGGTACCATCGACTGATCGAGAATAAAAAACGGCCACCGTGGCATCTACGATAACAATGGCGGCAGCAGTGGTCACGACGACATCCTTTTGATACATTTGCTGTGCTCTCGCAGGCTGGTGCTCTCCCCTTTTTTATTTTTTTTTTTCGATGCCTAACTTTAGTCAACTGTTTGATCGCTGCTACTGCCAAGCGGTTTATTTTTCTTCGTATGGCTAACTTTAATCAACTGTATGACCGCTGCTGCTGCCAAGAGTGTTTCAATGTCTGATAATTTTGAATGTCCGAAATGTCAGTCAGTGGTGGAAGATTGAAATGGCGTTTCCTGCGGCATATTCCTTAATATGTTTCATGTAGGAAAATTAACAGGCGTCTCTGAATCGAAACCGAAGGGAAAAAAAGACTATAGAAAAACTTGGAGATGTCATAAATGCAGAGAACCGTAAGCCAATACGCAACCGCTTAAGTTGAGAACGCAGATGCAGAACTAAATCTACAGAACATGTAGAATATGCTGCTGGCCATAAACGAAAAACTGGAAGTGTTAACGCCACTGAAACAAACTGTCGATGATGTGGAAAAAGCTGTGCAATTCATGCCTGATCAGTTGACTGGTTGGCTTGAAGGTTTGGAAAATGTGAGCACGAAATATCAGAAATCAGGAAAAGAGTAGGAAAGCTAGAGGAAGGTGAATGCACTGAATCACTCCAAACTCATCTTAATGATTTAGAATGGCGGAATACGCTTGCCAAACTACAGTTTCATGGGATTTTCCAAAGTGAGAACGAGGACTTTATAGGAAAAATTATTGCCATTGCTGCCAAGACCTAGCTTCCGCCACTATCCTGTGATGGTGTGGCCGCCATACATCGTCTGCCTTCAAAACCAGATACGATATCTGCTATTATCTGTCGATTCACAAAGCACAAAACCCGGGATCTGTGGTGGGCAAATAGGAAAAAGATGACACAGTGCACACGCTTGAAAACCTGACGATAAGAGAACACGAACTGCTAAAACACGCAAAGGATTGGGCAAAACAACATGAATTCATATATGTCTGGCACCGAAATGGCAAAGTACATATGAGGAACGTATTCAGAATAACGGCTTGAGGGGCTAGTTGGTGCTGCATCGTATTCAGAAATGTGGCGCAACAAACACAAACACAAGAGAAGATACGCAACACATGCGCACACTACCAACTGTAATAAGAATCTGAAAACACTTCCTCTTCACCACTCCTCCTCTTCTACACTCAGGTACATTTCATCTTCCTCTTCTTCTCATCTTCCTCTTCTCATCTTCCTCTTCGTTGCCAAGGGGATAGTGGCACTTTCTTCCTCGCATACCATAAATATCGTCCAAACATGGCAGTCACAAATTCTACACTGTCTTGTTATTCCATACCTCTGCTTTGCCCAGTAACTAATACCACGCTGGACAAGCAAATATCACCACATAGTCACATGGTCATACACTAAAAACCACCGCCACACATATACAGTAGGACATGTCCATCCGCACCACATAACTTGTGTAGTCCCTAAGTATTGAAAAACTTTACCCTGCCAACGTCTACGAAGCTACGAAGCCCATGTACTTGAGGGAAAAAGATTCTTTAACCTACCATGGCCCCAAAACGTAAGAGGAGTCCAAGAATAACAGCTTGAGGCCCGACAATAATCTCGTTCTTTACATTACTCAGGAGGATTGCTCAATAAAAGTAAATTCTTTTCTACGTAAGCTCAACGAAGCTTCACTAATACATCTCTCTTCATTCTTCTGTATCCAGTACGCCTCTAAAATTTCGCGCGCCATCTTATCCCGACTCTTTCCTAAAATGTTAAGCCTGCTAAACAACGGCTCACACTTGCACTTCTGACAGTGCAGGGTTAAATTTGACCCCTTGCCGATTTCTATGGACTTCTCGTGTTCCCTCATTCTATCATTGATATATCTTCCAGTTTCTCAACATATCTGCCGTTCTTTTTTCCCTTTCATTTTCTGAAGCAGAGACTCTGCCACCCCACATATAATCATAACCGGGAAACCAGCCACCTCAAGTCTTTGTAATTGATTATTGAAGCTCTCCTCTGCCATATGTACACATGATTTTAACAACGCCGACTCCAAACAAAGGGAAGCTATCCCTCTTGTAACAGTCTTTGAATGGGCTGATCGATATGGAATTAGCTCTTTTTTAGCCCTGGGAAAATACTTCCAACACACTTCTCCATTACAAATTTTCATATTTAAATCAAGAAACTGCAATTTGTTGTCCACCGGTAGCTCATGAGTAAACGTAAGTCCTTTTCCTTGTAGCTTAAAAATAGAAAGCACACTTTCCACACTTTGATTCACTGCAGAGCCCTTATCCACAATGACTAAGAAATCGTCAACATATTGTTACGATATGGCAAGCCGATGAAGACAGGAGACAGAACATGACCGATGACGATGGTACATGACGTTTTAATGAATGTTCGCGGCGGGCCTAGCGCGAGCGCTCCTGCCCGCGCCACTACCCGCTTCTTCTTCCTTGTCGTCCGTAACATGACCCGGGGCCACCGAGCGATCGTCCCGATCGTGGACGAGGAAGTTTAGCAATGTTAATGATTTTATGGCGTGATGATGGGCGTGTCTGGATGCTTGAAGAAGAAGAGGAAGAATAAAGAATCGAACGGCTTGCCGGTACGATGTCTGATGCGTGGGTGATCCGCCTCCCTTGGAGCTGTCAACCATCCGTCACCAGAGTTCATGGGACCGATGGCTTGAGGTCACGTCGGGCAGCTTGGGCGGGGGTTGCGTGTTCGCGTCCATCGGTTCCTTCGGGTCCTTCATCTCGGTTCTGATTGGTATGTTCTCCTTGTCTTCAGGTCCGGGCTGGGGGCTGGCCGGTGGTAGTTGTTCAGGTCTGGGCTTGAAGGGCTGGGGCGAAGCTGCTCGGCGATGTCCCTGGGCCCTCGGTGATGGTCCCGGCTTGAAGATGGCCTCGATGCTCCAAGGCGAGGATGGGGACGTCGTACGCCGCACCTCCAACTAAATGTTACGATACGGCAAGCTGATGAAGACAGGAGACAGAACATGACCGATGACGGTGGTACATGACGTTTTAATGAATGTTCGCGGCGGGCCTAGCGCGAGCGCTCCTGCCCGCGCCACTGCCCGCTTCTTCTTCCTTGTCGTCCGTAACAATATCTAAATATTTTAAAACCTGAACCATTAAGGGATGTGTAAATTGCTCTGTCAACACAGCATAAAAAGATGTTACATAGAACTGGGGCAACACATGACCTATACAAATGCCCCTTCTCTGCACATACATATCGGACCCAAACGACACAACAGTGGACTTAAGGTAAAACTCGAGTAGGGCTAGAAAATTGTCCACATTGACACCAGCAGAGTTCTGAAAGTTTATAGTCCCATTACTTTCAATGCATTCCCGCACCGATTCAAACAATTCTAAATGTGGCACCGAATAGAACAAATCCTCTACATCAATAGAAAAAAAGTGCCCAAGATTGGTTTGATCTTTTAAAGAATTGATCACTTCAAAAGAATTCGTAGCAGCAAAGGGATCATGAACCTCCAAACCTTTTAAATGTTTAAGAATAATGTTTAATATGAGGAAATCTAATGCCTTGTCATCGATAGTCATCTCAAAGGAAAGTAAACTTGATGAACTACTTAGGGGCCAGGGCCAGGGTGAGTATTGCACTTGGCGCATCGTAAATGAACCTGCCTCCTTCCTTTTTCCGCCAAAGAAAGTTTCAATTCTTCAAGTCACCTACCCTGAACACTGCGTCTGCTCAGAAGAAGAAAAGCATGTCCTTCTTTCACATTAATGCACAATCATTTCGTAACAAAGGTAACGAGTTTGAATCATTCCTTTCTGCACTTAATTTTCGTTTACACATATTGATGCTGACTGAAACAGGATATCAAAGCAGTGACGAAGCCTTAGAATTGCTAAACTATAACACATATGTGCAAAATCGCGTTGATAAACAAGCATCATGGAAAATAGCGCGAAAGTACACGAAGGACGGAAGGAAGTAAGACACGGACAAGCGCTGACTCGCAATTCTAACTTACTCACGTGTCTTACTTCCTTCCGTCCTTCGTGCACTTTCGCGCTATTTTCCATGATGAATGTTAACCAACTCGCCCAACTTTCGTCATTACTTAACTTGATAAACAAGGTAGGGCCGTTATGATAGCAATAGACAGAAATATCAAAGGCAGCGTTCTTGACGATTTCATTGCATGATGACTATGAAATAGTTTCCTTGCGAAGTGGTAAAAACGTCTTTTCTGTATTGGTTGGTTGGTTTGTGGGGTTTAACGTTCCAAAGCGACTAAGGCTATGAGAGACGCCGAAGTAGAAGAGTCCGGAAATTTCGACCACCCGGGGTTCTTTAACGTGCACTGACATCGCACAGCACGCGGAAGCCACTCTGTTTCGCCTCCATCGAGCCTTTTCTGTATTATACCGCCCTCCAAAAAGCTACTTCTTGAATTTTTGCCTTCTTCCTTGACGCATACCTCCAATGGATCTTAACGCTTTCTTGGGGGGCGATATGCACATAAATGCTCTTTCACACTCGGCTAGTAAAATAGAGGCAAAGTCAATACTTCCGTGCAATGGCTTCATTAATGTCATAAATGTCCCCTCGTGATTACAAGCAGCGATAGCAATCGATCTATTTTTTACTAACTCCTTAGCGGATAATCTGATTCTGGAGTAATAAATGGCCACATAAGTGACCATATTTCAATATACATTAGTATAGAGAGTGTCTCTTGTCCTAAAATCGTATCTTCCCATTTACCACCTTTCGACGTAGTAATCATGGCACAATGAATCACTTTATGTCAGCGTTATCAAATGTGAACTGAAATATTGTGCGAAATAAGGAGGACCCAGAAGAGGGTTACAATACTTTTATTGCCATATTTAAATCTATTTATGAACAATCCTTTCCTCTTGCAACATCCAAAAAACCACATAGAGATTGCAAACCATGGATAACCGCCGAATGCCTCTAAATGAGAAAAACAAAAACAGATCTGTACAATCGCTTTATCCTAACCAGGTCATCGGATGATCAACAATTCAAACCATACCGGAACAAAGTTACGTCTTTTCTTTGTCAGGCGAAAAAAAAATACATGCAAAAACTCCAACAAAGATAAATAAAAAGGAGCGATCTTGTGTGGCAAAACATAAACCGAATTTTAAATAGAGTTAAAACTGTTACTAGTGCACTTGAAATCTTGGTGAACAGTGAAAGAGTGAGTGGGAAACAACTAGGTGATGAGTTCAATAATTACTTCGTGTCTCAGGCAGTTTTCGGGAATAATAGTTATAATAACCTGAAGTGTCTTGACTCGAGTGTTGTTTCCAGTGCATTCTTCTTTCCAACCAATGCTAACGAAATCGAAAATTGTATCTTGGCTTTACGAAACAGCAAGTCGCCTGATATCGATGACCTCAAAACTTGGCCAGTCCAACATGTAGCTGATGTAATCAGTCCAGTGTTGGAATATATTTTTAACTTCTGTATTGAACATGCAGTAATCCATGAGACAATTCAGTTTGCCAAAGTCTCAGTCATTCACAAAGGTGGAGACATGAATAATCTGTCAAATTACCGTCCCATATCTATTTTACTTGTTTTCTCAAAGTGTTTTGAAAAGGTCTTGTTCACACAGATATTAGGTTTTCGTGGCAAATACAACATATAATAACTCCCAGTCAGCATGTTTTTAGAAAGCATTTCTCAATAGAAACTGCATTGCTAATAAAAATAGTTAGCAATGTTAGAACCCTCTTACGCTACCTGAAGACATAGGTAGCGTAAAAGGGTTCTAACACAGCTTTCGCCCTCGCTCTTGATCACGTTCTACGTGACGCTGGCGGTAAAACAGGACGTTCCACGTCCACCGCTATGGTTGAGGGTGGCGCTGGTGAACACTCTCAAGGTTTGTATACAGACAACATTATTACCCAAGAAAGTAGCAGGCGGGACAGTGGCCGATGTATCTCAGTTGGAAGAGCACCGGACGCGATATTCGGAGGTCGTGGGTTCGGTTCCCACCATCGGCACGTTGTTTTTCTTTCTACTTTGTGTTTATTTATCTTTCCCCGAAACAGATTACATTACTAACTTATGAGATTATCGAAGTAAAAATTAAAAAAGAAGACATAAAGTACAGTTCCCAATGCTTTCCTTGACCTCTCCGACTGTTGGCTTCTTTCCTTTGAGCATCCTGAAGAGATACTTTTGATACAGCTTGCTCTAGGGTTGTTTGCTGCTCTTAATGCTTTCTTCGATACCGTAATTACGAGAGTTTTGTACTTACTACTGTTTCCTAAGGCCTCCACTTTCGAGGTTAGGTACATTGCAGTTTGTTTAAGATACCAATCTTGCACATATAGGTGTTAACAGTTATGATAAACTGCTTTTTTGTTTTCAGTGCAGGTGAACCTATCGAAAGTTGTTGTCAACTGAGTGTTGGTTTCTTTTTAGTTCTGTTCAACTCTTATCGTTTCGTTGAATAATGTCCTGACTATTTTCTGTGTCGAGGACCCTCAATTTATTTCAATATGGCCGCATAAAGACCACAGATACCTAAACTAGCTGTATAAGGTTAGCAGTGCTGAAAACGGGCTGTGGGGTCGGTAGGAGCAAGAGTCAAGCGTCGCTTCTAAGAAACGTGTAAACAGGGCTGTAATCGCTCACCAGAATGAGGATACATTGTACCAAGACTCCGAGTACCCATTGGTTATTCATTCGCACAAAGTGATCAATGTTTTATACAAATTAACTGATGGCTCAGTTTGCAGAGTTTAAAGTCCCGACGTGATTCAGGCTATGAGTGATGGTAGGCCCCGAAAATTTCGAGCACTTTGGTTCTTTAATGAGTCCTGTATCTCGCTGTAACGGTCTTCTTGCTTTTCGCCTCCATCAACAAGTGGCTGACATGTACAGGATCAAGTCCTCCTACTCGCATTTAGCAGTCGAGCGCCGTCACCACTAAGCCCCCACGGCAGGGGGAAGTTGATCGATGATGTAGATAACGGTAACTCACAGTGAACCATGCATAGCCGTCTAGTTCGATCGGCGCATGTCGAGCATGGCAGTTTTGCTGATACCTGAGGGAAGGTCCCAGGGCTCGTAGTCTCAAACATCCGTGCGCGCAGACAGGCGAATGAAGCCCTCGAAAGAAACTGGCATGAAGACGTGAAGTATGGAAGGTATAAAGCATGGCATTGAGGCATGGAAGGCGTGACGCACGGCCTGAATGAAGAATGAGAATAGGTTCTTGAGAAGCATTGCCCCAATGCCGCTGTCATGTCCACTGAGTTAAAATGCCCCAGGGAAAATTTACAGTGTTAAAGTTACTCTGATTGAAAGAAGTGACTCAGTACGACTGAAAGAAAATCAAAACAAAAATTACTACGCAATAGTTACCAGTATTCAAGACCTCGCACAAGCAGCCCCTAACCCTTCAGGATATACCATATACACTGATTCAATACAAGCTATACGCGCCATTCACACGGGTCGCATTCCTGAAGAACTACACGATGATCTACACAGAGCTCTTACCAAACTACGTCCACACACTGTAACACTGAGGTGGATTCCTGGTCACGCTGGAATCCCAGGCAATGAGGTAGTGCATCGCCTCGCCCGCGAACTTCAACACCGGGCGCCTGGGATTCCCTGGCCTTATCCACCAACGTGGGACACTACTCTTCACTACAAAAAAGAAATCAACGTTCACTACGACAACATTAGAGAAACACTCCGTACACTTCCTCTTCCTGATAAATCTCTCACTACCACGTGAATACGCATTCTTAGACGCATACAACTAAATACACTGCTTACACCTGCCCGATATTTTCTATACAGAATCATACATTCCCCTGCATGCTCAAATTGCCCAGAACACTATGCAAACTTGGAGCATTGCATCTTTTCATGCCCTGTCGCCCTTCAATCTCCTCACTTTCCACACCCTCCTCCCCCAACGTGGCGGGTTTGGTTAGCCTCTGACCAGCTGCAAGATCAGTTGGCCTTGGGGACCCTGGCCCAGGACATTCGTAACGCTTAATGCAATGCGTTAATTAAAGTTGTTTCCTCCTCCTCCTCCACTACGCAAAATTAATAATGATGATTAGAAACAGGAGAAGACATAGAAATTATGTCATACATTATTTGTTACCCGAAGTAAATAGTAAGGTTGATGCGTACGTTGCGTAACCTAAACAGAAGTAATGCACTACGTTACGTGTTTATTTTTCTTTTGATCCGTAATGTATGCGCTCCAACGTCATCAGTAATTATGTGGAAGTAATAGTAAGACGTGCCAAAACCTTTATAGACGAGGTTTTAAATGTTTAATAAATGCATGGTGATGATTTCTGTTTGCTTCGACCAAATTTCCTTTATTTCTGTACTTTGTTAAATAAAGGGGTTCAGCTGCTTTCTGATCTTATGACTCTACTGTGTTTATAGCATTACAAACTCTTCTAAATGGACTCAAATATTAGCATGCCTGCTTCTTTCGAGATAATTGTAGCACGCTTGAAGTGAAACTCTGCCTAAGAAGATTCATTGCCAGACTTCGCATATTTCCTTTCTCAATGAAAAAATCAAAATGCGTGTTTCCTTTGTCATGGTCTGTGACTAATGGCACTTTAAGCACTCCGAGTGCTTTTGTCCCAATGAGCTGCACAGTGTGGTTCGGGAGGAAGAAAAAACTTGCGTATTTGATATCAAAATTTTACATTAATGCTGGAGGTCAAAAAACAAATTTAGCAAAGATATAAGCTGTTGCATTGCAAGCAACCGCCTGTGTTTGCGCCTGATCCCTTATTGATAGAGATTGAATGTATTCATGCATCAGAGCAAGACATTGTCACAATGAACTGCACAGTGTGGAGCGGGAGGAAGAAAAAACTTTCGTATTTGATATCAAAATTTTACTGCAATACCGGAGGTCAAAACACAACTTTAGCAAAGATATAAGCTGTTGCATTCCAAGCAACCACCTGCGTTTGCGCCTGATCACTTATTGATAGAGATTGAATATATTCATGCATCAGAGCAAGAAAATGGAAATAGCGATTTGTGCTGCTAAGGCTGGAAAACTGCGTATTTCATTTCTATGACATATAGCGTTAGTAAAAAAAAAATGATTGGTTCACTCGCTAGCGCGAAAAACAGTATAGCGATACGCGCATATTCAGAAGGACAATACTTCACATACCTCACTGCGTATCAAAGTGCACCGCTACGACTGTTATCGATTTTATTTACTAGGAAGTACGTAGGTGTATATACTTCGCTGGTTTAAAAAAAATAGATTAGCCTGGGTTTGTGTTATGAATTCCACTATGATTTATTTATATATTTACTTTTTTGCAGCGCCGTGGAGGCAATCTGTAGACGGGGGTGGGGTGTAGGGGGAGGAATACCTATAAAAGTATATCATACAGTATGTTCTAACATTTTGTACAGGCTGGAAAAGAATGCATGACGCATGACAAAAAATAAAAAAGAGCATCAACTGTGTATTCACATATCAATTTTCGCGGGAAAGAGGAAAGAAGAGGAAAAGCAGAAAACAGCAGCTGAGGATTTATGCACATCACAAATCCGACAACAGTGCTCGGAACCTATCCTCGGAATGGAATTCAATAACACAATGCGGTAGCTTATCCCATTTATTATGGTACGCGGAAAGAAAGAACGTTTCAAGACATCGGTATTCACGTATTTTCCATTCGTGAGAGCCCCTTCTGGATACAAAATGCTGTGGTAGGAAATAAGTTTCAAGCTTAAAAGCAGTTTCCTTAAAATAAATGTTTTAATGAAACTTTATAAATACGTAAACGACGCTCTTCCAGATAGTCATAGTTAGACACCTGCTCAATACGCTACTTGGATAATAAAGCCATACTTGTTAATGACCAACCGCGCTGGACAATTTGGCACCCGTTTCAGCACAGCACAACAGGTTCTGACGCGAGGTTCCCAGACTGCACATGCATACTACATAAATGGTCTGCTTTTAGAGAAATATAAAAGTTCCTTAACATTCAGGATGAGTGTCCCGAAAATTACTTAAACAAAAATTAACTCTTGATTTCTTGGTCGCTATAGTATATTCATTGTTTTCTCCGGGTGATGTCAGCCGAGAAATAAGCACACTAAATATTGTCGCAGCCATCAGAATGATGGGACGCGGCGTTGGCAATATTTAAAATAAGTCATTGTAGATAAAAGCTGGTTGTTTAAAAGATATCCAGACGAAATAGGAGTGCACCTGCGGGTAAATTAAACAGATAACATTTGTAGCGTTCGGAGCCTTGTCCCATTTTTTCGCATAAACTTTGAATGTCGTCAATTAAGAACAGATGAGGCCTCAAAACGATGCCTGCGGATTACCAGAAATGACAGATGCCATGTTTGAAAATGGTCATCGACCAAGACGCGTTGCTTGAGTTCTTGAACATAATTTTTAATCTATAGTCAAAACAATGATGAAAACGAGACGAACAAAGACACAACACAAGCACTGAATAGCAACTGAATTTTTATTCCAAGAAAACCTTCTTCAAATGCTTCGTTTTCCCGCTATGTTTTCACTCTGAAACGGTACCAAATTCGCCCAAATCGCAGCCTTAACTAATTTTTAATCCATTGAAACAGTTGTCTTGATAATCCAATAAGCGAAAGCTTATGAGGGAACAGGACGTGGGGAATTGTGTTAAAGGCCGTTTTGAAGTCCAAAGATAGGCTGTCAACCTGTTCGCGGCTGTCAAAGGCAGAAAAACGATCATGACTGAATTCAGTTAGTTGCATTGCACTTGATCGGCCAGCCCTACAGCCATTCTGGGGGTTGGTGAAAAATTTGTTACATTCAAGATGTTAATTCACAGAGCTGTAAATGATATATTTAAATAATATACAACATATACATGTACGAAATATAGGCTTGGAATTAGCAACACTATTCCTTGAACCACCCTTATGGATGGGCACTATGTTGGTTACATCCTACTCGTCAGACAGAAAGCTAGTCTGAAGAGATTTGTTGAACAAAGTAACCAAATAGTGAGCAATAATATCGGGACGGGCGCGAAGCGAAGCCCATACGAAGAATGACCGTCTGGGCCTCCTGCAGAACAAGCTTTATGTTGTGAAGCAGGTTTACGAACTGCTGTGTACACTGTATTAACCAAGTCAGGACTAACCGTGGTTAGGGCCTCGCAAACGTCGGGAGAGATTGCCCTAAATAGGGCTGAATGAAAACACATTGGAAGTAAGTGTTAAATGAACAGGCCTTCGTGTAATAATCCTCCACCATAACAATTTAAGAGTATACTAAATTCGAGATTCCTGCGGTTTCTCTTCCGAAAGATTTTAAGAATTTCCACATTTTTTTAGAAGTTGTCTTCAGCGTAGCTCCCAGGGCATCAAAATAGTTGTCCCTGGCTATCTTATTCTTAATTTTATTTCTTTACAAAAACGCTTTAACGAGTAATAAACATTACGATCCTTATTTATCTTCTATCTGCCTAGGAGGCGGAGTCTTTCTTCGATAAGTAATCTGGCTCCGCACGTTACCCAGGGATTCTAAGTTCGTCATTTGAGACATGGATATGCTAGAAAGGTGTTAATCCCATTTTTTGAAGTATGTGTTTAATCATTATACGTAACTCATTACAGCCTAAACGTTTGGTGGCAGCAGCGAATTCCGGTAAGAATAATTTAAGGTCAGTGCACATGAAAGTGCAGTCACCCTTTTCATAGAAGTAAACCTTTCTGGAGCCCGCACGTGCTACCCTCGAACAGGCTTGAGCTGCGCCAAAGCGCAGTCATGAACACTTATTCCAAGAGTGACCATAACATCTCTAATGATGGATGGCCTGTTAGTAAGAATTAAGTCGAGGACAGAAGCACCGATACTTCCCTCTCATTTTTAAGCCATGTTGCCTTGTTTGTGCTGTTTAAGCCACGATGCCATGTTTAAGAGAGTCGAAGCCCATTAAATGCAGCTTTTGCAAAACTCTGCACCCCGAATAACGTACACTCTTGACCATATCAATACACAGCACTCCTCGGCGATAAGAATTTTTCTTAGCCTACCGTTGAGGCTAAGTGATTAAGGCACTCGACTGGTGAACCCGAAGACACAGGTGCTATCCGCTTTCAATGAAGGTGACAAGTAAGGCGGCCCGATTGTGCGATATTAGTGCTCGTGAAAGAACATTGGTTGCAATTATTTGGAACCATACCCGACAGCGTTTCTCAAACGTTATAAACTAAACCAGACCAAACCAAACCAAGCCAAAGATCATTCGGCACTTGTTAGCTATCGCGAGTATTAGGAAGTACCTTATGGCTACGTTAGCAGACACCACTGATGCGTTCACGTATAGACCAAACTCGCCATGACATCGTCTCTACGGAACAAGAAAGAAGACTGAAAGTCCCAAAGCTTTGCTTTATATTATTTTGGTGGACGTGCACATTCGCTTGTAGAATTGATGATACGCTGTCGTTAAACTTGAACCAGTGCTCCACGTGCGTTTTCTTTCGGCATTCGGGATGCGCGAATACTAATATGCTGCCATACCTCACGTTAACGTTCACAATATATTCGCTTGTAGTAGCGTGACTTCAGTGAAATGTCATGGAACAGTAGGCGCCAAAATATTTTCTGTAAGAAACTCGTTGTACATTCCTCAGGCGTTCTTGCTCAGCCTTTGCATTGGTTACTTGATCGATGAATCTAGCCTCTGGGAATTGTTTATCTCAAGGTTGTGTACAATGGTTGGGGCTTAGTATCCGAGTTTTCTTGAGCTGCTGCCGAGAAGAATGCTTTCATATGCGTGGGAATTAAAATTGCCCCACAGTGTTTTACGTATGCACAATTGGTATCTGTCTCATTGCCACTGAGGAACTCTGGGGTTTATTTCGACATGTATCTCTGAGTTAAAGCACGTGAAGAATTCGTAAAATTTAGATAAGCGTAGCTCTGTGCTCATCTATTGTGTGGGCCGCGTAAGAGCTTAGAGAAGTGTATTTGAAATGCATAAAATAAATACGGATTCAGCGGATGGGCTTTGTATTACAGAATTTTCTAGCTCGTTAAAGCATAAATTGACATTGAACCCTAACACACCAACATGATAACTAGTAATCAGGAATACATACTACACTCGGTGGCTACATGCAGCCGCTAAAGATTTTGAATGCGGTTTCCTTAATCGTTTAAATTGCACACCCGAACACCACGTATTTGCCCTGGTACTACTCGCGACGGAACGGGCCGCCAGTTCGACGCCGACTGATACATTTAGCGGGCCGTCAGTTCGGAGTCTACTGATATTTCGAGGCAAGGTCATTGCTGATATGAAGTGGGAACATATCAAGTAAAGCTGTTTGTTTTCTTTTCTATAACACGGTTAAGCTACAAACAAGAGCAGATGTTCAGGCCGTTGACTCATCGGATGTCAAGTTCTCGCTTGGCCTTCGATGTGACCAAAACAGATCGGGCGACCGTCTTCTGATCACTTTCGTTGGCGTCGCTAGGACGAAAACCACAAACTACGACAATAGGCGACCGTTGGTGTGCTGACGTTGTCGCCGGTGTGATGCGACAGATGAGCTCGTCGATAAGATAAGAAACCTAACCGCTCAGCCCATTGACTATGACCATGCCTTAACTATGTCGAAGAAAACATACCTCACTATATATCGTTTTTATGCAGTTACATGTTCATCAACCACTTCTGCATGAGGGATGATCACTGTGTCATTTGTCCACGAAAGAGAAAGAGAGGTGTACTAATTGCAGACGACGCTCCGCCGTCTATTCTTTTGTGGCATCACACGAGCATATATGGCAGTTGCTCTCGGGGGGGGGGGGGGGGGGGGGAGTTACCCGATTCCGATTTCATTCGCGTTTTTTTTTTTGTAGTATCTGCTTCGCGCTAGACACTAAAACTTTGTGAGTATATAGTATCGTAACTCATTCACAGAAGTATAATACGGCAATAAATTCAACGACATTGTCATCGCCTCTTTATCTCGGAGGGCCCGCGGGAACAGCACAAAGAAGTGACGGCTCCGTAGGCGTCGCCATCTAACTTTCTCCGCTTTTAGATGGCGACCCTACACACCAACCCGTTTAAACACAGTACACCCCGGGTTCTGCGACCCCAAATGTAAATATTGACACATGATGTGGGTGGGAAGCCTGCTCTCAGATGTCATTGCAGCAGGTTCTACGGCCGTCTGAGGATGCGTCGTCCTGGTAGCGGCCGGAAGGGGTCCGAATTCAGGGGGCTCTCCACGTAGGCGGCGGCCGAGGCGTTGATGTACGGGGGTAAGCTCCGTATTGACAGGTTTATTATGCAGGACTGGATTGATACCCGGCAATTCCTCCACCATATTTGTAACGTAACGTTACACAGAAGGCGCTCTAGCACTCTGGCACCGAAGAACACCTAGTCAGGTCAGCACGAAAGCGGAGCACCGTTTTTGCTTCGTCGTCTTCTCCGAATCGCCCGTTCAAATCTTCGTCTTCTATGAATGGCATGTGTCACGCGCGCCATTGGGCTCCATTGCAGTGGGAAACTCGGACGATTTTCCCTTCATTGGGGCCATTACCCAATCCCATATGGCTGACTTTCAACGCAAGGACCCGGAGTTGGCGCCGCTCATCGATTATCTGGAAGGACGCGGTGGTAGAGTACCGATTGTTTTTCGTCGTGGCTTGCACTCATACGCTTTACGAAGTGGAGTTCTCTACAAGCGCAATTTTGAAAGATCAAAAGAGACATTTCTACTCGTAGTACCTACCCACCTACGGCCTGACATCTTAAGCGGTTGTCACGACGAACCGTCCTCCGGCCACTTGGGAGTTAGTCGTACGCTTGCAAGAATTCGGGAGAAATACTATTGGCCGAAATTATTACCTTCAGTACGGTCTTACGTTAAAACCTGCCGTGATTGTCAACGCCGGAAGACTCCACCCATGAAACCAGCTGGACTTCTTCAGCCGATCGCTCCACCGAAAACTCCTTTCCAACAAGTGGGGATGGATCTTCTTGGTCCTTTCCCGAAGTCAAATAATGGAAAGCGTTGGATTGTTGTCGCGACAGACTACTTGACCCGATATGCTGAGACCGCGTCGCTCACCAATGGAACTGCCACCGAAGTAGCAGAGTTTTTTGTCCACGACATCGTATTGCGTCATGGCGCTCCGGCTGTTATCATTACCGATCGCGGGGCAGCCTTTACGGCCCGCCTGACTAAGGCTGTACTGAACCTTACACACACTAGCCATAGACGGGCAACGGCATACCACCCGCAAACTAATGGCTTGGTGGAACGGCTAAACAGAACTCTGGCCGACATGCTGTCTATGTACGTGGATATAGAGCATAAGACCTGGGATCAAATCCTCCCATATGCCACGTTCGCATATAATACGGCACTTCAAGAGACGACGCGGCTCACACCCTTCGAGCTTGTCTTCGGCCGTCGAGTGACTACTCCACTGGATACAATGCTGCCCGTATACATCGACGACGAACATGAGCTTGACCTGGACATCGCTAATTTTACCCAGCGTGCGGAAGAAGCGCGGCAGCTGGCAAGGCAGCGCATATACCTACAACAGAAACTAGACGCTGACCGTTACAACAAGGGACGGCGCTTCGCTGCCTACGAGCCTGGAGACTATGTCTGGATTTGGACGCCCGTTCGTCATCGTGGGCTCTCTGAAAAATTGCTGCGCCGGTACTTGGTCCATACCGTGTCCTCCGCCGCCTCAGCGACGTTACTTACGAAGTTGAATCCGCGACCCAAGATCCCTCAAGCCACAGACGACGCAAGTTCACTGATGTTGTACACGTCGTCCGGATGAAACCCTACCACGATCGCCCCGCTGACTATTCTTGAGACTGATGGCGCCCCGTTTTGTGTTGTGGTATCCCGTACCAACCTAGCATACTATCTGGCAGCTCATCGCATCAAGCAGCATTGGCAGCATCGAGGCGATGCTGCCAAGAAGGGGGGCAATGACACATGCCATTCATAGAAGACGAAGATTTGAACGGGCGATTCGGAGAAGACGACGAAGCAAAAACGGTGCTCCGTTTTCGTGCTGACCTGACTAGGTGTTCTTCGGTGCCAGAGTGCTAGAGCGCCTTCTGTGTAACGTTACGTTACAATATTGCGAGGAGAAGGAAGGCCTGCACCACAGGGTGTGGACCTGCCCACACAATCCTCCAGAAGACCCAAATGCAGTGCCAGCAATTGAGGGGTGGGAGGCTGCTCTATCCAGCTCTGGACTAGAGCCCAACGGGCCCTCGTGACACGCGCGCGCATAGCAGCGGTACCCGCTTGAGTCCCGTACTAGGGACCCCGCCTACACATCTCCCTCCCTTATCTTTACTCAATAAAGTTTTTCACTCACTCACTCACTCACTCACTCACTCACTCACTCACTCACTCACTCACTCACTCACTCACTCACTCACTCACTCACTCACTCACTCACTCACTCGCTCGCTCGCTCGCTCGCTCGCTCGCTCGCTCGCTCGTTCGCTCGTTCGCTCGTTCGCTCGTTCGCTCGTTCGCTCGTTCGCTCGTTCGCTCGTTCGCTCGCTCGCTCGCTCGCTCACTCACTCACTCACTCACTCACTCACTCACTCACTCACTCACTCACTCACTCACTCACTCACTCACTCACTCACTCACTCACTCACTCACTCACTCACTCACTCACTCACTCACTCACTCACTCACTCACTCACTAGTGACGGGTTTTCCCTGATGCCCAAGTCGGAAAACCAGAAGCCATCAAAGGGAAAACGCCCGAGCGTGGACGGGTGAGGCTCTATTTTAGAACCAGGCGCACGTGATTGTTGCTGCGCTGCCTCGCTTCTCGTTTACTTCAGAGCTTGCTGGAGTAGCTACCAGAGCTTTATAACCGCTTCTTATCGCTTTTTTAATTTCTTGCCTCGTTAATTTTTTTAAAATTCCCTGTATATATTACCCGTACTCTTACACCTATACATGTCAGCTTTGCGCGGTTTGTGTTAGCTATATATTTGTGAACAGCAGAGCTCTGAAATGTCGACAGTGTACGGATACAGCAACGGCGGGAACCCATCGCCGTTGCCGGACGCATCAGTTGCCAGGTGAACCTCATCTTAGTCCGTAGTATATATACTTTGCTGCATTTCTCTGCTCCATACCTGGTTCTGTATGATCTCCATGCAATAGCAGATGTCCTGTTTCCGTATCCTTTACCGGATGCTCGAAATAACTGCGCAGAGCGTGACTTTCAAGGACTAAGTGAAATTTTTGCCAGGGCTACAAGCAAGCGAGTGCGTGGACGCATTTGCTAGTTGCAATGTTGGCAACTGCAGCAGTGCAGAAAACTTAGCAGCCGTGCATAACCGCTGTCGATGCCACTGACGCTCGACCGAAAGCACCAGCGGAGCCATTTGCGACATTTTTCTTGAGTGCGCAACGCCCCGCAATGAGTTACTCACAATTACTACGTGCCCGGATTTGTGTGTAGTGTTCATTTCTTATGTAGTGGTGCAAATATGCGGATGATAGCTTGTGCGTGCATAAATTTCGGAAAGCCTCTGTTGTGCGCGCAGGGACGCATCCTTGCTCAGTTTTTATGTTTTGTAAAGAGTGTATACAGGGCAGTTATTATATTTTTAAGTTTATGAACGTTATTTTGAAAACTGTCAGTGTGGTCTGTCGGGGCAAACGGGTTTTACACTGGGCCAGATACATTATGTGCGTGATACCGCTGATGATTAGGTTGTAATTAAGTAAAAATGAACCTCCTTTTATCTTGTTAAAATTATATCAAGAAATTAAATGCCATCAACAGTGCAAGTGCGCCCCCTGTTGAAATTCTTTTGATTGACCGGGTTGCTAGGGTAGAGTCATAGATGGATTTATTGAAAGGAAAAGGCAGATAGGTTGGCCGGAATAATTCCAATCTGGCCTGCTACTCTGCGTTGGGGAAGGGGAAGAAGAGAAGAAAGAAGATCATGATCATGGGTGACGAAATCGTTTGCCTTGCTAAATATTTAAACATCACTTGTTCTACAATTGTAGTGTCAATCTCCCGTGAGTGTTACCACTTTTCATTTTATATTTCACTTATTTCCCGTGTTGTTTCCTTTGCTCTACCCCTCAAATCATTTTTTTTATGCAAGTATATTAAATAAAAAATTCTTTGCTACCCAATTCTTGGCCGATCCCCCTCTGTGGGTATGTGCCATAAGTTATTTGGACAACAACAACAACAACAATGTGGAAGAAGGCGTATGAAATACATATCTACAGGCACAGTGGCTTGCTTTACAAGCGCGAATCAAGTCCGCTGGCGCACAAAAACACGGCAAAGAGCACGCACTGCCTGGACACCCTTCCCCTTGTCCTGCCAAGCGTCCAGCAACAGTTCCTCCGACAGAGGCCTCTTGTCCAACCTCTTCAAGGAAGCGGCTAGCACACTTCTTTCGCACGCATACGCTGGGCGCACCAATATGATCCACAGTCTCTGGGATGCCGCACGTTGAACATTCCGGCGAGTCCAGCTGTCCAATTAAATGCAATAACTTGCGCGTGAAAGCCACATTTAAACGAAGTCTATGTAGCAAGCATGCCTGATGACGCGGAATATAACGCTGAACATAAAATTTCAATGTTTGATCGAGTCTTCTTAGACGAATGTACATAGGATTATTAAACGTTAATAATACGTATATTAAAAATAGTTGGTGTTCGTAGAAGGCACATTCATAACTTGGGGTCCGTCGCACCTTTTACTCACCAAATACAAATTTTTTTGAGTACTTGATAATTCTGATGTTATCAAGAATTCATGGCATTACCGATAATGACTTCATTATGCAACTTTGTCATGCAGTAAAGCCAACTAAAGGAGCTTTCACATGGTCGTATTCCACACTCGATATGTCGAACAACACCGCGTTTAAGATATTTTAAAAAGAGGTATTACCCTTGATTTAGGCAGCCTTCAGTTTAGTTATACTGGCCCTAAAAATAGGGTAATTGTTTTTTTGAGATCGATAACCAGTAAATTCTAAAGCTTGTTTAGCGTGCATAATGTACTCAGTGCAGTAAAACCCATCGTCGCTCACCACGAACACATATCTCGCGTAGTTTTTAATACCCGCTCGAATTCTTATTTGCCCCCAACGACGGATATATTCTCAGTGTGGATGTTTGCACGCTTGCACCTTTTTTGTTTAAGGGTCAATGCAGACAAAAAGAATCTGGTCTCTATCAATAGGGTAGCATAACCTAATTTCAGAAAGATCACTCATCTAAACTGGCAATTTTAAGACCTAGAAAAGGCCGAAAACAGCAATTCAACTGTCTACAGCACAAGCGGACTTCCTACGTAAAATTTGTGCCCTAATTATAAATTTCGGGCACGGATCCTAAAACCTTCTCAGCGCTGCCATTTGCTTATAGATGACGGTGACCTTTCTTTTAGGGATCGTGTAATCAGTTCGATTAAGCATTTAGGAAGGGTCTTTCCATTCAATTTGGTCTCCTGTAAGTGTATCTTTTCGGGCAGACAATAGTAAGATAACCAAAAATAGGTGGAGAATATATTTTAACTTGGTACAGTAATTTGCAGTTTTTCTTGACGTAACGGAACACATTTTTATTATCGCCTTTTCTTTAAAACTCTAAGTGGTGCGGCAGAAAAACGGCAATATATCTGTTACTTCACTCTTCTATCTGTTACACTTACGGACATGTTATCTATGTATGTATCCCCTGATCACCACAACTGGGACCTCGCGCCGTCATATTTGAACTTCGCTTACAATTCTTCCAAGCACGACATGACGAGCTATTCACCCTTCTTCCTGTTCTTTGGAAGGCACCCCGCTTTACCTTTGGATACGCTGGTTCCGCCTGCAGGCCGCCCCATAACTACCTACGCACGTGACGCCATTGCGCAAGCCATTGAAACGCGCCAAGTAGCCCGTAGTCGGCTCCTCGCCCCTCAGACTTCTCAGAAGTCTGCCTACGATAGGTGACATCGCCACATAACCTATAACCCTCGTAAAGTCGCTGAGAGCCACGGACTCGGAGCCATCTAGAATAATGCCCACATCGGACTCAGTGCTGGCAATAAATGTTTTAGAATCCAATTTAACTTTAAAAAGCCGCCAAATACGCTGTGCGGTTCCCGCGCCAATGGCTCGTGCATGTGTGGCGCGCGCTGCAGTGAACGAGTTGCTGTGCACTTGCACTATTAGTTTCTTGCAACTCCCTGTGAATGTCCCTCGGAGCAAGAGAGCGATAAAAATGCTCATGCGAAGAGTTTATTTTGATTGTTCTGTTGTTCCGCTTGCTCTTTGCCAAGATTCACGATGTTACTACGTAGGTCGACTCCAATATTTTTATTATACTGTAGCGAAAATTTCGATTCTTCGTTTCTTCTAAAAGCTAATATATCATTCCCTCTAACTTGTGCATGCGGCATTCGACGTCAGAAGTCAAGAAAACTCATCCATTCATATAAGTGCATTTACTAAAGGGCAAGCAGATGTTTATATAGGATGATTCCCCCCTCACTCAAGGAATCCCGCTAAAGCTGAGCCCAGGTGCCGCAAATATCACGCACATCGAACTTCGCTCAGTGAAGCGTCTACATAATAAATCTTACGTGCCAACACGATATAATTTAGAATGGCGTTTCAAAAAACATCAATAAGTATCAGCATAATATATAATTGATATAATTTACAAATTTTGCTGTAGCTCTGCTTCTTCTCCCATGGACTACCTGCTGCCTTATACACTCTGGAACAGGCGGTACAGCTTATTACAAATGAGTAATAAGGGGTGCCGACAGCAACAGCGATCCTGAAATAATTGCCACAATAAAAATGTGACGGTGTTTACTGCATTGCTGAGGCGCCAGTTTAAATTTTGTATTGTGGTTTCAGTAGTTACTTTCATGGCCCTAAGGGGTTAATTTATTCTATAGGGAAAGATGCACCCCCTCTGTGGGAGTTTCGTGAAGAGTATTTAATCTTCCTTAGACGCTCTAAGTATTCCAGTTAGTTGAGCTACCGACTGCACAACTCTAAATACTGACCAAAACATGGAGCGAAAATAAAATGTTCGACCAGAAATGTCACAAGCTTTTATGCTCAGGATTTAAATTCCAATAAGCGACAAGGAACGCGCTAAGTGATAGGCGACAAAAAGAGCAAGAGGGAGAGATAGCCTCTTCTTGTTCTGGCTTAAGGTAGCTTACTGTCGTTATCATTGTGTTGTATTTAACTAGCACACTTTTTAAAGGAAGTAATAAAAAATGGGGTCTCTACATTACTTTAGGCAATTTCATGTACGTATTGCAAAAAAGCAGCGAAGTTCAGTTGGTGTCTCTGCTCTTGAGTTCTCGCCAATATGTCTTTGGCACCCAATGTTCATGCTTCGAAAACCGTTTCTGCGGGCGCCAATTACCAACCGCAACCATATCCTGGCCCTAAGCGTACATATATGACCAGGAAAATTATGAACTGAAAAAAGGAAATCTATGCCCACAAGGGCGAAGGTAATTTTCATGCTAAAAAGTCTAACATTCGGATGTTTCCTTGAATGACTTCATACAGTCTATTCTGCATGCAAATGCGGTTAATATGCTTGGCTTCTAAATTTGCTGGTAGAAAGTGCAGGTGAAATAATTATTACGTGTCGGGGTACGTATTTTCCAAATAAAAAACATGCCTGCTCGACAAATGGGCAGAGCAGAAAAAACAAAAGGAACAAGCGACGTTTTAGAAATTAGGCATTTAAGATTTCGAGGACGTCTGTATGCCCCGCACTATGAAGCACGCCTTTCCATAATGCTTCAAGAGTCAAAGTGGAAGAGGCGCAACGCCGCCAGCGTTCTATGCATTATCCGTTTCACAAGATGCTTAAGTAGAACATGGCTATTTGGGCCAACAAGAATGGCGCGAGCTGCAAGATCGTGTTCCTAAGTGCCGGTCCACAACGGCGTGAGATAGCGGTAGGAGCAGTCATGTTCTAAGAGTAATACCTCTGTCACACGGACACGGCTGAACTCCTTTCAACTCCCTTCAACCAAGGTAGCCATTACCTCGAGGGAGATACGTGCCGTGTCACACGGCAGTCCATTATGGAAGGAAGTTAAATGGAGTTTTGAAGCAAAGGAGATCGACGATCTCCATCGATGGGCGAAGGGAGTACTCTCGTTTCCAATGTGCTTTGCTTCCGAGTCATTAAATAACATATTTCTTCAATAATGTAATTTTTACTCCTAAATATATTAGTTTTTATTGCATAAAATTGTATTCTAACTCGGTTAGTTGCGTTTAATTGTCGCGACACTGCACCACGTATTGCACAACGCCGCGCATGGTGTCCAGCAGAGCGGAAAAAATGGCTATGTTTAGAGCATGGTCGTTGTTTTCAGCAAATGTGTGTTCTTTTATATTGATATGACTAAAGCTAATTGCATTTTGCGAGAAAAATAGTAGTATAAAAAATATTTCAGTTTGTTTTGGACATTATTTTTATATCTTTGTGCAAAATAAACAGCGCCTAATGGCCCCCTGTTGGCTGTTCTGAGAAGCTCGTTGCAAGCCGTGTGACACGGGGACAACTCCTTTAAGGCGAAACTCCCTGCGACTCCCTTGCGCTCCTTTAGACCAAGGAAGTTCAAGGTAGTTCCGAGTCGGCCGTGTGACAGGGATATAAGCCTGATTGCTCCTGGTCACCCGTATCGCTCGTAAAGTACTTATAGCACCAAGTAGCTTTTGAAATGTAGCGCAGGTAGTATACGAAAATGTGCGCTCAAGGGCTTCCTGATGGAAGCCCTTGAGCGCACAGCAAAAAAAAAAAAAATTAAGATGTACTTTTTGGAACATACGTGATTATTTGCTTCCTATTTCCGTTGTGTAATACCAATTACTGTTGACACTGTTACATTGATGTATGTTAAAGATTGAATTTTATGTGTTTTGCCCCTGGTTTGTGTTTGTATTGCATTCTCACATATGACTGGCTATTTTGTGCTGCTCTGTGCCTGCTGCGTTGTGTTGCACATGTCAATTGTGGTGCCGAAGGCCCAGTCAAGTGACTTGTACGTCACCTTTAGCCTCGGTCCCACGGCAAAAAATTGTATTTTTGCTACAAACTGCAATAAATAAAATAAAATAAAGTTTATTAAAGTGACGCGCTGCAGGAGCAAGAGTTGGACAAATAATTGGCGGTAATAGCAATAAACGTGCTAAACGGACGTCGAATAAAATAGAATGCCTGCCGCCACCGGCTTCGCCCAATCTACAGCTAACATAGAGGCTTCGATATAAGGCATCTCAAGCAACCATGTGGAAGCATGCGGAAGCAGTCGTGTGTGGCCGAGATTTTTCACGCAAAATCTAGTCACATCTTTAGCCACAAAATGGTAAAGCTATATTCTGGCAGCCTTCAGCATAAAAATATAAACAGTAGAAAGCTTCGCTTCAATATTGTCACGTGGTGGTGACAATGATGATGGCAGAAAGTAGAAGACAGGCGTAGTAACACTGAAGTCAACAATTTATTCAGCTGAATTGCGCGCGTAAACTAATTGATGAACTAAGCGGCGTCAGCCGCAGCAAGCAAACGTGCTCCCTGGACACTGAATTGCCAATGCGCGCTGCATTCGTCAGCGATCAATTTAGTCTGCGAGGAAGCTTCAAGATAAAGACCCAAAATATTACCAATGCATCCTGGAACATGTGGAAACGGGTGCTAGTGCCTGGAATCATTCTCGACATAAATCGGCACATCTTGGGTGACGAAGAAAATGATAAAGCCGCGCCTCGCAAAAAACAAACATGAACAAACACAGAGTACGCTCTGTAGGCTACAATCACAGTGATGAGGCCACATGCTGGCTACAGTTGAAAACCAACAATCTGAATGATTCGCGGCCTAACTCTCCCTTTAAAACGGCATCACCTCGATATTCACAAACTAAACCGAGAAAGATAAATCAGAACTTTAGAAATTAAAACAACTACCTTTAACGCAAGTAATAATGTTTCAGGTGCACAACATGCACAATTTTTAGCGCACCCGGCGACGCTGGAGTGTGGTCGTGCCGTCGGAGATAACTTCGTAGTCAAGTTGTCCGTTTCGTCGAAAGACTTTGTATGGTCGAAGTACAGCTGAAAGTGTTTTTCACTCAGACAGCGACGACGTGTCGGCGTCCAAGCCCACACTTGGTCTCCTGGCTTGTACTCTGCGTAACGTCCTACAAAGTTGTATCGTCGAGCCCCCGTGCATTGCTGGTCCTTAATGCGCAGCGGGGAGAGTAGTCGCGTTTCTCTGCATGCTGATATACGTGGTGACGTCAAGATGCTCCTGGTCTGTTACGCGCGGGAGCACTGCGTCGAGCGTCGTTGTGAGCTCCCTACGGTACGCAACCTGGAACGGAGTTGCCCCGGTTGTGAGCTGAACGGCGGTGTTACAGGCGAAGATCCCGTAAGCAGGATGCGATCCCATGTCTCGTGTTCGGTGTCGACGTGCGAGAAAATGATCAACGTGATGGTTTTGCTCAGGCGCACTGTTAGCCCGTTGGTCTTAGGATGATACGGTGTTGCACCTAGGCGGTTTGCATCACTATAGGATAAGATGGCTTGCTTCAGCTTGACGTAAATGCTACTTCCACTGCTTGTCATGAGCACTTCAAGGGCGCCGTGTCGCAGGAGAATGCGTTCGACGAAAAACTTGGCAACTTCTGCTGCGGCGCCATTATGCAAGGAGTTTGCATCAGTGTAGCGTGTCATGTCATCGGTGGCCACAATGATCCACTTGCTGTGCGTTGTCAGAGAAAAGAAAGGACAGGGGAGATTGATTCCTATGTGTTGAAAGTGCTTAGTCGGGGGAGGTATTGAGTTCACAAGGTCAGATTATCTTAGAGGGGTGCCTTGCGTCTCTGACACCCACGGCACGTTTTCATATAATAGGAAACGTTAGCAGGTAATCGTGGCTATAAATACTTCTCTTGGATCCAGTGAAACGTGTGCGCTATCCTGCAAAATATTCTTTGGCAGTTGCTTAGGCCCAACAAGGAGGTTTGTGGTCCTATTGGATGTGAAGATTTCCTTCACGAGAGCATCGTTGTGCCACGCGAACCACAACCGACGCCTGAACACAGATAGGTGGGTAGCGGTCTTACCTTCTAGGTAATCCACAAGGTCTCAACTCAGGGTCTGAGCCCTGCTGCTGTGCCAAACTGCTGGCACTTAACGTTTTCAAGGAGGCGTTTTGGTTCTCATGTTCTGGTTCTCGTCACAGGGGCCCGATGACAAGCAGTCTGAGTCGGACTGTTTGCGACTAGAGCTGCGAGTACTGATGTCGAATTTCTGAACATGTAAGCTCTATCGAGCAAGGTAGCTGGAGGGGCCTTTGTGATCGCTTGCAACCTGAATTGTCTACCGTATATGTATGGACGGAACTTTGACGAGGCCCAGATGGTCGCTAGGCACTCCTTCTCGGTCGTGCAGAGCTTGGGCTTTTGAGAGGGGCCTACTAGTGTAGGTGACAATGTTTTACACTCCAGCACTATTCTGAACGAGGACGGCGCCTAAAACCGCGCTGCGCGCGTCAGTATGACTTTCAGTCTCAGCGTTTTTATCGAGGTGTCCGAGAACATCTGGGGAATGTAAGCGGTGCCTAAGTTCCTCGAATGCTTACGTTTGCGGTGCTTTTCATTCAAACGGCACTTCTCTCCTTTTTACAATGCTTCAAAGGTTCGGCGAGGCGCGAAAAGTTTTTGTTGAATTGTCGGTAATACGCACACTGTACGAAGAATCGGCGCAGAGCTTTTTTGTAACCTGGCTGTCGTAACTCTGATCACAGCTCTTTTGTGTGGGTTGGGCCGACCTCCCTTTTTGCTTACGATATGAACCAGAAACAACAGCTCTTCGTAGGTGAAGTGACCCTTATCTGCTTTCAATGTAGCACTTCAAAGTTCGAGTAGAAGACAATGGCGTTGTCTAATACAAATTTCTTGCTTCAGGCCAGTGATAACACTGTTTATTATACACTAGAATGCCGCTAGTGCAGAGTAGAGGCTGAATGACATTACCATGAACTCGAAGATGGCATATGGAGTGATGAATGCGGTTTTTTTCTCGGTCTATTTCGCCAACCTTAAGTTGCCAGCACCCGCTCTACAGTTCAATTGACGAGATGTACGTAGCGTTGCAGACCATATTCAGTGTGTCGTCGATGCGGGGGATGCGTTCGACATCCTTCGTTATCCGATTCAAGTGGCGGTATTCAACGCAGAAACGACATGTTCCATCTTTCTTTTTTACTAGAGATGGGTGCTACACAGGGTCTCTTCGATGTCTGAATGACATCGTCACGAAGCATTTCATCGACGTCCGCGTGGATAGCTTGTCTTTTGAGGCGATACACGATAAGGGCTTCGGCAAAAAGGTCAGACGTATTCGTATGCGATAATGAGATTCTTTACCAACAGAGTTTGTGCAGCCTTGACGCTTGCGAAAATCATTCGCTGTAGCTTTTAGGAAGAGCGCGAATTTGGTGTTGTCTGCTCCGGGATAGTTATGAATTGATGTCCAACGGGGGTTGATTTCCATAGGTGGGTGCATAAACAGCGAGCTGGTTGAGCAGGGCGAATATATCTCGGGTGCCTGCTTATCTCATCGAGGAAATCGATCGTAGTGCTGTTTTTGAGATGCCAGTAGTTGTCGATGAATCTCGTCACAAGAATAATAGCTTGCCCTTTCTGGAGATAAGCATGACCTCTTGCTAAGCCTAGCCCTCATTTCAAGAGCAACTGGCTGTTTGTTCGATGGTTTAGATGTTTGCGCTACCCACACATTCGACGGCGCCTGAATGGAGCGGCATGTTCAACTATTTGTTGTGGCATTGAAGTGACGGGATGCGTCGAAGTCGTCGCAGTAGGTATAGCCTTACCTGTCGATAGTTTGATGAGTTTTGATTAGTTGTCCATGATCGTCGGATGTCGCTGAAAAGATACGTACGCAGAATGACGTCTCGCGAGGAGTACTGTAGAAGCACGCAGCACGTAGGATAAGTACGCCCATTTACTTTCACCCTTGCGTGCATCAGCCGACGGCTTAATATGATTACTACCAGAGATGTGATTATCGGGCGATCCTAAGTGGTCGCCCCTTTCTTCAGTTGGGAGGCGAACATTCCACCATTGACAGTATAGTCAAGTCCTGGTAAACGTGCGATCATCGACAGATCATTCGAGGTTACTTGTTTGTGTGCTCGCATCTTGTCTCCGTATCCGATCTCGCCTCCAACGTGTACAAGGATAGCGGCCGGTGCACACCTACGTCGCTTCGATCGGCGGTGGTGCCGAATTGAGCTCTGGTAGGATGGTCGTCGACGGGGTCAAGTGCAAGAGCAGTGTAATGTCTGCTTCCGCGTCACTCGTCGTGTGCAGCACAGTATCATCATCATTTCTCCATTGAGCAACCTCACCTCCAACTCTACGGTTTTAGGTTTCCCCTACAAGGTCTTGGGCACCTTCCTGGTACATAACTCGCGCTCGGGAACGCCAGTCATGCCCTGAAAAGTGGCAGGAAGGGAACAGACGGGCTGTCGACGTGTGCTTTACCTTGCGCAGGAAGTCGTCGATTTCCTGTGGCCGCTTGTCAGGAAGGGATCGTGAGGCATTGGGGAAACCGCGGAGGCCATTCCGTATGTACAAGCAGTGACCAAGTATATGACCGGCTTCACTGCAGTGTCAGCACAGCGGACGGTAGTTCACTACCTGCCAGGCTTCGCACTTCCTGGGGCTGGAGATTCATTCGTAGGCTTGGCGGGCGGGGCCAAGGGCGACATTCAGAAGTAGCTTGTGTGCGAAGAGGAGGCTTGGATGGTCTCGTCGAAACGCAGGATGGCATAAGACAGCAGCATAATTCATCGCTGGGGCTTCTTGCGTGGAACCATCGCTTTGGCAACTTCCACTGCATTACATGTCTTCACGGATTGCGTGCACTAGTGGCGACACTTGAGGTCGATTGAGCGATGGCTGGAGGCGGCGCTGTTCTTCGCTAAAGTGTTCGCAGAGATTGTCATGGAGGCTACCTCCGCTTGTAGCTACGGCATCGTTGTGACTTGGCGACAGCAATTGAAAAGGCTGTTATATTGGCGTAATCTGGCGCCGCAAAACTTTTCGATAGTTGTTGCTTTCTAGCTGAATTCCGTCACTGCTTTTGGCGTCGGTAGACCATCGAAAAAGATGATTTGTAACTCCACGCACCAGCAAGTTCACATTGGTCTATACTGACATGTTGCGATTGGCGCGGCAAAAGAGACGCTGCATGTCTTGAATTCTCTGCTGAAAGAGGATTGGGGTCTTTTTTTTTTTTCTCATTATACATACAAAGCCTTCAAGATTTTCTTATTACATATGTCCCAATCCTTCAAATAAGCCTCATGATTCTCAGGCCACATTCGGACAGACACCGGATGGGTTAGGTATACATGTGCCTTAGCTTCGCTTCGTCGTTTCAGGTGTTGAACATTGCCACGCGTTCGAACAGGTCGAGCCTGTGTTCATCATCGTCGTTAGGGCATCCTTCGAAGAGGTGGCGGGCTCACGGGGCTAGACGGTTTCTGTTAGGCAATCTTCCAGGTACGACGTCAAATTGACGGGATTCAACACCTCCACCAGATGTCACACGGTGGTGACAATAACGTGGCAGAAAGGAGAAGACAGGTGCAGTACCCCTGAAATCAAATGTTATATGGGCTGTCTTGCGCCCGCTTAAGACCTAAGGAGCTTGGTTGTGGCGATAGAAGCACACGTGCTCGTTAGTCGTCGTATTCTAATGCATTTTTCAATAATCAGCGCTCAATGTATTGTCGCCGAAGTACCTTTTAGATAAAGGCTGAAATGCTCACCAGAGAAACCTTTTACATACCGGTAACCAACCCAAATACCCGGAATAATTCTACGCGCAACACTGCGCATATTGCACAACAATGTAAATGATAAAGGCGCATCTCGAGACAACAAGCATGAACAAAGAAGAATAAAATCATTACGTGTAATACAATCGCAGAGATATTTCACGGCCACATTTTAATCGAGGTTTCAGCCTTTCAATGCTAACCGCAAAATCCTCCACATCCGAGGTGGAAATCTCCGTATAATGTAGACGAGAAGAATAATTTCTTTAAGCTCCTCCCTCCAACCGCGATTACTGCGTATTTTGAGAGTACAAAATCTACTTCAGGGTTTATGAACTATAACCAACCAATTTTAGAATGCTGAAGAGCATTTGATTTCTCTCCAGTTATTCATAACTTACTGTGCACCCCTGACACCGCACTGCGTAGGCGTAACGTTTCGGAATTTGTACCACCGATATTGGCACTAATATTCACTTCATAAACGCTTCCAGTGCAAAGTGCTTTTTCAAAGGAACAACTTATATGAAATGCTGTGGGCGCCTCTATAAGGAGAGCTTGTTGTGAAAGCAACCTTAAATGTTGTTCTGAGCATCATTAATTTATATGTGTTATCCGCTGTTTTCTCGTTTACAAGGTTTTTAAACTCAACCGTCTAATGTTAAAAACACATTCTACCAACTCTGAAAATGTCGAAAAGTATAAAACAAAACAGTGAGCAACATGGCGGAAGCAAGATATATCAAGATATATCAAGAAGCAAGACAATATCCTAATATTCATTATAGGTTGTTTACAAAAAGAACTTAAAAAAACGCGAGCATTCTCGCGAAAGAGCTTCAGTCGGTGCACAAAATGCGACGTTCAAAACATTAATTAAGGACAATGAACTCACTAAATAAGGGTTTTTAAACTCATCTCACTGCTCACACGTGTCCTTTCAGTTTTCTAAGCATTCATCCTGCTTCACCTTGCGTATCCTGCTCCTGAACGACCACTGAAGCTGAATGCGCATTCTTTGCTCGTCAACAATTCCCCAGAGAAAAGATTTCGGTTTTGATAAGATCTATGTATTTCATATCAACTCTACCACTGCCGCATTTCAGGACTCGCTTTCGTATATGATGTATTGTATTACAGCCCTGATAATATCGCGGGCGAACATATTTTATGACGTTGTTTATCGTGCTGACGCAGAAGCTAATTTTGACATCAAAAGCACATTCCAGGCCAAGATAGAATTCTCCACGAGACGTACATGTTTTCAGAACTGCATTTGCCGCAGCAGCCATAATTGAATTTTTTTTGCGGCCTTTAGGGAAACTGTTTGAGCAGCAACTCAGTTATAACGCGTTGTTTAAGGAAAGCATAGGAGATGTTTTTGGTGTATATTAATGTGAAAGGATGATGTCATTATGCCAATTTCTTATTAAAAAGTAAAAGAAAAATGTGTTGTGGTTTAGCTCTCGTTTGCCCCAGTTCAATTGCGAAAACAGGTGCGGAAGCTTCTTTTGTCTGCTACTATTTCCCTATCATTCCCTATCAGTATAAGGTGGTACATTATTGGGGACATTTAAGCTCATCCTTTAAAAGTAAGACGCGGGAGCGTAAGCTACCAGCCTACATATAAATTTACGCTTCAACCAAGCCGTACGGACGTGCCTGCATGTCGCAGGGTTAACGAGAATGCAAATGGTTTAGGTAGGCTGATTTAGATATTACTCTCCCATATGGAAGGAGCCTCCCGAGTTAGGAGCTCCTGGCCGTGGCATAGGGGCGACGTGAACTCAAATGTGATGACAGGCTGATTTTTTTATGAGGAGACCGTACCATAGAAGGGTCAGGGTTCGGGCTATTGAGTAATCTACATGAAGTTCATGAGGAAATCGTATACGGGTTTATTGTACAGGATCTGGGATGCAAGATTGTGGGCTATATAGAAAATTCCAGTGCTGCGCAGGAAAGTCCGGAATGAAACCGCGCGGAGCTCTGATACCGGAATTTCCTCTCTGGTTGATGGCCTTCGTTTTCCGGAAAAAACGCGTCGCAAGGTTGGAAAAAGCATGCAACAATATAAAATAACACGATTACATTAAACAAAAACAAAAACCTACGGCGACAAGTCTGGATTCAAACTTCGGTTATTAGTGGTTATACTTCTGTATATGAAGTTAATTTTGCTCTTTTGTACTGTGTATATTTTCTTTGGCTGTAGTATTTATGGCCGTAATTCACCGCATTCGCCCTTTAAATACGCTGTCTGATACCGGAATTTCCTCTCCGGTTGATGGCCTTCGTTTCCGGAAAAAACGCGTCGCAAGGTTGGAAAAAGCATGCAACAATATAAAATAACACGATTACATTAAACAAACAAACAAAAAAAAAAACCTACGGCGACAAGTCTGGATTCAAACTTCGGTTATTAGTAGTTATACTTCTGTATATGAAGTTAATTTTGCTCTTTCGTACTGTGTATATTTTCTTTGGCTGTAGTATTTATGGCCGTAATTCACCGCATTCGCCCTTTAAATACACTGAATCTTTTTCCAGGCTATCACGCGGGTTCGCCATCTTCCCGTATCTCTATAATGAGTTGCTTTATTGCAGGCAAACCCCAAGATATTATAATTTACTAGTGATGATGTGTTTTGTCATCGTCTTCAAACGCTTTTAAGTTTTCTTAAATACAGATATATTCGGTGCATTAATACTTGTAGTACTGCGCGTTTAAGCTTCAACGTGCAGCCCGTGTAGCAGCGACGTCAATTAATACACTCCAGTGGTTTCAATGTAAACGTTCGAGAAAGCGGCGCCCGGTATGCGGCTATGTTTTGCATCTTTGGATGATCAGCGATGTTTATTTTTTCTAACGTAACAATATGACGTTTGGTTTCATGCCGGCCCCTGATTCCACCTGGCATATGTCGTAGTTAATACTTAATACAAACCTTGTAGTAGTAATATGTGGCTCCTTATTGATTAAAAAAAACACAAAAACAGAACAAAAAATTTGCCAGCCTTGGTATCTGCTATCGGGAATACTGAAAAGAACAGCGTAGCTTAAAAAATTCAAAATAAGTGTAATACACTATGTTACAGAAAAACACAGTAGGGATGTTGAGGCCCGCCCGTGATTTTCTCTATTCAAGCACTCGGCACTGCAGGCCAGCCGGTATATTTATGCTTTGCCAGTGTGCGGCTCATGCAGGTGCTGTAGTGCAAAGTACATGTGCAGAATTACTGTTTTTCCTTTGAGAGCGTGCGATCTGCGCGGCTGCATAAAGCGAAACATGTCAGTACAGTTTCGCCATTGATATGGGATGTTTTTAATATCAATTTCAATTGTATGTGACTGTTTTGTTTGGTTTGGTTTGTGAGTTTAACGTCCCAAAGCGACGCAGGTCATGAGAGACGCCGTATAGTATTTCGACCACCTGAGGTTCTTTAACGTGCACTGACATCGCACAGCACACGGGCGCCTTGCTTTTCGCCCCCATAGAAAAGCGGCCACCGAGGCCAGAATTCAATCCAGCATCCTTGGGAATAGTAGTCGAGCGCCGTTACCACTGTGCCACCCTGGCAGGTGTAGGCGACTGTGTAAGATACTGTAACACACTGTTATGAGCATATTGATGAGAATGGTCAAATCCTGCGTCGTGGGAAAAAACTTGTTTTAAAATTTGTACTTCGGTTGCATTAACTTGGTAAATTTGCTTAGAAAACTACTAATGATTGTATTGACAATAGTATAAACTTTGGACTTCTAGAGGACAGATATACAGATATATTAGTTGGTATAGTATGCACGATATACAGAACATTGCGTTTGAGGGCACTTTTCCGCTAAATAATGTGCCTGGACAAAAATTCTGGGTATGAGTACCACCCTACAGCCATGCCCAAATCAAACACCAAACACATGCCCGTAGTAAGCATTCAGGAAAACTGCCTGAAAATCAGCGCGAAAGCTGCTGCTCACTAGTACAGAGCTTGAATAAAGCTAGGGATCTCGACAGCAACAAATGCGGGAGCAAGCTACCACAACATGCTGCAAAAACGCGTACTTCTATAGTGGACTTTAGGACTCGTTCATCTCAGAATTATTCGAACTGGCTTAGGCAACGATGTCTTTAGAGTGGAAGCACTACATCACTTGGATAGATCCGAAAATAAGAAAATATGTCGAAAGCCTAGACTTTTCAGGATGCCTTTGTCTGGTGATAGTTAGCAGGCGACAGGTGTGCACTGATTGGTCGGTGGTTATAACCGTATGTCACTGCCGAAATGGCAGGTGTTGAAAGTAGCAGGCGATTTGAGGTAGTGTAGTTCTCTGAAAATATGACATGGGATGAACCCATGAAGTACACTGTTAATCAGTTGTCCAGGCCTGCAGTGACATCAAACTCCGTCACTGTCATTGGTTTCCCACTTTAGGTAAATCCTTTTAGAGAATTTGTTGTCTTCTTCACTAGGCTGAGCGTGTTTAGTTGGCCCCATCACAAGAACAGCAGCAAACCTTATCAAACCTATAGTATTGCAGAAATGCGTCTTGCGGCTGATCTGTAAATGTTCCGCATCCATCCTGCACTGCGGACGTTTTTTAAAAAGCCCCACATATCGCTCCTTTCACGTCACTGTACATTTATTAACTATGTTGCCTTTATAAACAAGAGTAAAGAAATATAGCGACGCTAAACTAGTTTAGCACGTTTGCGGGAAAGGTACACCCTTTACAACATACGTTATTTCGAGCCATGAAATGTCCCCAATTGTCGAACTAACTGCGGAAAAACGATGTTAAGATATTCGTTGCCAACAGTTTCAAAGCAGATCTTCACGGATAAAAAAATATTGATATAACCAGCACCTCATGTAAGTAACTTCTTGCCGTGTTTATATTGTTATGAGGCTGCAAGCCGATGGACACTAGACAAGAGAACAGAAATATCCGATGAAGAAAATACGGATTTATTGAATGTCGGCGGTCCTAGAGCGAGCACTCTTTCCTGCGCCACTGCCTGCTTTTTCTTCGTTCGTAACATTACCCGGGGCTACCGATTGATCGTCCCGACCGTTCGATTGGATTGGATTGGTACTGAGGCTTCCCTTTTTTACTAGGCGGGCCATAAAAGGTCCTAGCAAAGTCAATTCCCTACTGTGGCATAGTCCGTCCCGCCGTGGCGCAACGCCACCAGTACCATCTAATAGTCAGCCTTACCCAGTTCTTAAGACGTGGACGAACGAAAAAGGTTGTCAATGGCGATGGGATCCATGAGATAACAACGAGCGTGACTGGACGGGTAAAGACAGAAGAGAAAGAAGTGGAGATGATAACAGCTTGCCGCTACGTTTATCAGGGGTCCTCATGCTGCTTTCACAGCCTCTTACCTGTCCTCCTCGCAACTACATTTATTGCGAAATTGTTTTCAATTGCAACTTGGACTTCGCCACTGAAATAGGAGAGTGAGATCAGAATGCATGCTTCCAGGACCATTGAGTCCTGAGTTAGACCCACTGCAATTGGTCACGCAAACACGTTATTGAGGATTGGATAGAGAGAAGTTTTATATCTGTGTCGCTCCTGGCAACTTGGGGAAGATACATCATGATCTTCCTGACGAGCGTGCATCTGGCAGTTGTTCTTTGCTGAATAAAGAGGCCGGGTATGATTGAACGACTATTTCTGCGACGTCAGTATTGCAAAAAGCACTTCTCTTTGTGTTTTCATCAATTGAATGTACGTGTGACGTCAGCAGTGACGTATGTGCCACGTGGTTTAACTGCTTTTATTTAGGTCGGATGGTTAAGCAACCTTTTCAACGTTTTTGGAGGTTGAACACTGCGTTGATAATTCTGTTTGGTGTCGAATTACAAAATATCCTGCATAAGAAATAGAATCCCGGTCAATATCGGATACTACTGCAGTCATATGCATATATTATAGTTATTGGTTTTATTGATCGGTCCCTGGTTTGTTCTTACAACTAAACTTTCTTGTACCTTTCATTTTGCTTCTGCTCTCAATAATGTCGATGCATATAATGCTTTAAAAGGGAATACCGTGTCCAGATTTCGTCTTTTAGTAAAGCCAGTGTTAGAAACTCGCGTCCTATGCCGGGCGCTTAGGCAACCTGTGCCAAGGTTCTAAACGGCCGCCGCCCTTGGGTAAAATCATGGCAGTATTTGTCACCATGTTGCACAGTTCAAGTATGTTAAATATTTTTGAAACCATCAAATAGCTGGATGTAAAACAGTGATATCTATTTTAGCCCCATACTTTCAAAGTAATAAAGAGGTTAGCGCTCAGGAAAAGCCGACCCTATTTACGGTAGAAATGTACTACTTTTTTTTGCAAAAAATGTCAATCACTGTGTCATACATTGTGCGTTTGTGTTATCGTCAGGTTTTATAATATTTTAGTTGTGACAGTAACCGTCAATCTTAAATCTGTCAAGGGGTTTGGACGACCTAAGGGTTTGGACGACCAGTGGGCACGGAGGCACGATGAAGGAAAGCATGAAAGACTTACGCACCCGTCTCTTCGTTCTGCAGTTCGTCTCTGTTCTTGCGGCTGGGATGACGACAGATGGCCACCGGCAGGGGGATGCTTCAGCTGCGGCCGAATTCTGCGAGGCTGCGTCTGCCCCGGAACCGCCATTCCTGTCGACTGGCTTCGTGGCCATACGCCCCCTGGAGATTCACCTCTGCGCAGCCGCAACATCAACGTCATCACACTCGGAATGGATAAAGCCAGGCATCGAGTGTTCACTTGTCAGTGGGCACGGAGGCACGATGAAGGAAAGCATGAAAGACTTACGCACCCGTTTCTTCGTTCTGCAGTTCGTCTCTGTTCTTGCGGCTGGGATGACGACAGATGGCCACCGGCAGGGGGATGCTTCAGCTGCGGCCGAATTCTGCGAGGCTGCGTCTGCCCCGGAACCGCCATTCCTGTCGACTGGCTTCGTGGCCATACGCCCCCTGGAGATTCACCTCTGCGCAGCCGCAACATCAACGTCATCACACTCGGAATGGATAAAGCCAGGCATCGAGTGTTCACTTGTCAGTGGGCACGGAGGCACGATGAAGGAAAGCATGAAAGACTTACGCACCCGTTTCTTCGTTCTGCAGGTTAGTTACTTCTCCAAATTACCGTTTACCTGCTTGAAATCGGATGATCGCTTTATCACCGTGCTTCCGTGCCTAGAAGCAGTGATTGCGCCTTTCTGTTCATTGTTGCTGCTCACATGCGGTGACGTCGAAAGCAATCCAGGTCCAGGCCCAGAAGATCTTGTACAGATACTGCAAACCATGAAAGATATGAACGAACGTTCCAAAAGAATGGAATTAGCGCAAAACACTATGCTGGAAAGCATGTCAGAACTGAAACAACAGCAACAGTCGGTATCACAGGCAATGATAGAAATAAATGAAAGATTGCAAAAAGTAGAAAACCAAACTTCAGTATTCGAGCACTGGCAGCAGGACATGAAAGAGCTGCATGCTACAGTAGAGCGCCTCGAAAAGGACAATGTTGCGCTTCGATCCCGTCTTGATGACGCGGAGGATCGGTCTAGACGGAACAATTTGGTTTTTTATGGCATAACTGACAATGCAGATGAGACATCGTCCGAATCGGAGCAAAAAATTCTCGAAATAATAAAGACTACTATGAAAATTGATATATGTAGTTCAGATATCTCCCGTGCACACAGACTTGGGCGTTTTGTCAGTAGAAAAACAAGACCACTAATAGCTAGATTCGAAAACTACAAAACAAAGGAACTGGTCTTCTCAAAACGGGAGTGTTTGAAAAGTAGCGGTAAAGGAGTTACTGGAGACTTCTGCCCAGCAACGCGCAATGTCAGAAAAAAATTAATCGAATTTGGCAAATCCAAAGGTGGCGTATCCTTCAAACTTGGTTACAAGAAAATTTTTATAGGACGAAAGTGCTACGGCTACAACGAAAGTGAAGATGCCATTTATGAAATCAGCAATTCCTATGAAAATGCAGCAGAAATCGCGAGTGAAACTCATGGCAGAACTCTCCGGTCTGGTCGCATGATGTCTACTAGCTAGGATCATATGAGGGGAGGCGCTTCGAATAGTCTCGAATGTTCAGTGTTATACACAAACATCCGTAGCCTTTACCCAAAAAAAGATGAATTATGCGCGATAATAGAAGACTGTAATGCTGATATTATTGTGTTAACAGAAACGTGGCTAAATAGCAAAATAAGAAATAGTGAACTGTTTTATTGTGAAAAGAAATATGTTGTCTTCCGGAGTGACCGAACGGGCAGAGTTGGTGGTGGGGTCCTAATTGCTATCAGTGAATGCATCGATTGTTTTGTTGTACCTATTATAACTAATTTAGAGCTAATATGGTGCTGCCTGAATCTGAACTTTAAAAAAGTAATATTAGGCGTATGTTATCGACCACCCTTGGCTGACTCATCATTTTGCGATAACCTACACGATTCTCTAAATCATATTGTAACTCGTTTCCCTGGTGCTGATCTTTTACTTCTAGGCGATTTCAATTTTCCAAATATCGTCTGGTCCTTTGATAACTCATTTTCAAATCCCCCGTCCGCCGAAGCTAATCTGTTTCTCTCCATTTGCTCAGACTTCAACTTATCCCAGATTGTTAATCGTTCTACACGTGTAACACATAGTACATCGTCAGTTCTCGACCTTATTCTTTCAACATCAGCAGACAACTTATCGATCGTTTCGCACCTGCCCGGGCTGAGCGATCATGATATCCTACATTTTACGCTAACGGTGACTCAAACAAAAACAAGCAGACAAAAAAGAAAATTTCGTGATTTTAACAAAGCTAACTACACCGCCATCAACAGCGAACTCTGCTCATTTCTAGATCTGTTTTTGCCATCACTTCACGACCGGTCCATAGAAACTAACTGGTCCATATTCAAAAATAAAATTTCCGAATTAACCATCCGATACGTCCCCCTTAGAACCGCCTACACTAACAGCAAAGCGCCTTGGTATAATACATATCTGAACAGATTATCAAACAAGAAAAAGCGTTTGTTCCGTGCAGCCAGACAGTCTTTAAAACTAACTCATTGGCTATCGTATAAAAAAGCGGCTAAATGTTACATCACGTCTTTAAGGTCAGCTAAGTTGTCTTTTTTAAACAATACTCTTCCACAGTTACTAAAGGCTAACCCAAAGCGATTTTGGAATGTCATACGAGGGAACACTAATAACACTAATAACAACACCTTATCATTGCTCACTAATTCAGGGGACTCAGTGCCGTCTCACCTCTGTTCAAAAGTACTTAACGACACATTCATTCAGTCATTTTCATCCCCTGTACCCACCAGTCATATTCCAGTTGTGAATGCTACCAATTATCAGCTCATGGACCCAATAATATTTGAATCAACAGGTATCAAAGCTTTAATAAACAAACTGAAACCCAAATTATCTTGTGGAACTGACGAGATAAATATTAAATTTTTGCAAAACACTGTAGAATACTGTTCAATAATACTGGAGTGCATTTTTTCGCAATCTTATGATCTTGGCATTTTGCCCCATGACTGGAAATCTGCTAAAGTAATCCCCATCCACAAATCAGGTCCAGCACACGATCCCCTCAATTACAGGCCTATTTCCCTAACATCCGTACCTTGTAAAATTATGGAGCACATTATATACACACATCTTGTTAACTTTCTCGAAAATAACAACTTTTTTTCAAGTGCACAGCATGGATTCCGTAAACTATTCTCTTGTGAAACTCAGCTTGTCTCCTTCACTAATGATTTGCATGCCTATTTAGATTCTGGCTTTTCGACTGACTGTATATTTCTTGATTTCTCTAAAGCTTTTGACAAAGTAAGCCACGCACTACTCCTTCATAAACTCAGCTTTCTAAACATTGACCCTGCTGTAATTAATTGGATCCGCGCTTTCCTCACATCCCGCGTACAATTTGTAAATGCTAATGAAATCAACTCACCTTCTGTCCCAGTCCGGTCCGGCGTTCCGCAAGGGTCGGTTCTGGGACCGCTCTTATTCTTAATTTACATAAATGACTTGCCTTCCTGTGTTTCTTCGAAAATTTGCCTATTTGCTGATGACTGTGTTTTATACCGTAAACTTGCTGATAATTCCGATATCCTACTAATCCAGAATGACCTTAATAATATTAGCGAATGGTGCTGTAAATGGTGCATGCAATTAAACATTAACAAATGCAAATCAATGAGGGTATCTCGAACTAATGTAACAAGTCCTATGTATATGCTTAATAACGTCCCATTAGAATCTGTAAAGTCATACCGCTACCTTGGTGTAATCGTTACTAGTGATCTAACCTGGAAATTGCATGTCAACTCCATCATCGCTAAAGCCAATCGTACTCTCGGATACATTCGTCGTAATTTCTCCCTTGCACCATCATCCTTAAAGCTATTAATGTATACAACATACATTCGTCCACAACTGGAATACGCCTCATCTGTTTGGGACCCCGGTCAAGCAACACTCATACACTCCGTTGAGGCAGTACAAAATCGCTCAGCCCGGTTCATCTTAAATAACTATCAAAGGACAGCCAGCGTTACTAATATGAAAGCATACTTACATCTCCCGCTGTTATCTACTCGAAGAAAACTATCCCGCCTCTCACTTTTCCACAAAATATACTACCATAACTCCACCTTGCGTTCCTCATGGGTTCAGCCACCATCCTACATTTCGTTTCGCCGTAACCATAGTCAAAAGGTAAACATTCCGCACACAAACACAGTTGCCTATTTTAACTCCTTTCTTCCCCGCACCTGTAATGATTGGAATAACCTCTCTGCATCACTAACAAGTATAACTGAAGAACAAAAATTTAAATCCGCGCTGCAATCTTTCTTTTTTGCCTAGTTTTAAAACTTACTGTATGGTTATTTGCATAACATCATTGTATACTGTTGCTTATTATATTTTTATATTGTTGTTTTTAACACCTATGCCGTTTTCCTAAATTGCACATGTACCTTGTTTTTTTTTTATTTGCTTTGTTTTTCAGATTTGTACGCTTTTGTTAACCTTCTGTTTTATATATATATCCTGTATGCGCCCCTCCCCTCTGTAACGTACAACTGTACCCTGAGGGTATTATAAATAAATAAATAAATAAATAGTGGGAGCACCGTTATACGGCACAAAACGTACCCTTTAGGCTGAGTAGCTTTAGAAAGGCTTTATCTCTGTTGTAGCTCTTAAAAAAACCTCGCGAAACTTTACAAAAAAGAACACGTGGCTGCGATCTTGCGCTACCGTATTGCAATGCTGTCAGCAGTGATATGACCGAATATAGTGTTTGTCTCAAACTTGCCGAAATAAACAGCCAGCGCTCACTTCTGAGAAATGCACGATGTTACAAAAACATCGGATGCTGCTATTACTAATATTATATCACCTCATTTTCCTGATGATGTCTTGCCTTATCAGCGCAACTACTGAAAAACAGCTTTGCCTCAAATTTCTTTTGAAAGCGTGCTTACCCCCTACCAGAGAGAGTGTCTGTTTCAGAAGGAGGTGCTTACGCGTATATAGAGAGGTTGTGATAGCAGCGTTCAGTTTTGAACTTAATCGTTAGCCAGCGGGCTTTGTTCCCTCTCAAGAGCATTCAGAAGAATAGGATACCTTACCACGAAACAGCGCTCAAGCAGATTTGTAATATTTTGAGGGAGTTTCTCGCGCCAGATGCCCATAGAGTTCGCCTAAGGCAGAACGAATGCACGCACTCGAACTATTGAAGCACTAGATGATAATCGAAACTGCATTGACGTGGACGTGACCAGCTACTGGAGGAAGTCATAATGGTTTAAACAGTCACTGACTTTACTGACAAGGCGATGGGAACAAGGCGATGGGAGTGCTACCTTCAAAGCCTGTACCGAGAATGAAGTGGAGAAGATTGCCATCACTCTCTCAGTCACTGACGGTGGCATGCGGCGCAGATCCTTCCCGAAATCAATGGTTTGCACACAGCCTGACCTAATTACACAAATGGTCGTGTCAGCAGAAAAGCTTTCTGATTATTGAACCAAGGGTTGGCTATCTCCAAAGGAACCTGCACAGAAATGAACTTCAGGATACGCCCGATTCTCCCGGATCCCAATCCCTACTGCCACACCTCGCGACGAGACTAATATAGCGGTGATCAACACATTGCGAGGGCGATCCGATATCTCAAACGAATGCAGTCATTGAAGGTGCCTAAAAGGCGCCTTGTACACATGCCAAACTAAGCGGGGAATAGTCTACAAATCCACGGGAGACAACTACAAATGAACAGCCTCCCAAACGCCTTTATTTTTAATAAATTCAGCCTCCCATATATGACGACCCATGTCCTTTTGCGGAGTGACATCAATAATAAGACTTTAGCCTTCAATGGCTTATGCTAGCGGATCGTGTTCGTCTGTTTGTCCGCAACGCTTTTGTCACACGGGAGGCGGTAGCTAGCAGCTGATATGGCCGACCTTTAAATGGACGCAGGGCTTCCTGAGGCTACGTTTGGCAGGAGCTGTCAACTCAGGCTTCTCCTTTGACATGGAAGGGTGATGCCAGAATCAGCCTGCCAAGACCCTGGCATCTACTTTATTCCTAGGCCGCACAGGCACGTTGATACGGCCACCTGAGAACACCAGGTGTCGATATGTTTGCTGGTAGCTTACGCTATCGCATCGTCGCGAAGGTGGGAGGTGGAAGACAGAAAGCGGTGCCGTAGTGGGCTTCGCACCATCGAGCGGTAGAGGCTTTCGCCTTATCGCAGTTTAGTGATCCAAAGTGCCCCCTGGAATGTTTTTTATTTCACAAAGCATCGATATGTCTGAAAGTCCGCGAAGATCCACGCACACAAGATTTAACACCGCAGCAGAGAGTGGTTGCGCCGTCCAGTAAAGAAGCGGGCTTACAAGTCCTCATTTGTCTATCATGCATGCGCTGCGGCCTGAGTTGTCGCTGCAGGCCTAAACTTATGAGACCCGTCCGCTTAACACTGTTTCGAATCGTCTTGAAGCCAATTAAGTTTTCATTTACTCATTCACTGCTGAATGGCAGAAAAAAGGAGCCAGTAAATATTAAATCACCTACTCCAAGGGAGAGAGGGAAAAATGTAAGGAAAATAAACATCTGGATACTCCTACGTTTATATCTCGCTGTCAAGTCGCGCATTGCCGTTCCCCGAAAAATACAACGGAAATAAAACACAATCTTACGTTTTGTTCGAGTATGAAACGCAGTACTGAAATTTAAATGCAATATTAATTTAAAAAGTTTTATGGTATAAAAATTTGGAGGAAGATTAAGCTTCGTCTTTAAGAATGGAACGCGATAGCGTTATCGCGCCCCGTTCGCACTGTCTACTCATTTGCTTGTCGCGCTTTTGAGTGACACAAAGACATAGTTCACATGATATAACACTCGTTAACGTGTCCAAAGTTACTCATTTTTATTTATTAATCTTTCCGGGATGTAGAAGTGCTGCCAGCCACTTTGCCGAAACACGTGGTCCTCAAGTTGCAGTCGTAGTTCGTCCGCAAAATCGTTGTCGATTCGAGCCGGCGCGATGAAGATCTCGGAGGCCATGCCCTGTCTATCTTATTCCGCGCTCCACACGCATGATGGCGCTACGTGCATGCCAAGCGAAGAGAAAGTACAGCGGAAAAGTAATTTGCCGCTCGCTTAACTGCGTGTTCGGTAATTCTGTAATTTACATGCTCATAATTATTATTATACGCCACAATAAACTTCTCTAAGGGACATTTTTGAGACAACACCGCAATCAATAGAAGCGCCTTTGTCCATTTCAAACCATCTAGCTGGCGTTGCGGAGTGGTTAGAGGGCTCGACTCGCACCCCGGAGGCCCACGTTTGATTCCTCAGGTCGGCAATTTTTCCTACTCGTTTTTATTTATTATTGCATCTGGGATTTTTCGCTCACGGACAACGCCGGACGGCGGCCGCCGACGACGACACCGACTTTTCTGCGACACGGGGCCCTTAACGCTATCGCGTTAAAATTACTTACTGTAAAGAACGTAATGCATCGATGGCGTCCATCGCACCATCTTTGCTACGTTGAATAAGTACACTTGAAAAATAGCCCTGGCGTAAATCCGTAAAAAAGAGTTTGAAGCATTTAATAGGCAATTCTTGCTGAGAGCTGTCTCTGAACGCAACTTAAAGGTAAGATACACTCACTGAGGACAGGAATTGATTACGGCGAAGGTAATTTTATAGTGTAACCATTGTCATACCGTCACATCCTGGCTTCGTTCGCCGTTGGTTTTGTAGCTGTTAAAAACAAAAAAATAAAAACATTGTATTATGCAACCTAAAGGGGAACATATCCCAGGAAATATGGTAGTAATTTATGCGTATGCATCTTAGTTTATGCACTGCAATGTATACTCAAAAAAACATATAGCTTTATTGACTTCCTTTCAGTTGTATATTATTCTTTAGGGACCCCACCCGGTACTGCTATTGCTGCAGTGCTCGGGGAATGGCACTACGCTGCCAAGTCCGACCACTTAATTGATTTAGACTCTCTACTGACTTAACTCCAGAGCATAACTTGACGCAGTTTCTGGCAGGTCGGGCTGGAAAAGATTCGGTTGTCCGAACAATTTTCACTTCCGATCTACACTCAGCACTGAGATATTTTTTGCACAAGTGTTCACGTAATCTGGATTACTATAAGGAACCTCTGTCAAAAATGCTTCAGTGGCGACGTGAAGGCTGAAAAAGCGAAGAAGACGAAGGAGAACCTATGTTTCAAAAAGCCAAGAAGAATTGAAGAAGAAGATGGCGGCTCAAAGCCAAAATGTTTGCGTGGTATCTCCCAGTTCTAGCCAATTTCCAGCTTCTGCAGCACGGACATTGTGGCCAATGAGAATAAAACCGGCCTGGACCCCCGCCAGCATCATATGTTCGCTGTCCTTGTTCGCAGCCACCTGCCTGCTTGTGTGGCTGTTGGTCAGACCGCAAAAACTGTGGTTGCGCCGAGACAACGCCACCGAATCATCCTTCTGCTGCCCCGATGAAGCTGCTCAACTGGTCGCCGTCATCAACACGACTGTTCCACCCTGCAGTGACTTCTTCGCATACGTCTGCGAGAACGCCGTCAAGGCTGGAGTCATCCAGGAAAGCGCCAGCATAGACATCTTGGTGAGCCCCATCATAACACGCACCTTGCTTCTCTCTGTCGTCCTATAAATGGGTGTACATAGATGGAAGCCGATCCTGCAGCATCGGTACTTTTGGAAAAAGTAACCAAGCTGCAGGATCTGCTTCTCAGCCAGGTTGCAGATTCATACCACATTTGAAGCTCTAAATCTCTGCAGTGTAAAGGTGAGCACATGTCCTTACTTCTTAACTAGTTGCGGTAAAGTTGGAATCCTTGTTGGTTTTGTAATACAAGTGAGAAGCAAAACATGCAGCCTGGTTACTTTTTGCAAAGGCGATGCGTATTACGTGTGTTTCTCTTCCTGCTACGGTTGACTTATAGAGAGACTTTCGTGAAAAAGAGCTTGACCTTTTAGACTGATCGCGGCGTTCCAATGACATTCCTATTGTTCCCATGAAAACGAAGTACCCATATTCCAGAAGAAGTGAATTAGGAATGAAAGAGAATATTTCTTCGACAGTTTTCGCAAGAAAACTATGGCAATGTCAAGCTTCCTGACAGCGGTCCGCGGAAACAGTGAGAAAGGTTGGTAGCGAAGCAAACGCTTCTTTTCGAAAGCACTTTGCGTACAATGAACTATGCACATAACGTTTTCAGCGGTTTAAAAAACAGGCGCTGCCGCTAGTCCTGGACCGCATAACTAGACAGAGACGGGGCATGTAAATGCATCGCGTAGGAAGAGGAAAATGATGCGTTCATTTCTGCAGATGCGTACTTTTTGTGAGGTGTCTTCGTCTGCTTCGACCGTCTTGTAGCATACATGCTAACACAAGGTACTACGTCTCGATACAGCCTTGGTAATTAGTACGTACGACGGACAAAATTAATCTCATATAAAACATTGCGAAAGCTGTGAAATGTCGATTAAAACCTCCTAAGAGGATGCTGATAGCCAGCTGATCCGCGGTTTGCTTTTGGAAAGTTTTTGCGTTTACTTTGAATGCTGTTGCTCAACATATGTTTGTGGTGATTGCAATTGTGTTCTGGTCAATTAGTAAGTAATTCTATATGATATAAAATACGATATTGGCATAATGTGTTTTGTCTCTAATGGTGCGCGTTTGGGAAGTGACACTCTCGAAACAATTCATTGCCTACGCGGGAAAACAATTCCTCGATCCCGCGACACATCAGTTCATCCGGACCTCTCAAATGCGTGCTGCGTTCCGAACACGACGCTATGCATTAACTGCATCTGTGCATTTTCCTTGGGATTGAAAACCGGCGAAGAGCCCATAAACCAAAGATATATGCAGTGTCAGTGCACATTGAATACTGCAGTTGGTCGACATTTTCGGGGCCCTCGTATACGGCGTCTCTTATAGCATTGTTGCTTTCTGACGATAAAGCGCAAAAGCACAGCATTACCTGCTTTGGTTACTACAGTGCAGGAGCGAATAATGGAGCGCCATGGAATTTCATTTCGTTCCTTTGAGCGGCGTGTCAAGCTTTTACGAGTTGATTTGTTATGACCGGGTGCTCCAATGGTCTTCAAAGTTAGAGTAAAATTATGTTCTTTGTTTTTTTTTCTTCTCTTGTGCACCTTGACTATACGAGCTGCCCGTCGACTTTGCGGGCGATGTCAAGCTGACGTGAAGAGAGGAAGGACGGTGCAGAAAGAGCAAGAGGCGAAACTTATTTTTATGCAGTAACAGCATTCCAGTTCCGACACGAGTTTACATCAGGGAGTGGTGACTATGCTTCAATGAACAAAGACTAGCTTACATCTCAACACATATACATGAACAGGCACGGCTAAAAACCGGGGAGTGTAAAGTTGTCAGTACTTCTCTCTCTTCGAAGCCGGGGCTTTTTGTTTTCATTGTCGAAGTCTTAGCTAGAAGTAACCTTACCGATTTGACGCGGTGCCGAATAAACATTTTTAAAAATTCAGAAGGGAAAGCATTTCTAAGGGAGGGCGAGAACTGTGTGGCAAACGGTACGCTGTGCCCCTCTCCCCCAGTAGGCAAGAATTAACTCGAACTTCCGTGATCCTATGTTCAGTGCACCTCATTGTCAGGTTCGCGAGTAGAGAAAGGCCGGCCCAGGGTAGTAGGATGCAGGCGCAGGTGTTGCCTTCTTTTTAATTCCTGAAGGTTCTCGTGGTTTCCACCATGGCTTTTCCTAGACGAACTATTGTCCGAGTCCACTAGGGCGAGGAGGCACGGCGCCGAGGTCGAGGGCGCACACTCGGCCACGCGTCTTTAGGGAAATCTCTCGATCTTTCTTTGTGTGCAGTTCTCACCCACGGGCGCGTCGATAATGTTGTAAATTGACCGCTGAGGCTTTGCAATTAGCGTGAGCCACACTTCTATTCTATGATGGTGCTTTTTGGTGGTAGATGCTGGGTGTTCAGAATGTCGATCGCTACTAGTACTGGTCGTAAGCGAACAACTATAGCTTTGTCATCTCAACCTCTAAAAGAGCAGGAAGAAAGCTGCAGCGCTCCTTATAGGCTCAAAAGTTCAACTATAGTGACGTTAACCGCAAAGTCATTACCGGCAACACGACTTAAGAAAAACAACTCAGCTCGCCTCAAGTTGGGAACAGGAAAATGATTGTAATAGGCGCTTTTTTTCAAAGGGCAAAAAGTAAAGAAGTGTGAATGGGGTAATTTTATGTGTAACATTCAGGCTCTAATATTCATTGCTGCTGAAGTACTACTGCGTTTTTGTTTTATTCCCCATGGCAGAATAAGATCAAGAGTGACATCATCAAAGGCACCGAAAGCTTTGGATCCGCTGCTGCCAGGACGCTTCACGCGATCTACGCCTCCTGCCTGAGCGAGATATGGCTGCAGGACAGGCGCCGAACAGCGACCGCATCTTTTTTGGTCGGACTGTTCAAGCCACTAGCCACCGTGAAACCATATGACCTGTTTCGCTTTGTCCTGACTATGGGGCTACGATATAAAATCTATGTTTTCTTCACCCTTTTTGTGAACCAAGAGCGCATTTTTTTCACGCCCGTATTTCTGCCCAGCGACTACTACGAGAAGAATTGCGGTGACGGCTGCTTCCCCGTCGCGATATCAGCCGTCAACACTCGTCTGAACACCAGTTACACTCGGCGTGATTTCAATGCCTGCACGCGACTGCTAGCACAAGTAGAAGTTGACACAATGACTGAAAAATTGTCCATAAAAGAACTCCTGGACGCCTTAGGAGCAACTAACGCCTCGTTGTTGGAAGGCGTTCTAAGAGAGTTCTACCCCCCATTTAGCGTCTTGACACCAGCAATAGCGATTTCCAAAAAGCACCTCATGGGTAGAATTCGCATCCTCTGGAATGTCTCTAATCGTGCGCTGTCGCTTCTTTGCGTGCTGATGGCTGTCGTTCTTCGCGCAATGAGCGATATTCAAGGGAACAAGGGGCTGGACGCTCCGACGCCGCGCATATGGAGCGTATGCGACAGCCATGTCAACAAGTACAAGGAACTGTGGCACGCCACGTTTGTTGCGGCCCTCACGAGTCCTGTAAAGAACCACCGAATGCACGTCATCTTCGAGGCGACCCGACAGGCCTCCAAGAACTACGCACTCCTCCGGAGAATCATGGCGGCCGGCAATGAGTCGACACAGTTCGACGCTTTCATTGGGAACATGTCCCTTGTGCTCCCGAGCGACCTCGTGCTTAGGGACATTAATGTACCAGAAACTCCCCCCCATGACTTCGTGCTCAACTACTTCCGGACGCTGAGCTTCGAGTTCGACATCCAACTTGAGAAGTTGCGGCGTGAAGTGCCGAGACCTCTTGTAGAGGATAAAGACAACGAAAACATCCTACGCATCAGTGAGACGACCTTCTACGTCTCGCCAACAGCGTACAGCGTGCTTGGCGACAACAGCAATGCCTTACTCGCGGATTCACCCGTGATTGCGGCTGACATGGCGGCTATGATATGGAGGGGCGTAGTGCGTCACAAGTACTGGAACTCCCGTACGGCTGCTGCTATCGAATCCCACAGGTGACTACTCTATTCTGATAGAAAATATTCTCGTGGCTGCAGCGGCATAAAGTGGTTGCTCTAGCACAGAATCTTCATTCGCTTAAGGTATAAGCACACATGTACTTATATCACTTTCGTGCGTTATCCACTGAAATTAATCACGTCGCCTGAAATTTCTCCAGTTTGTTATAGCGCCTAATGTTCTAGTTTGGAAGTGATGCCCTTTGTTCTGAAAAACATGCCATTTACTAAACTTTCTTTACTATCAGATGATGTCATAGATATTGGCAGGTTAACAAGGGCGCAGCAATTGATAGAACCTAAGAATGTTTTTTTGTAGCTGCTAAGACTCCTTTATTCGCTCTTTGATATTGTTACGTAGACAGCCTGCTGCGCATACGCTTCAGTTTCAAAATTAGCCAAGAAAGCGGGGAAATTCGGCAGATATTCATAATCGAACAATATTTGAGAAATCATGTGCATAGAGAAGACTGAGACAAGGCAACCGCTTCTCTTGCGTCAGTCCTTGCTCTGTCCGTGTTTGCTGCGCTCTTGTTCGGTCACGCGATTTCTTTCAAATCACTTGGCAATGTTAACCATTACCTTGAAACTCAGTGTAAACAGCCCATGACGCAGCACTTCCTCTTGAAGAAATTGATGGCCTAATTTTGTTTCCTGCCTTGAACAGGATCAATTATTGTGAAAAGAAAGATTGTATAAATGCTTGCGAATACCAGGAGCGCTAGAGTTCCTGTTAATTGAACATTATATAGTAATAGTAGCAGTAGTGAAGTCACTAACCGGTAAATAATTCAGATTGCGGTTGCCATGGAAGGTGAGGTGGGTGGGGAAGCTAGAGATTAACATTGCGCAACAGGAGGTCAGTTAGAGTAAAAGCAGGAGGGATACAGTTGGAAGCGGACATGGCTAGGCTAGTGCGGAGAATGCCCAAACCAAGGATGGCTGCCCCAGGAACGCCCTGCCGTGTGGTAACCGAGAGGATGGCATGAAGACAGCGTAAGAATGCGCAACCAAGAATGGGCTGCCATGTGAGACACCTGTAGATAGTAACTCCAAAAGAGGATGCTGTAAACACAGTGAAGTACAGTGCCTGGACTATGCTGGCAAGTGGTCCAAACGCCGCCAGCTCGCCAAAGGAATGGGAGTGCCATTTCCAGTCACTGACAGAGTTACCGATTGATCGCGCATTAACAGGAAATGTGACAGAAAACCTCAACAGTGATTGTAAACTACTGCATAGCATTTGCAGTAAAGCAAACTTTAATATTTTCAAACTTGCCTGCTCTGCAATTACATGATCTTCTACAAACGGAACTCGCTGTACTAGCTTCAGATCCTCCTTACCAGATAAATTATCTGGGCCGTAGATTTTACTTAGCGCAGCGTCTCCAAGTCCATAATTTCTTTAGTGCTTATATTTCTCGGTTGCCATTGATGTTTGATCCATACATATCGTCACAGTGATTACTAAACAGAGTCAAGCAAAGCGGCCTTGCAGAGAACAGGCATGCTTTTTACGAAAGTGTCGGTAAGAATATCGCTGAAGCGCAGAAAACGTTTTTATTTGCGGGCCCGGTGAACCCTGTATAACGTCCAGATTGGGCTGATAGAAGACTCGCAGATGCCCAAGGAGATTCTAATGATTCGAGAGGGAGCCCGCTCTGCCGAAAACCTGTCAGAGACGCAGGTTGTGACCCACGTGTGGTCAGCAGCGTCGTTATGCGGCAGCCGCAAGCAGTCTTTGCCCGTGATGCTCCTCGGCTATCATGGTCGGCACACTAGCCAGTATTTTCTGTGCACTGTAGTGGACGAATGCACTACAAGGATCTGCTGCCGAGCGACCACTGAATATGAAAGGAGAATATGGCAAGAGCGGAGGATTGGCTACATGAGCCATCTATATAGGGTTCTTGTAAACTAAATATGTGGAACAAGGAGTGGAAAGAAAAGGTCATGTTACCGGACCATATATATCAATGCTTAAAGGACTGACAACAAGGAATGTAGAACTTGACGGTGGCTGCGGAATCATTCGATGAGGGGTTATTATTATCTAAGGAAATAATATGGCGAGGTTAGAGTAGAAATTTAGTCTCGTGTGAAAACTGCGCAACGTTCCATCAGATCATATATGATCTATGGCGGTAGCGCCGCATATAGAAGAATACAAGGGCACTTAGGGACAGTCTAAGTCTCAGCAATAAGAATAAGTGGCTTACTAGGCAATGAGCAGGCACAGCGTTCCTACTAAGCATTAATTGCGCAGTGCAGCTGCTGCTATAAATGGCGTATCTACAAGCTGCTGCATATTGGGAGCTACGATTTTATTTTTTTTTTCAAGATTTACTGCTTTATTTGGTCCAAAATATAGTTCATAGAATAGCATACTGTGACCTACGATAATTGATGGTTGATTTTACGTCAGTACTTGCATAGATTTTCTTGAATAGACGAAAATCTCCTCTAACCAGGGCGCGGTTTTCGCAGTGGTGAGCCGAGCAGTGGATCGGACAGACTGATGCATCTGTCGGTTGCTCAGTAATTTTGCTCACTCTATTTCGACCGCGGTAAACACGCTTAATTTAAGTGCGTTAGCTTAAAAGCAACCATCTTTGAAAAACCTTCGTTCTTACGTATGCCTCGGCTAAGTGGAGGGTAGTTAGAGAACTGCCCTCAGGTTTTTGAGTGGAGAGGAAGGGGGAGAAGGAAGAAATGGTAGAAGGCGACAAGTGACGGAGATGGGAGTTCGTGTGTCACAATCATGTGGATCCTTTGTCACAATCTTGTTTTTGGATTAGATCAAGAGATAGGCGTGACAGACGTCGTATCACACAATTATTCAGTGACTAGATGAGATGCTCACTCGCACAGTCTCAACCTGTCAGCGGCAGCAGCTGGTCTTTTAAAAAGAAAAAAGCGCAATAGCGTATTTTGCGCCTGCATTGTATTGATTGAATCGCGTACTTTGCATTGTATTGATTGCAAATACATTTAAAAAAATGATATATGCTGAAATTCTGGAACGTGTTAACTCGATTACAAGGACAGAATATCCATTTTAAAAGTTATCCGCTGATATGCCGCTTGCGCACATTGATATCATAAAGAAATGGGTCTAATCTTTAATCGTTTGAATATTGCACCATTGGCACTACATGACTTTAGTGTTGCTGCCACAGTTAGTAAACAATATTGGAATTTAATGGTAACGTAATTCGATCTCTGCCGCCAGGAAGTGCATATTGCAGTCTCTGTCGGCATGGAGACGGATGGCTGAGGACGTCTTGGTGTCTACGGTGGCAGTGCAAATTGCGGCTATTGTAGCTGCGTCGGAAAGCGCTGCTGCATCTTCCGGCTCAGAGGCCATGGCCGACTGGTTCGACGTCAGGAGAATCTGGAGCATCAGCCGGATGTCCAAGGCGCAGTTCTTCTACGCTCGCTACGCCTTTTTCCGATGTAGCACCGAAGACACCGCGCGAAAACTGTTGAACGACGCTCTTATACGCAGTGAGGATTTTGGCACCGCGTTCCAATGCGCACAGCAGGAGCTCGTGAGCATTCGCTCATGCTCGAACTAAAATTTGTGATGACATAATAAAGATCGTTTTCACCTTTGTGCTTTCTTTTTATCCGTGCCATTTTGTTTTTCACTTCGCGCTTCATTTGGTGTGGTTCACAATAAGACTAAGCAGGTACTGCGAAGGTTATTTAATGCTTGATGAATATTTCCGCACTGACGATGGTGTTGATGTAAATATGAACGTAATTTATGCTCTTCAGCCCGCGTTGAGAATTTCGATTTACTTAAACGTCACCATTGGAAATGATGCGCACCTTATATAGCCCCAGCAAGTGGATCAACTCAGTTCTGTTCGGAACGGACAGTGCTTAGTTGTTAATCTCGTTGTTCCTCTTACGGTTTCAAGTAACATTTGAGAAATAAATAAACTCCCACATATTAAGTATAGACCCTATGCAAAAACTGGCGCCCCCTTGAACTGACAGTGCGCACTTTGTTGGAGGACTCTGGATACCGCCGCACTATATGGCAGTACAGAAATAGCGATGCGCAAGTTGACATTTATTGTCGCCTAAGGTACCCAAATATTGCTGTGTACCTTGATGTACACAAAAAAAGTTGCCGACGATTACGTTACTTCCTAATGCAAAATTCGAGCGCAACTCATCAGCTCTTCCACCTTTTCGATAGATTGAGGCAAAGATTTCGAGCAAGACATGTATGCGCAATTACAGCCAACTTTCACACATAATTCTTCAAGTAACACTCCACTAACAGTCATTGACTGTCATGAAGGAAGCTTTGTGGTCGGAGAAATGAAGAGAGCAATTAGGTTTTCGGGAGGTTATGGGAGGCAGCGCGTGGGCCCGTAGGAAATTGGTGAAAAGATAGCAGCGACTGACTGATTGCGCTGATGCCGCTTACGAATGAAGACAACGTGGCTCTGCGTTTCCGCTTGGGATGCACGCACCGTGATCCGCTGATAGTGAGCAGGCGCTTCGGCAACGGAATGCCATCACTGCCACGCAGCAAGTGGGGGGGGGGGGACTTGCACGCGACACTTTGCTAGAGCTGCTCGGTACGACTTTCCCTACACAAGCCGGGACCTAAGCCCAAGACGCACGCCTCAGGTAGATACCACAGTACATCAGAGCAGTTGCCGACTGCAAGGTCTGCCTCCCGAGTGTGGTCCTCTCTTTGACCCCAACTAACTAGGAACCTTGGTGTAAGCGCGATGAATCCACCGGTATTGACAACTGCCGATTCCACCACAGCCATAGGTCGCCACAGTTTGATATTATCCGTGAAGAAGTAGAACAGGCGCTGTGCGTGCCCACATCCGTCATAGTGCCCGCATTTGTTGCAGCTACACCGCCGCCCTAGACCTTGCGTTACACCGCGGTCACCAGCCGCTACCTGCCGCCTTCGACACCATCCTGCGAGCCACGCGCACTGGTCATCCGTATGTCTTCTCGGCCAAACGTACGCCGCCGCGCTTTTCGAAGGACTGATGTCTGGTGAACGCCCGACCACCAACCGTAGTGCTATCATTGCGGATAGGCTGAACATATCTGTCACCGCTAACCCTAGAGGGAACTCGGCCTCCATGGGTTTCCTTTTGATGACCGTCGTCCGTTTCCTGAACAGCGGCCACGCGAAATGCAGAATACATTGTGCATGCGAAACAGGCCCAAGCCGCTTCCGGTTGCCGTCACCTCACAGGTACAGCTCTCTTGGGCGCCATGAGCAACCCCAAAGTCCCCGTAAGGAAAACTAGACGCAACAGCCTCTCGAGGTGCGGCAGCTCAAAAGAAATTTCCAAGATCCTCCGGAGACTCACGGCACTTCTTCGCCGTATACCACAGTTCCTTGCACACAGACACCAGCAGGCCGGCGTCGAAACAATTCACCGATCCTCAATGCAACCACGACGCCGATATTTTATACACAACTCCTTCAGAGCACCGAAGCCGAAACCGGACTCCTTACAACTATCGACACAGGCAGTGGGCCGCCCACGAGGGGCCCCTCTGGGCACCAGTAGCGAATCCCGCATGGGGCCCATATGGGCTGCCCCCAAGGGCCTAGCACGGGCCCCCCAAATCATAGCCCGCTTTAAACTGCTTGGGATATCACCCCTCTCAATCTGCTCTCATACAACTGGCGTTGGTATCATACATATTGGGTGATACTGAACATCCATCTGAATCGAGATCATTCAGTTAGTGAGATCACAGGAATTGCATGATATCCCGTCATCGCAAAATCTGACCACATTAAATCTGATGGGTGACAGAGCTTGCTTTTTGACAGAATGAGCGAAGCGTCACAGAACTTGTGACATAAATATACGTTTTTGGGCATAATAAAGGTTGTAAAATATGTCACAAAGAGAAATGAGTAATTGTAGGTAACTTAATGGATCGCCGCGCCGCTATTGTCTGACATCTTTGGTGAAAGTAATCAGTTAAGAAAGGTAATACAAAAGAACTCTGCACAATACACAGTTACTGTACTACAGGAATCACACACTCTTAGCATAACAATATACCAATAGAATAATGCAATGCAAGTAAAAGTTCACTTGTTTTAACCATACGAACATGCCAACAAGCACTGCTTTTGAACGTCCTGATCGGTTTACGCGGAGTTAAACCACGGCTAATTTTAGTTTTTTGACTGCTATGTGACACCAAATCCGTTTTGTGTGGATTATAACATCGATAAATTCAAATGCACCATCATCACACTCAGAATTGTTGAAGTGTGCGTCGTGAGTTAAGCACTGCTCAGCTATACCACCCACCTAAAAATATGTATAGTTTCCCATCTGAAAACAGCAATTGTTTCAAGCATATTTTACTGTGTTCGAAAGAAATGATATTAGACTATGAGGAAAGTTATGTTTGATAGCCTTAGGTGGAGACACAGTGCGTGCATTTAGGAACCAATGTAGCTGGAGATTGCTGTTTTTGGTGCATTTTAGCATTTTCTTGTGTCATCAGAAATACAACTCAAGAGCGCAATTTTTTCTTATTTTCGTTATGGCACACAATTTGGACAATTTTAAACGTGATTCATTTAATTTTATTACAAGTGCTGCTTTTGAAATTATTAAAAAAAATAGCGCCATTTTCAAGATATTGAAATAAACAAAGTTTATAAAAAATAAACACAAAATGTTTTATCTCCCAATTCGGCTAGAGCCTGAAGGATTACGTGAACATATGGGAACGTTTGTAAAACCTATAATAGGATTATTGTGATTAATGTAAATGTGAAAAAAATCTGATCCCCGTAGCATGCGCTCAACGATTAGTTTTTTTCTTCAGAAATAAACGGGAGATCACTATTATTTAGGCACATTACCACGAATCTTTTTTTGAGAAATCTGAGATAGTCCAGCGCCACAGTTGAAATGTTTGAGATGGAATGACCCAAATGCAACAATTTAGAACCAGCTGGAGTACTTAAGCTTGAGTAGAAATAAAGTTGTCAATGAGAACGCGCATACAAAACAAAACCGTGTGATTACAGCAAGATCATGTGACATTACTGATTACAAGGTAACGTTTTCATTGACGAGTTGGAAGACAGCCTCAAGGGAAATTGAGCGAAAAGACGACCGTGCTAACAGTCATTTTTTTTTCGAGCACTGTCGCGTTATCCATAAGGCACTAGGCTCTGCGTCGCCTGTTTACCTATAGGGAAAGCACCGAATACGCTGTGCGTACATTGCAGAGATATGGCCTGCAAAATCAAACACAAAGACTTGCGAGCTTATCATTTTAGTACGGCGGCCATGAAAATCGACAGTTTATCTCGCAGGCTGCGAGCATTGACACACAAGTCCCGGGACATATATATGGGGCAAAACGCCTATGTCGGGAATAAACAATACATTTCTGTGTTTTTCCCCCTTTAATGTTAGAGCTCGATCACTCGGACGACACTTGGTGGTGGAAAGGGATTAAAAAAAACAATAGTAACAAGGAGCGAGCACCCTTGCTCGCCCCACTGCTTGTTTCTTTTTTGTGCGTAACATTACCCGGAGCGACCAAGGGATCGCCCGACCCTTAGATTGGGTTGGATTGGTACTGAGGCTTCCCTTTTTTACCAGGTGGACCATAAATGGTTCTAGCCAAGTTATTTCCCTACTGTGGCGGAGTCTGTCCCGCCGTGGCGCAACGCCACCAACACCATCTTTCTAGTGAGCCTTATCCAGTTCTCAAGGGGTGGACGAGGAAGATTGTCGATGGCAGAAGTGGATAAGATAACGGCTTGCCGCTGCGTTGATCCCCGGATGAGACCCGGATTGGACAGAAAGCCAGGTACTTCACCGGAATTATTGGAGGCTTTGATACTCCGCGCAAGACAACCTCAATAGCAGTTGGCGAGAGGACCATGACATTATCTGCATCTAACATATACAAATATAAACTGCACCAAGCTAGCGTGTTCGCACGCTATACTAGTCTTAGCCAGCCACATTTAACGTTATACCTGTGATTGTTTTTCTTCTTGTATTTAGGTCGTATGATTAAGCTATTTTTTCAGCGTTTTCGGAGGTTCAATACAGCGTTGATAATTCTGTTTGGTGTCGAATTACAAAATATCCTGCATAAGAAACAGAATCCCGGTCAAACCGGACACCGCCGAAGTCACATGCAAACATTATTGTTAATGGTCTTATTGTTCGGTCCCTGGTTTGTTCTTACAATTAAACTATCTTGTACCTGCCATTTGGTTTCAGCTCTCAATAATTGTCATGGATGTAATGCCTTAAAAGGGAATACCGCGTCCAGATTTCGTCTTTTAGTGAAGCCAGTGGGAGAAACTCACGTCTTATGCGGGGCGATTAGCAACCTCTGTTAAGGTTCTAAACGGCCGCCGCCCGTGGGTAAAATCACGGCAGTATTTGACACCATGTAGCACAGTTCAGGGTATGTTAAATGTTTTTGAATCATCAAATAGCTGGGTGTAAAACAGTGATATCCATTTTAGCCTCAGGCTTGCAAAGTAATAGAGAGGTTAGCGTTCATGAAAAGCCTATCCTAGTTAAGGTAGAAATGTACTGCTTTTTTTGCATAACATTTAAATCAATGGGCCATGCATTGTGCTTTGTTTATAATCAGGTTTTTCAAATATTTTAGTCGTCAGAGTAACCGTCATTCTTAAACCTGTCAAGGGTGTTGGACGGCCAAGGGTACAGTGAGAGCACCGCTATACGGCGCAAAGCATACCCTTTAGGCTGAGTAGCTTTGAGAAAGACTTTATCTCTGTCGTAGCGCTTAAAAAAAGCTCGCGAAACGTGGCAAAGAAGAACACGTGGCGGCGCTCTTACTGTACCGTCTTGCAATGCTGTCAGCAGTAACTTGAACAATTAGTGTCTCAAAATTGTGGAAATAAACAGCCAGCGCTCACTTTTGAGAAATGCACGATGTTACAAAAAAACTCGGATGCTGCTATTACAAATATTATATCTCCGCATTTTCTTGATGACTAGTCTTATCAGCGCGACTACTCAAAATCAGCTCTGCCTGAAATTTCTTTCGAAAGCATGCTCACTTCCGACCAGGCAGACTGTCTCTTTCAGACGAAGGTTCTGGCACACCTATAAAGAGATATTAACAGCAGCAGCTTTTTTGTAGAGCGAAATCTCAGCCAGCGGGCTTTGTTCTCTCTCGACAGCATTCAGAACGCTAGGATTCTGTAGCACTAAACAGCGCTCAAGCAAATTTGTTATATTTTGAGGTCTTTTCTCGCGCCAGATGCACATAGAGTTCTCCCAAGGCAGAAGACATGCACGTACTCAAACTATTGGAGCACTGGATGATAATGGAAACTACGTTGACGTAGAAGTGACCAGCTGCCTGACGGACATCGTGATGGTTTAAACAGTCACTGACTCTACTTACAAGGTGATGACAATGCCGCCTTCAAAGACTGTACCGAGAATGAAGCCGAGAAGATTGTCATCACTCTGGCAGTGGCTGACGGTAGCATACGGCGCGGCTCTTCCCGGAAATCAACGGTTTGTACACAGCCTGACATAACTGCACAAACGGTCATGTTAGAAGAAAAGCTTTCTATGTATTGAACCAAGTGTAGCCTATCTCCAAAGGCACCTGCCACAAAATGGACTAAAAGATACGCCTGATTCTCCCGGTTCCTAATCACTACTATGACACCTCTCAACGAGACTATCACAGTGGTGGTCAACGCATTGGGAGTACGATCCGATATATCAAACGAATGGAGTCATTGGAAGTGCCCAAGGGGCACCAAGTACCCATGCAACACTGAGCGGGGAATAGTCTACAGGTACACGGGAGACAACTACAGCCTCCTAAACTCCTTTATTTGTTAATAAAATTTACCCTACCATATATCACGACCCATGTCCTTTTTTGCGGGTTGAGACTAATATTTAGGAGATAGCCTTTATGGCTTATGCTGGCAGATCGTGTCCGTGCGTTCGTTCATAACGCTTTCGTTACATGGGAGGCGGTAGCTGGCAGCTGACAGGGCTGACCTCTAAATGGTCGCAGGGCTTCCTGAGATTAGCCAACTCAGGATTCTCCTTTATTATGGAAGAGTGATACCAGAATCAGCCTGCCAAGACCCTTGCATCCACGTTATCCCTAGCCCAGAGGCACGTTCATACGGCTCGATTCAAGCGGGGCTTTGTATGTTGGCTGGTAGCTTACGCTGTCGCGTCATCGCGAAGAAGGTGATAGTGAAAACGGAGAGAAAGAGTTGCCGCAGTGGAGTACTTCGGAGTTGAGTTATGCAAAATGCCCCCTAAACTTTTTTTTTTAATTTCACACAGCATGGGAATGTCTTTAAGTCCACGCAGATCCACAAACACAAAATTTTACACCGCAGCAGAGGGTGGTCGCGCTGTCCAGAGAAGAGCCGGACTTACAAGTCCCTATTTGTCGACCATGCATGCGCTGCGACCTTAGTTGCAGCGGCAGGCCTAAACTGAGAGACCCGTCCGCTGAACACGGTTTCGAGTCGTCTTGAAGCCAATTAACCTTTAATTTACTCATTCACTGTGAACGGCAGAAAAAAGAGGCCAGTAACTATTAAATAACCTACCTCAAGAGAGAGAGGGAAAAATTAAGGAAACGAAACATCTCGCTACTCCTACGTTTACATCTCGCTACCAAGTCTGGCCTCTTAATCAATTTAGAGTTTCTAGTTCCTTAACTCCAGAGCACAACTTGACGCAGTTTCTGGCAGGTCGGGCTGAAGAAGATTTGGTTATCCGAAAAATTTTCGCTTTCGATCTTCACTCAGCACTCATATTTCTTTTAAGGCGAAAGCCTTTAATGGCTCATACTATCATGGACAAAGTGTGTCCCGCTTTTGCGGCGGCTGTCGCTTGGCTTTCCTTGGCGCGTGTTCAAGTGTAGGATTGCAGATGGCAGGAACGCTAGACAGGATGAGACTTCTGTAGGAAAGGCGCAGTATCTGTCACACTTTCTCTGACATGTGCGCGTTTCGATGGTACGCTATCGCTCCTGTCGCGTGGCGTTCCTTGGCACGCGTTCAAATGTGGGATTGCAGATGGCAGGACCGCTATACAAGATGAGGCTTCTCAGGCTTTCGCCTTTCGCTACTTCAGTCGCTAAACTCCATCGTAATTTTTTTTCACAGGTCTACACGTATTCTGGGTTACTGTAAGAAACCCCTGTCTAAAATGCTTCAGTGGGGATGTGAAGACTGCAAAAGCGAAGAGGACGAAACAGAATATGTTTCAAAAAGCCCACAAGAAAAGGAGTAACAAGCCTATCCTTTCTGCACCAGATTACCAACACCTCAGATGGCCTTGGCGTGGCCGCATGTGTGTTTCAAGGATATGTGAGGTGTCTATGACTCTCTTGCGCTGCAGATTACCGAAACTAAATCTGTATTTATGTCGGTCGGGGCTATCCGCCGCTAACCTCTATGAGTCTTGTAAAGAAATTGAATCCATCGGTCATTTTTTTCTCTTCTGCCGGAGGTTCGCATCTCTCCGCAAAATTTACTTAGCAACTCCCCTCTCGAGATTAGGCCTTCCATTAACCATTCCAGTTCTCCTTTCCTTCGGAGCAAGCGTCCTTGAACATAATTATTTACAAACTACATGCACCCTGGCCAATCCCCCGCCGTGGGTATGTGTCATTTTGTCTCAGGACATCATAATCATCATCATCATTATCAAGAAGAAGATGGCGGCGCAAAACCAAAATGTTTGCGTGGTATCTCCCAGTTCCAGCCACTTGCCAGCTGCTGCAGCACCGACGTTGTGGCCAAGGCGAATAAAACCGACCCCCGCCAGCATTATATGTTCGCTGTCCTTGTTCGCAGCCACCTGCTTGCTTGTGTGGCTGTTGGTCAGGCCGCAAAAACTGTGGTTGCGCCGAGAGAACGCCACCGAACCATCCTTCTGCTGCCCCGCTGAAGCTGCACAGCTGGTCGCCGTCATCAATAGGGCTGTTTCACCCTGCAGTGACTTCTTCGCGTACGTCTGTGAGAACGCTGTCAAGGTCGGCCTAATCCAGGAAAGCGCCAGCCTGGACATTTTGGTGAGCCTCATCATAACACGCATCTTGTTTGTCTTTGTCCTATAAATGGGTATACATAGAGGGAAGAGGTACGTATTACGTGTGTGACTCTTCCTGCTATGATTAACTTACAGAGACGCCGCGATTAACCTTTTAGGTTGATCGCGGCGTTCCACTCACATTTCTATATTTTCGCCTGAAAACGAAATACCCATATTCTAGAAGTAAAATAGGAATGAAAACGAATGTTTTTTCGCCAGTTTTCTCAAGAAAACTGCGGCGATATCAAGCTTACTGACAGCGTTCCGCGGAAACAGTGAGACAGGTCGGTAGCGAAGCAAACGCTTCTTTTCGAAAGCACCTTGCGCAAAAGGAACTGTGCACATAACATTTTCAGCAGTTTAGAAACAGGCGCTGCGGCTAGTCCTGGACCGCATAAATAGACTGAGACGTGGTATGTAAATGCATCGCGTAGGAAAAGGAAAATGATGCGCTCCTTTCAGCAGATGCCTGATTTATGTGAAGTGTTTCCGTTCGCTTCGATCGTCTTGTAGCACTCATGATAACACAAGGGACTGTGTCTTGAGACAGTCTTGATTCTTAGCGTATGACGGACAAAATAATTGTATATAAAGCATTGGGAAAACAGTGAAATGTCGATTAAAACCTCCTAAGAGGATGCTGTTAGCAAGCTGATCCGCGTTATGTTTCAGGAATGTTGTCGCGTTTACTTTGAATAGTGCTGCAACACATACGTTTATGGTGATACGAATTGTGTTCTGGGGGATAACTAATTCTATATGATATAGAATACGAACTTGGCATGATGTGCTTTGTTTCTAATGGTGCGTGCTTGGGAAGCGACACTCTCGAAAGAGTTCATCCACTACGCGGGAAAAAATGTCCTCCCGCAGCACATAGGTTTCGTCTGACCTCTCGAATGCGTGCTGCGTTGGAACACGACGCTATGCATTGACTGCATCTATGTATCTCCAATGGGATCGAAAACAGGCAACGGCGGCAGCTTTCCATGGGAGGCGAAAAGCAAGGCGAGAAGCCCATAAACCAAACAAAATGCAGTGTCAGCGCACATTAAAGAACTGCAGTTGGTCGATATTTTTGGAGCCCTCCTATACGGCGTCTCTTGTAGCCTTGTTGCCAAACCAAAACTACCTCGGTTACTACTGTGCTGGAGCGGATACTGGAGCGCCATGGCATTTCATTTCGGCCTCTAGAGCTTCGTGTCAAGCTTTTACGTGTAGATTTGTTGTGACCGGGTGCTCCAACAGTTGCCAAAGTTATGTCTGTCTTTCCCGGCCCCATAATCATCTTCGTCATCATCATAATCATCATAATCATCATAATAATAATCATCATCAGCCTGACTATACCCACTGCAGGGCGAAGGCCTCTCCCATATTTCTCTACTTAGCCCGGTTCTGTGCTAGCTGCATCCACTTGACCCCTGCGAACTTTTTAAAGAGTAAAATCAGGTTCGTTGTATTTCTTCTCTTGTGCACCTAGGCTCTACGAGCTGCCCGTCGACTGCGGGCGACGTCAGCTTGACGCGGGGAGACGAAGGACGATACAGACAGAGCAAGAGGTGGACCTTAATTCATATGCAGTAACAGAATTACAGTTCCGACACGCGTTTACACCAGGGAGAGAACACTTAAAGGAGCAAAGGCTACCTTGCATCTGAGCCCAAATACACTAACTGGCACGCATAAATACCGGGGAGCTTAAAGTTGTCAGTACTTCTCTCTCTTCCTAGCCGGGCCTTTTTGTTTTCATTGTTGAAGTTTCAGCTAGAACTAACCTTCGCAATGCTACGCGGTGTCGAATAAACATTTTTAAAAATTCAAGAAGAGAGAGCCTTTCTGAGGGCGGGCGAGAACGCAGCAAACGGTACGCTGTGATAGGCAAGAATTAACTCGAACTTCCGTGATCCTATGTTCAGCGCACCTCATTGTCAGGTTCGCGAGTAGAAAAATGCCGGCTCCGTGCAGTAGGATGCAGGCGCAGGCGTTTGTGCCTTCTTTTTAATTTCTGAAGGTTCTCGTGGCTTCCACCATGGCTTTCACTAGACGAACTGGTGTCTGAGTCCACGGGGACGAGGAGGCATGGCGCCGAGGTAAAGTGCGCGCACTCGGCCATGCGTCTTTAGGGAAGTCTCTGGGTCTTTCACGGGAGCGTCGATAATGTTGTAAAAGGACCGCGTAGGCTTTACAATTAGCGCGAGCCAGCCTGTCATTCAGTGATGTTGCCTTTTTAGTCGTAGATTCTGGCCGTTCAGAATGTCGATCGCTACTAGTACTGGTCGTAGGCGAATAGCTATAGCTTTAACATGTGAATCTCTAAAAGAGCCGGAAGAATGCTGCGGCGCTGTCCTCATCGGCTCAAAAGTTCAACCACAGTGATGTGAACCGCAAAGTCATTACCGGCGCCGCGAGTTATAAAAAAACAACTCAGCTCGCCTCACCATGGGAACAGAAAAATGATTGCAATATGGCACCCTCTTTTCGACGGGAGAAATGAAAAGAAGTGTGAATGGGGTACTTTTATGTGTAACATTCAGGCTCTAATATTAATTGCTGCTGAAGTATTACTGCATTTTTGTTTCATTCCTCATGGCAGAATAAGATCAAGGGGGACATTATTAAAGGCACCGAAAGCTTTGGATCCCCTGCTGCCAGGACGCTTCACGCGATCTACGCCTCCTGCCTCAGCGAGATATGGCTGCAGGACAGGCGCCGGACAGCGACCGCATCTTTTGTACTCGGAATGTTCAAGCCACAAAGCACCGTGAAACCATATGACCTGCTTCGCTTTGTCCTGTCTATGGGGCGGCGATATAAAATCTCCGTTTTCTTTGCCCTTTTTTTGAACCAAGAAGGCATAGTTTTCGCGCCCCTCTCTCTGCCCAGCGACTACTACGAGAAGAACTGCGGTGACGGCTGCTTTCCCGTCGCGATATCAGCCGTCAACGCTCGTCTGAACACAAGTTACACGAGGGGTGATTTCAATGCCTGCACGCGACTACTGCCACAAGTAAAAATATGGCCATTGACTGAAAAATTGTCCATGAAAGAACTCTTGTACGCCCTAGGAGTAACTAACGCCTCTTTGCTGGAAGACGTTCTGAGAGAGTTCTACCCCCCATTTGGCGTCTTGACACCAGCAATAGCGATTTCCAAAAAGCACCTGCTGGATAGAATTCGCATCCTCTGGAATGTCTCTAATCGTGCGCTGTCGCTTCTTTGCGTGCTGATGGCTGTAGTTCTTTACGCAATGAGCGATATTCAAGGGAACAAGGGGCTGGACGCTCCGACTCCGCGCGCATGGAGCGTATGCGACAGTCACGGCAACAAGTACGAGGAACTGTGGCACGCCACGTTCGTCGCCGCCCTCACGAGTCCAGAGAAGAACCACCGAATGCACGCCATCTTAGAGGCGACCCGACAGGCCGCCAAGAACTACTCACCCCTCCGGAGAATAATAGCGGCCGGCAACGAGACGGCACAGTTCGACACTTTCCTTGGGAACATGTCCCTTGTGCTCCCCGGCGCCCTCGTGCTTAGGGACATTCATGTACCCAAACTTCCTCCGCATGGCTTCGTGCGCAACTACTTCCGGGCGCTGAGCTTCGAGTTCGACGTCCAAATTGAGAAGTTGCGGCGTGAAGTGCCGAGACTTCTTATCGATGATGAAGGGAGGGATCATATCCTACGCATTAGTGAGACGACCTTCTACGTTTCGCCGACGGCGTACAGTGTGCTCGGGGACAACAGCAATGCCTTACTCGCGGATATACCCGTGATTGCGGGCGACATGGCGGCCATGGTATGGAGGAGCATAGTGCGTCACAAGTACTGGAACTTTCGTACGGCTGCTGCTATCGAATCCCACAGGTGACTGACTACTCTATTCTGATAGAAAACCGTCTCGTGGCTGCAGCGGTACAATGTGGCTAGCTCTACCACAGGGTCTTCATTCGCTTAAGGTATAAGCACACTGCACTTATATCTCTTTCGTGCTTTATGTACCGAAATTAATCACGTCGCCTGGAACTTGTGCAGTTTGCTATATCGCTTAATGTTCAAGGTTAGATATTATGTACAGTTTTGTTCTGAAAAACGTGCCATTTACTAGACTTTCTTTGCTGTCAGACGATGCAATAGCTATTGCCAGGTTAACAAGCGCACAGCGACTGATAAAATCCAAGATGCTTTTTCTTAGCTGATAGGGCTCCTTTATATGGTCTTTGATATTGTTGCGTAGACAGCTTGTATGCACGTACGCTAAATTTTCAAAGCTTGCCAAGAAAGCTGGGCGAGTTGCAAATATTATTAATCTAACATTTGAGCAAACATGGGCGTAGAGAAGACTGAGACGAGGCAAGCGCTTGTCTTGTGTCAGACCTTGCTGTGTCTGTCTTTGCTGGGCTCTTGTTCGGTCACAAGATATATTTCAAATAACTTGGTGATGCTAACCATTACCTTGAAAGTCAGAGTAAACAGCCCATGACGCAGGGCTTTCTCTTGAAGAAATTGATGGTTTCATTTTGTTTCCTGCCTTGGACAGGATCAATGAATGCGAAAAGAAAAATTTGTTTAAATGCTTTCGAACACCGGGAGCGTTAGACTGCGGGTTAATTGAACATTACAGAGTAATAGAAGCAGTAGTGAAGTCACTAACCGGTAAATCCTTCAGAGGGCGGTTGTCATGGAAGGTGAAGCGACTGGGGAACCTAGAGATTAACATTGCAAGTCAGTTAGAATAAAAGCAGGAGGGATATAGTTGGAGGCGGATATGGTTAGGCTAGTGCGGGGAATGCCCAAACCGAGGATTGCTGACCCAGGAACGCCCTACGGTGTGGTAATCGATAGAGGATGGCATGACGACAGCATAAGAATGCGCAACCGAGAATGGGCTGCCACGTGAGACACCTGCAGGTAAGTAACTCCAAAAGAGGATGCTGTGAACACAGTGAAGTACAGCTGACTATGCTGGCAAGTGGTCCAAACGCCGCCAGCTTGCCAAAGGAATGAGAGTGCTATTTGCAGTGACTGACAGAGTTACCGATTGATCGCGCTTTCACAAGAAATGTGACAAAACACCTCAACAGAGATTGTAAACTATTGCATAGCACTTGGAGTGAAGCTAATTTTACTTGTTATCGAAATTTTTCAGACGCCCGCTCTACAATTACATCATCTTTTACAAAGGGAGCTCAGTAATAGCTTTAGATCCTGCCTACCAGATGAATTTTTTTGTGCCGCAGATTGTACTTAACGCAGCGTCTCAAAGGCCATAATTCTTTTGGTGCTTGCATTTCTCGGGTGACATCATGTTTGGTGCATACATATTGTGACAGTGATTACTAAACCGATTGCCGCATAACAGCATGTTCAAGTAAAGCGGCCTTGCAAAGAACCGGCATGCTTCGTATGAATGTTCCGATGAGGATATCGCTGAAGCAGATAAAACGTTTTTCTTGGCGGGCACAGTGAACACTGCACAACTTTCAGAGCGGCTGATAGAAGACTCGCACATGCCCAAGGAGATCCTGGTGATTCGAGAGGGAGCCTGCTCGGACAAAAACCTGTCAGACACGCAGGCTGTAGCGCACATTTGGTTGGCAGCGTCGTCAAACGGCAGCCGCAGGCAGTCGATTCCCGTGGTGTGCTTCGGCTCTATCGGTCGGCGCACTAGCCAGTATCTTCGATGCACTGTAGTTGAAGAATGCACTATAAGAAGCTGTTGCCAAGGCGACAACTTAAAATGAAAGGAGGAGAATATGGCGAGAGTGGAGGATTGCTGAAGGAGAGGGTATTTGTAATAAAAGAGTAGAGATTAGCGAAAGTGTGTTGGCTACACAAGCCATATATATGAGGTTCTTGTAAACTGAAGTTGTGGAGAAAGGTTACAATAGAATGAAAAGGGCATGTTACCGTGCCATAAATAGCAATGCTTAAAGGAACGGCAACAAGGATTGTAGTGGCTGCGGAACCATTCGATGAGTGGTTATTATTATCTAAGCAATGGCAAGGCTAGAGTAAACATTCAATCTCTTGTGGCTACAGAGCCACGCGCCATCAGATCAATAAATGTCCCGCGGCGGTAGGGCCTCATGTATGAGCATACAATGGCACGTAGGGACGGCTATTAAACCTAAGTTTCAGAAAACCTTGGAGCACCGCCACTCTTTTCCCTAATCAAAGAAAACGTAAGGGGCTTACTAGACAATGAGCAGGCACTGCGTTCCTACTAAGCATAAATTGCGAAGTGCAGCTGTAGCTATAAATGGCTTATCTACAGGTCTTGCGTAATGGGAAACCAAGTTGTTTTGTTTGCAAGATTTAGTGCTTATTTGATCAAAAATAAAGTTCAAAGAATAACATACTGCTGTCTACGTTAATTGATGGTTGCTTTTACATATGTACTTCCATAGATTTTCAGGAATAGACGAAAATCTGCTCTGACCAGCATGCACAGTTTCGCAGTGGTGAGTCGAGCACTGGATCTGACAGGCTTATGCACCTGACTGTAGCTCAGTGATTTTGCTCACTCCATTCCGACCCTTGGGCAACACGCTTCATTGCAATGCTTTAACTTGAAAACAAGCATTTATGAAAAATCTTCATTCTTCTGTATGCCTAGGCCGGCTGGCCGATGGAAAAGGGTAGTTACGAGAGCGGTCCTCAGCACTCTGAGTGGAGAGGAAGGGGAGAAAAAAGAAATGGTGGGAGGCGACAAGTGACGGATAGGGGAGTGGACATAATGGTTCGTGTGTCACAATCGGTTTGCTGGATTAGATCGGGAGAACGGCGCGACAGACGGCGTATCACACAATGATTCAGTGAATAGATGACGTGCTCACTCTCACGGTTTCAACCAGTCAGCGGCAGCAGCTGGTTTGTTCAGACGAAACACTAACACAATCGCGTACTGTGCTGCCTGCATTGTATTGACTGTCAATACCTTTTGAAAAGCGATATATTCTGAAATTCTGGAACGTGTAAACTTGGTGCCATGGGCAGAATATTTATGTTCAAAGTTACCCGCTGATTTGCCGCTAGCGCACATTGATATCGCCTGCATGTCGTCCGTCCATTGTCACGCACCGTTACCTTTTCGAATTCCTTTTTTCCCCGCGCAGCTGCAGACTGGAACGGCCTTCCAGGTGACATCGCTGTTATCACCTGCTCATCCAAGTTCCTTGAAAATGTCAAAAAATATGTACAATAACTATGTTTTTATAATGTTTCCCACCCCTTATGTAGTACCCCTTCCTGGGGCCTTTAAGGAAATAAAATGAAATGAAATGAAATATAAACAAATGGGTCTAAACCAGAACTATTTGACTATCGCATCATTTGCACTAGATGAATTTAGTGTTCTTCCACTGCTAGCAAACAATATTTGCATTTATAATGGTTACGTAATTCGATCTCTGCCACTAGGAAGTGCTTATTGCAGTCCCTGGCGAAATGGAAATGGATGGATAAGGTCGTCTTGGTATCCACTGTGGCAGTGCAAATTGCGGCTAGTGCAGCTGCTTCGGAAAGCGCGGCTGCTTCTTCCGGTTCAGCGGCCGTGGCCGACTGGTTCGACGTCAGAAGAATCCGGAGCCTCACCCGGATGTCCAAGGCGCAGTTCTTCTACGCGCGCAACGCCTTCTTCAAATGCAGCACGGCAGGCACCGCCCGAAAACTGTTGAACGACGCTCTTAAACGCAGCGAGGATTTTGGCATCGCATTCCAATGTGCACAGCAGGAGCTGGTGAGCATTCGCTCATGCTCGAGCTAAAATTTGTGCAGACATAATAAGTACCGTTTTCACCTTTGCGGTTTCTTTTTATTGTGTGTGTTTCCTGTGTGTGTCCGATATTTTGAAAACGAAAACATTTTCTTGCATTACGCACTTGCTGGGTTTGAACTTACGACACCATTGTGAATTTCTTCGATGCTAATTGAACATTAATTAATCATTATTCCGCCCTATCCTTGACTACACGTTCGTCTGTATGGAATCTCTATAAAATATTGGATATAAATAAGATTGAGGCCATTGAAATTAAATCAATTTGTTTCATATGTCATAAATATTGCCGCGATATTTCACCCACTTCTGTCCTTAGATCATTGCAACTAGCCACACTCTCCACCCGCAGGAATCTCGATTCAATAAAATTTACGCACTCCAACGTTCACTCCCATTATCGTCTCTCAAGCAAATGCTACATCACCCGCGCAAAACCAAGCCTATTAAGAAGTAATCATGAACTTCATCTCGCACCTTACTTTGCTCGCACCAACACCTTTAAAACAAAAATAATTTTCTTCCGTGTACCATTGAACATGGTAATTCATTTCCTGGGTCAGTTTGTTTATTATCAGTACATAAAGTTCCTATTGGCATTTCTTAGCTCTTTTTGCATTATCTAACATGATTTCGGTTTATGTGCTTAACAAGTTCTGCTATGCCTTATATTTTTGTTTATTTTCGTTCTCTTTATATATCACTCCTGCAATATTCACCTCTTAGGGCTGCAGTTTGTACAATGAAATAAGTAAATGGAAGCGTTAAGGAATAAAACTTCAAACCCAACTGGCGGGGCCAAGACTGGCAGATCTAAATACCTGCTCTTAATTTTTTTAGTCAAAAACAAGCACGAGTAGCCAGATTATAGAGGATTTTATTCTATTTAGCAAGATGTGTTCACTTAATTTCAGTGAACCTACAGACTGCTCTCAAAGCATGTGTAAAATAAGCTTCATACATTTATTCTTTATTTAAAAACCTCTTTATTTAACTATACAAAACGCAATGCCTTGGGCACGTCCAAGACATTCCTTTCAAAACGAACGCTTGTTTATGAGAGGGATAATTTACTAGTACTAACCTTTATAACCTGCAGCATTAGTCATTCCAATTAAGTAAATCAAACCACTCGAAGTTGCACCTAACTGACTGGGCCATGTTTCGAGGAAAGCACTCCTTAAAAAAATATTGATCCCCATCTCCAATAAGATCATGTGCGTCAAGAAGGTTAGCCCAAGAAACGACAGCCGATGACTAGCGCAAATGTTTCGGCAAGCGCCAATTTTCTTAGCACCAATTCCGTTGTTAGAGATTCGTCTTTTCTCTCTCTTTTGTTGATCGTCTTCTTCAGTGGATGTTCAGGGACGCAGAGAATATATGTAGCAAAATTTTTTTGTAGTGCAGCTACACTAGACTAGTCAGAAGGCCGTTTCAGGCAGTCCGCGCTAGTCACTTCTGCGCATGCGCCGTAACCATGGCACCCAGCTGCGCCGAGTCGCAGGTGTTCGCCGCGCGCCGTGGCCTCGCCGATCTCCGTGCAGCGCCGCTCTAGACGTAATCATTTGGCTATGCGCCCTACTGCGCGTGCGTGGTGCTTCGAGCCCCATACTGTCGTCTCGCAGGCTTTCGCGCAGCACCGCGCGTGACGTCTTCGTGTCTCACGCTGCATGCACTATACTCTTAGCGGCTGCACCGCAGTGGAGGATATATAAACCTCGGGCGGCGGCTCGCCTTGGGAGGAGGCTCAGTGGTAGAAGACGCGGCTGGTGGCCGCGTTTATAGCAAGCGACATCTTCAAAACATACAGGAATCTACTTCTACCGACCCCGTAATAACTGCCTGGCGTGAGGCTGCCCCTCTACGTAAGAATGAAGCGCGGAGAGCTGAGCGCGTGTTGGATACTCCCGAGGTACGTGAAGAACTTTTCTCCAAGCGTCGGCGTAAAAAGCCGGAACTTAAGTTGCGAGTTACGAGTTGAAACCACGTCACGGGCGTAAGAAGACAGTCTCATTGACAGTGGCATTGTCATACATGGTGTCTACGTGTCTCCGGTGACGTCTATGTAACAGACTGAATACAGCCGGGACGTGCCTTCTGCCTTGTAGGTTCGCTGTTTGTATCATGGCTTAGCTGAGCTAAGCCACTGCCATTTTTTTATAGTTTTAGTGCCGCTGGAATACATGAGGTGTTCACGGTCTCTACAGTTAACGCTGGCCGGAGTACTCCAGTATTGGGTATTGGTTCGCGGAAACACAGGAAGTTTCATGTTTGCCGGTATGGGTGAGAGTGGCTGGGGTGAACATTCGGTAACAGGCTCGGCTCGGTAACAGGCAATAGTAAAACCCAAGAAATGAGTAGCAGATTGGACAGTCGCCGATGCAGCTCAGTTGGTAAGAGCACCAGACCAGGTAAGAGCGATATTCGAAGTTCGTGGGTTCGGTTCCTGCCGGCGGCGGGTTGTTTTTTCATCTAATTCGTACTTAATTATATTTATTCCTAAATGATTACAACACTAATTCTGGTCTATAGCGAAAAAAAACAAAAAATCCTTTCGGTTTCTCTAGCCTCGCCGACTGATGGCTTCTTTCATTCGTGTTTCATACTGAGCCCCTCATTTACCTTTCCTTCCTGCTTGCACAAATTAGTCGCACCTCAAAACATTTTAACGGGTTCATAAGCCTAATGTCACATATATCACCTCTTCAAAACTACCTTTCAGATAGGTCATGACGTTCGAACATACATAGAGTAGCAGGCAGATATACTTGGCCAACATTTCTATAGAATGTGACGTTCTTCACACTGCAGAATGTTTTATATAATAAAGAACAGCCGCGTGACAACACTTGCAACAAGCGGCAGCGAAGACGAAAAGTTCAGTGGATTAATTATACCCCAAGACTTAAATACTATCTCTAGGTAAACAGTCTCTACCGGGTCCTGAAGAAATCCTTTGTTAAACGCCCGCCCGTCTGTATGATTATTGTGTAGAAGCGCTTTTGAAAAATTTAACAAAATATTTCGTAGTCTGAAAGAAGCCGGATGTTCGAGAAAATAATCCCCAATTTGTACCATTCCTGAAACATGAAACATCGCCTACATCAAAGCAGTCGTTGACCATAGCCATGTCCAGCTGTGTAAATAAATTGTTTTAAAGCGTTCTGAACAACAGACGAAACTTTGTGCTTGCATTTCGTGAATTCCTCGATATTCGTCAGTGTGCATTTAATAATGCAGGCTCAAAGGGACCGTCTAGTTTTCTTTGAAAACAAAATTTGATAAGCATTCGTCCTAGTCTTGTACAAGTTAGAGAAAGTAAGTAAGAGCTCACAGTTACGCTTACTTTCAATTGTAACTGAATACAGCGGTCAATTACTGTCACATATAAGCAACTGATAAATTAAGAACAGCAGTTGATTGCAATTGCGTTACTTTTTTTTTGAAATTTATTGTATAAGGACAACTCCCTTAAAGTGCAATAATAGAGTGCGATATGTTAGAACTCTTTTGTAGACGTAGTTAATTTTCAACAAGCGGTATTTTCAGGGTGTCCTCACTGCTTCTGCAACGTTCCTCATGAAGACTTCAGCCGCTACACCGACAGCGCTCTACATGTAAGTGCTATAAAGCGTAGATCGGGCGTCGTAGACATTGATTCATTGCTGCTGTTGATAACGCATTCCTTGGGGTGTCGGATGTTAGTGGCATTCTATACATTTCGAAGATTGCGATCAATATAGTTTAGGTAATCCACTGCCAATCTATCAAGGTATGCTCTCTTCATGCACACAATTCGTCATCGTCGCAGCCGAGTATACACAAACTAAATGCGTCCGCCGCGTCAATGCTCACGCGACGTCTGCACGGCACACGCATGAGGATCTATGCAGAAATGATACCGTAGATCATAGGGTAAGACCTTAAATATTAGCCCAGATTTAGCGGCAAACCAATACAGGAGGATAAACCCCCATAATGTGTGGGTTGCCATAGGACGCAAAGGTAAACGGCCGCTGTAATATTCAGCTTTACCAACAGACATAGTTCAGATGGCATGAATTTTCATATTACTCTGATATGGCTGGTATGTCAAAGCTCCTCAGATGCAGATGGGTTGCCATTAAAATTTACATTGCGAGGAATGAGCGGGCTGCGCTGACACCCTTGTCTGTATGCTGTGTCGGCTCTGCAACCCTCATATATTGGTGCATGAGAATTCATTCCCCAGTCATATGTATGGCCTCTAGTGTGTTTCCACTGGACCATTTTCGTTGTTCTACCACTCATTCGGAGGTCCATCTCCTGGAACATCTCCTTTACCTGCACCTGAGCGTTGCTGCTTCCGACCCTTGGATCACCTGCTGTCGGGTGTATTTTTTCTGCTGCCGAGAAATTTTTCCCCCTATTAGTAATCATAGCTACCGTTGCGTCCGGTCTGCTTAACTGTGGTGCCAGGCTTCCCAGTAACGGAGCAATTATGCACATGTTCAGAGCTTTGCTTAACGTCGAACGTTTAATGCGAGGGAGGGGGGGGGGGCATGATTGCGGAAAGGGGAAAGAGTAGATTGAGATTCTAAGTTGAATCTCTCCCGCATCACTAATGTATCGCGGGTTGCGGAACGGGAGTGAAAACGAAACTACTTTTCTAAAACGAAGTGCTTTTACACGGAAACCTCTCTAAGTGACTGCTTTCATTTCTAAATAATGGCCGACAGCTTCACTCCGTTCAAGGCATGTGAGCATTGATTTCAGAATATGATGAGGCTTTCAGCACTCGGGCCCTATAAGGATAATCGACCCCCTGCACGGAATGACGCGTGTACCATAGAGGCTTTCAGTGTCTCATAGAAGCATTTCGAGAAATTTTGGACATTTTTCAGGGGCGTACTTTTGAGGGCACATTTTTATATACTTTTTATAACTTTACAATAACATTTAATATATCCACAGATTTTCTTTGGCAGCCTTCAAGCCTTTTCATATTAAATTAAAAAACATGCTGCATCGCCTTTATGTCAGTTTGAATTATTTATTGCCAGCGTGCTGGGCAAACTTTAGAATAAAAAAATATGCGCAGATTGGTATTCTAAACGATTATCCATCAACCTTTTTATAAAGCTGTCCTACCATCCGGAAAATAGCTCAAATATTGAGAAATAACTTAAGTTAAGGATATTCTAGTCGAAATCAAGAAGAAATGAAATGGGAAAGGCATGAAATGCGAAGAGAGGGTAACTGATGGTCGCTAAGAGCAACCCTTTGCATTCCAAGGGATGGAAAGCGTAGCAGGGTGTGACAGCAAATAAGGTGGGTGGGTGAGATTAAGACGTTCGCAGTGGTCACATGGGTGCAGCTAGTACAGCAGCGGGTTACTTGAACGAAATAAGAGAGGCCGTCGCTCTGCAGTGGTTATAGTCCGGCGGATGATGGCGATCCAAGATATTAACGCGCTATGACAAAATTATTTAAAAAACCTCGCCTGTGCTTTTGGAATGGAAGCCTAAAGGGCTCATCCTGACGAGAAGGCGAAGTTCAGAACGAAATTTTGTAAATGCATTAGGGGCTTCGACCAATTCTACAAAATGATTACAAAATGTACCTTAAAATATCGAACAGTTGACTCACATGCCTCACACTTATTTGCAAATAGACATTCCATTCGGTTCTTTCTTCGGTTACTGCCTTTCTTCTACCACTTCCAGTGTTTGCTGCCTATTGTAAACTGCTTCTCCTTCCCGAGGCAGTTGAAAGTTACCTTTGTCTTTGCGTAATTATTTATAGATTTATCTTTCTGTTTTTCTTTCTAGGTATTAAATAATGTTTGCAAGTTATCCTCTTAGTTATTTAGCAAGGCAATGTCATTTGCGAATCGCGGATTACTGAGGCATTCTCCATCAACCTTTATCTCTAAATTCCCTCAGTCGAACCATTTGAATTATTCCTGTAAGCAAGCTGTGAATAGTACTGGAGATATCGTGTCTGCTTGCCTAACATATATCTTTTTGGGACTTTTTATTATTTTCTTTATGCAGAACTGTGGTTGCTGTGCAATCCCTATATCTACTAAGCGCCAATGATTAAGTTCTGCCAAATCCAATCCATGTATGTAGTACTAATTTGTTAAAAATATAAAATTTCCTTCTGTTTCGAAGTCAGTAACGTCGCAGGCTTTTGTGCAGAGAAGGAAAAACCATGCAAAGAACATTGCTGCATCACGAAATTTCTGCACATTAATGGTGCTCACTTTTAGCTAATAAGTGAAAACCAAAACGACAGTCACATCATAAGCTCTGCAAACAAACTCGCAGCTTTTGTTCCGACGGCTGGAAGCCAACGTTGCATATCACCTGAAGAGCAAGAAAAGCGTGCACAAACCATGCGTTGTAAAACAAAAAGGCAAAGGTTTTTTGTCGTCTACAGCTGCAAAAGAACAATGCTTCTATGCGTCATGCAGCAGCACAGACAAAAACGCCTTTGAAAAGAGCAGAAGCTGTCACCTCGATCTTATCTGCGCTGCCGCGTTCATATATAGAGATAGCAATGAGCGGCTCTGCACGCAGAAAAGGAGCATTCCGTTCGTCGTCATCGGATGCGTCCGCACTGCGCCGCAGATTAAGATCTGAATACCTATTTATATATAAAAAAAACATTAATTGTGGTTTAGCTCTGGTTAACCCTAGTTGAATTGCGAAAGCAACGGCGGAAGCTTCTTTTGCCTTCTACATTATTCCCCTACGTGCCTGCGGGTAACGAGAATGCAAATGGTTCTGGCAGACGGATTCTGATATCAGCTTTTCCCGTATGAAAAGAGCGATCCGAGGGCAGCTCCTACCCGTGGCATAGGGGTAACATGAATTTAAACGTCATGGTAGGCTAATTTTTTTTATGAGGGACCACGCACACGGACACGGCACACAACGACGAGCGGTTAGACCTGGCGTAGTATTGCTTTCGGAATAAAACCGTCTTTGCCGCTTTCTGCAAAGGTCGATTTGGTTAAGTATACGCAGTTGCTATGCCGTGGTGCAGCAAATATTGAACTTATTACCGAATGTCTACGCAGAGCAAGCCTTATGATATCAAAGTTTTCTCGACGATCAGCAATGTGAAATTGTCGACGGGTGTCAAATCGTCCTGCCCCACGACCTGACGCTGAGGTGTACGTCGGTGTACGCATAAATAACAGAGAAATCTATAAATGCTATGTTCTAATCTAACACTTTTGAGAAAAGTACGTGAGAAGATATGGCTATCCAAGAATGAAATAGAAAACGTGGAGTCGCGTAAAATAATTAGCTTAGATGGTGTTCAACCCCGCTTAATAAACAGATTAAGTCAAGCAAACGCACAGTTTTGGCATGGTTATGCTTTGAGGGAGTGTCAAAGAGTTCGGTAAAGTATTAAACGTCCGTATTGCAGGATCTACACTTAGCGGTACATATATCTCGTCGGCTTGAATTCGCCAACAAGCGTCCGATTTCACTGCCAGATGGATGTTAAAGCGAAATGTCATGAAACTACACTGACCACTGCATAAAGAGCACCCTACTGAAAAACTTTTATGAGTCACGCAGTCTCACTCAGTTCGCGTAAGAAATCACATACATGTCGCATATAATTGTGTAAGATCTCATAGTTTCTTGTACATTAACGTAAATAAATGCAAGATGTTTCATGATAATGATGTACACCGTATGAGAGTCTATGTGATTTGAAGAGATTGTGTGAGGTTATTGCCCCGTAGACCTTTTAGTTTCTCCGTAGGGCAGTTTCGTCATATTTTGGCACGAAAGTAGAAAGCTCTGGCATCACATGTAGGTCTGTTAGTGATGCCGTACCCTGAAATGGCGCAGCAGGGCAGACAAGTGTGAGGGGTCCTGCCACACGGTCATCTGCATATTCCTTTCCTGTGAAGTGGTTTGAACAGAATAAGTGAAGAAGTATTTGCTGTTGATTTCCCAGTGACATATCTAGGGTGAAATTTTTTACGCGTCTCCCTTAAATTACGAGTAGGTGGTTCATGAGGTATGAGGATTCGGAATACGCATATTTGAAGGATGACTTGAAGGCGCGATGAGTGGCTGTGACCAGCTGACGGCACTAAGCCTCTGCCTTCCAGAGCCTGCAAGCGTTGATGATGATAATGATGATGATGATGCCGTGTGCTTGCTAGGCACCTCGTCTTCCTTCCAGACGCCATCGCATGTAGTGACGTTACTAAGGGAGACATGTCTGACCTTCATCGGCACGTACAGTGTATGCATGGGAAAGAAATGTGCTAGCCGCTTCCTTGAATTAAGCGTTTCGACAAGAGGCCTCTGTCGGAAGTACTGCTGGTGGGCGCTGCCGTGCCTGTATATATATTTCAAATGTATTCTCCCACGTCGTCATCCATCATTATCTTCTTTCTTCTCCCCTTCTTACCCAGTGCAGATTAGCAGGCCAGAGTTTAATCATTCTGGCTACTCTCTCTGTCTTTGCGTTCAATAGATTCATCTATCTACATATTCATCGGCGCTGCCAATAGGCAGAAAGCAGTCAAGCGAGGACCCCTTTTCTTTTCACTTCTGTCTTACATGCATAAAACTGACGAACATATTATGCGTTCCTATGGCGCCGATATACAATTTGATTCTAAAGCCAGGGGCTTCATGTCAGGTCCGAGGCTGAGGCTGATAAAACTTTATTCACAGTAAGTGGGAGGAATTTTGCAGCGGCTAACGCGTTTTTGCACGCTTATCAGCAGATCATACCTCGGCGTCCAACTGCAGCTATCCTGCGGCTGATCACCACTGCTTCGAACGTTATATACATAACGTCTTGACACAGTGGTGACTCATTTCGAACATACCACTATGCCATTTTCCAAGGCATCAACCACGTCTCCATTTAGGATGGGCATGTGGTGTACTTATGCTGACATGTGCATCGGTGCCCGGTGGTAATTATGATTTAAGATGCAAAGACGAAGCGGTGACTTGCATGTGTGGTTACCCTGCCTCGTCAGGTGATCCTTCCGCAATGTCACTGCCAATAATGACGGGCGACAGGAATTGGTCTCGAGTTTAATATCTGAACCAGGACAAAATTACATTTATTTTCGAAGCTACCGAGAAATCTCTATAAATTTATTTAGTAGCCATATGCTTGATGGATGCTAATGACTAATTGTTCTCGTATTTAAAATCGACTTCACCGTAGTGGATTCCCGTAAACCAGTGGATGGAGGTTGATTACTAATAGCGGAGTGAATGTACGGCCTCAAAATGGAAACAGAACAAGAAGCTCATTTTCTGCCGAGGATTGTTTATTCGTTCAAAAGAGTGCTACATTTTCCGCAGCTTACGGTCCCCAAAAGCACGTGCCGGGTCCTGCCCAAATGCCGTAGTAGGCTGCCTTAGGGACGCACACCGCCCCTACTGGGCAACCCTCGCTCACGACTCCGTACCTGGCACACTGTAAAGAAAACGAAAGGGCAAAATGAAAATTTATTCTCATTCAATAGAAAAAATACATTTGTGCAGACTACTTTGCCGCTGCGAGTCATGTGAAAAGTAGCTTAGAAGCTCTCCAAAAGACTGCTGATTTTATCATCGAGGAATCCAAGCTAGACTTTGCATTGGAAAGTCCTGTGAGCGTACTATTTAGTGAAAACAAAACAAGATGCTGTGAAATCACGCGTCCAGTCATTCAGAAGAAATGTGCTGTCGTATGCGATTAGTACATATTTCTGCCACTTTCTGGTAGCGAACCAGGTGAGCTCCTTCGTGGTTTTTGATGTCATGTAAGTTCTCAAAACACGTGCTGAAAAAAAGACGCCATCGATTGTCTATATGTTTTTAAAGGAGCTCTTCACCCCCAACGGTGACCAACAAAAAAGTAAATATAGTGTCTTTCTCTGTTTACGCTTGTCTACAAATGAATTAGGTTTCACAAACGTTGCTATTATGCGATGCTTTTCATCGCTCATGAAAAGCAGTAATTTGTAGCCACATCCTCGCTAATTAAAATGCGTTGTGTGCAAATGCTTGCAGTTAGAACACCATAATCTAATGTATTTTGAAAGAAATAATTTAGAAATATATATGTCATTATTACTGTATAGAAGTACTCTGGTGTGAGCAAATGTTTGCAATTAGAAGACCATAATGCATCTTACTTTCGAAAGTCATAATTTAGGAATATTTATGCCATTAATACTTGATATAAGTGTAGACATCAGTCGCTGGAGCAAAAGCAGTCGTTTCCGTGAAACGGAGGCCGAATGTTTTGCTCTTAATCACCATAGATACTTTTGCAGAAGGCCTTTGTTACAATACACTGCAACGAAAATCTACTGTTATACTGGCCATCACGTGAGTATACATATACCGGTTCTAAAGGTAGATTTAGTCATGTACCATGCGTGACTAGGGAGGTGAGCTGTAGCGAAGCTAATATTTATTGCAGTGAAACATGTCTTCAGCCTTCACTTAGAATAACCCTCAATGCACCGAAACTGTAACGTATAGTTCCGGTTAAACGTGCTTTGTGAGTATGAGAAGCAACTGGAATTGTAATCTTCATAGACAAAGAAAGAGTGACTTACAACGCCGAAAGAGTGAAGTTGGTTTGGTGCGTTAACAGCGACGAGTCCAAATTCAGCGTCATGGGAGAAAAACTGCGCCGAGGATCCTCCAATCCTGCAAAGGTATTACGTAGTGGCTAACAGTAGACCTCAAGATTTTATGGTGCTCTGATTCGCAAAAATAGTTAACTAGTGTATATTATATGTTTGCTTCTGCTCTGTTCTACTTGTCTAATAAGATTAAATAGTTTACTTACATTGCAATGAAAACGCCGCCGGCAACAAGCGCGAAGGAGAGCAGCTTCGCTGGAGTCATCTTTGAATGGATTCAGAAGGCCTTCGCTTCAAAGGAAGATTTCTTGTACGCATTCACTGCTCGCATATATTTATACCACTTCACTGGTGTCATTGTTACATGTGGTTTTTGTGGCTGAACTCTCCAGACATTGCTCTCACCGCTTTTTATTTATTACAGTTTATAGTCAGTGCCCTTTTTGCCTTCATCCAGAACTAATGCACGGACAAATGAGGGCATGGTCCTCACAAAGGAAATACTGGTCCATGCTTTAAAAGGGCGGGAACAAATAAATAAATTAAAAGTATCAGCTGATGCGGGAAATAAAAGTAAAATTTTTAAACTCAATCGAATAAAACACGAAGGATTGAACAATGGCATGAAATATCAATAGAAATATGTTCACGTGAGAAACAGGTGTCCAGTGACCACTTACACGGTTATGTCTGCAGGATGACCTGGGAGCAATGCTTTTTACTGTAAGGCACTAAGTATCACTATTGAAAAGAAAACGCTCTGTATTGGCCGCAGGTGGATATGGTTGTTTCTACACAATGTCCTATACATCAGGCGTGAAGAAGGCCATGCTGTAGGGACATAGTTGAAAAAATTTGAATTAAACACTTTCGCAAAGCGATTTTATGGTGTTAAGGTATGTAACCATAATAGCGATATTGCTCATTTACAAAGTAGCTTTAGGTTAATATTTCAAACTATATTTCGTAAAGAAAGCATATTGTTTTCATTTTCCTTCGAAGAGCAGGTCATGCTTCGTGAGTCATGGTTGGAAATAAAACCTATATCGCTTGTTTATATTGATGAAGTAACTTTAGCAAGGACATTTGCACTGCGCCTTTTCACTTAAGCAGCCGTGTACTAAGCGCATTCCATACATTTGTAGATAAACAAAATGCCAGAAGGCTTGATGAAAAATGTAGACAATTAAAGCACATGGATCCCTAACACCGTAGTAATACTAAGGCGATTAGGTCTGCAAAATGTTGTTACCTGAGTAGCTGACGCCGTTACAGCCCGCATTGCAGAGTTGGGTTCAGTAAATGGTGAGAACCATCTTGGGAATACAAAATAGAAGTTGGGTGTTGCACGACTTGTTGCGTATGCGTCGCCTCGAAAGCGTCAGGAGACTGGTTTTTCTGGCAAGAATGGATTTGTTTTATTGCATTAGCAGTCCAGAGTTACAATCTTAAAAAGGAACTTATCCAGAGCGGTGATCAGTGCGCAACTTCGTACTCTGAAAGATCGAAAGTTGTACGAGTTTGTGTGCGTGATTTTACGCATTCCGAGCTCACGAATGTGAAAACCTTATTTCTGAAGGTGATGATCAGAGAGCATGCATTGTCAGGTAGGAATTTCCAAGTGTGTGGAAGATGAGGGCGAGCTTGAAATGTGAGGTCGAGGACGTTATTTGTTCGTGTCAAGTGTCGTCATCTCATGCTGGCATGTAAGGTGTGTTGAGGATACAGTATAATTAACGCATTATGGGGTTTGCGTAAAAGTTGCCCCAGATGTAATGCAGGTGGATAGACGGCGGGTTCAGTTCCCGCCAAGAATTACGGTGTTTGAAAATTAGGCCGATGAGTGAAGGAGAAATTGAAAAGAAGACTAATTAGTCAAGTTAGATCTATGAAATAAAGTGAGAGGTAAAGAGGGAGGCCTGATAGTAGGGTAACGTGGTTGCGTTAGCAAGCTGTTTTACTGGGAAATCCGCAATTTCTTATACAATGTCGCTACAAATGTAGATGAAGGCAGCGCTACCGGATTGTTATGCAGAACGCGGTATCCGAGTATGTTTCGAGCGTATCATGTTTATTGGAAGAGGAGAAAGTGCAGAAGTGCTAGTCGAGATAAAGTAATGCGTGTGCAGGTGCATGCGTCAGTGAAAAGCAGTAATAATTCGACTTAATTGATGTGTCTGCCATATTTGCTATTATGAGAAGAGGTTATGTAAGTAGAGTTGGATAGCTGACTTGAGTTTTGGTGCTTTGCTGGCCAGGAATGAGGGTTCTACATGGTCATTTTTGTCGAACAGTAAAACATGTTGCTGGTGGAGTTCAAGAGGGAATACATTTCCGCAAGCTTCTAGGTGATAATTCGTCCTGCAAAGGTGTCCGCTGTATACGTGACGGAGGCATCAGACTTTATAGGACGAAATGTGCGCCTTTGTCCTCGAGGAGTGACATTTAGGGCCTTGTTGGTGAGAGCTGAGAGCGGGATGACGCGCTTTGCCTGCCCGGACATAGCGCGTTCGAGGTAGTAAAACTTTGGGTGAAAGAGAGGGAGGGGGTGTAGGCCGAGTGCACTAGCTAGACTTGGTGTGGACAGCTGTTCAGAATAGCCGGCTGTTTGGATAACGTTTCGGCAAGGGCCGATGATTGAACGTGCCAGAAAATATAGGCTACCGATGCGAATGAGTGGCATCATTTGGGATCGTTGCCTCGTGGCTTGCGGGGCAGCGAGGGGTGCTAACTTGCAATCGGGATCTGACGCTGCGCCAGGCTTCCCACATTGTTACAGGGGAAGGCGGCGGTGATAATGTACCCTGGTCCAGGGCCTTGTTGTTGTAGTGATGACGTTCTTAGGCAGATCTAGCTGGCCCGAGCTTGATCTTTATCGCCAGAGTATGAAGGACGGTTTTCTGCTGACAGTATCATATCTCGTCAAAAATGGGTTTTGTGCGATCCCTGATGTCATATCCGTGTTCCGTGTGAATCTATGATTAATTATTGTGCTCACGCTCTGGAGTTCCTGTGTTCAGAAGTTACAACTTTCATTTTGTGTGACTGCGCATTTGTTATACTGACGAAAATTATCAAAGAAGTACAGAATCGGGAATTTCAGAATATTGAAATGATATAGCGCATTGCACCGCTGCCACAGCTTACGGTAGCCATCTTGGTTCGGTCGAGCGGTCTTGTTGTCGGAATGCGGGCAGCAGTGTGTGCTTTCTTGATAGAGAAAAAACTGTCATAAATATCTCGATAACGCTTTCAAGAGCCACGTTTCGGCCGCAGCACTGTTTGTGCTGACTGTAAATCCTTTCTTGTCATTTAACGAGTCTTCGATTTCGCTTGAAGTTTCGCCTTGGCAATGGTAGGAACCCACACAGTGAGTGCGCAAAAGAAAATTCTCTCTCCCGTTATAGTTTTTATGCGCCTATTTAAACACCTGTTCAATCTTCGCGTGTTATTATCAATTTTTATTGTCCAGTGGACTATTAACATTCTGGTAAGGTATTGGGGGGTTATTTTACGCTGCGTGCACATATTTGTTGTCTGGATCAATGCTTGGCATTATATTGTGCGCGAGAACCTTGGAGTATGCACGTGCACTGCATTACAATTGTTCGCGAGCCTCCATCAGCTGCGTAATGCGTATACATCCCAAAGTGCAATGCACATCGGTTTTTCAGCACCATATTTACTGAGACCGGCGAGAATGTCGTGTTGGTTAGTGCTGTTTAACTGAATTCTACAGGCGCACGGATATTATTTACAATATTGTCAGCACCTTCGCAGTTATTTTTTTAATTCTTAGTTGCGATACATTTGCGACCACCCATACTATCAGGAAAAAACATGCTTGATAAACTAGCATACGGAAGTTGCTGTTTGGGATAAACCGTGTTTAGAGGTGTGAAGGTCGCATGATTTTGTGGTTTTCTGCATTTAATTTGTTTTACTACCAGAGTTTTACAAAGCGGGAAAGTCTCCATTGCAGTGTAAGCCGCCACCGCTTGCCGCAACAATGATAAATAGACGGCTTGAAGCTTTTAAAGTAAACTTTGAGCGAACTCGAACCAGGTGAATAGCGTTTACAGAAACCCAGGAAAAATGGAATGCCTCACATCCCTTTATTTGCACTGAACACGTAGCGAACTAAGCCTAAATCGGCACTCCGTAGGTTACGAGATCCCCTGACAGCTCAAGGCATGACGGATTAATGTTTGTGGCGCGAGCACAGTCAGAGCGTATGGTTCCAATTCACCTGTAAATTATTTAAAACTTTATTTTGCAGCCAGACAACCACCTTGAGCAGCATCGGTGTACGCTGCTGAAAAAAGAAAAACAAAAAAAAACGCTTCAGTTTGTGTACTTCTGATCGCGCAGATATCCACTGTCGGAGATTTAATAAACATGCAAGTTGGCTCCTCTTTTCTTTACAGATAAGAAATAAGATAGTCTGTATCGTATTTTTAACGCGAATAGTCTGTAATGATTTCCCGAAAATCAGCACAGGAAGTAAATGCTGTGTATTGGACGACGTGTTTACATGTGCTCGCTCGCAATGCTTTTGGTGAACGTTCGCGCTCAGTAGAAAAAGTTGGCTGTGGTATAACTCTGGTTAACCCTTGCTGAATCGAGAAAGCAAAGGCGGAAGCTTATTTTGCCTGCTACATTATTCCGCTTTCACGCCCTATGAATGTAAGGTGCTACATTATGGAGGACACTTAATCTCATCCTTTAAGGGTATGACGCGAGAGCGTAAGCGGCATAAAGCATTCGTGTTTAATTTGTGATATCTGAAAAATGAAAAGGCTCTCGACCGCCGCAGACATGCGATTAGAAGCGTTAGCTCGAGTGTAGCTGGCTATAGTCTTAGGTACTCAATTTCGGCACCATTGTGTACATCACGAAATAACAATTTGTTGGGTACCGTCCGCACCTCTCTATGACCTCTGGTTCGCCCGCCACAGCTCCCCGAAGGTAGCACCCCATCACTGTTTCGAGGAACACAGTTCGTGAGTGGGAACATCTCGCACAAGTTAGGATTCACCTCGAACCACAATTCTGGGCAACATGTAGGGCGCCAATTCGTTTGGCTCCACTCAGAATCCTGTAACTCAAACAAATGGAGCACTATTTTGCCACCAATGGTGATTGTGAGTGGTGACATATACATACGCCCATTAACAAGTGTGTGTGTGTGTGGAGGGGGGGGGGGGTATGTAACCCCGGTCGATAGTATAGGTAATGCAGCGGTGGTGCGGGGCCCTTTCGGGAATCATAACGACACACATGGTGGATCAGGTGGAGGACTCCATTGTAGGGGTCGTAAAGTGGTAGCTCAGAGATTATTTGCAATGCTCTAGTTATGATCACGTGACATTGCCGCAATCTTGAATCTGAGATCGAGGGAGAAACGGACGAGCAAATATAAGTAGCACGAGCTAACGCTCTTGCAAGAGGAGCCAATTCTTTCTTGTTCATTAACTCTCCGAGAGAGCATATTACGAATAGCAGCGGTAGCCGGTGGAGTCCCTGTCTAGGGACTCCACCACGCATCCCCTCCGTTATCATTCAGTAAAGGTTCACTCTAAGGTTTGTGGTCGAATGAAATCATTCTGTTGTTTTTATGCCTGACTGACGCTTGCCTTGGTGGCGCATGCATGGTAGGTTTATTCACAGCTTCTTTTATTGTTAGCAATAGCGAAATGCGAAACATAATAGCGTGTGTGAACAAGAAACTGTCTATAAGATTCACATTCTTTTATTGGATTTTTCTTCCTGTTTGCTTCGCACTAATTCTTTTTGAGGCTATTATGCTCCTGGGCCTCCACAGTTTGTGGAAAACGAGGATGCAGTACAATAACGCTGATGCGCGGATCTGTACGTGGGCACTTTACTGAAGGTGTCATACGGCCCAGAGAAGCGCATCTAGTACTTCTGACCAGCCAACATGAATTGAAGCTCTTGATAATCTGTTGCTGTTAGAAACAATTTTAACCTGTCGCGTCAGTAAATGTGTTGCTGACATGTTTCGTCATTACGTTTTGTATCTGTCCCATGCCAAAGTCGGTAATAAACAAACGAAAGGCTGGTTGGTTGGTTGGTTTGTGGGGTTTAACGTCCCAAAGCAACTCAGGCTATGAGAGACGCCGTAGTGGAGGACTCCGGAAATTTCGACCACCTGGGGTTCTTTAACGTGCACTGACATCGCACAGCACACGGGCGCCTTGCTTTTCGCCTCCATCGAAAAGTGGCCGCCGAGGCCGGGATTCGATCCCGCGTCCTTGGGAACAGTAGTCGAGCGCCGTAACCACTGCGCCACCCCGGCGGGGTGTGCTGAAAGCTTGAATATATCCTTTGACTTAGAGAGGACAGCATACCTTATTAAAACAGCAAAACAAATTTAGAAGCGAAATCTAGACGATCAGCAATTCGTCGTTTGGTCAAGTTTCTCAAAGAAAACGACATGTTACACTAGCATTAGCATTAATAGTACTGTTAGTACGCATTGCACCCGTGTAGAGCAAAAAGCTATGCATCATTAATTCACCGGCTATTCATGGACCGTTAAATTTCCTCTTTTCTGAATCAGCTTTGCAGAAATTCGTTTCCATTGTTAGAGTGCATAGCAACGCTGCGGGACAATGCCCGCGAAACAGTACTTCTTTCGATGTAGGAGACTGGCTCCTGCGAATATGGTATAAGGTTAACCGGGTTTCTAGCTTATAGATGACCGCTCTCTGCGCTTTTTGTAGAACTTTTCTCCACAAGAAGCGAATGCATTCATAACAGAAATGCGTATTACTGTTTTGAGGAAATCACGCCGCTTGCAACTGTTTGTTAACTGTCTTTCTTTGAACATTTTGAAAAGTACAGCCTTTATCAAAAGTTTACTGCCCAGAGGGTTTAGTTTTAAGCCGTATAATATGACTTCTGTAATAATCGGGGAAGTCCTAACAATTGTAGTGGGTAGAGCGAAAAATCTTCTTGCCTTCAGCAAGTATGGAAACCTGGGAATACATTATGAGCCACATAGTATCGATCAGACGTAGACCCCCCGGGCTGTAAACTTTTGATAAAGGCTATACATTTGACTGTCTCGGTAAAATTGAGCTGCAAAATCAGTAACCATGTGCAATTCACTTTTGTCTTACCCTGTAAAAATATAATGCGGCCTCAAAAATTTCAGGTCGAAAGCCATGTCGTCATTGATTCTTAAGGAGGTCAAAGGGCTACCATGGCGAGTTTTCAAAAGTTACATATTAAGGGCTTTTAAGTATTTAGAAGAAAATCCTGTAACGTGCACAGTAAGGGATTGTTAAAACCAGCCATTCAATACCGCTTTATGGTCGTGAAACTTCTGCGTCACCTATTAGAGAGCTTGGTGTGCTGCCCAAAGCTGCCCAACAGCGTTAGCGTCAATCGAGAGGCAGCGGAGCGGGCGGCCCTCTGTTTCGAAAGCAATGTAATTGCGCTGTGTGGCTGTAACATTCTCATTTCATGACGTTTTTAGTAATGCACTGTCGAAATATGCGAATGCGATTAGTTATGCGAAGCCATTGCGCTCTGTGAACGATGTTCTCGGCTTGTTGTGGGAGGGGCTGCCGCTACGGGCTACGGCTACGAAAGCAGCAAAGAAAAGGAGTCGCGTTCTTGTTTTCTGCTTGATACCGGAATACGACAGAAGCGGATCGAGACGCTCCACCCGCGGAAAAGAAGTTGGTGGTCTGTCTATTTGTTGATTTGACCCCCGAAAAAGCGCGTGTTTAAGACCGATTTAGGCGCCATATGGACATCGTCTGGTATGATAAGCTCGTAATTAACGGGAAAGATGTGCCTTTAAAAGGCTGCTCTGCTTAAAGCCTGTAGCTGTACCGAAAATATTCCACGGTATTTATCGGTGCAAAAATGACGTCCTGGCCCTCCTCAAAGTAATTCGGATTTTGCACTTTTTGAAATGCTGCCTACAGTATTTTATTTTCGCTCAGGTAAAATCAGACTCTATAACGACTCTTCATACCAAATGCCCAGCTATTGGTGGTAAAACACCGACATTGTATATAATGTGACCACCACCTTTTCCTTTTATATTATATTGCTGCGTAGTTGAACATTTTAGTCCCGCTCAAAATCCACTGGCACTAGCCTTCATCACATTGCGACAGGAGATGCGATCTCATTCCAGAGTTATCTTGACCGATCGAAGCAACGGCCCAGTGCTTAGACACTGCTCCATATTATTGTAGTTGCTTTTGGCATCTTGCCTTAATGAAGACTTGCCAATATTGAATTAAGCGTGGCCAAGTGACAGGCAATTGACTACGCTTTAGGTCAGTGCCGCCAAGTGCACGTTTCTTTGCATGTGGAAGTCCGCCGAATAGAATGTTTTTTTTGGAAACATTTTCCTGTTTTTCTCAATTCTTATTTGCGGGAACTGCCGCCATCACAGTGTGATATTATGTAAATAAATTGTTTGAATTATTCGTATTGTTTTGTGCGTTTACATCACTGATAATGACGGCAGTGACTTTGGCGAAAGTAATTTACATTGCTATCGCAAATATCGCAGTATAAGATTGTAATGCATTTCTAAGCACGTCTAAATTCACAACGGTGCCATTCGATCTAGACCGGGAAAGTTTAGACGACATCGTGTCGTATCTAACATCTGACTTTACGAATAGTGGAATCATACTGAAAACATTGTAAAACTATACCTGTCAAGATGCACAATATTAAATGCAAAACTAGAACAAGTGAAAATGCTCTCTGCTGTGCAAATACGCGAGCGAGATCGAATACACTGCGCTTACAATAGGTCAGCGCCTGAATGCCGGGCACAGCAGCAATCAGCTCGATAATTTGCGCGTTCGTCGGCGTGGGTCATTTATTATGCGTTAAAACCTCACTAAAATACTACACCAGTTAGTGTTTAGAGTGCTGCACGGTGAAGCGAGACAGTGCTAAACTTGTGTTCAGGCCGGGTGATCACATGAGCAAGCTGGGCGATGTACCAAAGTGCGCTACGAATACAGTAAGTTCTGCCTGCTAACGCCGAACAACGACAGCGCATCTAACGCCGCCTTAAGGAGCACTGTTCTGCGGCCACTCGTTTTTTGTTGGTTAATGAGGAGACCACCACATCTTTCGATAGTGGTTCATTGCATTATATAGGTGTGAAAATGTCCACGTAGCAGCTAAATATATATATATATATATATATATATATATATATATATATATATATATATATATATATAATGGTTTAGGAGCAACCTGGGGCTTTTTCGGTAACGCTTGGTTCATACAAGGCTGACGCATTCTACTATTACGGATCGGTAGCGAATACATGACCCCGGCTTCATTTTTGCGCAAAGCAGTAAAAGCAGGAATTAGCAGCACGTGCGTGAAACCAAGAGATTTGTGCACAACCGCACCACACAGCGCCGCGGCGGCTAGCCACTCGCGGCCCACCGATCGACCGTGGCACCTCTCGCGGCCGCTTTTGTCCGTGAACCAAACTTCCACGGTAGTTTCATGACCATTAGGAGCATTAAAGGACTCTGTTGAAACAATAATTTTTTCAATGCAGTAAAAAACGTTATTCGAAAATACTTCACCAGAACTGCAAAGGCTCATGTGTGTGACATCGATAGTAGCATCATGGGCGGGTTCACCGATATGACCAGATTCCTCACCAAATCGGATTAGCGCTAGGCCGTGAATGTTTTTTCAAAATATTCAAAAGAGCAGAAGGCAAATTTTCAGACATCAGTGAATCTTCGGAAAGGGATTTAGTGAAAGGTTCTCGACTGGGCAAGTGGGGCTCCTATAACTACCCGCAGCCGCGAGAGCTAGCCTAGTGAGGGATGAGCCGCGCAATCTACAAAACAAAAACGACTTATTAGGCTCAGAAAAGTAATGTTTCATGTCATTTTGTGCGCATTATTCCTTGCACGAATGTCGGAATGTTGCCAAAGGGGTGCTGCCCATTAATACTACTGATTCTGTGGTTGCCGGCCGACTCTAACAACCAGGGCATCTGATCTGTGGTCGAGCGCATTTAATAATGTTACGAAAATTACGAAGGGCAGATTGCGTTTGCTTTATGATTTTATATTTTAGCACAAGTAAACGTTTGTGCTAATGTCTTCGAGATTTTTCTGCGAAGGCTTCTTAACCTTGGATACAGGTTTTACAAGACTGGTGTTGTTTTCATTTTCCGGCAATCATACTGTTGTACTCTAATGTATGCTCATTCAAAGGTTGTCATATTTTAAAATTTAGATGAAAAATTTCTTAATAATGTTAAGTCGTGCGCTGATTTACATTATATACATTAAAGTTTACAAACGACTTGCAATACCGTTTTGGTCACAAGAGAAATCCGCATTTTAACAACTGTGGCGCTATTGAAACTGTACACAACATATCAGGTTAGAGTGCCCTACGTATGCTGACGAGTGTGCTTATTATGAATATTGCATACAGTTATCCACGTGCTTCTAAAATAGGAAAGAATTTTAAGTCCTTCAGCCTGCCCTAGGCAGCAGGGGACAAGCAATGAACTTCCTGTTTGAAAATTTAAAAGACATTGCTCTTCTTGACAAGCTAGGTTCACGCATATGTCACGTTTGAACTTTGTGCTCTTGCTGGTTATTTTCATGCATTTTTCACTCTGTGATATTTTGTAAGCTCTTTTGTCGGCCTATACATCTCATCACTCATTGTTTACCACTACTTGAAGATGAACGTTATTACTACGCATTTCATGGTCGCAATCTATCTGCCCCTACTTTTATTTATTTTATTTTTAATACCTCTTTGATTCCACCTTTCTCTCATCGATTCCCTTTTCTACGCAAAGTAGCAAGTCAGCGAGTCCTAAACGCCGGCTAAATTCTTTTTTTTTTCATTAAAGAAATTAAATTGTTAAATGAATAGGTAAATTGGTAATTAAAAAATTTTTAATTGTTATAAATTGTATTGTTTCTGATTTGCTGCAATCACATGTGGATTGGAAAAGGCATGGATGCATGTCACCCGTTAATAATGGTAATTTATTAACCATGCGCCACTATTGGTGTAGACACCGCCAGACACCCTTAGGTGTGTCGGGTGCAGGTATTCCGGTCTCAAAGGAAATGACCTCGACTTTCGTCGCAAGCTCGGCAGGAAACCAGCTCCCTGTAGAGACAAGGGGGGTGGTAGTTTTGAGCCCAGATTTCGCCGGTTGAAGCTAGAGAAACAAACAAAACAGACTTTATACAAAACCCTATTGAAAACCGTAAGTGTATTTGTATAATCTCTAACAAATCAAGTTGTACGAGTTTATTGCATCATACATATATGATCCATATTATCCTATATGATCTATATCAGATCATACAAATGTGATCTATATGGTCCATATGTTATTATACGATCCATATGATACCAGGATCTGTGTGAGAAATCACTCATCGTACACTCACCGATCCCAAACATATGATATAAATGCCATTTACATTAATTCATATAATAACTTATGTAGATATGTGACGTTGTCACGCACAGCTGACCCTAGCAACACTTCATCAGACCACTGCAAAAGATATGATACCACCGTCACTGTCTTGAGGAAGTATATGCAATGGGTATAGGCAATATGTGCACTAATGTATGACTCGCTTCCAGCAGAATTTGTGAAATTATTTATTCTGGCTCAACAGGTGGCGAAGAATACAATAGGCTTGTCGTAGCACTTGAGGCAGTAGATGTCCGGTCATTCTGGGCCTTTAGTTCAGGCGTAATTAGTGCTCCCTGAAAGTAGCAGCAAAATTGAAGAATATAAGCCATATAACGAATATCAACACAGTTCCACAGCATATTAATTTCCTGAGAACCGAGGAAAACTGGCTTTGGTGGTCCTTCCATGAACATTGCTAGCACGTGCATGACCCGGTCATGCCAAATTCTTGCTGAAAAGAAGTTCAGAGAAGCAATTCCTTCCAACTGTTATTTTATTTAAGAAACAAAAAAAGCAAGCATCATGTACACTTTAAACAAACTTCTCAGCTACAAGTCTTTGATGTGCGTGCAGAAACAAAGGTGTCAATTGTAATTATTCTTTAATCGGAGGTGCGTACTGCTACAGCTGAGAATAAGACCTAATGATGTACGACATCGTATGCAGGCTTGAATGTCCTCAAGGCGACTCAGGCTGACACTTTTCTCTAGACCACAACGCATCAAAATCGGCCAAAATTCGAAAAAAGGGCGGCAAATTTGATTCCAATAGAAAAATAATCTTCAATTTTCATTCAAATCTTTCTCAAGAATCCTCAGTACCTCGAAATATCACGAACCAAGGAAGTACTGCATTTTATGTTTAAAGATATAACAATCACTATAAAACTGAGGGCTTCTCTTGAAATTTGCCGAATTCAGTCTTGCATTCTGGCATGTTTCAATAAAATGTAGCAACTGAAACGATTTCCGTATATTATCCAGGTTATGTTCCATATTGCTGGAAATGTTTGGAATTCATTATTTATTTGTTCTTTCTGGAAATTATTTTGACATCGGCGAAAATTCCAAAATAGTAAAAGATGGAAAGTTGATTCGAATCTAGGAAACTGCCACAACTTCGACCTGTATCGAAAATTCTGGAAACAATGCCGAGAACATTAGTATTATCAGTCACCAAAAGTATTTTATTATGTAAAGTAAAAATATATCAATATAAAAACGCATGCTTTTATTCTATAGAAGTGCTTATGGCTTCCTCTTATGGAGTAGGTATGAAAACTTAGGTTTAGTAGTTGCTGCATTGGGTTACATTTTATTTTATGTAATTACCAAAGCCTTGTCAGTGCCACGGCCGCTCGATGGAAGCGCACTGGGTGCGGCCTGCTGCGTCGCGCCGCCGTCAATGGGCAAGCGTGTCCTTGGAGAGTTTACAGTTGCGCCCGCTATTTCTGCTGAGGGCGCCACTTTTCGGGGACACGTCGCCGCCGGGGTCGCCGGCTCTGAGCGCGCGGTTTGCTTCCTTTCTGGGCGCTTTCGCCTCGCGTCTGGGTTGTAAATGCAAACTTTTTTGTGCCCCGCCTGGTTGGCGCAGTGGTAAGACGCCCGACTACTGTGCCGGAGTTCCCGGGTTCGAACCCGACCGCGGCGGCTGCGCTTCGATAGAGGCGAAACGAAGTGGCGTCCGTGTGCTGTGCGATATCAGCGCACGTTAAAGATCCCCAGGTGGTCGAAATTACTCCGTAGCCCTCCACTACGGCTCCTCTTTCTCTCTTTCCACTTTCACTCCCACCTTCCTCCCTTCCCTTACGGCGCGGTTCAGGTGTCCAGAGAGCAAGTGTGACAGATACTGCGCCTTTCCCTTCCTGTGAACCAACCAGCCAAACGTTTTTGTGCGCGCGTGTGCAAGCACGTTAATGTTGAGACTGGATGCGTTTGTTTTTTAAGGCGGAAGCCTTTCTAGGCTCATGGAGCGAAAATCTATGCGCAGAAGCTGTGCTTGTTATCTGTCGCATTTGTGCACTGGTGTGCTAGTCGCAAAAGCGGACGTGCAAGGAGGGAGATTAAGAATGAAAATGATTGATGGTGATAGGTAATCAATAAAAAGTTATAAATAGACATTGATAGAGGTAATGACTAATGCTAATGACTAATAATGGTTAATAATGACTAAAATGATTTGTAATGACCAGTATATCAAACTTCGACATGTAATGACCGCAATTGATTAGAAATGAGTAAAAGTGCTTAGCGATGTGTGGTAATGACTATAATAGCTAGGCATGACTCATCATTACTGTTAATGACTACAAAATTACCAATATGGGAAACGACGGCATGTAATGAATGACCACTGCTGACTCTAAATGAGTAACCTGCTTAGTTATGAGTGATAAGGGCTACAATGACTACGAAGGCAGACTCATCATGACTGAGAAACGACCAATATATCAACGACTTGAAATGAACTGTGGCAAACGATGAGAGGCAAATGATGGGAGAAGGGTAGGCTTTCGCCGTCCTCCGCTTAAGAGACCCTCTAATTTTATCTGCTGAGCTCGCTTCAGGCAAAGACAGCAGCACTCGCTTCCTCTGAAATGAAAGCGGCGCTGAGGTTAAAAAGTCCAGATGCTGAAGCATAATGCCCTATCAGCTGCCATTGAATTTGCTACAAGGGACGGCAGATTGGACTTGTTGGAGATTAATTATAGGTTAACCGGGCGAACAACGTGACGGGAACACAGGAGAAGACGGCACAACCGTGCTAGTTGTGTCGTCCTCTTTTTCTGTGTTCTCGTCACGTTGTTGAACCTATTTAGTTATCAGGGAGCTGGCCAGTGAACTAGGATTTTTAACGATGTGTTGTGAAGCAGATGAACACGAAGATGAACACGATGACGTAGCACCAGAAGCTTTTCTCGCAGGTTATGTTGTGAGAACATATCAGAAAAAGCTACGAAGGTTTTTTTTTTTTAATATATAAGCATGCAATTTGTTCTAAATTTTGCCGAGCTAGTCTGAGTGGCCTTGCAAGTAAAGGAGCCTGTGCATACAACATTTCTTTATACTGTTGAGACTGTTTGAGCCGATGCGATAAAATGAAAAGCCACGTTCCACAAAAAATCCGGCGCCCGCTCTGTTGGTGGAAAGTCGGAAAAAAAAAAACCTCTGGTAAGAGTCACTTTAGTTGGTGATATATCCAGACACCTTGGCGAAATGAGAACACATGACATGTTCAATGTGGCAGGAGCTGCCAAACCAGAGAGAGTCAATAAGACATAAGGATGAAATGGGAATTATTGAAAGCGGGACCCTTAGACTGCAAGTCAGGCACAGTATACTCCTATAGGGCACGTTCGTACGGCTTCGGTAAGGAGGGGCTTTATATAGCTATGTGTAGGGCGCTATTTCATATAATGCGGTGGCTTAAGGCTGTATTCTAAAGATATGCAACAGAGACAGCAATTACGGGATACGGTGAATAAGCAGGTATACCAAAGTGCGGGCACTCTAACGAGGCTCCTCAAGGAGACTTAAGAGCTCCTAGTTTTGTTTAGCACTACCAGGTTGTTGGCTTAATTTACGCTATATTTGGTAATGGTTTTGAGGCGACATGTCAGTCGAGCAAGAACCTGTTGCAGGAAATATGAGTCAACTGGACCAGTTACAGGTTAATGAAAACCAAGGGCAATGAAGGGTTGATGTACCCCGCAAAGGAAGTAATTAGGCTTTGTCAGCTTACGAGCACCTTCATTAACAGGATGATGAAATCTGAAGAGGTCCGGCGAAGTAGCAAGCGGTGTAAACTTTTGGTTTCATCATTGTTTTCTCACTGTACACAGTACCTGCAGCTAATCTATAAAAACAGTTATCGTGTCCATGCTAAGGCGCTATGCAAGATATCGTTAAGTTGCTGCCCCAGTGATAGCGAGCTGGATTGGAAATGTCAACTCAACAGTGGAGCGATGTTCATAGCTATGGGATAAACCTCTCTCAAGAAAGGTTTTCGGTCTGCGATTGGTAATTTTCTTCCTTTTTTTTGTGTGGCCATTAAATAAGCGTACTCGACTGCTCGCTGAATCTCGGCTGCAGTTGCGCTCTGACGCGTGAACATTCTTGTGATCAAAGCTAAGAGTTTCACAACAGCAACACTCGATGCGCGTTCTTCCATTGAAAATCCCGAACCAGCAAAATTGTATGGGTTTGCGAGCAGCCAATAAAAGTAGTAATAAAAACTTTTGGCGCATATACGTAGCACCTTGAGGCAGACCGGCTCTATCAAGCGCGTTTACTTTGTCCGGTCATGAAAAATGCGGGAAGCCATGACGGATAGCGTTCTGGCGTGCAAAGTTTAAGGTCTCCAACTGAGTCGAAGATCCCAGGTTATCATATAGATTTAACGTAATAAACATCTTCATATTTCCACCGTAAAATGTGTCACAATGAGATAGAAAGGTTGGTTACATGTCGCATTTTCACAGAGGTTGCTCATAGTAGAAAATTTTTTTTTATTGGATAGCGCTGGCAACTTAGACTAGGTTGACATCAATTTGTGTATAAGAGCTGTATGCAGGAATGAGTAAATGGTGTGGAAATGACACACGGAATTCGCGACATAGTTAATTAAGTGGTTATGCATTAGGCTACCATGGCAGCTGAACAGCTTCGAATTGTTCACAGCTGGGTCACATTTTAATGTGACGAACAACAGGATCCGAATTGAACACCACGAATGCGAGCTCTCCAATCGAGTGGCCTTGAACCACCGTCATTATAAGTTTTTCGAGGTACACTTCAGTATACATACTTGCCGAGCAAGCGCTAAGTGCTGACATGGTCCCACTAGACATGACAGTGTATACTAATTCTTGTTGCCGAATTGTGTGAAGCGGAGCTCTTTTATCCTTAAAATAAAAGGCTTCAACCACGCCGACGCCTCCCTCGAAGCGCAGCCAGGCGCAGCTCTCCGCGCGCGGCTGTCCCCGAACGGTGGCGCCGCGGCGGTGGCGACTGGAAGTAGGCGCCTCCCGCCGGTTTCGGGCGACGTAGCAGGCGCTTCCATCGAGCGGCCGTGTCAGTGCTTATAAAGTCCTTTTATATTTGTTGCCAAGGGTTGAATAAGGCTTAAATGGTATAAATTTGTTATTTGTGGAAATTTCAGCGCAGAACGCTAGTGAAGGCTGATTGCTTTTTCTATTCTGCCTTCTTTTTATTGCGAGGTGCAGTACTATTCAATCCAGTATCGTAATTGTATTATTCCATTTTTCAAGTTTGGCAATAATTAGCAATACTATGGTTTTGAAGACTATTTTTTAATGTGCATTTTAAATATACTATTATAAGCAAATTGTTTTGGCACACCAGTTGTGATGGCGTTGTGGGGAACACACCTAGTGGTCTAGAGCTCCAAATTCTGCCTTAATCTATAGTAACAATATAACCTGCGCAATAAACGGAAAGTGTTTCAGTGCAAACAGCACAAAGCATCATGCCAGTATGTAAGGTTGAAAATGAACATATTTGTAGCGCGCTGCTCCTGAAACAAAGTTCTGCAATTTTTTACTAAATTAACTGCATAAACAAATAAAGCATTTTATAGTGTTATTAAAGGCAGAAATTGCGCTTAGCAGCACCAAATACAAACAGATTCATTTCGAATACACTTTTTTAACTTCTGAAGAATGATTACCGTCACGTCCTCTACCAGAATTGTTTAGAAATATGCATACGTTAAGTATACATTCATAGCATGCTCTCGATTTTTACGTTTGTAAATTTCGTTAGGTTAAACATTGCTTTACTGACTTCGTATAATTTTAGTGGATGCAAAATAAATTAGCGAAAAAAAAAATTGAAACTCACCTCAATAGACTAGAAAAATCCGGGAAGCAGGGAATACAACCTCATCTTAATTACTCCTTGGATTGTCATAAATTTAAAAAAAAAAAGTTGAGATAAACGTTTAACTTTCTTCAGAACTTTGCAGGAAAACGAAAACAATTGGCAGTTCACATGTATCGACTACAGCAAAATACGAAGTAGAACACATGCAAAACCGGCAAGCATTTTCTTTTTCTCAGGTGACCTAACTACTCTAGAATAAAGTGACAAATTTTGATGTACCAACTATCTATAAGAAAAAAAAGTGCTCACATTAAGAACGAGAATTAAGCACATACCGAACACAAGCACATATTGAACACATACCGGCCATTTTAAAATGGCCGGTATGTGTTCAATACAATTATTTTCCAGATGGTTGATTTGGAAGGAAATGTTGTAAACTTTGGAATGCCCAATTTAAATTCACACACAAAAAAGGCAGAAGTAAGAGTTAGCATAAGTTAAAGCACAAAAGTAACATATAGAAAAGTGGGCAGTACATTTCGCAGCCACCTATATTTAAGTAAGAGAGACAGAGAAAAACATTTATTTCATCTATAGAGCTCGTGGTGGTTAGATTTCTACCATCTTCCGTAGCGGTGGTCGTCCGCCCTTATTTCAGGGCCCCGCAGTAAGAAAAATAAGTGTAAGAGAGGTCACTGGAATACTAAAAGCCTATTTGAACGTAAATATAAAACTAGATAACGAACCACGAAGATGAAAACAAAACAACGTGTACAGATCTAATTCCTACATGATGATACAAATCATAAACAGATTTAGCTGCACATAACAATCTACTAGAAAAACAAAACACAGCTGAAAAAATATAAGTAGCTTAAAAGAGCGCATACGGAAAACGAGCGCGGAATAAAGGAAGGCGAGAATTTTGTTCAATCGCACTGTACTCGAAATGGCTGCTGTTACCGTTTCTGCCGCTGTGGATCAAACCCGAGGCATTAAGCCCGAAGCTAGAACGAATGAACCCAAGGTTCTGTGTTTTATGTCCCTTGAGCGTATGCATTCCTTTGGTGTGTACACACCCGAACTTTGACCATCTCTTCTCACATGCGGCAGTAGAGGCACCAACCTTCTAGAATCTGAAAACTGTCATTTATATCTCTTCATAGCCTAGGAAAATATCCGCAACATATGAATGAGTAGAAACAATGCTGTTTAGATGTTTAACGCAGCTAGAATTCTTGATGAATATGTGACTAATTTTTTTCATATGCTTTCAATACGTCTGGAGAAAAACATTTTCTTGTTTTTGTTCCACTCTTCACATTTTCTGGAAATTTTACATCCTTAGCTGCTGAGAGAGAAGGTTAGGGACCGGCCTTGTTCAGCTCCCGTTGGTGACAGCTGCGTGTGCCTACCTTCTATTTGGCAAAAGGCTACTGAATTCGTCCCTTTTGCACTGCTTCAATCGATAATTGTCACTAGATAAGTGTCAACGACTGCTGGAAGCGCGTGTTTACAGTGAATTGGTCAACGCCTCAGGCGATTATAGCCGAGCTAGCAATGTAAAATACTGACATTGTGGCTATCCCAAATGGCACAAATCCAGCAGTGCTTTACTCATTCATGCATGTGAGAGATGTAAGCGTTACTCGGTCGGAAGCAGGGAAAACCGTGCCGCGTGATTTGTCTTAAAAACTTCGCGACATTTCCTTTCTTCTTTGCATAGAAGAAAGGGATACGCTAATAGAATGTCAATCGAAATCACCTAGGCCGGGCTATTTTCGTAGTGGTAAATAACTTTGTCCCTAGAAATGTGGCGCAACAAACACTATAACATGAGAAGAAAGCACAACACAGGCGCACGCTACGAATTGTTATATGGAACTGAACACACACTTCCTCTTTACCACTTAGCTACCTCTTCTACACCCAAGTACATCTTTCCTTTGTCATTCACAACTGAGCTTTTAGAGGGATATTTAAAAACCTAGTTACATAACCTCCCCTAAATATTCAAGTAAACGAACTGAAAAAGTACTACAGGGTGCTTTTCGTGCCTTGCAAAAATATGCGCGTGATTTCTAGAGGGAGAATGGTTGCTTTATTTCTATACCGTGGTCTATCTTAGCTGGGACACATTTTATATAGGCGGGAGTAGCGCCAGAAAGAGCCTGTTTTTTGTTTTTTTAATACGCCAGGGGTAGGTTAATAAACACGCAGAATTTACACTCTGTTGAGCAGCATGGTTTGCTTCCTGGGCAACGACGATACCTACAATACTTATAAACACGTGCAATTAGAGAATACATTACCTGTACCTGCAACGTCCCTAATTCTAGTGCCACTTGATGCACGTTGAAATTACACACATATTATTGTGCACTCGTCGTTTTGTATTGGCAGGTACGAGATTTATTCTCAATTTCAAACTTATTTGTAGCCATCTATCTGTTCAGTATAGGACAAAGTGTTCTCATATAAGGGCGGCATCGATGTTTTTCTTCCAGTATCCTGCATGGTTCTTCACATAGTCCTGCTCTGAACGTATATCTGAGCAAAAAAAAAAAAATGCGTGATTAAGTTGCGCTTGTCGAATATGGTGGCCTATAGCGCTATGTGGTGCGAATTACGGTGGCGCTGCGCAAGACTGAGGATTTTTTTTAGTCTCCGGTACTGGGTATTTTGTTTGCTAGATAAAAGACACCTGAAACCTGAAGCAACGGGCTCAATTGACAAATAAGATGACTGCAGCTGTATTAGCACTAGGTATAGGATCAGTTGGAACATTTTTATTTTGAAACAAATGTGGAAATATTCGCCTGTCCTTTGATCGCTACTACTATATTTTCTTTTTAGTGGCAAAACAATTGCAGTCATCTATCCGGAACAACAGCTCCGACGCGGTGATGCAGTGGCTAGGGCGCTCGACCTCCGTGGCCGCGGCGGCCGCTTTTAGACGGAGGCGCAAAGCAAGGCGCCCATGTGCGGTTTTATGTCACTGCACGTTAAAGAACACCAAGGTGGTCGAAATTTCCGGAGTCCTATAATACGCCGCCCTCATAGCCTGAGTCGCTTTGGGACGTTAAACTCCATATAATAATCTATCCGGAGCAATAAGAGACCCTCGCTCGAAGCATGCGCACCATCGCAGTTTTGAGTCCAGTAAGCCGCGTCTTCAATATCGAAGCATTAAATTCAATATAATGAGCAAAAAAATTGCTCGTACGAAGTTATCTCACATGCATATTTTAGTTGTGACCCCGATACCCCTAAGGGTTTCATATTAGCTTAGCGATACATAAGAGGCCAAGCATTGCTTACAATCTATTGCGCTATCTTTTATGCTTTGTGACACGGAATTCACCTTGAACATTAAGGGACACATTTATTTCACGAGTAAGGGAGCTTGTTACAACTTCCTTTTTTGTTTTTCATAATGTCGTCCGCAACATCCCCTACTATTTTTCCGTCATGAATTCCATGACGCGCGAAGTTACTTAGCAGGCGCTTATAGTTTCTAACAAAAGTTTGTGCAGAACAGACAAAGCTTAACATGAGTGTGTTTTCAGCAACTCTGACATCACTACAAGTTGTATGACGCGCATAACGCCAAGGGTTGCCTGTTGTCGAATGCAGCTCGCTCTAAGTGCGTCCTATCAAGGCTTTCGCAACATCAGTGAAACATGCCCTGTAGATTCAGATGGCGGCCTAGAAGAGGAGAAATATTTATCCATGAAGATTGCATCCCGAGTAAAAAATGCGATGCACTGTTGCCACCGCGTAGCGTTTGTTTTGGAATAAATGCAAGAAAGCGCTATAAGGGCTCCTTCAATTTGACGTAAAGGGTCACATGTGGGCAGTAAAGAGTATTCTTCAAATGGCTGCGTAAAGAGCGAAAAGAGTTTGCCTGCACAATGTACCTGGAAATGAGGAAAACAAACTTTAGCTTAATGCTTCTGACAGCTAGAAGTGCAACTGAAATGTACGGGTGAAAAATGCTCGAACACTTAATATTGTCACAGGACACCACCATCAGGTTAAAAATGAACAATTTGAATTGGTTTGGTTTGGTTTATGCCGTTTAACATCCCACAGCAACTCAGGCTATGAGAGAAGTCCTAGCGGAAGGCACCGGAAGTTTCGACCATCCGGGGTTCCTTAACATGCACTGACATCGCACATCACGCGGGCTCCTTGCTTTTCGCCTCCATCAAAAAGCAGTTGGCGGGGCGGGATTTCATCCCATATTACCGTGTACAGAAGTAGACCGCCCTAACCATTCCGCCACCACTGAGGGTCGAACAATTTCGCTTCATAGAAGAACAAATTGACACAGTCATCTTCGATTACGCTGTCAATAAAATGATGCCCTAAATATAAGATACATGCTGAAGCCATGTCTTATTTCTCGTACTAATAGCTGATGGCAGCTAGGTAATAAAACAACCTAAAGGTAAATATTTGCATTGAAGTATTAGGATTGCATATGCAAATGGCTAAAAAGCTGTTGTATATGAATGACGCCCTCAGTACCGAAGTTTTTGATTAAAACGAGCACTTATTTCTTTCTTTAAGAAATTACTGAAAATTCAGGCAATGTTTAATATTCTTCACGTTAGCACGAGTACCAATAGGAACATCTTAACAATGAATCTTTAGGATGTTGCGTCGGGTTTTTGTGCTGTCACGTCACATCACACAAGGTCACTTCCCTTTCCATGGAATTGTTTAAAATGAGATATAACTTTTTGCTTCGTAGTGACGTCAATTCTGGTATGCTGACGTTCGACTAATACTGAGGTGTGACTATAAGTCAAAATGACTCCCATGGCTGATACATACTACTTTGCTGTGTCCGTGAGTTGTACTTGTAATGTTCAAAACGAATTAATCATCACGAGGATAATTTATCCATTCATGACAAATTATTCATCATCAGCAGAATTAATCATCATAATAAGGCTGATGATCCATGATATCACAAATATCCTCATTTGCCCGATTCAAATATCTTGCGGAGTCATACGCCTCACCATAACCCTTAAAAACTCGTCCCTACACAGGAGCCACATCGCAACTACGGATTGAGTGTGAGGACACAACAAAGCAACACCATAATGTCGGGAAGAAATCTCAACAGGGCCCTTGTACTGTAACATAAAACCTCTCGACCTTCCTCATATTGCCATGAAAATTATCAAGAAAATCCTAAAATTAATTAAGGCTGCGTTCTAGAAAGGGATTCAAATTTTCTGGCACAACAAAATTTGCTCTAGACTAACAGGATTAATGGGCCGAAAAGCGGGAGAGTTGGGTACAACATGCTTCATCACTTTGTGGCTGTGTAAACAATCGGATGAAACATCAATGCTCGCTTCGGAACTTTATTGTGCTGTAGCAATGTTGTCATGAGAAAATTGCGAATGTTCAGTGCATAACTATAGCTTAACAACCTTCTTTTTCCTTCCTCCTTCATCTGCTAATTCCGCCGGACCACTTACAACTATTACAAGCCATTTATTTTGCACTACGTACAAGCTTGGGCTGAATGTCTTCAGGGTTCTTGTTTTTCCGAGTCGATTGTCATCTCATTCCCTCCTCTCGTCGTTTCCGCGCTCCTCTGGGGAAGGCGAAGAAGCCTGCCATTGGGCGCGGACAACGGACAGCTATGATGCCACCACTCCAGGGGCCGCGCGCTCAGAAGGGATCCGTGTTAGCATCGGCTCTTCGGCGTCCTCGAGGCGCCCGTTGGCTGACCACCTCTGCTCTACCCTACACTGGCATTTACACATGGTCACAATTTCGAGAGCACCACAAACGCACGGAACACAGACGGAAACAGTTCCGACGTCCGTCCTCGGAGTTTGTTTCGGGGAATCCATCCGTGACAATCATGTTATCTATTGGAGGTCTTCTCGTCAGTTTTCAATACTGCGATGTTTCAAACGGGGCTGGCGCAAAATTCCTGCTCGGTAGTATTCCCATTTCATCTTTTCATACCAAAGAAGGTGCCTGTGTATGTCTTAGCTCAAACTCCTGACGTTGTAGACGTGACAGAAACTTAGTTGCGTCCCGGTATTTACGACTGTGAAGTAACACCGCGTGGTTATAGTATTTTCCAGAGCGACAGGGATGGCCGCGATTGTGACGTCGCGATAATTTTGAGTCCCTGCAGGTGTCAAAGTTGCTAAACGTTGATGGATTAGAAGGTTAAGAAGCAAGCAAAGCAAGCAAAGCAAGCGAAGCAAGCGAAGCAAGCAAAGCAAGCAAAGGGGGGCGGAACTGGTTACGAGGCCGACGACGACGCCGACGCCGACACGAAACCCAGGAACGGACGCCAAAGAGCTGCGCTCTAAAAGTGTTCATTGGGCGTTCCTTAACCATTTATTTAATGAAGGAACTGAAACAACACCCCTTACCACTTAAGATTTGGTTTGTGGGGTTTAACGTCCCAAAGCGACTAAGGCTATAAGAGACGCCGTAGTGGAGGACTCAGGAAATTTCGACCACCTGGGGTTCTTTAATGTGCACTGACATCGCATAGCACATGGACGCCACTCTGTTTCGCCTTCATCGAAATGCAGCCGCCGAGGTCGGGTTCGAACTCGGGTACTCCGGCGCAGTAGTCGGGCGTCTCACCATTGCACCACCTAACACACAAATCACTAACGCGAAATAATGATATAAGCAAGTGAACAAAAGTACGAACGAATTAATTGTACGAAACCCGGAGCAAATGCTGCTGTGATTTAAGGCTTATGGCTTATGGGATGTAACATCCCAAAGCAACTTAGGCTATGAGAGACGCCGTAATGGAAGGCTTCAGAAATTTCGATCACCTGGGATTCCTTAACGTGCACTGACATTGCAGAGCACACGCGAGCCTTGCTTTTCGCCTCCTGTGATTTAAGGCTTTTTTCCTCAAGCAAGCCCAACAGCCATCAATGCACGAACCCCGACTGCAGGAACGACCATGGAACGACTTCACGACACCTAAACACGTAACCAATTGCGCTCGCCATGCCTGTGTACACATCTTGTCAGGGTTTTTTACGTGCAGGTTATGACGAAGCGAGTTGGCACGCTGCCAAGCACACTGGGTGAGCTGCCAAGGCAGCCGCTTCCGTCAAGATAGCAAGCCGTCGGCACACAACATTTTGGCATTTTCCGACGGTGCGAAAGTGAAGAACTAGTTAGAAAAAGAAAAGCTAACGGTCTGAAAAGAAAGTTATCAATGACCCATGCACTGTGAATGGTCCGCACGTGCTGCAGCAACCACCCTTTGTTTCTTATCGTCGTAACCGCGAACGTAAGTTTCAGTGCGCCACTGCAATACAGTGTTATATGCACATATTTCCTAAGAATCTGTAATTCACAGAATTTTTTAGTCGCGATTTCAACTATCATCAATTATTCCATTCCGTTTAAAACGTTCCTTACAACACTGCCTAATGTGTTTGTTTCATTAACTGATTCATTATACTGCTATAGGTTCTCCACCTCAGATTAATGTTCATCAAATCTCTGATGTAGTTTTCTCTGTTAACCATATATTTTTACCTTAATTGTTTAGTAACGCATAAATTGTGCCTAGGGATTTTTTTATTGTTACAACATTCTCTGCCCTCCAGGAGCCAGGCCTGGGCGCCACATTTTCAAATTACACGACGTTGCAACAGGATCCCGCGTCTTGTCTTCTCGTACACAAAGCATGCACAGCCAACTTACTAGATCTCGATCTCCAACTAGATTATTCCTATTTAATGGCGACCATCCTACCACTCCGCCTCAGGGACTCGCCATTGAATGCACTCAACGTGTACTGCTCTCCCAAACTCAAGCGAGTGACATTCGCGAATCTCTTAAGCCGCGCTAAGAATAGCGGGTCGCGATCCTCTCCTTATCGCGGGCGACTTTAACGCTCCCAGTAAGCTGTGGGGGTATCGCAAGGTTTGGTTTGGTTTGGTTTGTGGGGTTTAACGTTCCAAAGCGACTGAGGCTATGAGAGACGCCGCAGTGGAGGACTCCGGAAATTTCTACCACCTGGGAGGAGTCGCGCGGACGTAAGCTGGCGAACTTGCGTCCACGTTGAGCCTCACCGTCGACACTGACCCCGTCCACCCAACACGGTTAGGAAAGTCCTTGACGCGGGATACGTGTCCGGACTTAACCTTCCCTCGCAACATAAGACACGCAGACTGGCTCAACACCGATGAAACCCTCGGTAGTGACCACTGCATCTTTAACATTGCAACACACACACGCCCGCTCAAACGTCCCACAACACAAGCCCGTATCCCAGATTGGATAAAATTCAGGCAAAATTTTGACTCACTTCATAACACATTCATTTCCGAGTAGGGCTACTCAGCATGCTCCTAACAGCTATTGGCACACCTTCGTTCGCATGAAACACAGATCCAGCTCTCACAGGCGGTCATGAACGTGGATAACCACCTCCTACACCTCTGGGAAGCCCGTCGCAGCCTTGTCCGCCGTTGGCGATGCCAGAAGCACAACCGCAAGCTTAAAGCTGGAATTGCCGAGCTCACCCAGAAAGCGGCTGAGTACGCGGCCCAACTCACCGACTCTAACTGGATGGATAGGTGCAACACGACCGCGTGACAAGTGTCCAGCCGCAACACATGGCGCCTCTTTCGAGCCCTCATCGACCCAACCCAAACACGAACCGATACACAGAAACATTTGCAGAGAGCCATGCATGCTTCCTCTTGCAACACGACTCAACTGGCGCAGAGACTCCGGGGTCAGTATTTGTGTAAAGCCCAAGAACTCCGTGGATCAGCATACTCTTATGCAGGCAGAGAAAACACAGAGCTGGATCAACTTTTCCAGCTCCATGATCCGAGGGCGGCTCTTGCCAAAATGAAACGAGGCACTGCCCCGGGAAGGGATAAGGTAACTGTCAAGCTTTTTACGAACCTGCCCGACTCGACATACCAGTCCCTCCTCGACTACATCACTGCAATTTGTCGCGGGGACACCCCCCTGCCAAGCAACTGGAAAAAGGCTCTGATAACCTTTATTCCTAAATCAGGCAAACCAATTGACACAGATAACCTCCGTCCCATTCCTCTCACCACCTGTGTGGGCAAACGAATGGAGGTGATGGTGCGGGACCGGCTATCTGAATATCTTGAAGAAAAAAAACATGTATTCGCGGGCACCATGTTCGGATTCCGCCCACACAGATCCGCTCAAGATGTCCTCCTGCAACTCGATCGGGAAGTCCTTGGCCAACTCGAATGCCCCTATAATGACCAGGTAGTACTCGCCTTAGATCTCAAAGGGGCATTTGATAACGTAACACACGAGATCACACTCACTAACATAAGCCAGACCGACTGGGGCCTCAACACATTCCAATACAAAAAGCAATTTCTCCTTAATCGTCAATCCTACACTCGGATCCAAGATAATGAGAATGGTCCCTTTCTACCAGGGACGTGGTTAAAAGCCCTAAGGCGCGGTAAGTTCCCCGCTGCTCTTCAATTTGGCTATGATGCACCTGCCTGCCCAGCTCGTGTGCAGCACGCCCTGTATGCCGATGTCATAACCCTGTGGGCCACGCATGGCAGCATAGAGGACATTGAAACCAGCCTGCAAACTGCGGCGACCATAGTAAATCGCTACGCCCGCCGCTGCGGTCTTCAATGTTCCTCACAAAAATCGGAATTTGTGCACCTCCGCCCCTCGCCAAAGTGCACAACTCAAATCCCTCTTTCTTTAGACAGTGGTCCCATACACGAAGCTGACGAGATACGAGTACTCGGACTCTACATCCACAAACAAAGACGGTCAGACCCTACATTGGCCAAACTCCATAAGGTGGGGGACCAGGTGGGCCGCATGGTCCGCCGGGTTTCAAACAAACGCGGGAGGTTACGAAGTAAGGATGCCTTGCGGTTGGCAAACGCCTTCGTGACCAGTCGGATTCTCTATTCGACACCTTGTCTCCACCTACGGAAACAAGAGGAGGATGCGTTTGAGGTCATCCTTCACAAAATTATTAAGCGTGCCCTGGACCTCCCCATCACTACTTCAAACAGCCGTCTTGTGGCCCTTGGGGTGTTGAATACTTACCGGGAACTCCGGGAGGTGCTCCTTAGAAACCAGTACACGCGTTTATCACAAGCGGAGTCGGGTCGCCGCCTTCTTGCTCGACTCCAACCCTCCAACCCGGCTATTCCCCCCATCCCCAACTCAACCCGGGAGGACTGGGTGGCGATCCTGCTCGGCTGCCATGACTTACAGGCGAAACAAGCCTTAGTCGGGCGCCAGGGCGGCGGCAACCGCCACTGGGGTCCCAAACTAGGGACATTCACCTAGTGCTTGTAAGGACCGGTCCCTTATGGGCTGATCCAAACATACCTCCTGGCCCTTGTATAGCTAATAAATGTTCTTACTACCCACCTTCCTTTCTCTCTGTTCTGAAAATAAGAGAAAGTGAAGGAATAAAGAAGGAAAAAAAGAGAAATCCCGTTATAAAGAAAGTGAGATCGGTTACATTCAGTTAGAGTTCGCAGAACCCAGTTAGTAAACCACTAATTTAAGAAAGGAATAAAGAAACGAGCGGATTAAGGATCAGACGAGTGCACGTGGAGAGGGCAAAAAGATGAGCTGCTGCACTGATGCACTGACCAAAGAAGCAAAATCAAAGACATAACAAAACGACCATGCCCACGAGGCCACTGAGTGAGCGGCCATCAGGTAGGGCTTAGATGAACTAGGGGGCTTTATTTGACACCGGCGTGGCTCGCTGTGTTCCCGCCTATATAGCTTGCACCATGCGTCAGAAACAAAAGCATGACATCTGACGATTTTAGTTGCATATGATCTTCTTGTGTGTTAACCACGCGATATAATACACAGCCGTACAACGAAATACTTATATGTGAGGTGCCTTTTGGAGGTAACTCATTAGTACATAGTAAGAATAGTATAGGACCAAGAACTTGATGTACGCCAGATGACACGTCAACAGAAGAAGAGTTAGTCAAGTGTAACATACGAAGTGGGGCTGGTGCAAAAACAAACTGACTACTTAATTCACCGTATGAAAATTTTTCAAGATCATGCAAAGTTTTATGAAGATAATAAATTGCAGTATTGTATGAAAAGCCTTGCAAAAATTTACAAATATAGCGACGACCTGGGTGCTGATATCAAGGCCGCAGGAAATCTGATGTAAAAATTAAACTGATTGGTTTAAGGTGCTGAAATGTTTTCTAAAATCGTGCTGAAAGTTAGAAAGCATTTTATTAAATTCCAGAAATTGCAATATGTGTTGGTAAATTATGTTCTCCAACATCTTACATAAATGTGACATTAATGAAATAGATGTTTAATTAGATAAAAGCTGATTATTACCGGATTTGAATAACAGATGTACTTTGGCCAGCTTCACTGACGATGCAACAATGCCAGTTTTTAAGGATGACGGTTAGGTATCCTACAGATCACAATGAGTTACGAGCGAGAAAAGAATTGTGTATACCGTCAAAACCATTTGATGTTTTTGTGTCTAATTGCTGTATCAGGTTAAGTAAACCGTGCTCACTAATCATGATATCAGCAGTTGAGGCTATCACACAGGAGGCTCAAAGGATTGGACTTCTTGTGTGTGGTATGAAAAAAGCGCACCGATTTAAAACAGGCATTTAGAAGGTTACAAACTTTTAATGGATCATTGGTTTGTTCCTCACTGACGATTATATATATAATGATGCGGACTCTGTTGGCAAGAAAGAGCTTCAAAATGTGCGAGGATCAGTTTGAAGAATATTTTGAGCGGGATGTTGACAAAACGATCTTTGTATAATTTGGCCTTTACTCCACGTTCTTCCTTTGCTCTGTTAAACTTGAGAATACGTTCTGGATCCGATAGACGCTTCCTATGCCTGTGACCTCAAGTAGCCGCCATTAAGACCTTTACAAGGCCAGTGCACCCCAGCAGACTATGCCACAACAGTGGATGGGCGATAAGGTGCCAGCAAAGCAAGGTGCGAGCGCGGACCTGAGTCAAATAACGTTGTGTCCTCTTGCCATTTTATCCAAGCCCGAAAGCGCAGATTCATTGTCTGAGCCTTTATCACTCATTCGGTCGTTGTGACGTTTGCTCAAGGGAGAGAAGTCCTTGCAACACTCTTGTTGGAATCCCGGTGGTGACGATTGAACACGGCGTGACGCGTGTAGGATATCAGGAGTCTTCGAAGGCAATTTCAAGTTTATTTTTCAGTTTTCAGCGGAAAAAGACGTCGCATGAACCTGCTGACAGTAGTTTCAACGTTGCTAACATCGTCTAGTTAAGTATGTGAAATGTTTCAAAAGAAGCAGAAAAACAATCGGTGATAGCAACTTCCTCAGAGCGAGACGTGGCGAAAGTTGGCATTGGCGCAAAAACAGGACAATTGAAAGAAACTATATCAACCTTGCGGTCCGAAGTTCCGACCCAATTATCGAATTAAAAACTGCCCTGACAAATATCTGAACCATGTCAAGCAGGGGGTCACTCTTGTAGTTCTGTCAACTATTTGCTTTAGATCGAAGAGCAAGGAAGCATAAAGCAATTCCCAACAAATGAATGCTTCCCGAGGTAAACGAGTAAGTAATGGGACAATAGATGCGTGGAGGATTCAAATGACCCTTCAGAATAAGCTTAGACAGGTTGGATGTTTGTCTGGTCAAATCATCAAGACAGGTTGGATGTTTGTTTGGTCAAATAATCATTAAGAATATGCAGTACATTTCGATAAAAATGCCGAATAAAATGTTCCTTAACATTTTTACACCAGATGGATTCAGTTTCTGTTTGGTCTTCATAAGAGTGAATTTTGTCAAATTAAAAGAGATGGGCGACTTCTCGGCATCTGCCATGTTGTCTATCCGCTCGTATTGACATTTAGCCTGGTGGAGTAAATCGATGATCATGAATGCCATTGTGAAACCACGTTTCTGTGATTCTCACAACGTGTGGAAAGTGCAAACAATCGACAGGAAGAAAGCAAATCGTTTTATAATACTTCTGGAGTTAACGTTAGATGTGGATACCTTACCTGTGGTCCTTACAAAGGACATCCGTATCAGCGTTCCAACACGTGAAAAGCAAAGCTTCACTTTGTAATCACTGTCACTATATACCTTAGACAATTCCCCTTTTTTCGGATTGCGTGACATTAAAGAAGTGTTACGTTGCGTGCTAGCCAGCGCCTTCAAATTTGGGTACGAATTTTAGTAAGGTTATTTTCTCAGAGTAGTACAACACTCTCAGAATAACGCGACCTGGTCACTCCTCTTACCCCTTATCAATCCTGTTGCATTGCTCGATTTCTGGATATTAAGTTGACCAATTCTCTGAAATGACATTTGGCGCCATGTTCAACACGTCCTCACTATCTTTATTTGGGTCTTCTAGGATACCATATAAGATTAAGTTATTGCGACGAGATCTACTTTCCAGCTCATCATTTCGCTTTGCTGCTATGGTAACAGTTAAGGAATCAACTTTGACTACGTAACCTACTTTTTTGGTGGTCAGGACTCAGCTGCAGTCAAATTATATTCAAGACTTTCAAAACGCTTTCCACTAGATGTCTTAAATGATTTTTAGTCGGCTGTGAATTTCTTCTGCTGTATTAACATTTCAGGTAGCATTTTGGCAATGCTAGCATTATTAGCATCTACAACCATAGTATATTCTGTTACGTGCAAGCCGCGGCCGCCTCGGGTCTCTTAAGACAACGCTAACCCATTCGAATATTTTAGAGAAGGGTTACTACCAGACTATTTCTTTTAAGGGTCGGAGTTAACTTCTACATAGCCACTCAACAGAAAGCAGCTCGAGTCTAACATCTTTTGTGATTATCAGGAAGCAACATCGCTTGGCAGAGGAACAACAGTAGAAACCTATCGTGTGATCTAATATAGCGAACGCATTTGCAGTTATAAAACTACACGAAGAATAATATGTGGGAAACATCTTAATGGTTCTGATGTCTCCCAGCGCACTCAAGAAGAATGATGAAGCAGCACGTTTGTGTCATCGGTAGATGACGTAATAGTGCTCATGACCAGCTGATCCAGCAAGGCGTTTGCGCAGTACTGAACGAGATGGGCAAAGGTGTGCAGGGGGACGACAGGTAAGCGGACACACAGGCCATGTCTGTCATACTGGACGATAAGGCAGTTCAGTCACGCATTGGCAGTTCAGTGCACGTGCCAATCATGTGGACAACAAGCTGGGCAGGCAGAAAAATTAAGCAGCACTACACGCGGCCGATCACCTGCTCGAAAAAACATATTCGAGTAAGCATCCTGTCGGTATTGTCTCCGAGCCCACACATATTGTAACCTTTAATTTTAGGTTACCTTTGCCGTTCGACCTACCCTCTGTTGTACAGATGTATGCTTTTAGAGGGGATAAATGAGGCCTTAATTGTTTAGTAGCTTACACGCACATTTTTAGTCACTCATTGAAGTACACATTTAAGATCACTCAAGCTCAGCATAGGAACAGCGTGTGCGGCCTTTCGAATTAGCTAAGTCTGCTCATGACACCAATAAAGCTAATGCCATCTTTATCTTTTAATATAGGAACATCAAAAATATCAAAGTACACCCAGGGCTTCTCATAGTAGCCACCAGGATCCTAGCAACTCCTTTTTAAATATCGCTGCCTCGAAACACATCTGCACAATTGGGGGACCGGCTGCGAGACGTCACGAGGCTGATGACATAATCGAGTTTTCCCCGTAATTTTGCAGACGTACGGGGAAATCATTGACCATTATAAATTGGGACGTAAACTGGTACCCCCGCCAGATGTTAGACTAAATAATAGAGAAGCTGCCGCGTGGAGGCGGTTACAAACTAATACGTTCATGAACCCGGTCTGGGCGTTTCACGCGCTACCAGACCTTAGGGACAATAATCTGTGCAAACATTGTGGGCCGAGAGGGTCCCTTGACCACATAATTTGGGAATGCCCACAATCTCCAGGGATAGGATAAAATATTACAAGTAGAGAAGCCTGGGATAGCTTGCTGCTAAGCGCGGACCCTGCGATACAGCACCGCACCGTCCATCTGGCGGAAGAGGCCGCAACAAGCCAAGGGCTACCTGCCAGCCTCTACTCCGCGGGCGCACGACTCCCCGTCTTCCCCGGCACGCGTGCCGGGGGCGGGTAAGAGGACGCCCATTTCCGATGGAATTAAAAGTTGTACAACCAACCAACATAATCGAGTTCGAAGGAGGGCAGCTCTTTACGTATGGAAGGATGAGATAAATATCGAATACCGTCAAACATATCATGCCGTCACACTGATTGCCTAAGCTCTTCCTGACGCACAACCACATGCATGACCTCGCACGGAGGATTCAAACTAAGATGGTATGCTTAGCAGGACTGTCGAATGAAGGAACATTCCGTGACCTGTACCTTGACCTGATTTATCCCTCAGACGACCTCTTATTCACTTTCGACCCTGGCCTGGACCGCGAGACAACGAGTTCATCAAAACACAATACCATTTATGTAACCCGACTAAGCCTCTCCTAAATGTTCGAATAATACGAGAAGAATAATAAATAAGAACATGTGACATAGTGTTTAAATGCTGTAGAAGAAATAAACGTCAAATAAAGAAATAAAGCGAAAGCGTTTGACTGCGTAGATCACAGCAGGTTGTGGCAAGCTCTCCAAAAGATGGGAGTTCCAATTCACCTCATCTGTCTCCTCAGGAACCTGTATGAAGGGCAAGAGGCCACAGTCAGAACTGGGCATGGTCTTACTGATTGGTTTCCGATCGAGAAAGGAGTGAGGCAAGGCTGCATACTGTCGCCCTGCCTATTTAACCTATATGCAGAGTGCATCATGAGGAAGGCCGGTCTGGACGAGTCTTCAGCTGGAGTGAAGATTGCTGGAAAACTTATCAACAACCTTAGATATACAGATGATACCACTTTAATGGCAGAAAGTGAAGTAGAACTCAAGAGACTTCTGATGCGCGTACAAGAAGAGAGTGAGAAGTTTGGGCTTAAAGTGAACATTAAAAAGACAAAGATCATGGCGTCTTGCCCTATCAAGTCCTGGAGCATCAATGGACAAGAAGTGGAAGCTGTGACAGATTTTCTCTTCTTGGGCTCCAAGATTACCTCGGAAGGAGACTGCAGCCATGAAATTAGGAGACGCCTGCTTCTGGGAAAGAAAGCAATGGTTAGCCTTGACCGCCTAGTAAAGAGCAGAGAGATTAGTCTGCCAACCAAGATCCGTATAACTCGTGCTATGGTCTTTCCAGTTGTGATGTATGGATGCGAGAGTTGGACTGTGAAAAAGGCTGACCGCCGAAGAATTGACGCGTTTGAATTGTGGTGCTGGCGAAGACTCTTGAGAGTTCCTTGGACTGCCAGAAGATCAAATCAGTCGATATTGTCGACCATAAACCCTGACTGCTAATTGGAGGGTCAAATTCTAAAGTTAAAGCTCAGCTAGTTTGGTCATCTGATGAGAAGAGAGGAGTCGCCGGAGAAAGGTTTGATGTTGGGAAAGGTTGAGGGTCGCCGGAGAAGGGGTAGGCAGCGAACGCGATGGTTAGATGGCATCCTCGAGGCACTGCAGATGAAGTTATGTGATGTTAGGAAGATAGTGAGAGACCGGAAAGCGTGGCGTGACATGGTCCATAGGGTCACGAAGAGTCGGACACGACTGAACGACTGAAGTGAACTGAACTGATATACATAGCTTAATAAGCATCCTTTAAAGCATTCACGTTAGGGGTATTTTAAACATTTGCAATTTCTTTCCTTATAAACACTTCTCTTGGTGCGTAGCGCTTCGGGTATTTCATTAAATATAAAGCATTGAAGGTGGGAAACTTATGGCGCTTAAAGAGACGCGTTTTTTGCATAACGAACGGACTAACCTGTAGTTTCCGTATTCCCAAGATAATCTATAGGGATTTATTTAGTCGTATAGAATAGAAAAAAAAATAATAGAAAATTTGATTCAAAATTCAGCGTATATGTTGGAACAATAATTCTTGTTCGAGAAAAAAGAGTAATGGTTGCCTAGCCATAAGCTTCTACTGTCTGAAATTTCATCCCCTTCATTAGCACAATATGCCACAGTAAACCCATTGCCTTCTATTAGACAAGAAGTGCTGGTGGAGATCCTTAGTTAAAAACAAGCTACGAAGCCGTAGGTATATTTTCTATCTGTAATTTGTGCGCAGTTTGCGCTTTTACAAAGGCACGGGGGAATGGTTGAGGCTGCTCTCTGCAAAGATTGACAGCAGTTTAAAGAGCCTTTACTTTGAGACCTGCGCGTAGTAGTTGGGAATATCTATTGTTCATAAATGCTACATAAGTTGCATGGTTACCTCAGGTTTAAACCTCCGACAGTGAAACATATTTAAAGTGACCGCCTGTAGCTGCAATGAAACAATTGATTCTCAACATTTTTGGCTGGGCTTGCGTTCAAATCTTGGGCTTGCATCCTTTCCATCACGTTAAAGGTGCGTAGTCTTCATTCTTCGCTTTCGATCCGTTGTATTCGACAGTAAGTTTTAGGCTATAATTATGTCAAATGTGCATACTTATGCGCCGGTATGAAGTCTGAATTTGATGGGCTGATCTTTTTTCCACATGTCTTGTGAACAGAAGAGGATGGCAGAGGCTGGTTTTGCTGACGCGAATGAGGCATTGGACATAGCATGAAAGTCAGTGAAAAGGTCATCAAGCTGACAGCAATGTTAAAAAAAAAGAAATTTGAAGTAATACGCGTATTCGAACAAGTGTCCTTTTTACTGAAAACAGAAATTTAGATATGAATGTGAACGACAAAGACTTTAGACCAGCAGAAACAAAGGAGAGAAAGAAAATTGAGAGGTTGCTAAGAGAGTGCCATTTGTCTAGAATCGTTAACAAATGTTATCCAGAATAAAACTATCGAGCATGCGAACACCCTCGTAAGCAATGAAAAATCTAAGAACCGGGAAACAATACAAACTGTCAAACAAACTGTCAAACAAACTGTCAAGTCATGCTTTGGGTCCTACTTCCAAACGCTACGGAAAAGTCACCAGTATTGGTCTAACGCCAACGTTGAGAAAATACAACGGCAGTCAAACGACCAGCGGGTGAAGCTCATCAAAAGTTGGAGAACAGCGAGCATAAAGGCATGGGGGTTTATACATGAGGCATATTTGTTCCGCGTTTCCTGGTAGTCAATTTTTGAACACAGGTTTTATTTTCAGTTTCGCAAAAACACTTGTAAAAACATTTGTGATGCTTTTCTCTCCTTCTATATATGTACCGCCCGATGTATTCTGCGTCGTCAAGACGTGATGTGCTTTACGCGGGTGCGAAAGATATTGCGTTCGCCTTGTAATAAAATTATATTCTACAGGATACATTCGCAAACATTGCCTGTGAAGATCTTCGCAGGCAATGTTTGCTTAAAAAAAAAAAAAGAGTATTTTTATATCATCTGTAAAATGCCGCCTCTCGGATTGTCCTCAACCACTTGGACTATGCTTCACTAGTTTCAAGGACACTCTTTGACGTCCTGCAATGGAAGAACCTTGAAAAGGAATTCATTTCACTTAACGTTGGGTTGGTTACCTCATCCTAGTGCAATGTTTAGAGGCACATCTTGATCTGAATTTTCTAATTGGACTACCCAGCTGATAGAAAAATAGAATGGCGAATAAACATAATGAACAAATTTTTTCAGCCAAGTGTCATCTGTGCCAATTTAATGTTAAAATAAGAGAAGTCTATGAGCTGACCGATATTTATCCGCAGTGGCACCATACTTTGCTGATAAGCTCTGTTATATGCACTCTGTATCTTTGAGGTGTCGTTTGTCGCATTTCTTAAACAGTTCATGTAAATAATACATAACTTCAACGTAATAAGTATCATTCCTAAAAATATGACAGAAAAGAATATTTTTACGGCTATGTATAGCATGGTCGTACAGCACGCAGAAAACGTGGGTCCTAACACCAACACACGACATCCCAGCGCTTTCCTTTATTGAATAATTACATATTCTTAAGAATTCTCATTAGAAAAATTCCGTTGTCATGTTTGATTTCATTTTCTAGCTCCATAGACATTCTGACATAAATTTCAGATTTTGGAATCGTTGTTTGCGATGGACATCGGAGGTGACCGGATTTTAGAGGAATGGGCCCATCACGCAATGCTGCCCTGTTAATTCGCTTCAAAACACTTGGCCTTGTATGTTCTGAAAAGCAGCTAGAAGTGGCCTTTTCTACACTTGCTTACTTCTTTGTCTTGCCGACGTTCACCGTTTTTTTTTTTCAAGCACGTGAAAGAAAATGAATTCACAATACCAATTACTCCCTTAATATGAATGTAATATCATAACAGGGCCGTTCTTGTCTCCTTAAGCTTTTCGATTGCTTAGTAGAATTTTTTTTTCACGTTTCCTGACTTCAATAAAGTGATTAGATTTCAATAATGGACACCCCGGCTGATGGATTTGAAGAATTTATAGCACTAAGTTCTATATGCGATGATAACGCATTGGTGAGCTATTTCGAATCGTTAATAGTTAAAAAAATCTACACAATGTTTTATCCCTCTCAAAACAAAGAAGAAAAATATAAAAATATCTGAATGACGCGAGATATATTGCATCTTACGCGCCGTGTACACATGGTTAGGGTATACGAAGCGTTCAAACAATCAGGCAGCTTTGACATGTTTTATCAAAGCCAAGTACGAGCTCCGATATCAAAGTAACTCAGCTAAGGATTTTTTCTTCCGAGTGCAGCTACAGGATTTACTAAAGACTAATCCGCGTGTTTTTTTTAATCAGTTTTAGCACGTGATACTACAAGTACTACGATAGTGATTAACGCCAAATCTACAAATGACCTATTTAACATATCTAATGCATTTAATTAGCACTTCCAGTCCGTGCTATCTTGTGACAACGTCATCAATCCAGACACCATTCCTTATAGTGCCTATCCAGCATATCATTGTTAGTGAAGAAGGTGTTTTAAACCTATAGAGTGCTAAAACTTGATACTAAGAAGTCTGCTGGGCTTGATGGTATCCCGAATTCGTTTTTAGTACGCTATTCATTATGGACCTGTCGCTACCTCACTGTCACCTTTCGCACGCCTCTTTCTTCCTGCATAGTTCCCTCATCCTGGAAAAGGGCCTAAGTTCTCTCTTTATTCAAGACCGGTGACAAGCAAAATGTATACAATTACGGACTAATCTCTTTAACCCCTCATGTATATAAAATTTTAGAGCACATTAGCTACAAACACATTATGGAATATCTTGAATCCCATAATTTACTAAGAAATGTTCAATGTGGCTTCAGACGGGGTTTCAGCACTTTGCCAGCGCTCAATGAATTCACTCATGACATTTGCTATTACCAAGATGCTGGAAATCAAATAGACGCAATTTTAATTGATTTTTCTAAGGCATTCGATACGGTTAATCACTCAAAACTGATGTATAAACTTGACCCCATTCTGAACAATCGCCAACTTCTCAACTCGATTTCTACTTTTCTCTCTAATTGTTCTCAATTTGTATCCTTTAACAGAGCTAATTCCATGTTAGCAGAAGTGCCGTCAGGAGTTCCACAGGGTTCTGTGTTGGGTCCATTGCATTTCTTGATTTTTATAAATGACTTGCCTTGTATCATCACCTCTAAGATACGTTTGTATGCCGACGACTGCGTGATATATAACAAAAATTTCCTGCTTTCAAGACCACTCACAGTTTAAAAATTCGTTTTCTGAATTTAGCTCTGGTTCGCTATATGGCAAATGACGATTAACATTCCTAAAACAGTTGTTATGACGTTTACGAATAGAACGGCACCTTCTATCTTTACTTACAAAATTAACAACAACCCCATCCAGAGTGTCCTTGAGTACAAGTATCTTGGTCTCGACTTGACACCTAGCATGTCATGGTCCCGACACATTGATTTAATAACCTCAAAAGCACTTAAAACGTTAGGATACCTGCGTCGAACCGTAACGGCAACTCCTAGGGATACGAAACTATCAATATATAAATCTCTAACCCCTTTTTCTGCTTCAATATGCATCTCTTGTATGAAACCGACATAAACAATGTCAAATTAACCAAATCGAGGCAGTCCAGAATGCCATTCGTTTCATATGTCACAGGTTCGACATGGATGTTTCGCCTTCAACAGCCCTTTCATCACTAGCCTTGCAATCGCTTTCAGCTCGCTGTCAGACTGACTCTTTAAAGTTTTTTTTTTCATTTCATTATTAACTCCTCTTGCCGGACCACTTCTAATGATTACCTAATTAATTCGCACGATACCATCTAAAACGAGAAATTACCACAGCCTAAACATAAAGCCTTATTTTTGCTCCCACAGACACTTTTAAATGCAGTTTCTTTCCGCTTGTAATCGAATGCTGGAATTCCTTGCCTGGTCATACTCGTCCTCTTCCTTTAAACTCGTTTTTAGCGGCTATTGAACAGTTTTGCCGTTTTTAACTGCGTTTTGTTCGTTTTGCTCATATTCTCTCTGCTACTTGCTTTTGTTCTGTTCCTTGTGTTTTTACCTACCCCTGCAATAGCCCATTAGGGCTGCAGTATATTTTTAAATAAATAAATAAATAAATAAATAAATAAATAAATAAATAAATAAATAAATAAATAAATAAATAAATAAATAAATAAATAAATAAATAAATAAATAAATAAATAAATAAATAAATAAATAAATAAATAAATAAATAAATGGGCACATGAAGTCTAGCGAGCACGTCGGTTGCAGCAATAAAGACTTTTCTTCAAAGCTGTGCGCTCTCGCTAATAGGTCGTTAGCGAAACGGTGAAATTTCAAATAAGAAAATACCTAACACCCCTCTCACTGCATGACTCTGCATTTCATCAAGCACATCATATCAAAAATATATGAAAAAACTCGAATTTCATCAAATCGCAGTGTTTTTATATATCTTATCACTATCAATTGTTACCATAATATTCTATCTCTAAATGTGCGCATTGTATGGAACGTTTTAAAAATTGTAGAAATTTGTTGATGGCAAAGCGGCCACAAAGGAGAAGTATGTTGTATGTCGGACATTGAGTACAGAATCAGTTATCACCCCGCCGGGGTGGCGCAGTGGTTACGGCGCTCGACTACTGATCCCAAGGATGCGGGATCCAATCCCGGCCTCGGCGGCCGCTTTTTGATGGAGGCGAAAAGCAAGGCGCCCGTGTGCTGTACGATGTCAGTGCACGTTAAAGAATCCCAGGAGGTCAAAATTTTCATTGTCCTCCACTATGGTGTTTTTCATAGCCTGAGTTGCTTTGGCACGTTAAACCCCACAAACCAAACCAACCAGAATCAGTTATCAAAAACCGGTGAAACTGTTGTAATAACAATTGTGAAGGCAGTGAAACAAATCATGGAGAATATTAACGGGCGGATATTTTAACAATTCGTCATTGTAGTAAAACGCCTCGAATCAAGAGCTAGGAAGGGTTTCTATGGAGCCATTAATATCTAATCATCGGCAGAATATTGTTCTCTTTTCCGGTTGTAAAATTAATATTGCTCGTTGGAACAATCTTCACATCCTGCTCACTGGCAAGCCTTCGTGAAAAAGGCAGCGCAATATCCACCTAAAAATAAGGTGTTTACTTTTTCCTAAAAATAAGGTGTTTACTTCATTGACTCCTCCATATGTGCAATGAACTTCTATCAACTCTGCGCTTGTCTGCCCTTCTTCCAACTCATACATTTCGTTCCTTGTGTCGAAAACGACTGACGCAGCCTGCTACGGACTGTACTTGACTTGGCTATTTCTTCACGTCACCACATACAGTATTTGTTTTGTTAGGAATATTTCCTAATGAGCGCGCTTTCAGGTTATTTAAAAAGGCGATGACAAAAAGCCATTAGGTGCCTTCTGTGGACGCAAACGATTTCAACGTGTGTTTAAATTTAGCAATGCTTGAATCCCAAAGTGTTCAGTGACGCGCATAAAGCCATGGGTGGCCTGCTGTCGAACGTAGCCGAAACTCGAAGTGCGCGCTTTCAAGATTGGAGCAAGATTACCTTTAAAAGCCCTGGCAGCGGTGCTGATATTAAATTCTGGCATCAGCTTGCCTTGATTGTAGAAACTCGGAACCCAAATCGACTAAAGTTAGAAATGAGGCTGGTTGGAACTTTAGGATCGGCTTTTGTAGTATGCATTGTGCTCCAAATGTAAGTACATAAATTTATTGGAACATTTTGTCGCATAGTAAAGACAAAGATGCCAATGCGTTTGAGGTTTAAAATAATTTGTTTAGTAACGTGGAGTATATGAAAGCATAATTAACGGAAGAAGCACTTATATCCTTTATATAAAAAAAAGTTGTGGATGGGGAGATTATGTCTGGCCTTGTCTGCATTATCCCAAATACGTCGTAGGAGCATTTTAACAGCGTGCCCTCGTGATGTGACATTTAAGTTATGTGGCGTTAGTTCAGGTCGTAAACATCATTAGAGTTTTGAGGGTTCATTTTCAATGTGATGGCGTCCAAGAGCGACCATATGGCTGAGTCATTAAACATCACAGGTCACATGGCTCTGAGAGACTTCTCTGGTAATTGGCTCTATACATACATTCCCGAACAATTGCTATTATCAACTCAATGATGAATGTTCACATCGTTCAGTTCTGCGTCCTTTCCAAGTACCAGATATATTCCTTAGTCATACGCCACATCATCTCATACACACATTGGTCGCTTTGCGCGAGGCACACCATAGCAAGCACCGAACGAATGTGACAGCTACACAAGAGCAAAAACAAACACGCCAGGAAAAAGCCTCAATTGGTTCCTTTTACCACCTTACAAACACACCGGCCCTCCCTCACGGCCGTAAAAACTACCCCCTAAACATAGTAAATAAGTCAGATTGCTAATTTCTTGCGGCAAACAAGAAAATTTCCACTTGATAATTATGATTCATCTACCATACACGCTATTGTATTATTTTGTACAGCATTCTTCATGATTGTGTTGTCGCCTATATGGAGAATTGACAGGGACAAACATGCTTCTTTTGAATTCCTTTATTGTGCTTTAGCATTTATTCGGCAGGGCACCTTCAATCAATCAGTGCCAAGCCATGTAACGAGCGAAATATTGCCTTCCAGAGGCATAATAATTGTAGGCAGCGAAGCATCAAACGACGGAGGGGAGACTGCTTACGACGTCACACAATACCTGGCCCTGTCACCTGCTAGAGCCATGCTTTTAATTTTCTGAGGCTGCGAGGACGCAAAATTCGACGCCAACGCCGAATGTTAACACTTCCCAAAGGGATATACTAACGCTTAAGCATTAAAAGCGTGCCAGAGGCATGGTCTTGAGTTTTCAAAGCTGCGAGGCTTAAACTTTCTGTGCCCCCGATGCCGACGGATATTTTTAAAAGCGACATACTTAAATTACCCATTCTTGGGAACTCCGAGTGCATCATTTTTTGGCGTTGCAATCGAAAAAACGAGGGCATCTCTCTCACCGAGGTTTCATATGGCAAATTACACGGCCTTGCACTCACTCGTTGTGGCGTTGTGTGGTGTCATAATTGGCCATAGGCATAGCGGAGTTCGCAGATGCTGCCATGTCGGCCTTCGTCGTTGGGATGGTAGCATGAAATCGAAATTCATCTTCTAGGGCCCTTGGATGCCCAATAAAATAAGCTGCCCCTATGCCCCGCAGACATGTTCGCATGGCTTGGTTAAAGCAAGGAACTCCATGTGGACTTTTACCTAACGTGGTGTCTTACGACTTTATGCTAATGAGTATGAAGTGTGGTAGCAGAGGCACAGATGAAAGGTTACTGGCTAGGTGAGTTGCAAAATGAATGGACGCAAATGAAGGTCCGCAAGTGGTACCGGAAGCGTCAGTCATCAGACCTGATGCGTCATGCCCTCAAAACGGAGCTTAAATATATTTATCCTCTTCAATTTTAGTCGGTAACGGCTTACTAAATGCATAAGGTGAGCAAGAGCTAGGTGCGCCCGCATGACTTACATTTCAGCCTTAATGCCATAGTTTCGAATCCAGTTAAGCAACGAAAGTGTTATATCATACTGTAGCTCATGTAGAGTACAATAAAAATACTAGTGTTACATCTTCGAATAGCGTTTGTCGAGTATAACTAAGCGTTACTAATTACGCATCGCAATTTTTCACAATAGTTATTTAACTGCGAAAACAATTGAAGTTCAGTATCGCCATATATAATTGGAAAGCGCATCCCGAATATGTTTGCTGTAATTAGGAAACCGTGAATAAAAATTTACCTTAAGGCTTCAGCGTCGTTATATATTTTTACATAGCTCATGTCACGTATAACTACGCAGAATATGGTGTAAATCGAATTATCGCGAATTGTGTTTAAAATTCAATTTTGCGTTACAACTTCAAATTATATATCATCGAATAAGTCTCTGTAGAAACTAACGCGCTACACCAAGCGAACAATGCAGAACCAAGCTACCGCACGTTTAACTCGATTCCATGTCTAGTCGAACCGCTGCCAATATTTTTCAATGCGATCACCAAAGGGCTCACGGTAAAGAAAAGAAACGTGAAGTAAATCTTTTTGGGGCACTTTATGAGCAATTGGCTCGGAGCTAAAGCTTCGCCGTTAAGGGTATGCGTAGGTCCATTAATGACTACTGTATGCGCCTCTCCTTGACGGTTTAACGGTTTATAATATATATATATATATATATATATATATATACAGCCATGCGATGTATAATGTAAAAGAAGTTTTAATTCACTAATTCGAGGTCGGCGGGAAAACCTGGCGATCAAGACGATCAAAATATATACGCGATAGCAATAAGAGTGACTCCTCCTTCTTCGTCAGCATCTAGCGAAAGAGCCATCTTCTTCTTCACAATCTGCCCCCCCCCTCCCCCCTAGAGAAAAAATAGCCATTCTGGACACTTAAGGGGACGAAGGCACAATGTTGTCTTAGAACGCCTTAGCGCTGCACATCTCAGGGCTCACGGCCGCAGCGCCGTAAATCGGAAGCTGGTGTAAGCGGCCCAACAATGTAATTCACGGTGAAGTACGCTCGGTGACACGGTAGGGCCCATGGTACTTGGAGACAAGTTTTTTTGAGAAGCCGGGTCTGCCGTATGGAAACCATAGCCACATGAGTGATCCGGGCTCGAAGTGCGGTGCAGTCTTCTGATCGGTGTCTTGCCGATGTTTTTGGCGCCACTGAGAGGCGGTCGTGAAGTCCGGGCAATCTGGAGACAATATTCGGCGTGGTGTGCAGCTTCGGTTACTGTGGTGCATTAAAATGCGTCAGGGTTGTAGAGGAGAATAGTGTAACGGGAACGGTTGGAGCTGGCCATAAAGCAAAAAGAACGGAGAGAAATCCGTGCTGGAGTGCGCCGCAGTGTTGTACGCGTAAGTATTATAAGGAAGGACAAAGTCCCAGTTCGTGTCGTCATTTAGTATATATACTTCACTAGCATATTACCGAGGATATGAATAAATCCTTCATTAAGACCTTTTGTTTCCAGGTGGTAGGCGGTCCAAGTCTAGTGAGTGATATTCCACTTAGAGAGCAGGGTTTGAATGACGTCAGATGAGAAAGCACGGCCTCTGTCGCTGAGCAGTTCACGAGGAGCACCGTGGCGGCTAAGGAATTGCTTGAATAGGAAACCGGCCACATATATATAGCAGATGAGAGCGCGGCGGTTTCGGCATATCGCGACAGTTGCTTCACAGCGAGAATGACCCAGCGCTTGCCATCAGCCGTGTACAGAAGACGGCCGTAGAGGTCAATATCGATGCGGTTCAATGGTCTCGGCGGACATATGAGCGGCGCTAAAAAGCCGACCGAACGGTGAGAGGAAGGTTTGCGGCATTAGCAAGGCAGACACGATCGGACGTGCTTGAGAACCGAGTTGTACTTACCGCGCTAATAGTAGCGAAGACAATTTCGAGTGTACGGTTTGAACACTGAGGCATGCACGCTCTGGAGATCGACGTGGAAAGCTGTCCGTCTTTGAGTCCGAAATGGCGCGGAATCACGAGGAGCCATTTCCGTCCACTTCAGTTGTAGTTGCGTCGGTAAAGGAGGTTATCCCAAATCCTGTAGTGGGAAGCTTGGCGTCGAAGGGCGCGTGAAAGGGTAATCGCCGAAGGGTTGGAGAGGTAGTAAATAAGAGATGCGATCCGTGGATCTTCGTTGTTCGGCGGGCGTCACTGACCTCGAGTGAAGGCGCGGCGGAGTCCAAAACAGAGAGGCTGGCAAGTTTTGCTGGAAGCGGGGAGCGAGACAAAACATTGGCGTCTCGATGGTTGCGACCAGGTCGGTAAATAACACGGATATCATATTTTTGCTCACGAAGAGCCCGCCGTACCAAGCAGCCGGAGGGGTCCTTGAGCGATGAAGGCCATCCACATCAAAAGCACGGCCGTAAAGGTATGGGCGAAACTTTATGAGCGCCCAGGCAATGATCAAGCATTCCTTTTCATTTACGGAATAGTTTTATTCGGATTCATGAGAGCGGCTGGCGACTACGCATTCACAGAACCCAGAGGGGCGTTGAGCAAGCCAAGGCCGACACCACTGGAGTCTGCGTGCACTTCGGTGGGCCCCTTAGGGGCCCAAATGGCACACGATGGGCGGGCCTGTGAGGAGGCGGCGCGAAGTATTGTAGGCGTCATCGCAGCTGGGGTCAACAGCGAAAAAATCTGTTATCGCCGAGGATCTGAGTCAGCGGGGCTACGATAGAAGCAAAGTTCCGTACAAAATTCCATATCCAGCGCCGAAAGCATTAGCACAGGCCCGAGAAGCTCCTCAGTTGCTTAATAGTAGCAGCGTTCGGGCAGGCAGTCACAGGCCGATGTTTGGTGGGATCAGGAGGAGCACCCACCTTGGACACAACGTTGCCTAATGGTCAGCTAACGAGCAGCGGAACGACACTTCATGTTGAGCTGCAACCCGCCTTTCGCAAGACATGTCAAGATCTGCTTCAGGTGAGAGAGGTGGGTGACGAAGTCCAGCGAAAAGACCCCAATGTCGACTGGTAACATAGGCACGTCTTCCACTTCAGGCCACGCAGATGCATCTCCACCATATGCACAAACGTAGCAGATGTATTACAGAGACCGATAGGCACGACGGTAAATTCACAGAGGACACCAGAGGTAACAAAGTAGTTTTCGGGCTATCTTCCACTGCCATGGGCACCTGCCAATAACCGGATCTTAAATCGAGCGAAGAAAACAGTTCAGCGCCTTGTGAGCAGTCCAGTGCACCATCGATACGCGGAAAGGGCTTAACTTTTTTCCGCGTTATTTTATTTAGGCGACGGAGGTCGACGCAGAAGCGAATAGAACCATCTTTTTGCGTCACTAGGACAACAGGGGAGGACCGTGGGGTTCTACAAGGCTCAGATTAGTGTGAACTTGGGCTTCAAAAACTTAGCGCTCGGTGGAAAATACATGATATAACGGCTCTGATGCAGAAGTGCATGGCAACCGATATCAATGTGGTGGGCGCCAGTTGATGTGCTTTTCAAAGCGGGCTAGTGAGAGTCGAATGGAGAACGGACCTGATGAAGCAGTGCGAGAAGTTCTGAGCATTTAGGCTCAGGCAGACGCATCGATAGGGCGGAGAAAAACGTCTGCAGAAGACTGGTCTAGCTCAAGAACAGGCGGTGGGAGTATAGCTAGTCAGTGGGCTGCGAAGAGGCTGCCGCGTCCCCGGTGAGAATAGAAGCAATGAGCTGGATGGTGCAAATGTATTCACTGCGACGCAGGGGCACGACAAATGAGAATGGATCAGAAATGCAGAGAGCGGTGGGACTATAGCTGATATAGAAATATGACGTAAGGCAGGGGAAGACTTTTGCGGTGTAAAAGAATGGGCGATGGTGTGAAAAGTACATCAGTACGACGGCATCAGTACGACGCAGGGGTCAAGTGGAGGCAGCTGGCACAGAACCGGGTTAATTGGAGAAATATGGGAGAGGCCTTCGCCCTGCAGTGGGTAGTCAGGCTGATGATGACGATGACGACGGCAAAAAGCACGGCGGTGGGCACAAAAACGATATAGTCCGCAGAAGGTCGGTATCTTCGGAAACGACGACTTTGGGAGAAGGAGCGTCCGGCGACAGTTCGTCAAGCGCAGAAAACCAGTTCAGCACAATCAAAGTTGGTCACCGCATATGGCACGACAGAAAACCCAACCCAGGATGAGATTATGAGAGCAGGAAAGTAAAACGACCAACTCAATTGCATACACAATTTTATGAATGATGGCTACAGCTGTGCCTGCCGCTATAGGCTCTACAGGCTGGGCACCTGCCGTGCATAGCAAGAATTTTGGAAGAGATGTGGTTTACTTTTATCCATGAGCGGCGAACTTGAAGCCATGGCAGAAACTGCAGCGCCGATGTCGACCACAGCCAGTACTACAACACTTTCAACAGAAACCTCAAGCAGGTTTGCTGGAAATAAGTGAGACCTTTCACGTTTCGCCCGTTGCGCAGCTGTCCCCTCAGGAAGCGCGGCTTCTGTTTTCCTCTTGAGCAAGATTGGGGCGCTATCGCAGAGGATACAGGGAGTGGCGACGCGGCGAAGTTGAGCGGTGAGGAGAAAAGGTCTGCTGGAAAGACTGCTGGCAGCTGTATGCAACGGGTTTCCCAAGCCCACCTCAAATATTTTATTTTCTATCCTTTGCTCAAGTTAGCTGGGAAACCCCGTGTAAAATGCCACGCTTTAAGCAATCCATTCTCACGTGCATGCATGGCCTAGCGTAGGGTAAGCGACTCAGGTTTTAAGGGCTCCGAATCCGTGAAAGTCTAAACATCAAGCAGCTGGTCGAGTTGGGAGGTTTTCACAGCTCGCCAATGCCAAGTTGTCTCGTGACATCCCCCAACCCAGTGATCAATTAGTCCCAGGACAAGTCGACTAGCCTTTAGAGCTATCGTGTTAGAAGAGGATTTAAGCGTTTCGAATTTGTATATCTGCCAGGACCTGCCTTGGCCCTTCCTTGATATATTGGTAAGGTTTCATGTATTTCTACACAAATAAAAAATAATGCTCTAAGAATTTAAGAATTTAGTGCTCTAAGAATTAAAGATAAGCGTTTTCTCGTTTTTATGGTACACCACAAGTGTAGTGCAGTTCACAGATGTCAAATACAATTTATCGTATCGGCGCCTGTTTATTTCACATAATTGAAAAAGGTATAAATATTTTATTACATTGGGATATTTGCTCTGAACTTCGAAATTGCATTATTTGTGGCGAGAAAAGAAACCAATAGTTGTTTATTCATCATATGTCTGGATTGTCTCAAGACTGTTTCTTTTCTTTAGCACCTTATGCCAGAGCAAACCCACTGCACTCTCAGACGCCACAGGAGATGATGAGCCAGAAGAATGCCCGGAAAAGGTCGGTATTTTTTCTTTCTCGTGAAATGCGAGTAGCATGCTGTTATGGGCAGACATAGGCGAAGTGATTATGACCAACTCTCTGAACCCGTGCTCAAAAGTTTTAAAAAGTATTTGCTTTAACACCTAAGTGTAGTAGATAGGAATGTCTATTCTTCATAATACGCATGCACATATTCGATCTTAGAACCGATTTCAACCCGCAGCGACTCAAAAAAGGATATGAATAATCCCCACAAGTAGCTAAAGGAAAATGTGACTCGTAATGTTTTCGATGTCTGTACAGTAAAGACAGAGCCGAAGTCCTAATTCCTCCACAAAAGTTCAAGATGCATAATTGTATTCTTCACTGATAATCTCTCGAGCCGGTAGGAGCAGCACATAATATACAGAGCTATCCCCCTCCCCCTCCCCCCCCCCTGGAGGGGGGGGGGAGGAGGCGTGTATGGGCAGCAGGGCTGGGACAATCACAATTATAACCATGAGCGCCCCATTTAGGCTCCAAACGGGCAAGCCAGAACTGAGCTTGCCTATGCTTTTACCATTTTAGCATCATATAGGCGTGGCAAGGGCTAAAAGAGTGCATATTCCCATTTCTCGTCCTCAAAGGTCCATCTTAGGGAATTTTAGGGCTGATGTAAGGCAAATTTGGGCTTTATGTAGAAAAAGCCTGGGCTAACCGAAATGAGGCTGCCCATTCAAAAGCCCAGAAGGTCCAGCATGGGGCGAGGTAGGGCTAGAAACGGGCATGCCCGCACGCTGTCTAGGTGAGAACCTTGAGGGGTACTCAAGGGAAGGTCAGGCAGGACTGTAGGCATCATGCAGAAAACTCCTGGGCTGCCCCAAATAGGGCGGCCCACCAAAAACCTCGATAGTTCTCGCATTGCCTGTAGTGGGGCTGGAAAGTGCTCATACCCGATTATGCTCACATCGGTCTCTTCCGGGGCACTATAGGACAGAAGTGATTCAAATGTGGCCCTAAAGCAAATAGAAGATGGGCTGGCCCCAGTGGGACTGCCCATTTAAAAGCCGAGTAGGTTCCGTACGGGTCGCGGCCGGGCTAAAGAATGCGCATGCCCCTACGCTGCACACACGGGCCTTTTTGGGGTGTTTGTGGGCAAATGCAACCTATATACGTATTCTATGGGGTAATGGTAAGAATAGCCCAATTGGGGCTGCCCATGAAAAGCCGCAGTGGGCCCATATTGGCCGTAGGCGGGCATACCTCTCCGCAACATCTTCATCCTATATTTGAGGGTTTCATTTTTCTAATGTAATTCCTATTATACGCGCTGCTGATTGCCTCTTTTAAAGGTCTCACATAATTATTATAAGCATATTTATGCCATTACTACAGGCTATCTCTTTTACTCTGGCCAGTATGTTAATTATGCAGTATTGGCGACAATATGTAGCAGTAACGGTTTCGCTTTACTCATATGTACAGAACTACCTCCGAATCTCCCCTGCGTCATTATTTTTCGACACACAGCACCGAATAAATTTTCAGAGAAACATTTAGGGGACAATGTGGGCCAGCCCACATTATTATAGAGTTCGTAATAAAATTACGCCTCTGTTGCGAAGAATAGAATACAAAGTAAAGAAATGGTGTTCACTGTTTCACACTTGATGGTTAATGCAACATGGGTAGCCCCGAAAACGCTCGATTCAACTCATTAGGGCAACACGTGGGCCAGCCCAAATCGGGCTGGCCTCAGTAAAGCCCGCGCCGGTACAATTCGGGGATTGAAGGTATTAGCAGACATGAAAATTAAAACGTTGTTCATGGGGCGGCCGTTGCCTGTGCAAAATAGGGTTCATTATTGATTTTGGTATGCTGCGCACATTCGGCTATCTGGGCCGAATGCGGGTAGCCCTATTTGGGTTCACAACATTAGTACCAATTGGGACCGATCGTGGATAAATTGGGTAGGTTACGCGGGGCCCCTCGGGGCACGAGTTGCAAATCCCACATGAGACCAGTATGGGCTGCCCCACGGGCTCAGCGTGGGCCTCCACACCTTAGCACACTTTGTCCTACTTGGAAGGTGTCAGACCATTTTAATGCAAAGCTTTGTGCAGTAAAATGCCCACGTGCTGATTTGTTCTATGCCGTTTTTCTGATCTTTTTTGCCTTTGTCCAGTGCCATCAAGAGGATGGGTGGAAATGCTCAGATAACTGCTTTTGCGTATATCTAGACGGAGAGAGCACTGGTACCTGCTACTCTACGGACTCGGATGAATCGAAGTAGAAAGGAATAAATTCAATCAAAGGGCCATCAAGCTGGTATCGGTGTTAAATTAAAGGAAATAAAATTTGAAGTGCCTTCTCGCAAGGTATTCATGTTTCAAAAGATGTCTCATTCTCGTAAACAACCTGAAAATTGCCTTGAATTCAAACGATCAAATTTTGGGAACAAAACTTTGAGAACTACGGGTGCAACGAAGGGCAAAGGCTGTAACTGTCATTTTAAAAATACCAGAAACAAATAGTACCACTTACTAAGCATTGTCCTTGCGTGGTCCAGCGGGCGAACTGTGTTACAATTTTGCTCGTTATATTCGTGCTAGTGGCAAGTTCTTTCTCTCTTGTGAGCAGCTCCGCTTTCCATGATGTTTCCGTAAACGCACCCTGAATCCTTAACGTTCTGTCGGTGAGATCTCTTTGATTCGTGCGGAGTAATGTCGCATGCAAGCTTACAAAAAAAAAAAAAAAACACAGCTTTAAACCCATTTGTCAGGGCGTGGTCGCAACACCCGTTTAAAAGGTAGTAGAAGCCACCGAGGTGTACAGATTGAGCTCAGCGGCCTGATAATGCCAGAAAGGACCGTGGGCAGCCAGACTACTCAGTAATATGTACTGCTTAATCATTTGACCGTCAAACACCTAGCTTAACACCATTGTTGCACTGTGACAGGTGTGAGGACCTTGAAGGATTATTAGACATGTTCGATCATGTGTCGGGCTTCAACGAGTGTGATGGTGGTGGTAAGCTGAGAAACGTATATTTAGCCTTGGAGGTGTTGGCGAGAACGTGGTTAGAGACTTATGAGGCGTTTTTTTACCCCATGGGAAAATTTTCGCCGGGAATATATCACAGGAGATAAGAGAGGAATTGCTATTGCCTTACACTCGAGGCAGGAGCGGCCTACTGAAAGTACCATTGCATAAATTCAAGACAAGATGCAAGTTTTTAATCGGGCCGACTCTCATCTCCCCAGGACATAAAAACAGGCGCCTCATTACTGGTAATGAAGGAACTCTTGTTTGTCGGACTTTCCACGGCCTTCTACAAATGTTGGTTGACTTTACAGTAGAGGCATTCAGGATGGAAGCCTCGATGAAGGAGGAGGAGGTGCAGTACGGCCGGCAGGCTGGTGTTGCACCTAATGTAGCTAATATAGTGTAATATAGTAATATAGTGGAGAAGATGGCACAGAGCAGACGAGTTCCTTGCGGCTCTGTTCAAACGATGTCCATGCGTCTGGCCGCAGATTCGCATCTTTTAAACACGATTTCTATGAACTCTAGCAAGACACTATAAGAAAGCGCAGATACTGCAGATGACCAGATATGACAGAGTTTGGCTACTGTACGGCACTTTCCCTCTCCGAGAACATGGGCGCCAGGTTTAAGCGTAAGTCTAAGCCTAACCGGTGGCGTTCGGCGCAGATGTCTCGGCTAAAACTTGAAAAAATGCAAATAATTCCGAAAATTCCGACTTCAAACATGCCATTGTTCAATCAAGCTACGGAATATATCAGCCAACGCACACGACAGGAGGCACTGCGTCGCGGGTGTGACACGGCCAGCCACATCACGTGCTGCTTGCTCAGAGAATCGACGCTGATAAACAGCATCCAGAGCGCTAAACATTTTCAATGTTTTTCAAAGTCAGACCTAAGAAGCCGTTACCCCAATAAAGCGTAAAATTACGCGCCACTTTTCGTACACGAAGAGAAGGCATCACAACCATTAAGGTCTTTGTGCTGCTGCTCACATTCCAAGACTGAAGCGGGCACTCGCTATCAGGCTAGCTTGGGATGTAACGCCATTTTCATCCGAATTTGAGATGTTCATGCAAGTCATGGTAATGTTAATCGACAACATATGCATTTCTGGCCGGGACCTTCGCGTTCGAGCCTACCACAAGATGACTGAAGACATGTTTGTGGAGCAAATCTAGCCAACCCTTCATCCTCGAAAGTTGACATCGTCAAGCCACTATACTTACTAGACGCTTTCCTGATGGCTATATAGAGATTTACAACAGACCAAGACCACGGCGGCATTTACCGTTGAAAGCGATAGAATACCGTTTCAGCAATGGGAAGAGGCTGTTCATGTTTTCCCTTACCGTAAGGCTACACCAGCCTTTACCCGATGAGGAACCGTGGACCACAGGGCATATGTATACCAACCCACAAGATAACCGCTGCGAGGCGTGCTGATCAACTACCACCAAATGACATAATTTCAGCCATAGTGCTCTGCATACTGTATAGGTTCACTTGACTGGTTCTACAGACTGTCTGTGAAAGAAACCAATAGCACTGTGGAATCTACACTGCAGAAATGCGAAAGCCTAAGCGTTGCTAGTGCACACCGCACACCGCACATCACGTTTTCTCTCATTATTAGTATTAATTAAATCCACCGTCTTATTATTCCTAATGTCATCATTGTCATTAATACTAATTACATCATCATTGTCACCGCTACAATTATCCTTCCTGTAGACAAGAATTTTGACGTGCGTTTTATGATCCCGAGCTGTTAAAGCGCTCGGCTGGGGATGCAGGGGATTGTGGTTCGATTCCCGTTGGAGATCGGATTGATTTATTTATTTTTAACTATGTTCCTCACGGTAGACAGAGAAAATTATAAAGTGCGTTTCACTATCCCAGGCGTAGCCCAGTTGGTTAAAGCGCTCTGATGGGGATCCGAGCGATGGATGTTCTACTGCCGGTAGAGACATGAATTTTATTTTTCTGATGACATCATCATGACGCCATCTGATTGGCAGCTATAATGTACCCAGACGAACGAACGCCGATAGTATGAATCATTAAAAGCTTTAGCCTTAATCCCGAGAGGCAGTGGAAATCAAGTGAAAAGTGTAAGGGCTGCGAGTGATCAAACAACCTGTTTAGAGGAGGACAAAGAGACCCACACCTCTGATCCTAGGCGAGGTGCCATAAATTTAGAAGAGAGCAAGAAAAACAACAAGACGCCGGTAAGCCGCCGTGCATTTGCAACGCTTGCTGCGGGGCAGAGGACACAAAGAGGGATTCGTCACAGCCTCACAGTGTCAACAAGCAGTTGGCGCAGTAATTGAATGGAATTGGAGAAGTATTGTAGTTTTGCCCTTCTCACTTTGACCGAGCAGATACTTAGAGAATAGATTTAATGAATTGAAGCAGAACTAGGGAAATACACAGAACCTACCGCTTGGGTGCATACCAGGATACCAACAGACAAAATGTGTACCACTCCAGCCACAGCCTCCAACCTAAATTAGGAACTTCGCCCACGCGTGGAAACACCGACCCACCTTTCAGCTGGAAAAACTGGGCAGCAGGGGCAATGTGCCGGTACTACTTGATGCCGAGCATGCTGCTGTCTTAAAAATTACGCCACACTTCAACAGGTTGAAGACTACACCACACGCTTATAGTTCGATACGGAACTTCTCAATTCAGCGCCTATAAGAGCGTATCGTAGCGCTCATTGACCCTCAAAAATACAGCGGGCCTCCTATAGAGAAGTAGCACTATTAAAATAAAGAGAATACAGCCCCCGATTTCAAAACTAAAAGCCGTTGACATGAGGTTCGATAGCAAACTTCGAGAGATCCAGAAAACCAGAATCTGCTTTAAAATAAGGTGCTACCGCTTACCTCGATGGCTCCACCGGCACTCTAACACCACCCTTATATACATTCCAGATTCTGCAGCGGAAATAGAGGGGCTATTGAAGATAAGAGCCACACTAAAGCAATACATTGATACTTTGAAACCACAACTAGAAATTATAGTTATTCGGAACGTTAGCGCTGATGCGAAACTCACACCCTATAGCATAAACCAACTAAAATTTTTACATGTATTTTGGTTCACAGGGATTCCAGACCCCTTACAATTGATTTGGAACCCACATGCCGAGAAAGAATATATCTTTTTTTTTTTACTCCTTTCATCGAAGCGCACTAGTAAAATCCCATAGCTCCGAAATATATATAGCCGAACGCCGCACCAATAGGCGACCTTAGACGATATCAAAATGTCGCACAGATGGCGAGAACAGCTGCTCTAGTCATACCGGGGATTTAAACGCTCATAGACGCATGTGGGGCTAAACTAAAGGGACAGTGAAACGTCGTATATAGTTGACAATGATTTCCGACGTCGCGCTAACGATATTCACGGACCCGCAGCATCCCACAAGAATTCGTAACAACCACTTCAGAGATGTCTGTACTGAACTTTGGTTATTCAGAAACACCAAACACTACGAATAGCACAATACGCAGCAAACACTGCTGGGAATCTATATTTTCATACTCATACCTCGCCACTAACAAACACTGCCCATGGCGGTGGCTAGCTCGTATTACGAATTGGGCGCACTTCCGTGCCACGGAGACCCACACGCCCACACCTCAAGAATCGAAAACTAGGAATCCTAGGCCCGAGCCCTCATCTACACAAAGGGAAAATTCAGATGCACAATAAAAACCTCGGAATACACCCCTCACCCCTACCGTAATCACCTCCTCCATATCTGGGGAGACAGCTGGGCGAAGTGTCATAGGGTCGTGGAAAGACCAATGCCACAACGGAAGTTTAAAGTAAAATTTGCGCATCTCACACAAATGAAAGATCATAATTGGGCTCTAGCTAAAAACAATTGACTGCCTAAATGTCACTTGCAGGTTTGGCAGTTAATCAACCTGGAACATGAAAGGCTTGATAAATCCTTCGAACCTCGAAAAGTGCAGCAGCATATGCATATGAAGTACCTACACGGATTCAAAAGACAGATGAAGAATTATTGGACGCCCTTGCCGACACCTACATCTGTGGCCCCTAAGATCGGGACCAATCTACGTAATACGGAACAACGATAACCCAGAATGCTCCACGCTGCGCCTATGGCCAAGATATGCTGACAGTCGCCTCCTGGCTAACCTCAACATTGAGATGCTCGATAATCTCACGCAGTATGTTAACCATTGCTGGCGATTTGAGACACTACCGGAAGAGTGGAAGACAACAGGCGTGAGATTCATTTCCAAACCCCAGACTGAAATCAACCTCTATAATCTCCGCCTGATATCGCTCGCATGGGGCGGCAGAAAGTTAGCTGGGGGAATGAGGTCAAGAAGTTTACAGGAGTCAAGTGGATGTAGCTAGCTCAGAACCGGGTTAATTGGAGAAATATGGGATAAGCCTTCGCCCTGCACTGGGTATAGTCAGGCTGATGATGATGATGATGATGACGTTTTTCAAACATCTTTTGTGAAATATTTAGCTGAAAGCTGTTTAGAGGTCTAAGGTACACGCGTCTATTGATCTGTCAGTATCTTTATCCGTGCCGCGAAGGATGTGACAACAACATGACAGACCAACAAGAGGAACGCAGGTTTATTGGGAAGTGCTGCTTTTATAGTCAACCAAATGATAACGGTCCGACCTAAGCGCGCATGTCAGGAACAGGCGCACTCTAGTTCATGCGCGTATCCGATATATCATTTCTCGTGAACAGAACAGACTGTATGGACAGAAGTTAACCAGATTAATTAAATGCTTCATTATAGTCAAGCGTTAATAGCTTTTATTCCCACCTCCTCCATCAATTTACGATGATGGAAATAAACATTGTTATTATTATTATAATGAAGGCGCTGCGGGGGTCTAGTGTTGCGGGACAATTTTCTTACAGCTGGGATCTGGCAAGCATACGATGCTGACCTTCCGATACACTGGCTTCTAAAGCGGTGTAGTACGAAACATGAGACGTCTGCAGACACCGGAGCCCCTGCGTTTGGCAGGGAATGTCTCGGCAAAGTGTATAGGTCTATTCACATTTGCGACTAGATGAGGTCGCGCGACTACCAGTCGCGCGACCAGAGGAGAGGAGCTCGCCACTACCGATGTTCACACTTGCGACTGTCGCCTTCTCGAAAAACGAGTTGGGAGTAGGAGAGCTGCAGGGCGATGACAGCGAACGTCGGTAGCAGCCGCTTGCGACACTTCAGCTTTTTCAGGCGAAAACGCCGACGACGAATAGACGGTGTCAATCACCGTGGTGTCAATATAAAATGTTGCGCCTGCGTGAAAAACCCATTTCTCAAAATTTCATGGTACTTACCGGATAGTCCGAATATCTTTCCAATCTCCTCCCAGCTAGGCCATATCCTTCTCCCTGCCTTTGAATTCCGGGTACCGTTTGTTGAAAAGGTAGGGGTATTCTTTAATTGCATTGAGAAGGTGCTCGATCGAGTACTCCGGGACCTCGCTGATTGGTGAAATGGTTTTCGACTAGTAGTCGCGCGACTAGAAATTCGAGCAGTGCCCGATCGGCCCGCGGCAGTCGCTTTTCGACCAATGCGACCATTTGCGACTGTCGCTTTTCGACCAATACGGTCGTGCGACCGCTGCTAGTCGCAAGTGTGAACGGGCCTTAAACGTTACAAGCAAATGTTTGAGGTCTTCCTGCTAGCAATGGAAGTGAAGGACCAAACACAAAATGAGACTTCGAAAGCTGCACTCCTACTGAACATCGCGAGTGATGAGGCGCTCGATGTGCCTAACAAATCCAAGTTCGAACCAGACTATAGCAAGACTGACTTCAAAACTTCAATACAAAAGTTCGACGCCTACTGCAAAGAGTTGAGCAACGAAGTGCATGAAAGATACCTCTTTCGCGCAAGGAGAAAAGGGGAAGTAGAACTGTTTGAAATATTTCTAAGTCACTTAAAGAAACAAGCATCGTAGTCCAACTTTGGAAAAACGCACGACTCACTGTTAAGATACCAAAATGTCTTTGATTCTAACAACGCTAGGTACGGGAAAAGATGCTTAATGAGAAAGGGTTGAAGTAACTGAAAGCGGAAGAAACGTAGAAAATTGCAGTGTTAGTCGCACAACAGAATGAGGTATGGCGCAATACTGACGGCTGTGTTTATGCCATTTCAAAGTGCACAACAAAGAGCAAGGTCCCGTGGAACAGTTGCAGCGTAGGTGGTGTAACCGCAAGCGCAGACCGAAGTTGTGCCCAGGATTTGTAAAAAAGGGTTATGTGTGCCAAGGTTTCAATCACTTCGCTGTGTGCTGCAGGAAGTCGAGAGAAGTGAGTGAAATCAGCAAACTTCAGGAGAGGGACTCTGATGTCCTAGATGTCTTCAGTAAAAGTGAAAGCATGAATGAGTGGACTGTAAAAGCTGAAGTTAATTGCCTGGAAATATCCTTCAAGGTAGACATGAGATGACAGTACAGCCCAATGCCATTTTCAGTCTTTCGAATAGCTGCCATCAGGTGAACTACAGCCGACGACCACAGTGCCGCGGCCGCATAAATGCTGTGTGCATAACATGTTTTGGGGCAGTGTCGAAAATTGTGCGCGCTGATAATGCCCAGACTTCGGCGAAACTATAATACAGTAGAAAGTCGAGCTAGTTGGTCAGACGACGTGAAAAATAAACATAGGCGAGGAATGACACGGCGCGATTTGGATGTTGGGAGACGAAGCGACAGCTTGGGGGATATGAAACTTGATTTTCGTGAGTAACATGAAGTGATAGACCGAGTGCACGATTTTGGATTGATGGTGAGATAGGATTGCCATGGATGCCAGATGAATGACGCATACCCTAACTTTGGGCGCACAAATGTTTCGTACGCTAACTGTTTTATTTCAGGAGATGCAGATTTAAGATTACGTCGCAGGTAGCCAAGTGAGCGTGAAGCGTCGAAGCAAATTGATTCAATGTAAGTGACCCATGAAAGAGACGATGTCAGATGTCCACCAAGATATTTGTAAGATTGTGCTACGTTAATAGGGACTGATGAAATGCAGTACGTGTGGTGCATCAATGTGTGTTTCCGAGTGAAAGACAATCATTTGCGCTTAGTAAGTATTAAAGGCATCTGCCATTTTTCGAATCATGATGAAAATGCTGTTCAGGTCGTGTTGTAAGTCTATATTATCAGCCGGGCTATGGATCGTACTATATACAACACAGTCATTTGCAAATAGTCGTAATTTACAAATATTGGTAAAAGGGAAGTCGTTTACGTATATTAACGTTACATTATATTATTGTTACATCTGCGATTTTCTTTCCATAGCCCTCTGCGTTGTACACAACTTACGCAGAACTATGTTCCTTAGCCCCGAAGTTTCAGACCCATAGGTGAGTACAGGTGAGATGTTACTGTTGTATCCTTTCTTCTTAAGCGATACCGGTAAGCTGCTAGTCATAATCTGTGAGTACATGTCAAATGTGCTCCATCCCAATTTAATTATCCTAGTTATTTTCCTTTCATAGTCAGGGTCTGAGGTTACTATATGTTCTAAGTAAACATATTCGCCTACCACTTCCAATACTTCGCTACCTAATTGTAAACTGCTCTTCCTTCCTGATGCTGTCGCAAAGTACCTTAGTCTTCTGCCCATTGATTTTCAGGAATACGTTTCCGCTTTTCATGTCTAGGTCATCAATCATTCTTTGCAGTTCATCCACTGAGTCACTTAGCAAAGCAGTTTCAACAAATCGAAGATTACTGAGGTATACTCAATCAACCATTATCCCTATAAGCCCCCCCCCCCCCCCCCCCCCCCCCCCCGGGGAGATCGTGTCTCCTTGCCTAACACCATTGTTTATTCGAATTTCGTTACTTTCCGCATGCAAATTTATGGTTTCTCTGCAGTCAATATAGATATCTTCAAGTACCTTCTCATACGGCTCGTCTACATCCGGATTTCGCAATGCCTACATGACTGGCGATGTTTGTACGGAGTCAAATGCTTTTCATATTCAATGAATGCAATGTATAAGGGCTGGTTATATTCCGAGCATTTTTCTGTCCCCTGTTTGATGGTATGGATTTGATAAATAGTAGTGTACCCTTTCCGAAACCCAGGTTATTATATTCCTTGATAGAAGTATATGGTTGTCCTGATTCTGTTAGTGACTACCTTAGTGAATACCTCATACATAATAAATATTAAACTAATTTTCATGGTATTTTTCAATCCTTAGCATCCTACTTCTTTTGAATTAAGGCAGTGTTAGCGCTCTGCCATGATTCATGATTCCGGTATCGTCGACTACAGCAAGCATTGCGTATGGAGGGCGGCCAGTTTACCTAGTACGGTATCCTCCATCCTGCAACAAATCTGTACTTATACCTGATTCCACTCAGCTGCTTTCCATCCTTTTACAGTTTTTAAAGCTTTCTTGACCTCGTCCTTTGCTACTGGCGGAACATCTGACTGCTTTTCAATACCTTGAATCTCATTACTGTCCTGAGTACTTTGGCTACTGTACAGAGAGTACAGAACTCCTCTGCTAGATTGACTGTTATGTCCGTATCCGTGATGACATTTTCCGACTTGCCCCTAAGCGCATACATCTAATGTTTGCCTCTGTCCGATATCCTCTTCTCCGCTTTAAGCTTGCTCCCGTTCTTAAAGGCACGCTCGATTTTCACCATTTTCTCCTTCCTTATGTCCGACACTTTGCACGTATTGATTAACTTTGATAGCTCTGCCAGTTGTAGCCTGTCATCTGGGTTGGAAGTTTTCATACTTCATCGTTTTTAATTCAAATCTTTCGTCTGATTTGACAATTTGGTTTCGTGTCTGACTATCAACTCCTACTTCTACCGCGCGCTCAGGAGTGATATCTATGAAGGTATCATCCATTGCTTCCACACTGAGGTCTTCATCCTCGAATAAAGCTGAATATCTATGTTATAGCAAGATCTTGAATTCTTCTCTCTCCTGCTCTCCGCTAATTCTTTGATGGACTTCTTTCTTAATAATCTGCTTCATTCCCTCTTCGTATCAAGAGTAATTCGAGATCTTACGATCGTGTAGTCACTGCATTGCAACTTTCCGATTACCGCCACATCCTACATAATTCCGAGGTTGGGACACAGCATGAAGTGAATTTCATTTTTTTAGTCTCCCGTTAGGGCTTTTCCATCTCAACTTTCGGTTCTTCTATTTTTTTGAGGAAGGTAATCTAAATAAGTTACAGTGGTCTGCAAACTCAACTAGTAACTCCCCTTGCGATTCCTAAAACCAATGTCACAATCATCCACTGCCTGGTATCCAGCCTGCTGTTCAAGCGAACGCTTCACTAGCCACCTCGAGCAGCCGTCGGCAACCATGCAGTTTTCACCTTGTGATGAGTTTGTATGTTTGTTGTGTTAACTGAGTTTTACTTTGAGTCAAAGTGAGTGAAGAACTTTGGAGGCTTCAGAAGGGAGGACGCCCTGCTCGCATTCTAATATAACAAAATAATTATCCACGAATCTAAAGATTTGCTTCACATTGCTGACCTGAAGGGACCTGTGTAACTCCCTGTCTTGCATGTCTGAGTAAAAATCACTGATAATAGGTGCAATGGACAAATCGATACAAATGCCACTATTTTGAATGAAAAGCGTACCGTTTCATTCGGCGAAAGTCGACCTCAGGTAAATAGACAGTAGCACATGGAAGCCGGCAGTTGAGATGCAACTCGCGTTCTGAAATTTTACAGCTACATGCTGCTCTATACAACGCTTGATTCATGACCAAGTCGTCATGAAGGATGGCATAACATAGGTTTTTTATGTCGACATAAAATCCTATCAATGTCATTTCGGAATTAGCTTTTAGAAAGTCAACAACGTGCTGCAGTTTACCAAAGTGGGTCATCAACTGTTAGTAGCTTAAGTTTTATTTGTAGAAATGATGCAACAGACTTCTACCAGGTTCCTGCCTCTGAAAAAATGGCACAAAATGTAAGATCCGCCTTATGGGGTTTTAACGAGAAAAACATATCCAAGTTCAAGTATTTGCTGCTCTCCATTGCACTACATAGATTTTCCAGGTGCAAGAGCTCACACAGTTTTTTTTGGTGTTCTTTACATTCTTTAAGGACACATTGCTGCACTCAGCAAATGATGAACCGATGGCTTCAAGGGCTTTTCCCATGTACACTTTTTTGTCGTAACCACAAAGCCTCCGTGTTTGTCTGCAGGGAGGAGGAAAAGCTTAATTTCTTTGAGGGAGGTCACATTCTTCCCGAGAGGCAGTTTTTTGCTAGCTAAACCTCGGCAGCTCAACACGTCCACACCTTCTGAGACGCAACGTTCCACCTCAGTTCCCGCTGCCAGTTTGGAAACTTGCCTAACCAAGCTCAGAAGTTCCGGAGCCGATCGTTTTCGCTCAACTGCAAACTTGGAACCGCAAGCCAGAACGTCGTAAACTTCTTTGGGAACCGTGGCAACGTCGAGTAGGTGTAGTTGGTTTTTGCTCGACGGTGGCTTCCTCGGACAAGCGTTAGAAGACGAGGAACCGTGAGCTGCCAAAGGGGCTTGGTTATCGTGTCTAAGATGCTAGAAATGTGACGCCATAACTCCCCCAAGAACTGGCATTAGGCGCCAAGGCGTGCAGCTGTAACCAAAGGTGATCCTTGAATAGACGTTGTTGGCTGTGCAATTCAGTTCGCATTGGTCTGCAAAAGTGGATACCATGTCCAGTTGACAGTTAACCCCCCCACCCCCTTCCCCAAAAAACAACAACAAGGATATTAGGTGGCATCACCATGTTGCGGATGCAAACGCTGAGCGACCGTGCCCTGCATGAAACTGCTGCGATGATTAGTACCAGGCGATGCGGATCATAAAAGGCAGACGAACGGATGCCCAATGTATTAGAAAAAAACTTGAATCCCGGGATAGTTAGTTCATCGCAAGGCAGAACAGCGCAAGCTACACAGGGACAAGAAAGGAGTTAAGCGTTAAGCGCAGTTAAGCGCAACATCATCAATTCATGCTTTAATTTAACAATGCATTCAAAGACTCTTGCGACCAAAAACTGGAAGATAGCTTTTCAATGCAAACGCGCTGGTTACCTGCTGACCCTCGTTTGCTCAGTGGCTGACGTATTGTTGAAAGAAAAAGAAAAAAGAATAAGAGATAAGGATAGGATCGTGGCCATTCCCTACACAAATGGGATTTCACACAACTTAAAAAAACTATGAAAAAGAGTAGGAATTAATGTATTATTTTAAGCTCCGGATCGCTTATCAAACCTCTGCAAGCATGTTAATCAAATGGGTCATAAGCACACAGGATGCACCATATATCAGCGCGCGACTGCTTCGTTTCCTGATCTCAGGAAACGAAGCAGTCCCTTGTCTTGCGGCCATGCATACGTATGCCAAACCGGCAGATGCCTAACAAGAGATCGTCTGAACACAAGTACAATGTGACGCAACATATCTCAGGCCATCTGAGCATTCACTGCCGAGATTTTAAATGCGCTCCAGAGTTGCGCCACACGAGCGTGTTGCGTAGGTGCGATGTCAAAACCACGCGAGAGATCAGTGAAGCCGTCAGCATCGCGCATCTTAAAGTACGCTGTGTCAGCACCCCCTCCATAGCCCTTATAGAAAAAGATTAGCGGTTCTTATCTGGAGCTGGATGATTTCAGTTCTTTCTGATTTCTGGTGGCGATGGCTCTTTATCAGACTCTGTGGCTCTTATTTTCTTGATTCTGGGGTATATTTACCGAAGTATCGGAAAAATAAACCTTCACTTTTAAGTCAGCGCTGTGTGTCTCTCCTTTCTTGTCGCTGTGTAGCTTTAGCTATTCTGCTTTTTAAACACCCTAAGTCCCAAGTAATATGTGCACCTATTATTCCAGGGTTTTCAAGAATTTTGAATCACCTTTGGAATCCGCTGCCGTGGCTATATGTTTCTGTAAGACCATATAGTTTTCTAGTATTCATCAAATATTTACTGTCGTGTTGGACTTGTGACACAAGGATACATTGGATAAATTACCAGTACAATCGTAACCTAAGTTAGTATGGAAATCATGCAAAGGATGAAGGATGATATATTTTCTCCTGTCAGCCTTTGCCCGTAATGTGGAGAATAAGAATGAAGAATGACTTCTCTTGTAAATAGAAAAACGAATGATTGATTTCAGTTGTTACTGAAAATATATCATTGTTACTCCTCAATACTTACTATAATTCTGTTTAAACTGCTATTTGGCATTCACTTAGGTTTTTGTCAAAAGCGTTGCTCCTTCTGCCCTTCTTATACGCCATTTTGTTAACGCCCTCTTTAAAGAATTAAATCATCATTGAAGAACATATACAATTCAGGAAGAATAGTTTAATAAGCGTATATCACAAAACCTTGGACCCCCATCGGCTGCTCGCAGTGTCCTTTATGCAGGTGACAGCAATCGACCTGCAAATGTAACCTCAAAAACTTGGCTGAAAAAAGTATTTTCAGTGACAGACTTTTGCGTCTTCACGGCAAGACAAATGTATTGACGGTGCTGGTTAGCTATGAACGTTGGACATTTTCTTCATTCATTACGGAGCCAATCTTTACCATGGCTGATCAATGTGCGATACTTGTGTCCAACTGATTACTAGGTCTATTGAAAGAGGAGCAACCACAAATATTTACGCCTCGCTATTGATGGGTGTGGAGGGGGAGCGGGTGATCCCATATAAAACAAAAGAGAAAACAAAATGGCTTCTGCTTTTTTTTTTAAGTGAAATTTCTTCCTTTTAGGCATGGAAGAGTTGGGGCGACGGTTCGCCATCTCCTTCTTTAATCCTGCTGCTGTAATAATCCGCTAAATTCCTCCTATTTGTCTTTTAGCCGCTCTACTGCACTGCTTGTCAACTGCTGAATTCATTACTATTGCGATTATCGTGTAGGAAGCCAGTACATTATAACGCAAATAGAATTAAATATTCATACGAGGATAAAAGCTTACTGTGGTCGTTTTACTTTTCCGCTCATGACTTTGAGTGAATACTAAGGGTACGCATGCATTCACATTCTATTCCTATTAACCAGCGCAGCCGAACAATGGGAGCATTTCTTGACTGCTGTTAGCTTCGCTGAGGATGACAGAAAAGATTTTTGTTTATAGATTCCCTTTACAGAAACCCGTTTTGAATGGTCTATTCCTAACGAGTCTTTGTACTGGTACAGAGATAACCACATTTTCCTGCGATTATTTCGTCCTCCGCTTTTACGCTCCAGCTGATTTTTTTTTTTCTCAGAGTCTACTCCTGCGCATTTTATCTCAGAACGCATTTAAACTACGGCGCGTTTTGTCTCAGAATCCAGACTAACTTTAAAGAATGAAACTGGTCTACAGCCAGCGGCTTTTCTGTATACAACGGAAAAACGTGCATGTGAAAGAAAAGAACTCAATGAAAAAAAAAAAAAGAGAAACAATACAACCGCATCATCTTTGTTTTACCTTATCAGTTTGATTCTTTGCCCCTTCTTCACCCAAAGTTGAAGCGGCAGCAGCGGCTGCAGGTGCTGCCAATGGCTTACGATTGGGAAACTTGGTTAATGTATAGTTCATCTTTCCTCATGAATTGGTCCGCCTGGCCTAGCAATTTCCGCGACTGCTGCAACAGGATTCTCTCGTACATAGCCTATGACACCGTCTCAGCAATGCTACTCGCAATAAAGGAAACATTTTCGCGTAGTGGATTATCGGAGACATGCATCGCAGCTTTCAACTAAGCTATGGGCTGTACGGCCCAAGTGCCCATCCTAGCCTTCTGGCACTCATGCTTTGTTAAAACTATGAAATTGGCGTTATTGAACACCTGCTTATTTAATAATTTAGGGCTTGATAAGGTGTCTTTTCGATGTGGCCTTTCAACTTCATCCGGTATACGATATACGGTTTCATAAAGGGTCAAGCTTCCTGCCCTTTGTCAAATTGCGGGATGTCGTTGTATGTAAAGCGTTTGTCAACACCATAAAGCTCAATGGCTCTTCTCAGCCGTGTAGTGGCGCTGATTTAGCATTAGTGAAGGTCCTTCCCATTGGAGAGGGTGGGGTAAAAACATCTTACCATCGAGAGATTCGGAACGCTGGAAATGCATTAAAAGCCACTCAAAGCTGCAAACCCCTTGGCTCTATCATTTTGACAACTCTGCATAAACCAGTAGTCCCCTGTTCCCCGCACTTTTATTTTAGTTTTTCTGTCCAGAGGGCTTCAACGTTGGCAATAGATTTAGATAAGCTTTTTAAAAAGGCTAGAGGCTATCCTGTGTCCGACCGTGAGTTCTCGGACGTAACTATATATTTGGTGCCAGAATTCAACGCCGTAGGGCATCATGCAGGATGTCCTAAGATCGACTACGCTTGGTACTTCCCACAGCTCTGACAGCTGAATGAACTAAATATATCAAAATATAAAATTCTGCCCTCTGAAAGCCTTTCAGTTTCATTTGTTATATAGGTATAATCCGAATTGCAGAATATACGACTTGTGCTTGCCCATAATACACGGTACAACAAGCAAAATAGCTTATTTACACCACCTACTGTAAAAACGCGTTATGATGTTCAAAGGCAGATGTTATTAGTCAGCAATGTTTGTTTTGTTCACCCACCCACGAAAACAGAGGTCAGGTGACATACTAAACGAAGAAAATTCAAAAGCAATGTCCCACGTTGCAAGGCTTTCTTTTCTGATTCATGATAGCTAGTGCTTTGTGTCTTCAATATTACCCTACCGCCATTTCAAACTGGAAAGCAAGATTATCTCGTGCGTCAAACACAACAAATGACAAATTTCTAAGGTTTTGATTATATTAGGAGCCACTACTGGAAGCCTTCGTCAACAACCATTTTTGTTTTGTTATAGACACCAATTTGGTCCTCAGGATGTCTACCTGTTCTTGAATATGTTCTTCCTTGCTCGTGTTCGTTCCAAATGCAGTTAATATTTTTAGTGTGATGTCCACTTACCCTCTGCCGCAAAGAGTAATGCAGGCGTGACTTTTATCAAAATGGCCTTTCTTCTTTGTTCAAGGTGCTTTGTATTACTCCTTGTAGTAGTGCATGTTTGCTTGAAAGTGACCACTAGAACGCGTTGTCCAATATATCATTTTGCATTTTAAACAATCATAGACGCTTTCCGCGATGACGTCAATGCACATGTGTAAATGCGCGCGAGCAGCGGCTGAGTATTATGGGTCGATGCTTGAGAAGCCCTAAATAAAACCAATCAAAGATGGCTTCAATCAAGATGATGTCATTTTTATTTCTGGCGGCTACGTTCTTGGCAATGTGAGTATAACTTACAGGATTTACGATGATCCGAATTCAAAACTTAGCTACCTAGTTTAAGTGTTCATAGCACTAGTTAAGAACCAATAAAATATATACTTGTGATCTCTACTTTATGCTGGCTAAGATAAAAGAATTTGAAAACTTCAATATCAGAATTTAAATTTTAATTACTACGCTAATGCATGAGAGAAGGGTGTACTAGTAATTAGCGAAAATTATCATTTTGTTTTGTATAAACCAGCGCAAAGACACCGGACGGAGCAGAAGAAGAAGACAAACATGGCACTGATGTTCTTCGGCGCTGGTTTCTTCTGCTCCGCCCCGTGTCCTCGCACTGGTTTATACAAAAAATATGCTTTACCAACTCGCCAAAACTGCCGTTCTAGAAAGTATAATTTTGGCATATTTCGCGCAAGTAATAGTCTGAGCTGTGTGAAAGGACAAATAAAAGGCTCGGAGACAGTAAATTAGTTATCTAACACGTGTCTTGCTATTTTCTACCCCATTTTGTTATTAGGCAGACTCAGTGTATTCTTGGTAGCTGCCAGCAAAAGCAGACTTGTACCTCGGCGTTCTGCACTCAACTTGATTACAATGACGCTAAATACTTAGACATGAAAGAAGGGTCTGCCAGAACAAGTTATTTGGCGCAAAATGTTTCTGTGTCTCGCTATTCGTTTAAAGGGAATTCCGTGCCCGAAATCGAAGTCGCTACTGCAACGAAGTTTTCACTCTTGCGTTTCAAAACACTAATCTCCTTTCCTTGCAGAATGCATTTGTCTTTAGCATTAAGCCGTCCATCCATTACATTCGTGCCATGTGGGCCGGTGAGTATGTCTTTGTTTAAATTCCATCGTTAAGATGACTGAGAATACCCTAATGGTTACGAGCATCTCATTGAAATTTACAGCGTAAATTTGAGGATGACAGTACTTCGGATGAATAGTACTTATGATTAAGAGGCGCAGCGAGGGGAGGGGTCTCGATGTCAGAACACCCGCTGGAATTTTCTGTTCGCAGCATTCGGCCTTTTTGTCTATTTTTGTTCATAAGTGGAACTTTTTAAAAGTTACACTTATAAATGAAACCTGCGTGGAACCAAAATAGGAGTGTACTAAAGCACTACCCAACTTCTATTGTCAAAACCTTATGATTTCAAATATAAAAATGTATAAACAAATATACAATGTACGTGCATTCAACTTCACAATGTTCATAGAAAATAAGTATTCATTACTAAGGATGATGATCAAGTAATTGCCAAGAATGAGAGTCCTGCTTCGAGAGGCTTAACATTCGTCCATATTATGGTGGTCCTCGCTCACATCTAGATCACTCTGCAGCGGGAATTATCCGACAAATGTCACAGCTGTTCCTGCTTTTCAGGGTATAGACTGCGTGTCATCTAGACGTTTATATTTTTTTCGGACTATGCCTCTTCAGGCGCTAAGAATCTAACATTTCATACATGGAAATAATTATTAGGCAAACATCTTAAATGTTTCTCATTGGCATGCTGTGTAGCAATCGCTGTCCGTATGTGAAGTGGCATATTATTGCAAAAGCTGCACTTACCTTTCATGTTAAACACTTGTTTGCAAAACAGTATTTGATGAAAAAGATTAAGGTTGCTAGCAACTGTAAAATAATTACTTATTGATTGAGTGGGAACATCGCAGTTGCAGCAATATCGTACCCATTGAATGGTTGTTGCTGAGATCGCCTGATTTCAGGCTACCATAAGTAAGTTGTTAGCGAACAAGTTGTCACAATCAAGAGTAACGTATATTTTAAAGCTGCACAAATACGGTAAATTAAAGCAGTAGCTTTAAAAAGCTATCAAGTAACAGCCTGCCGTAATCATGACCTACTCCTTTTTTCACGGACATTCTGCAGTGAAATAGTAAATTTTTTCTCTTCAGAGCAGCAAATGAAGATGAAAATGCAAATAAAAATGCCGTTCATCTGGCTCATATATTTGCGCACATTCTTTAAGTAAGCGCTTGTCTTAAAGCCTAATATGTTTACAGCAGTGTCGTCAACGAAGCATTCAGACGTTCTGTACGCGAAACAGTTCAGCTCAGCGCAAAACATTCATTTTTACGTGACCAGCATCCTAATAAAAAAAGACTTCTATGTTCCCTTCTGTTGAGATGACATCTCTTTCCGTTATTTTCACCGGTTTTCTTGACAGTGCATCGTTGATACCCAGTTCCCTAGAGGAGGCTTTTTGCATTCCAGACGCGACGTTTATGGAGACGCTTACATCCTCCACTTGCTGGTGCAGGATTCCATAGTGCGGTCGTTCTCTGCAACCCCAATAAAAGGACCTCGTTCTGAAACACCTTTTTTTGTTTGAGTCCTTAACGTCGTAAATTATTTTTGTTTAGGAGCCCACAATATCAGTAGCAAATTCACAACAAAACTTAGCCGTGGAACAAAATACGCGATTTGGGCTAAAAGAAACCATTATGCATTTTAATATAAGCTGCGCCAAACGAAGCAAGGTCAAAAAACGAGACAGGAATGGTGTATAATAACAGGGAATGTTTGCTCAATCCGGTAGGCTCAAGGATTTCATTTAGGTGTGGCAAGAAATACCGGTAATAATTAAATGTTGGGTGATTTACTTAAAATGTTTTAATATGGCGACGTCTATAGCACCGAGCTCCACATGTCTGCTGCTCATAAATCCTATAAGAATGACCTAGAAAGAGATGGCAATCAATCAATTAATTAAGCAGTCAAGAAGTTATTTTTCTTTCGAAAAAATTATGAACGAAGAAAAACTGCTTTGTTTCGAAGCTTGATGAAGCTGCAGACCGTAGCCAGCTTCAGCTTATATAAATGGAAATAACCAATAGGTTGAAAATACAGTTTGAAATCATATGTATGTTAACTTGTAGGCATTATAATTTTAGAAAACAAAATTTATAGAAATGACTCACACCTATAATGAGTGTATGTAACAAGCAGCGCACAAGGAGTATGACAAAAAAACAAAACAGGAAAACTCTTCGTCAGCTAAGGCAAATGAATGAAGCTCAGGGCCAATTAATAAAACTTAGGCACTTCAAGGTATCTATTATGTAGACTGGTAGCAAACTCTGTAGCTTATGTTCTTCTTTTATTCGAGAAGTTTGCCACAAGAAATTATTTGAGAAATGGGGAATGCAATGCAGGAGATAGTTAAAAGAAGGAGTTAAGTCCAGTTTCACTATGGTAGTCACATAGGTAGGCTCTTATAGGTAGGCTCTTATACGCGGTGAGTCTCACAACATTTACAAATACCTCGATGAGATCTGTTCACTTAGTTTGCGCAGCAAAACGGATAAGATATATCCATGCTAGAGCATACATACTGGACTTATTAAAAAATGTAGTGCATTTAGAAGTAATGCTTTCCTTGGAGGGGCTTCGTCAACAGTGTTTAGGTCCTGAAGATTGCATGCTGTATCCTCACGTCGTGTCCCATTTCGCCCCCACCGCCAAGAAGTCAACAGTGTTTTTCTGACATATAGATTGTGGCCAGCTTCCTCCGGCATCGTTGCCTTTTTTGGTTGCTGACCCTACCACCTCCTCTGTCGTTTCTTTTTCGAGACTGACAGTGCGCACGCCTTATACGCACTTCATATATGCTTCATATGATTTCAAGCTGTGTTTTCAACATATTGGCTATTTCCATTTATATGAGCCAAAGCTGGCTACGGTCTGCAACTTCATCAAGCTTCATAGTAAACATTTTGTGATGAAGTGTGACACATCTCGTGGTTGCTGGCACGTGCGGACGAACACTCATGAGCCTATAAATGCGTTCGTCTTAGTAATACGACAACACTTGGTTTTGCGACGAGGTCCTACAGGTGCGTCTTGTTCATCGGATTAAGGTTGTCTTCTCTGTGGTACAAATCAACAACGGATGATTCAACTCTAACTGAAAATATATGATTGCTAGTCTTCATTGTGTACTATATATATATATATATATATATATATATATATATATATATATATATATATATATATATATATATATATATATATATATATATATTTGCGTGTGTGTGTGTGTGTGTGTGTGTGTATATGCGTGCGTGTGTATGTGTGTGTGTGTGTAATTTAAATTGTGTGTGCGTGTGGGTATGTGACCGTTCCTTCGTCAATCAACGCTTTGCTCAATGACACTTTCGTCCAGTCCCTCCGGCTAGAGAAAGCGAAGCTCTTTCGGGCGAAGGGTTGTAACCATTCAATTGCTGGAGCCCATTGGACGGCCGCTTTAAGAATCGAACGGCAATGCTGGGGTAGATTGCCGCAGCGATGGTTTCGTTAGGCCACGCCAGACCGTTTCGTTGTCATTTTGCAAGGAATGACAGACAAGACATCATAATAAAGAACGAGAACATAGAGCAAAAGCTATTTAAAAAAGAATAAAACACAAGGCAGCCGAAGACGTAGCATATGTCGACGCATCGTGCGGAAGGCATAGAGCGGCAGTCTCGGCGGTAGTAGATGGGAGTGGCGTACCCAAAATTGCGGCCTCGATACGCACTCGTGACACGAGCACAGTTGAAGAGGTTGCAACAGCGCTCGCTTGCGTTGACACGAAGGCAATAGTAGCCATTAGCAACAGCAAAACGGCTGTCTGGAATTTCGTAAAGAAAAAGGTTTCGGAGGATGCCAAAAGATTCTCCTTGCTAACCCCCTAATCGAACAATCTCCATCCCATTGATACCTGCACGTACGCACTCTTGACACGAGCACAGCTGAAGAGGTTACAACAGCGCTCTCTTGCCTTGACACGAAGGCAATAGTTCAGTTCAGTTCAGTCGTTCAGTCGTGTCCGACTCTTCGTGACTCTATGGACCATGTCACGCCACGCTTTCCGGTCTCTCACTATCTTCCTAACATCACATAACTTCATCTGCATTGCCTCGAGAATGCCATCTAACCATCGCGTTCGCTGCTTACCCCTTCTCCGGTGACCCTCAACCTTTCCCAACATCAAATCTTTCTCCAGCGACTCCTCTCTTCTCATCAGATGACCAAAATAGCTGAGTTTTAACTTTAGAATTTGACCCTCCAATGAGCAGTCAGGGTTTATGGTCGATAATATCGACTGATTTGATCTTCTGGCAGTCCAAGGAACTCTCAAGAGTCTTCACCAGCACCACAATTCAAACGAGTCAATTCTTCGGCGGTCAGCCTTTTTCACAGTCAACACTCGCATCCATACATCACAACTGGAAAGACCATAGCACGAGTTATACGGATCTTGGTTGGCAGACTAATGTCTCTGCTCTTTACTAGGCGGTCAAGGCTAACCATTGCTCTCTTTCCCAGAACCAGGCGTCTCCTAATTTCATGGCTGCAGTCTCCTTCCGAGGTAATCTTGGAGTCCAAGAAGAGAAAATCTGTCACAGCTTCCACTTCTTGTCCATTGATGCTCAAGGACTTCATTGGGCAAGACGCCATAATCTTTGTCTTTTTAATGTTCAGTTTAAGCCCAAACTTCTCACTCTCTTCTCGTATGCGCATCAGAACTCTCTTGAGTTCCACTTCACTTTCTGCCATTAAAGTGGTATAATCCGCATATCTAAGGTTGTTGATACGTTTTCCAACAATCTTCACTCCAGCTGAAGAATCGTCCAAACCGGCCTTCCTCATGATGCACTCTGCATATAGGTTAAATAGGCAGGGCAACAGTATGCAGCCTTGCCTCACTCTTTTCTCAATCGGAAACCAATCAGTAAGACCATGCCCAGTTCTGACTGTGGCCTCTTGTCCTTCATACAGGTTCCTGAGGAGACAGATGAGGTGAATTGGAACTCCCATCTCCTGGAGAGCTTGCCACAATCTGCAGTGATCTACGCAGTCAAACGCTTTCGCATAATCAATAAAGCAGAAGTAGATATGGGTTTCTGGAACTCTCTTGCTTTTTCCATGATCCAGCGAAGGTTGGCACTTTGGTCTCTAGTTCCTCTGCCCTTGCGAAACCCAGCTTGCACGTCCGGAGGCTCCCGATCCACATACTGCTGCAGCCTACCTTGGAGGATTTTCAACATCACCTTGCTAGCATGCGAAATAAGCGCGATCATGCGGTAGTTGGAACAAACTTTGGCACTGCCTTTCTCTGGAATGGGGATGTAAACTGGCCTCCTCCAATCCTGTGGCCACTGCAGGGGTGTCCAAATCTTCTGACATAATGTATGCAGAATGTTGACAGCGTCATGGTTGAGGTTTTGAAGCAACTCAGCTGGAATGCCATCAATTCCGCCATATTTGTTCTTAGCAAGGCTGGCTAAGGCCCATTCAACTTCACTCTTCAGGATGCCCGGCTCGAGATCAGTAATCACAACCGTCTTATGTTGGGTTTGCACATTCGGGTCCTTCTTGTACAGTTCTTCTGTGTATTCTGCCACCTCTTTATCTCTGAGGCTTCAGTGAGATCCTTGCCTCCTTTGTCCTTTCTCACGCCCAGGTTAGCACAGAAGCTTCATTTGATATCTTTGATTGTCTTATACAGAGCTCTTGTGTTCGTTAATTGGCTGTTGTCCTCAACTGCTTGGCACTGTATGTTCAGGAAGGCATTCTTATCTCTCCTTGCTATTTTCTGAAAATCCGCATTGAGAACCTCGTATCTTTCTCTTTCACCCATAACTTTTGCCATCCTGCTTTTCTCAGCTATTTGCAAAGCCTCTTCAGATAACCAGTTTGCTTTCTTGCATGTCTTTTGCTTTGGAACTACCTTAGTAGCAACTTCTTGTATTATATCACGAACATCTGTCCACATCTCTTCAGGCTCTCTGTCTGCTAGATCTAATTCTTGAAATCAATTCCTCACTTCCACAGCATATTCTAATGGAATTTGATCCAGATCATATCTGAAAGGCCTTCTAGGTTTCTGCGTTTTCCTCAATCGAAGCTTAATTTTGGCAACAAGAAGCTGATGATCGGTGCCACAATCGGCCCAGGCCTTGTTTTTACTGCTTGTATAGCGCTTCTCCATCTCTGCCGGCAAAGAATATAATCGATCTGATTTCTGTACAGACCTTCCGGTGAAGTCCATGTGTACAGGCGCCTCTTGTGTTGTTGAAAATGAGTATTCGCTATGGTGAAGTTGACAAAACCCTACTGGCCTCTGCCCAGCTTCATTTGGCTCACCAAGACCGAACTTGCCTATAATTCCAGATATTTCTTCACGCCCAACCTTAGCATTCCAGTCTCCTATGAGAAAAATGACGTCTGATGATGGGGTGCGGTCTAAAAGGCATTATAGGTCCGCATAAAATCTCTCAATGTCAGCTTCTTCAGCAGTAGTGGTCGGTGCATAGACTTGAATAACTGTTATGTTGAAAGGGTGATCTTGGATCCGAAGTGAAATCATTCGGTCGTTTTTGGCAATAGTAGTCATTAGCAAAAGCAAAACGGCTGTCCGGAATTTGGTTTCGGAGGAGGCCAAAATATTTTCCTTGCTAACCCCCTATTCGAACAATCTCCATCCCATTGATACCTGCACATACGCACCCGTGACACGAGCACAGCTGAAGAGGTTACAACAGCGCTCGCTTGCCTTGACACGAAGGCAATAGTAGGCTGTCTGGAATTTCGTAAAGAAAAAGGTTTCGGAAGAGGCCAAAAGGATTCTCTTTGCTAACCTCCTATTCGAACAATCTCCATTACATTGATACCTGTACATACGCACTCGTGACACGAGCACAGCTGAAGAGGTTGCAACAGCGCTCGCTTGCCTTGACACGAAGGCAGTAGTAGTCATTAGCAACAGCAAAACGGCTGTCCGGAATTTTGTAAAGAAAAAGGTTTCGGAGGAGGCCAAAAGATTCTCCTTGCTAACCCCCTAATCGAACAATCTCCTTCGTATTGATACCTGCGCTTGAATCTGTCCCTGGCAACGAAGCTGCACACTTGATAGCCCGAGATCTTTACCAGCGGGTGGCAATGGAACAGCCTGATTGCAGGGGAATAAAAGATTGTTCGATAACATACAATGAAATCACTGAATTCTACAAATTAAAACGAAATGGCTACCTACCCCCGGATCGTTCTCTCTCTAACAATGAGGCGCGCATTTTGAGCTGGTTTCAAGTCGGAAACTACACCTGCCCGGTCTGGATCTTTCTGACACAGACTGGGGAGGAAGAAGATTCGAAACGCAAACATTGCGGCCAAAAAGGCACACTGGATCACATTATTTAGGAAGGCGACGACTCCTCAGGCGCCGGCATGAACTTTAATTGCAGAGAAGCCTGGGGTGTTTGGCTGCGTCGGAGACCCCGCCGTTCAGCAGTAGGCCATCCGTCTGGCGGCTGAGGCCGTGAAGAACTCCTGTACCTTTACTGGTCCCCCCCCTCCCCTACCCCCTGGCCTGCGTGCCGGGGTCGGGAATCGGAGAGTATCTGTTCGGTGGAAAATAAAAGTTTGCATTGATTCATGCCTCTAACTGTGCAAGCACAGTTGGCAAATAGCAAGACAAACTTTTTTATTGAGCATGTATTTACGTCCCATATTACGCACTGCTTGGCTGCTATTTTGTATGTGATTTTTATGCGCCCTGCCTCACAGCGAATATATGCAACTTTCAATCCAAGGGTTTATGCATTTTTAGTAACCAGTATAATTCCTCGCCTTGTCCTATATATTTTTGTAAGACCGTCGAATTTTCTAATATTCATCAAACTATTAGCTGTCGTGTAGAGCTGCTGACATATGGATGCATCGGGTAAATTACCACATTGATATATAACCAAAATGAATATAAAATTCGTGCTTCCTATTTTCTCTTGATAGCCCTAGCTCATAATGTCGACAAGAGACAACCCTTGTAAAAAAAAGAGAATGCATGATTGAACTCAAATTTTACTGAATATATATGATCGCTATTACTTAATCTGTACAACAGTCCGCGGAAACTTCTATTTGTCATTCACTTCGGCTGCTTATCAAGCGCTTTGGTCCCCTTGCCTCTCTTGTATGTCTTATTGTTAATGCAGACTTTAAATCCATTGATTTATAGCCGAACGTAAAACGCAAATGCCCGAAGTGTTTCACACCAGCTGCAGAAGTGGATGTTCGCCACTTGGTATAGACTTGTACATCGACAAGGGCATCAAGGACACAGAGTCTGCGAAAAGTGGGACTAACCACAACAAGAGAAGAGGACTTCTCTAAATGGCTCGCCGACTACGATAAGAGCGGGAGCCTGCCCGGTTCCTTACGGAAAATAATTTACATGGGTTTCTATAATATGCCTTATGGCAAGCTTGCGTTAAAAAAAAAGAAAAAAAGTAAAATCCACAAAGAATTATTTAGTAAGATTCACCAAGGCTTGGACCCCGACCAGCTACTTGCCGCGTACTTTATGTCGTTTACAGAGAGCGACCTGCAAGTTAACCTCAAGAACTAAGCTTTCAAAAAAAGTGATTGCCCGACAGCCATTTTGTGTCTTCACGGCACGACAAATGTATTGACAGTGCTGTCTCGCTGGGAACGTTTGACTTTTTCTTCATTCATTACGGAACCCATCTTTGTCATTGCTTATAAATGTGCGGTACTCGTCGTCATCCTATTCAGTATAGGTCTATTAAAACAGGGCTACTGCAAACATCTACCCCGTTCCAATGGGGAGCGTGGGGGGAAATTGGTGTGTTCGCATATAAAATTTTGATGCGCTTTGCCGAGAAAGCAAAATGGTTTCAGATTTATTTACTTAGCGTGAAATATTTTCCCTTTTAGGACATGAAAGGGTTGCTGCGACGGTTTCCTAATTTTTCTTTAAACCTACTGCTGTAATAACCCGCTGAAATATTCCAAACCTTTATTTGCCTCCTTTGTTTCTTTTAGCCGCTCTACTATCATGTTCGGAAACTTCTGCTCATTAATCACTATTTTGATTACGGTGCAGGAAGCCAGTATATTATGACACAAATAACATTAAAATTTCCATGCGAAGAAGAATTGAGAAACTATTGCGGTAGTTTTGCTTTTCCATTGATGGCTTTCAACTTATACTATGGGCATTTCGGTTTCTATTAACTCGTGCAGCTGAACAATGGGAGCATTTCTTGACTGGTGTTCGCGCTGCTTAGGGTGACCGCTATGCTTCTTGCTTTTTCGATCCCCTTTTTTGAAAGCTGTTTAGAATGTTCTATTCCTACCGATTCTTTGTGCAGATACAAAGAAAACCGCATTTTTTCTCTGCGATTATGTTGTGCTCTTATTCTAAGCTTCTGCGTATTTTTTCTTAGAATACACTCCTGTGTATTTTGACTCCAAATTCATTCAAGTTCCAGCACAGATTTTCTCAGAATCCACTCCTGTGCATTTCCTAGAAAACTCCAAACTAGCCTTACCCAACGAGGCTGATCAGAGCCACCAGCGTTTCAGAACACAATGCGCAAACGTGCATGCGAAAGAAAAGAACACAATGAAAAAACAAATTATAAAGAATACAGCCGCATCGCCTTTGTTCTACCCTTTCACGTTGCTTTTCTTCTCATCCTTTAATCACTTCTCTTTTTCTTTGTATATCTACGCTTTTGTTGGAGTTCTCATTAATTTGTTTTTGCTTTTTCTCTATGCTTAACTTTTGCCCAAATAGTTTTTCTGGCTGCTCTCCTCCGTTGTTGGTAATTTTTAGAGTGTAATCACTGTTGCTGCCATGCCAAACCTTATAAGGTCAATTGGTTGCAAACAGTTGGTCTTGTAGTCTCGCGCTGTTCAAAAAATATCGCCGTCATCGTTTTCCGAGGTCATTCTTCTGCGCAAACTATGTATTGCGCATGCTCCAGTATCATCTGCGCCTCGCACAGCTGGGCAGCAAAAGAATATTGCCGCGACTTTGTTTCGACCCCGCGTCACAGGCAGTAGCCGAGCCAACTATGATACGTATATATTAAATCTGCGGCCCATTCTCGTGTTGTACAGCAAACATTGCCATATAGAGTTCTAAAGGCACCACCCACTCCCTCATTGCAGCGAACGTCGCCGCCTTCATGATGTTTCATCTGCGCCGCTGTTCCAAGCTTGGAAACGAAAGCAGCAAATGCAGCTGCTACCAATGGCTTACGTTCGTGAAACATGGTTATTTTAGTTCATCTTTCCTCATGGCTTGCTTTCCCTTGGTTTAGCAAAGCCCGAGACTACTGCAAACTGTTTTTGCCAAGTACCGCTGATGATACTGTCTCAGCAGCAGCACTTGAAATAAAAGAAACATTTTTCGCGTAGCGGATTTTCGGAGGCATGTATCGCAGCTTTCAACTTAGATGAGTTGCACGGCTCAAGTTGCACGGCTCAAGCGTTCATCGTAGCCTTCTGGCACTCATGCGTTTTCTAATAATGGAGGTGCATTTTTGAGCAATCTGCAGCTTCCGCCGTTGATATGGTTTTGACAGGGCGAAAGGACCACGGACTATCTGCCCAGAAACAGCTGACGTTCTATAAACTACTGTTCTGCAGTGGTTAGGGCTCTCGAGTATAGTGCCAAAGATACGGGATCGAACCCCGGCCGCGGCGGCCGCTTTTCGATGCAGGCGAAAAGCTAGACGGCCGTTTGCTGTGCGATGTCAATGGACATTAAACACCAGCTTGGCGAAATTTCCGTACCCATCTACTACGGCGTCTCTCATAGCCTGAGTCGCTTTGGGACGATAAACTCCATAAACGAAGCAAAAGAAATCCATAAATACTGTTCGCTCACTTTCCGCTAGCGATATGAAGAAAAAATTATACGTAGATACGAATAGCTTCCTAGGTTCTACATTATTTGCAGCGTACGTGACTGTGAACGTGATAATGGTGGGCTGATACTAAGGAGTCCCTGCTCCCTGCTGGTATTTTCGCATACAGCGGCGTCCCATCTGAGCGTTAAGACCATCCATTGCTCGTATGAGATAGAATACTTCTAGGGAGTGGCAGTTCATCATAGGGTATAGAAAGGAGAAGTGGCGTATTGTACTTTTATCGGTTTAATTACGTGTTTTTTTAATAGTTTAGGTCCGAATAGCGTGTTTTGTCGTTGTGGTGATTGCGTTTCTTTCGATTTGAGTGTGTGCACAAACGGGTCAAGTTTAGTGCCCTGCGTCAACATTGCAGGAATTTATTGTATGTGCAGTCTTGTAGAGCCCAAGGGGCCTACTCCTGAGCCGTGTAGTGGCGCTTAGTTAGCATTAGTGAGGGCCCTTCCCATCGGAGAAGGCCAGGCAAAAAAGTTACCATCAAAAGATTCGGATCATTGGAAATTGTGGAAAAGCACTTGTCTCCCCCTTCGCCGCGACCGATCACCACCATCCCAGCGAGCTTCGTGGCAGCGCCGGCTGGAAGAGGAGATAAATACCTTTGGGGGAGGAGACCAGCGATGGGTCCTCCACGAAGACGTCTACGCGGGTTCCCGCGAGACGACGACAGGGAGGAAGATTCTGGATCCAGCCGGCAACGAGAGCGGTCGTCTCCCGCCGCCTCTTCTGGCAGACGCCGGGGGATAGCGGGTACGGAGTACGCGCGCACACGGGAGAACCCGTTTTGCAGGACCGCCCGTCTTCTGGTTCCCAACGGCGAAGCGACCGGTAAACACCGCACGCTCTCGCCGCCTCCCGCGGCAAACGCCATGGTATGGCTTTGTCCGAAGAATTCGGCGCGCACAGGAGATTCCGACCGCCATATTCACGGCGCGTGCAAATGTCCGCCGCCGAAGTCGCACCCCCATTCCCCAGCCGTTGAGTATAAAATCCTTCTTACGTAACCTTGCCCTTCCAAGGAAAACCTTGTTGATGTATAGCTGGCCGGCATTCTCTGTATTAGTGCAAGTGCAATAAATAGCATTGGAGCATTAACGATGTGTCGTGGCCGTCTTTGTAACTTTGTTCCCCTCCGCGGGTCGCTAGCCAGAACGCTGCATCCGCGGAGCGGAGTGGCGGCGGGGCGATATACCGTCCCCCTCAAACCCCCACAAAATGTATTGCAAGCCGCGCGAAGAGGTCCAGAAGAAGACCTCCTGTGCTCTATACGTTCGACAGAGACTGTGTATGAAAACGCAGATCCCTCTACGCTGCGTCTTTATTATAGTTTATTGTTTCCCGGGTGCTCCGAATTTGCTAACGGATTTAGGTACGCGTACTACCATGAGGTCTCGGACGCAACTGTATATTTGGGGCCAGCACTTAACATCGTAGGGCCTCATGCACGATGCCTTAAGTTCGACTACACTTGAGACTTCCTAGAGCTCTGACAGCTGAATGAATTAAATATACCAAAACAAAAAACTCTACCCTCTGCACATCTTTCAGTTTTTATTGTTTATCTATAATGCGACTTCTTTTTCATGGATCACTGATTTCTCGTGGCGGAGGGGCTTGTGAAGCTCGATGAAGTCGTGAGCTCTGCTGTGTAAGGGCCACCCAAGATAGACAGGCCACAGCAAAGAGTTCTGACAAAATGTTATTCACTGGAGAAGGTAATCGCAACCCACTCCACTATTTCCTGCCAAGAAAACCCTATGGCCAGTCACAATACCATTAATGATAGGGCGCCGGAAGATGAGCCCCCCCCACAGGTTGGAAGGCATCCCACATGTTACAGGGGATGAACAGAGGGCGATTCCTACTAGTTCCAGGGCGAATGAAGCGGCTGGGCTAAAGCCAAAAGGACGCTCAGTTGTGGATGTGTCGGGAAGCGACCGGAAAGTCTGATGCTACAAGGAGATATATCACATAGCAGCATGGAATGTGAGATCTATGAGGCAAGGTGAACTGGATGTCGTCAAGCGATAAATGAACAGATTGAACATTGATATCTTGGGTATCAGCGAGCTCAAGTGGACCGGAATGTGAGAATTTAACTCCGGCGACCATTATGTCTTTTATTGTGGGCACGAATCCAAGAGAAGGAATGTTGTCGCTCTCATAGTAAATAAAAGAATGGGCAAAGCAGTGCTAGAGTATAACCCAAAAACGACCGAATGATTTCAAGTTCGGATCCAAGGTCACCCTTTCAACATAACAGTTATCCAAGTTATGCACCAACCACTACTACTGAAGGAGCTGACGTTGAGAGATTTTATGCTGACCTGCAATGCCTTTGAGACCGCACTCCATCATCAGATGTCTTTTTTTCTCATAGGAGACTGTAATGCTAATGTGGGGAGTGAAGAAATATCCGGAATTACAGGCAAGTTCGGTCTTGGTGAGCCAAATGAAGCTGGGCAGAGGCTAGTCGAGTTTTGTCAAGAAAAGAACCTGACCATAGCGAATACTCATTTTAAACAGCACAAGAGGCGTCTGTACATATGGACTTCACCGGACGGTTTGTACAAGAATAAAATTGATTATATATTTTTTGCCCGCATAGATGGAGAAGCGCTTTACAAGCAGTAAAAACAAGGCCTGGGGCCGATTGTGACACCGATCATCAGCTTCTTGTTGCCAAATTTAAGCTTCTATTGAGGAAAACACAGAAAAATAGAAGGCCTTTCAGGTATGATTTAGATCAAATTCCATCAGAATATGCTGTGGAAGTGGGGAATCGATTTCAAAATTAGATTTAGAACACAGAAGAGAGCCGGAAGAGATGTGGACTGATGTTCATGATATAATACAAGAAGTTGCTACTAAGGTAGTTCCAAAGCAAAAGAAATGCAAGAAAACAAACTGGTTATCTGAAGAGGCTTTGCAAATAGCTGTGGAAAGGAGGCTGGTAAAAATTATGGGGGAAAGAGAAAGATACAAGGTTCTCAAAGGAGAGATAAGAATGCCTTCCTGAAAATAAAGTGCCAAGCAGTTGAGGACAACAGCCAATTGAGTAACACAAGAGCTCTGCATAAGACAATTAGAGATATCAAAGGAAGCTTCTGTGCTAAGCTGGGCGTCATAAAGGACATACGAGGCAGCGACCTCACTGAAGCCTCAGAGATAAATAAGAGTTGTCAGGAATAGACAGAAGATCTGTGGAAGAAGGACCCGGATGTGCAAACCCAACATAAGACGGTTGTGACTACTGATCTCGAGCCGGGCATCTTGAAGCGTGAAGATGACTGGGCCTTAGCCAGCCTTGCTAAGAACAAAGCTAGCGGAATAGATGGCATTCCAGCTGAGTTGCTTCAAAACCTCAACCATGATGCTGTTAACGTTCTGTATACATTATGTCAGCCAATTTGGACACCCCTGCAGTGGCCACAGGATTGGAAGAGTTGAGTTTACATCCCCATTCCAAAGAAAGGCAGTGCCAAAGATTGTTCCAACTACCGCACGATCGCGCTTAATTCGCATGCTAGCAAGGTGATGTTGAAAATCCTCCAAGGTAGGCTGCCACAGTATGTGGATTGGGAGCTTCCAAACGTTCAAGCTGGGTTTCGCAAGAACAGAGAAACTAGACACCAGATTGCAAACGGTTCCGCAAGGACAGAGAAACTAGAGACCAGATTGCCAACCTTCGCTGGGTCGTGGAAAAAGCAAGAGAATTCCAAAAAGCCATCTACTTCTGCTTTATTGATTATGCGAAAGCGTTTGACTGCTTAGATCACAGTAGATTGTGGCGAGCTCTCCAAGAGATGGGAGTTCCAATTCACCTCATCTGTCTCCTAAGGAACCTGTATGAAGGGCAAGAGGCCACAGTCAGAACCGGGCATGGTCTTACTGATTGGTTTCCGATTGAGAAAGGAGTGAGGCAAGGCTGCATACTGTCGTCCTGCCTATTTAACCTATATGCAGAGTGTATCATAAGGAAGGCCGGTCTGGACGAGTCTTCAGCTGGCGTGAAGATTGCTGGAAAACGTATCAACAACCTTAGATATGCGGATGATACTACATTAATGGCAGAAAGTGAAATGGAACTCAAGAGACTTCTGATGCGCGTACAAGAAGACAGTGAGAAGTTTGGGCTTAAACTGAACATTAAAAAGACAAAGATCATGGCGTCTTGTCCTATCAAGTCCTGGAGCATCAAGGGACAAGATGTGGAAGCTGTGACAGATTTTCTCTTCTTGGGCTCCAGGATTACCTCGGAAGGAGACTGCAGCCATGAAATTAGGAGACGCCTGCTTCTGGGAAAGAGAGCAATGGTTAGCCTTGACAGCTTAGTAAAGAGCAGAGACATTAGTCCGCCAACCAAGATCCGTATAACTCGTGCTATGGTCTTTCCAGTTGTGATGTACGGATGCGAGAGTTGGACTGTGAAAAAGGCTTACCGCCGAAGAATTGACGCGTTTGAACTGTGGTGCTGGCGAAGACTCTTGAGAGTTCCTTGGACTGCCAGAAGATCACATCAGTCGATATTGTCGACCATAAACCCTGACTGCTCATTGGAGGGTCAAATTCTAAGTTAAATCTCAGCTGCTTTGGTCATCTGATGAGAAGAGAGGAGTCGCTGGAGAAAGATTTGATGTTGTGAAAGGTTGAGGGTCATTGGAGAAGGAGTAGGCAGTGAGCGCGATGGTTAGATGGCATCCTTGAGGCTCTGCAGATGAAGTTATGGGATGTTATGAAGAGAGTGAGAGACTGGAAAGCGTGGCGTGATATGGTCCATATGGTCACGAAGAGTCGGACACGACTGAACGACTGAACTTAACTGATAATGCGACTTGCAGAATGTCCAACTAGCGCTTACCAAGTATTACACGTTACAACATAGCTTCTTTAAATTACCCGCTGTAAAAATATGTTATGATTCAGTAAAGGACGTGTATTAATCTCCATTTTTTGTTCGCCCACCGAAAAAAACAGGAGGGAATTGGACCTACCAAAGGAAGGAAGCTGAAAAGCAATGTAACTTGTTACAGGCACCCTTTTCTGATTCATAATAGTGCTTCTTTTTCTGTAATATTACCCTACCGCCATTTCAAACCGGAAATCGAGTTAAGATTACCGCGTGTTTCAAAGACAACAAATAAAAAAAAAGAAATTTTGATTATATCACGAAACGGTGCTCGAAATCTCCGTCAACATCCATTGTTTTTGCTAAAGAGAAGACTACTTGTATTAAGAATGTCTACACATTGTTAACATTGCTGTTCTTCATTCGTGTTCATTCCAATATTGTTAGTTTGGTGCCCACTTACCCTCTGTCGCATATTATAATGCCGATAGTAAGTTTATAAAGAATGGCCTCCCTTCTTTATTCAAGGTTTCCTGTTCTACTTCTTGTAGGAGTGCATGTTCACGTAAAGGCGACCACAATAACGCGCTGGCCTATATATCGTTTTAGACTTCAACAATAATCGACGCTTTCCGCGATGACGTCATTACACTGGTATAAATACTCGTGATCAGCTGCTGAGTACTCTGAGTCGATGTTTGAGATATCCTATCTAAAACACTTTAAGGATGATTTTAGTCAAGCTGATGTCATCGTTATTTCTGGCGGCAACGTTCGTGGCGTGGTGAGAACAGACAGTATTGACGAGGATAAGAAAGCTCAGACTTAACTACCTTGCTTAACTGTTTAATGCTCAAGTGAGGTAGAAATAAAAAAAATCTAGTCATCTCCGCTTTATGATGGTTAAGGTAAATAATTTTAAAAGTCACACTTTAAAAGAGACACTTCGATGGGACCTATGCAAATAATTTGCAAGCGAAGCGGGTATAATATCCATGCTAGAACATGAATATTGGTCTGAAAACTAACCCAAATATATTTAGCAACGCTTTTTCTTCAAGGCACCAAACGACATTGCGAAATTTCAGAGCGCTCACATATCGAAAGAGATCAGTGCAAATTTCATTGCTCACCGATTGGGGCTTTTCCGTATTGTGTACTTACAAAATGGCTTTCCTGCTCCTAGTGTTACGGCCGAACTCAGCTGAATTCTTCTGCATCTTTTAAATGCAAACCCAACCTGCAATAAATGCATTATAAATTGTATATGCGTCGTTTTCTAATGCAAGGGGGCGATTTAAACGAGCTTGCAGATTCCCCTCTACTGCCAGTGCGGTATCTGCGACGGTGTAAACGGAAAAGAGCGTCTGAGGCCACCTGTGAAACGAGCCCTCTCTCACTGGCTGTGTCGCCTGTGGCGTATGACGTGCGCAGCTCTGATTTACTCTTCCTCACTCCAGTTTTCGCTCGTGAAGGTGCCGCCACTATGATATTCTTCGTTTCTTTATAAGCACTGCCAAGGATGAAAAGTTAAAAATGCTTCAAAGGGGCTTAGGGTTGCTTTGAGGATGCTTAGTAATAGTGCTAGGTAACCAAATAATTATCTCGCCTGAGGCGATCGCTTGTTCCGGCTACAATTTTGCATTTAGGTCCTCTCCAAGCTTGATTTCACCTTCCGCTCTGTGCTTAGAAATGAGATCAAAAGAAATTTCTTATAGAAAGGAAAGGCGTAGTATCTGTCACAATGTCTCCGTGGATACCTGAACCCAGCCATAATGAGCAGGCGGAAGGCGGGAGTGAAACCAAAGTGAGAGAAAGAGGGTTCGCACCCGTGTACTTAGTTCAGCAGTCGGGCATGTTAACCCCTGAGCCACAGCTGCGGTGCATGTGGCGAACTCTATCATAATTTTAGAGCGAAGCTGTACTAATAGAATGCAGATTTGAAGGTCAGATTATGAATGGAAATGGTCTATGGCGGGCGACTCACCGCCGCCGCAGCCGTGTGCTTCGCATGGCACGGCCACAGCAGCTCCGACCGCCACTCCAGTCGCTTGTTTTCGCCAGTTGTGTCACGTGTTGCACACAGCAGCTCGTCAGGTACATGGTACCCGCCCCAGAGAGCAGGAGGAGGGTAGCGACATTCCCACATATGCACGAACCAGCGCGGAGAGGAGGAGGATTGTTTATGCACTGCGCATGCATGTGCCGCCGCGTAGAACTGACCGACTACAGCGGGAAAGCGTCTGCCAGAATTGCATAGGGTGGTGGTGGTAGTGGTTAGTTTACTGTGATACTAATAAAAAAGGAAATTAAAAAATAGGGCACATAACACTCGTGTGAGGTTCACGACACAGCGATGCTGTCACGTTTGGTCAACGCATATGGTTGCATAAATGCTTCGCTCCATAACGCGGGTTCAGAGCTCGTATCTTCTGCAACTCGTTGACATCCCTCGGAACTCGAATCCTTAACGCGTTATACACAACCTAGATGCGCTGAACGGAAAGCTGGTAATATTCGATGCAATGCTTGGTTGCCTACAGCCAAACCTGTCGCTCCACAATTAGTACAGCAGCGTTGAGACCCTCTAATATTTTTACGGTTCTTGATGCGATAGACCACCTTTTTATTCAGCGCTGTATTATATATTTTAAGCTTAAGTTGGTTTTGTTAGAAAGGAAGGCGCCGTATGTGTATAACTTTTTTTCTATGGGCACTTGCAGTTTATTAGAGCAATGTCACGCCACCTTTTCATTCCGGGATGTTAAAAAAATATTACGTTTTGTTTAAGTTATTTTGGAGGGAATAAAGGCGCAATGTTTCTGTTCACTCAAGGTCATTCGGACCCAGGTGAAAGCTATTGTGGCCCAGCCAGCCAGACAAAATTCGAACTTGAAGCCCATGTAGTAGGCCAGCTCCAAAGTTATGCGTAACTTGTATGTGAGGCAAGGTCTGGCGTTTTATCTGCAAAGGCATTTATTCAAGGTGAAAAGGCGAGGCGACAGTAAACAAAGTGATGTGCACCTATATATGATACGCATTACCAGATCACTTCTAGAAAAAAAAAAAGATGCCCCGAAAGTTTATTATCACTGCAACGTTGAGCACCTGCTCCAGAGATTTATGGGGAGAATGTAACTTTTGAATAATGCACCAGTCGGATTTTTTAAAAGCCAATTCTTTGGCTTTGATAATATCTACCCTAACTTGTAACACAATGAATGTTCAATCAAACGATATTACAAATAGTAATACATTACAAACAAATTTCAAGAAAGAACATTGCCTTGTTTCTTTCATTCGAAGAACTTTAAGTAAAGGAGAGCGCGTTTCACATGATCCCTCTGACTTTTTGTTGACTAAATCGATGTACGCACAGTGCTGCGATCTGTACTCAGCATTCTAAAAAACTAACTGCCGATTTCAGCAGCGCCGGCAAAGTTGCAGGCGAGTGAGTTATTTACTGCGATGGCCCCAAATCTTTTATTATGCAATTATAAACATTTTCACACCATTTTATCGGCAGAGATTGTGCTTACGCTGATTATAGTATACATTAAACTCCTGGCTGGCTTCTAAATACCGGAGTACTTCTATCCATTTATACATTTGTATTATATTAGAGGCGTAAACAACTCTCTATGCGCCATCGAGGCACATAGGTCTTCCGCAATTTTGAACACGCTTTTAAGACAATAAAATTCACCCGCTGTTTTACGGGTGTGTTTAGATTAACGAGAGCAACAAGATGAAATCAGTAACTATAACATTGAGATGAAAGAACGGTTACTGTTTGCAAGAAGTGAGAATGCTTCTCTGCATTGGTTGCGTATGGTGTTTCATGCGTCAATCTCAGGTTTTGCTCCTTCAAGCCTGTGTAGGTTTTGTAGATCTCATATGAAAATTTTTGTAAGCTTCAAGTTTGATCAACTCTATATATGCTTAATAATAACATTTATACTTCAGCATTCACTTCAGGATTCAGGACATATGTGGATTCACTTTATTCACTATAGGCAGGAGCAGCTATGGATAGGTACTGCTTTGTGTTTTGTTCTGAATAGAAAGTAAAACGATGTGGTTGGCCTCAAGTAATTTCTGCAATAATTTTATTTAGGCTGAGGTGTGATTTTAAAGTTTACATACTATGTGGTTGTACATTTTGCGAAAAAGTGCAGTCAAACTGACCTTATCACAGTTAGTATGAGAGTTTTCGCCTAACAATGAGCACCTATGTGTACCATGTTGCAGCTAGACAACAATGCGTTTTAAAATAACCCTCGGCCTTGTTATGTTTGGTTATTGTCGGAGAGACTGACGACACGGACCAGCCCAGTTGTGAACAGAAAAGGAACTAATGTTTATTCAGGATTTGAACTTGGTTTGCTGTACGTAGGTGGCGCTGGCTCTGGAGTTTTGTTAGGATTGAGGCGACCACGTAGAGATGGCGCGACAGGATGAGAAGCCGAGTTGCTGTTGTGCGTATACATAACACGCCCTTCTTTAACGAAAATTGAGAAGGTTGCACACGGAATATCCTGGTTATCTGAAGTCATTGATTGTGCTTGGATAACGTACAGGAGGCTTGATCCTTCTTCCTGATCGAGTAGTATGAGGTGGGTGAGGAGGTGCTTGAAGTGGTTTGGGAGGAAGGACCGGATTTTCTGGGTTCTGTTGAGGAGTGCTTGAATCGATTACCTCGTAGTCTTCCGGCGAAGTTTGGGCAGTAGGACGTTCCGTCGTTCGATGTTGCAGGTGGATTCGATTTCTTACAAAAATGCCTCCGGTGTCTGTTTTCAAGATGTACCTTCTAGGCTCTGGGCCCACATTTACCACGGTGGCTTTTGTCCAGCTGCGGCTATTTCGCAGCCATACGGATTGGCCAGGAACAAGCGGGGGAAGGTTTCTTGTGTGCAGGTCAGCATGCTTGTGTTGTTGTTTCTGCCTTTATTGCAGAAGATTCTGGTGAGCCTCAGTTGGAAAGCTTGGTTTCAAGGCACTGGGTAGTGTTGGTAGGAATGTGCGAAGCTTTCTACCCATCAGGTGCTCAACCAGTGATTTTGCTCTTGGTATTGGTGTGGAGCAGTAGTTGAGGAGCATTACTGCTAGGTCGTTGCCTCCCTCGGCTGCTTTAGTCACCATTGCCTTGATGGTCTGTATTGTTCTTTCCTCTTGATCATTGCTACGGGGGTACAAGGGAGAAGACGGCTGGTGTGTCAAGTCCCAATCACGGAAGAACTTTCTAAGCTCGTCGCTGTCGAAGGGTGGTCCCTGATCAGATACGATTGTCGTAGGAATGCCGAACCTGGCAAATGTTTCCTTCAGTACCTGTATCAGCGATCTTGCTGTGGTTGTCCTCATCTGCCGGACCTCTACATACTTGGAAAAATAATCGACAATCAGCAGGTATGTCTGTCCCTGCAGATGGAAGAAGTCCATGGCAAGTTGTTGCCAAGGTCGATCAGGAAGGGCTCGGTCCAATAGAGGCTGGTTTGGATTGCCAATTTGATGTGATTGACATATGTAGCAGCTCTTGACCAATGTCTCGATGTCCTGATTTAGAGTGTGCTTTTGCGGTGGGCTTGGTGGAGCGTGCGAAGCACATTTGCCTGGCATGCAGCTGGTATAACCAAGCGTTGGCCGTAGCACACGAAGCCTTCCGTTGTGTAGAGCTCGCTTCTCACATGGTAGAATGGTTTGACTTTGTTGTCTACCTGTGCGAGTTTTTGAGGCCATCCTTTTTTGATGTATTTGGCTACTGTTTGAAGAGCCGAATCTCGTGATGTCTCCTCAGCGATCTCGCGAAGTCTGCTAGGAGTTGCTTGAACCAAACTTGCAACGTGAAGTCAAGGGTCGTGATCGGCTGTTTTCATTCTTGTTGACCCATCGGGAGCTCTTGACAAAGCATCTGCAACTGCTAGTTGTTTTCCAGGAACGTAAGTCAGAGTCACGGTGTACCGCTGGAGGCGCAGTAGTAGCCTTTGAAGTCGGAGTGACATTTTGTTCAGGTCCTTAGTCTGCAGGCAAATCAGAGGTTTGTGATGCGACTGTATGGTCACTTCTCATGCGAACGTGTAGTAATGAAATCTTTCACACGCAAACACGACGGCTAGCAGTTCTTTCTCGATTTGCGCATACTGCTTCTGGGTGCCTGTGACAGCTGCTGAAGCGTAGGCCACGCGTCTGCCTTCTTGCAGTAAGCCTGATCCCATTCCGTAGAAGCTGGCGTCCGTAGAAATTGTCACGGGCTTTGATGGATCAAAATAGCAAAGAACGGGTGCCGTAATCAACCTTGACTTCACGAGCTTGACGATGTCGGTATGTTGTTGCGTCCAGTGCCAGTGAACATCCGTCTTCAGTAGTTCACGAAGAGGGCTTGTGAATTCCGAAAAGTTGTGAGTTCCTTGTGAGTTCTAAAACGTCACGGTCTAGTTTGAATGATAGATGGTACCGTTGTAAGGCTGCTTTTTGTGGGCAAGTGATCGCTCCCATGTGGACTATTCGAAGCATCCCACAACTGAAAGATAAATCTGTAGAGCTCATTTTCCCAGAGCTCAGGGAGCAGTATGTGGGTTTTCCTGTTTTAAGGAAGCAGATGTTATTGCACAGAATAAATCCTCTAAAATCTGGCCTCTTGTATCAGGTTTTTCGCTGCCCCAGAAAGAAGAGTGGGCGTTAAAATATCCAGCTACTAAGCAGGTATCCGGCAATTGGTTTAGATGATCTTCAATATAATGTAGTGTTTTTTTCAAGATGTTGCTATATGTAGACATTGCGAATTCTATTTTGAAAGTAAGAATCTAATGCTTTTAACCATGTTTTAGGCCTGTGTTAACCAGTAGCGATTGAGTTTCAACTACGATGGCAACACCGTCCGAGAGCCGGCACGTATGCTCTCGGTCACGGCGAAAGACTATTTTTTGAGGATGTTTGTGTGTTCAGGACTAAAGTTCGCTTCTTGTAAACATAAGCTACTGGTGAGTATGCTGCTAATAAGCCATTTGTTTCTCTTAAGTTATTGAGCTGTTCTCCGCAATTTCATTTTTTTACAAAAATAATATTATTTTATGAGTGAAGCAGGAGACTAGGTTGGTTTGGACCCGTAGATTCAGGGCTTGTCCTTTTTGGCACGTTCCAATGAGTCCCACTGACGTCCAGATGCCGACACAGGACTATCTTGAGTTGTCGTGCCCATCGCATCCTTCGATGCGCTGGGCGACCACTGGCAACGTAGACGAATATTTGATGTAGGCTTCGCCGTCTGAGGAGATGCCTTTGTTTCCGCTGACATGAAAGTTTGCGAAGCCTGTTTTGGGGGTGGCAGAGCAACACCGGCTACATCCACTGGGGTTAAAATGTTACTGCACGTGGATCATTCCACGTGACCAGGGCGGGTGCCGAACTCCGCTGTGATGCTGCACTCTGTCGCGTCACATCGGAGTAAGTTGGATTTTGGACGACGAAAGCTGTTTCCTCACCCCTGCAAATCTAATGTTCTTAGTTACATTTAAGGATATTATCTCCTTTTTTGTTTTCCAGGCTGGGCAAGATCGCGAGTAGGCTGGGTGGTAGCCCTCACAGTTTACACGGAGTTGTGGCTTGGTTTGAAAGTCGTCCATGTCATGTTCGCTGGAAGTGCATTTCGTATACGTGAGTCCAGTTCTGCAGTTCTGAGAGCTGCTGCCATAACTTTGAGAACTGCAGCAGCGGCGTGGATTTCGGATGTAATGTCTGAGCTGCACTTTCGTGTACCCTATTTCGACTGAGTCGGAAAGAGTGATCAAAGCAAAGTCAAGACGATGTGTTTGGCTTGGATCGCGTTGTTGTTTCTCCTGATTTTAGTACAATAAACAAGAATAACATTTTGAGCATTCAGGCCTTCAAATGGTTCCTCCTCATTCAGATAATTAAGGCCATTATTCCTATAAAGGTGTTCAGTGACCGGTGGGGGTTGATTGTGTAGTGTCTCGAAATGATGTAATGGCTGCTAGATTTTCATATTGGTGGTAATAGTGCACTTCTAAGAGGTGGTGACGTCACCATTTGGAAGTATTTTGATTTTGCAACACAAGCCTATCGCACTGAGCGAGTGGTAGTCACAAGAACGGAGGCACTTGTCGAGAAGTTTTTCTTGGTGCTCAGATTGGATTACATGGAAACGTAGGAAGGTCTTTACATTCATGGAAAATACTTTCTTCAGTTGACGAAAGTTTATTTTTTGTTCAGTTGTAGTGCCAGCCAGCCACCATGGAGTCAAACAAAGTGACGTGACAGAGTTTTGCAAGAAAACCTTGGCCACGCCAGCTGTGCACCAACCTAATATTTGGCTATCTAGGGTAGTTACTCCACACAAGGTTGACCCTAACATCCTGGAAGAAGAAAGAATTCACGAAGAAAGAAGGAGACAGGACAGCTATAGGATAGAATATATGAAAGCGAAAGATGTAGAGGAGGAGAGGAAAATGTGGATGCCGTTTTCCCCCGTGTGGGCTGGCCGGAGGAGCCGTCTATGGGAAGCGTGTGCTAATCGAGAGCTTCACGTAATCCCTGACTCACAAGCGGCGCGTCGGCTCCTTCTTGCAGGCAGAATACCTACAAAATTAGCTCGCTTCACAATTAACCCATTGGCTACAAATTCACTGCTCAAGAATCAGATCAATTTAGTCCCGGGGTACTCCGGGTTGGAAGGTAATGAGGTCGCGGATAGGCTAGCTCGAGGTCACACAAACCGAGCGGCCACCATCCCCGATCTCACAACTCGCATTCCTGTCCCCGCGGATTACGGCGCACGACTTAAGTACCTAGGAGTACAACGTATGATTTAACCCCCTCCGCACAAGTGGCTAATGCACAGAAAACGTGGGAATGGAGACAGCTCCAAACCAACACTTACCCAACCTACACCACAACAGCGTCATTTTCCCAGAACACCACACAGACGTATGCACTTGGTGCAACGGCCAGCCTACCGCCTACCACGTCACATGGGGGTGCACGGGCCCCAAACCTATAGACATAAACATACACCATTCGGAGGCGCTTTGGGAGGCAACTCTGCTATGCTCTGATCTAGCGACCCAGCGTAGGCTGGTAACTCAGCCAAGAACGGCAGCCCAGGCCACTGGGGTCTTGAAATTAAGACTCCACTCACTGCCCCCCTCCTCCCCTTTTTTCTTTCTTTTTATTTTTTCTTTTTTTTTTAAATAAAGTTTTCGTTCTCTCTCCCAATTTCCCCAGACACGGTGATGCCACCCATGGCCAAGCCGAGGTCCTCGGGGTCCATGTTGCCGCACAGTGCACGCAAACATCTGCTTTAACAAATGCTTCCTGCACAGACGTCATAATTAGAAGAAAAGGGAAGTTACTTTGTGCAAGGAAAACAGCATGAAATGTAGGCAAATATTTTTCATTAGTCTCTCAGAGGCATTTATTGTAGACAGCTCACTGGGTGGAAGTCCAGCAAGTTCCTGGTCCAGTGTGAATGCCCTCGTTGTATCGGCTACTAACGCATCCGCAGCCATCGGGGCAACCAGTGCTCGTCATGTCATCGTTCACGGTGCACTGTTGAGAAATAAAAAAAATAGTAAAGCATAACTTTGAACAATCATTCAGAAGGTTTTTTTTTTTTTCGAATATGCGAAAATTCCCATCATGAGAGCCTGCAAAAAGGCTCTCATGAAAACGACTGGCTCATCAGCAGCCGACCCTGAACAACAAATTTGATTTAGAGCTTTAGATCTTTTGAGCTCGTTGCTCATGCTGTGGCGGTTATTAGGTCAACTACAGACAAGGCGATCTGCTATAAAGGGTGACATAGCAGTGCGGAAAACGTAGTCACATTTCAAGCTATCCTGTAAAGGCGTTTTGTTTCAGAACGCGCGAAGCGTACGATAACAACCCCGATTAAATTGGCAAAGTGATTTGAGGTTTTGTAGAGGCAGTGTTTACTCTGTGATAATAAATACTTTTTGTTTTCTCATCAGAGCTTACGGTTTCGAGTTCACTTTAGGTATTCTTAACCGTCCCTCGAGTTTTTCTTCGGGTAGGTGCTTCACTCTCCATACAGCTACAATTACGATCAATGGCACTGCAGCTCTCCTACACGTCCCCTACAGGTAAAGGTGTCTGCCCCTCAGTACTCAGCAATATATCACAAGGTTTCTGTGAAGTTATTTTGGCTTTTTCGTTGAAAGACTGGTCTGTTGAATTGAATGCGTATAAAGAAAATTAATCAACACTTACTATACTATGCTGCATATGACAGTGAAAGCGCTGGGCTCGTTTTGCACAGCATACCTGAAAACTGCCGTCGCTGTGGTTACTTCATTTTAAAAAACTCAAAGACTGTCGAAGTTAATCCTCCTTTTCATCCAATATACTCCCTTCACTTTTTCATCCACTACATCGCTTGTGTCCATCAGGACATAAAGTTGCGGTAACATTCGATCTCTGAAAAATAAAATGTTTTCTAAGTGGATTTAGTCCACTTTACTAAGGTCGGAAGCGAAGGTTCTCAACGACGATTCGAACTCGATGGCAGAAATTCCTGAATGCATGTTACGGGGCACTCATTTTCAGCGAACGAATTTTTTTCATTCCGTAAATCTGGAGAGATAGAAAGAAAGCACATAGCTTCACAATTCCTAATGTACCATTGCGGACAAAAGTAAACGGAACACGCAATTTCCTTCTAAAATTTTCACACATTGCATACATAAAACTGGCTGTCGTGGTATATGAGATCCGGTAGTACAACCCATTACCCGTTCACTTGGACAAATATTGTTTTCTTTTCTTCAATGCAGTAGGCGTGACTCATTTGAACAGAAAAGCTTGCTCCGTTTACTTATGTTCAAACCTGTAGATTCACTAATAAAAGGTCATGGCAGGCTTGCGTTCAAAACAAGATAAAAGGTCACAGTCACACAATAAGATCGGGCGCCAGAAGTGTATGAATGTACGGCGGGCGTGGATGTTCATTAGCTGGGCGTCCCTCGCAGAATCAGTAGTTTGGAGAAGTTGACCCTATAACGCAATATCATTGTTGATGGCAATTCACCTGTGCTATAAACATTGTAGACAGAAGGCCCGTCCAACATACTTAGGCTTTTTTCCTACCTTGCTTCGATTTTAGAGCACGATCTGTTCTGAAGGGAACACCTTATTTGGGGAAGCTCGCACTTATTAGGTGGACTATGATAGTGTTTGGGCTATTGGTGACAATGCTGTGGCTCTTCTCATAGAAACATATGTACGCGTTGCAGGATACGTAGCATTTGACGTGTGGATGTGCTCACGCGATGGGGGAACAAGTGCGTAAAAACGACATCTGGACCTATTCTGATACCATTTGCAATGATTAGGAGTGATATAATTACTCGAGGTCCCTTCATTTTGTCATTTTTGAACCCAGCACAGCAAGAAATAGAAAAGTGAAACGCTCGCCTAAGCTTCACCTCAAAACAAGATGTTGTAGGGTGTGTTCGTTTGCTTCATCTAGGCAGCGGCTAAGTACTTTACTTGTGTTATTTAGCATTTTAATTTTTACGCTTTGTATTTCATTCAAACTTTTTTGTTTCGATTCTTTTATCTTATTTTGTTTATTCATGCAGTTTTAGAGAATTTTAGTTAGTAATAATTAAAAAAATTATTATGACTCTAGCATTCATCACTCATTAATTACGTAGCACTCATCGATAAGCTACCGACCGCCATTATTCCTGCCACGTTTGGAAGGCTTGGGACAACTCCCAAACCAATTCAGAGCCGAAACTGAAGTACGTCGACGGCTTTTCGACAGAGCTGTATAGGCATAGCGCAAAAAATATTATTCCTATTAACGCACAAATCCCTAGAGAAATGTTAACAAATTTGATTTTTCGCCGAATCGCACCAAACTAGACGCTTCACTCATGTTATCTTTATTAAGAGTAATTAACCTTGAATTAAAATATATGTGCGCCACTTAATAATTCTTTCTGAAGCTATCATTTTTCCTTTAACTTCAAAGTATGTAAATGCTTGTAGGATTATCGTTCCTTGCCCTTATTCCACACCCTGATATCACTTGGGGACCTTAGGGTAGCGCTCAAAAGATCGTTCTCTGAATGAACACGGAAATCCTAAAGTTGTACCGTCGCCTTTCTTGGGAATGTTGTGAACAGATGTAGAGAAAGGGAGATTTACTGAAGTCAGTGGCGCAAAGTTTTCTGCTTTTAAATTTAAAACCGTTTAGTTACATCAATATTGTTACTAAACTGCTTGTTTTGACACAGAAGCGCTGCATTAAAGGTTCTACTTTTAACCAAGCATGTCTGCAGTCATTGTCAGATGATCCGCGCTGTCGCGCAAGGAAACTACAACTACTCACATTTCCTGAGCACTGCCTTATCTCATCTCGGCCGTAAGGTTGAGGCACTGCATCCGTCCCTTCAATTCTGCAAAGTAATGTTGGGGTATCAATGAGAACAGCACTTGATGTCAGTGATAACTAACATCTAACAGTACAATAAAACGGAGAGTTGAGATAAAAGTAAAGCTGTGGAGATTATTCATATGGGCGCAGCAAGTCTATCTTTCTGGGAAGTCTTATTGCAAGGCCTCTGTAAGCTATATTAAGGTAAGGTTATGACCACGTTTGCGAGAACGGTCTAAAATTCTATCCCGCAGTTTTAAAATGTTTTCTTCACTTACAACCAAGGAGCAACAAAAACTGCCATAGAAATCAAACGAGATACGTTGTTTTATCAATGTGAGGCAGCTTTGGAGTATTGCATGATATTTTTCTGAAAATATTGGTACAAATAATATAAGAATCAGAAACGATTGAAGCGTTTGCTTCTAAAATTTGTCTTGTGTTAATAGCGAGTGATAAAAACGCTCGTAGAGAAATGAATTCGATGCATACTGTAATTCAAAAATCAATAACCTTCAAGTCACCGAAGGGAGGATCTTAAGATATACTGATTATCATGTTGGGGTAGGGAAACGTCTGAATCTTTATCCGCCAAACCTACTTCCCATAATTCCTTCAAATGTTAGGATATATACATGAGAAAATTTAGATATGTAAAAATATTTAATTCATACTCACAATGCCACGATTATAGTGGCAATGAGGGCGAATGACAGAATCTTAACAAGAGTCATGTTCAAACACAGCAGACTTTCTGCTCTGAAGATTTGGTGCTCTGGACGCCTGCTCGATCCAATTTATACCACTTCGCTTACGTCATTCGTGATTGTGACTGATCTTTTGAAACCATTTGCAATGCTTTCCTTAAAATTAACTTAAAAAAAAATAAGAAAATTAGCTTCTAGAACGTCTGTTAGTTTGACGAAAAAATAGGTATATTTTACGTAAAAGCACAACGTGCGTCACAGCCTATGTGAAAATGGGGAAGAACAGTAAAGTGCGGCACGTCGAAACCAATTATAAAGCGTAGAAACAAAAAATAACAATAACGTCAAGGTGTTTGAATCCTTTAGTATGTAAAGAAAAGCACTTAGCACCTTTGAAGAGGTCGTGCACCAGCGTTGCCAGCAGGTTTGTTAGCGCACTGTGTATTCCAGGAACGTACACCGCACTGAAGAATGCCATAATGAATTGCTGACACCGGTTGTTATCTGGTGGCATCGCTGTGTTTCATATTCAGTCTATGTTTTGTCTCAATATAAAGGAAATGCGTTTACATACTAGATAATGTTTTTATATTTTTGTCTTAAAAATCGCATTTCCCCCAAGAAATATCTTCGCTAGAACTGAGTATGTTATAGAGGGCGAATAACAAACAATATCGCAGAAAATCGTAGCAGTCGCGCTTTTCTCTTTGTTAATTTGTGTTAGGAAATAATAAAACAACAATTTGCGCTTATTCTTCGTGTAGCACTTGCCTGATTTTTTAAATGCTTCTGATAAAAATTTCTTGCTATTAAATTTTAATCCTTACTGCACTAGGTACACAATTAATATACATATTTGTTAATATGCAGTGATTTCTAGATAATAGTCTCAAGTTACTTTTCACTCTTCCGTTTTGAATAATTGCTTCTTTAAAAGGATTAACATGGGCTGCGGCGCGAAAACAACGATGATAAACACAAGGCAGTTGAAGAAAGCATACCGTCGGTAACGACCATGGATGTTCCGTGCGCGAATACACTGTAACAACGTTTGTAGGTTTAAACTAATGGTGTAAAATGTGCTAATTATATATTGGACTCAGCCACTTCATATTTTACTTAAAGACATTTTTTTTAGCAGTGGCTTAATGTATTTCTATTGGCAGTTGATTGTATCAATTCGACAATAAACTTGGCAATATAGTTTTCTACTTTTTTGTACTCGCACTGCATCTATGACTTAATGTGTTCCCATGCGCTTCACCGCAGTGATTTAATAAAACTGCATGATATTGATGCAAACTATAGTCGACGACGAAGCGGAGACAATCAGTGGCTAGTTGATGTAGACGATGAAGTGGTTGCTGGTTGGCGTAGACGACGAAATTGGTTGCCGGGAACCTCCCTCAGACCGCTCATCGGACCGCTCTCGGACTTCGGCAGTCCTCTAGGCTCAGGGCGTTGCCTGGACGTTTGGCGCAATGCCCGTTACAGTCTGCCAGGCTGCTGACATCTCGGTTGCACTGCCGGGCCCGTTGTTGGAGCGTCGTTTCCATGGTCGTTGCCTCCGCGAGGAATTCAGGTACGCGGTGGACTGCGAACGAGGCCCGCAAACAGCTCCTGCTTAACTCCACGCAAGAGGTGGCGAAGCTTCTTCTCCTCTGTCATACTGGGGCATGCGCGCTAGAAAGGACGGGTCATGTCTTCACAGAACATGCGTACACTTTCATTTGGCCGCTGGTTTCTGGACTGAAGTGCAGCTTCAGCTTTCTCGCGGCGGTCGGCGTTGGGGAAGGTGGTCAGAAGTTCACGCAAAACGCTTGCCAGGTGGTAAGGGCGCCCTCATGGTTTTCGAAGCACGTACGCGCAGACTCTTCTAGGGCAAAATAAACATTATTGAGCTTACGCTCGTCACTCCAGCCGTTGTACCGAGCCACTCGCTCGAAGGTCGCCAGCCAATCCTCAGCGTCTTCGAAGACGTCGCCGTGAAACGACGGTGGTGTTCGTGGCGGGTGGCAGAGGATCGGAGCTGAGAGCCTGGGATCAGTGGCTATGTCGAGGTGGCTCGAGAGTTGCAGCTGCGTGATCCTCGTAGGGGTGGAAAGGGGCCCAATCTCAGGCGACTGTCCGCGGACGCGGCGACTGAGTCGCTGGTGGACCGGAGTCAGATCCGTCGTGAAGCGTGTAAACTTGGGAAAACGCACCCAGCACCTCCACCAGACTGTAGCAGGTATTGCGCCAAACGTCCAGGCAACGCCCTGAGCCTAGAGGACTGCCGACATCAGAAAGCGGTCCGAGGAGCGGTCTGAGCACGGTTCCCGGTAACCAACTCCGTCGTCTACGCCAACAAGCAACCACTTCATCGTCTACACCAACCAGCCGCTGATTCTCTCCGCTTCGTGTCGACTATGGTTTGTATCAATATAAGAAGGTTTCCGATATGTTCAAATGATGAATATACAAGCTTATTAAAGAAAAAAAAAACAACTTCCACGAGATACATCTGCTTTCTTTACCACGATAACGCGCTATGCACTATATATATATATATATATATATATATATATATATATATATATATTGTGGAAGAAGGCTAGGTCAAGACGGCGAGGTCGTGGCGGCAAGGGCAGCGAAGCCTTGTCTAGCGTTTTTAATCCGATCAACAACCCAGGCACGCGCCGGAGCCGGCGCCGCGGGTCGATGATGATGGTATGTACAAATGAAAGGTCTACAGAAGGCTCACAATATATATATAAATATATATATATATATATATATATATATATATATATATATATATATATATATATATATATATATATATATATATTATATATATATATATATATATATATATAATGTCACGCACCTTCGCAGAACATCGACGGAAGATGAACATGAACGGTCGGGTAGATCGGTGAAGAAAACGAAAAGCAAGGACAGATGGACGTTTGTACGCTTTGCCTTCGTCCTGTTTGGACCGATCCCTGTAAATCCCCCCCCCCCCCCCCCATGCGATGCGTACAAAGCACGTAACATCTTGGTGGAGGTGCAGGGCAAAATCTGAAATTTTTTTTAACCTCGGGCCCCATCCTCCGCCACTGCTGCCCATCAGCTCCAATTGAAGTAACACTGACGCAAGTGGTATCGGTATCGGCGCTGTACACACACAACGCCATGGACGTCTTCAGCACGTAATAGCGTATGCCAGCCGCTCGTTGAGTAAATGTGAAAGAAATTACACGGTTACGGAGCAAGAATGTCTCACCGTTGTTTTCGCTGTACAGCGCTTTCGTTCCTATCTGTACGGGAATGCTTTCATCATCGTGACCGAACACCATTCCCTTTGCTGGCTCGTGAGTCTTCGTGACCCCTGTGGGCGGCTCGCTCGATGGGCTTTACGCCTACAAGAGTTTAATTTTACTGTGCTGCATAAAAGCGGCCATAAACACTGAGATGCTGATTGTCTTTCGCATTTGCCGCTTCAAACGACTGATGACGATGCAGAAATCTTCGTTGAATATTTGGCTCCAGTTTCAGAAACCTTCCCCGATCTCCGAGTTTTCCTAATCGAGCAACGCAACGACCAAACATTAACCTCTCAGTTTGATTCCGCCAACGATCCCTTGAAGAACACATTTAACATTCACGAAAGAGTGCTTTATAAGAATTTCGCCTCTTGGGGAGCACGCATGCTTCTTGTCGTTCCGGAAAGCCTGCGCATCACAGTTCTAGAAATGATCCATGATGACGCCACGTCTGGTCACCTGGGAGTGGCCCGAACACTCTACCGCACACAGCAGCGATTTTACTGGCCGAAGATGCGTTCAACAATTGAGCGATATGTAGCCGGCTGTGTGCAATGCCAGCGCTTTAAGCTGTCGACTTCAAGTCCACATGGAGAACTGCGGCCAGTCACACCTCCAACAGCCCCGTTTGAGCAAGTTGGCATTAACCTTCTTGGACCTTTTCCACGGCCCTCTAAAGGAAAGCGATTTATTCTTGTGTGATTTGATTATTTAACCCGCTAATGTGAAACAGCCGCGATACCATTTGCTACTGCGTTTGAAGTATCTAATTTCTTACTTCGATTCGTCATTCTTCGGCACGGCCCTCCTTACTGACCGTGGACTCCGATTCACAGCGGACATTGTCGAAGAACTTCTTCGCCTCAGCGCCTGCAGTTTTCGCCACTGCACGCCATATGATCCCCAAACGAACGGTGGGGTAGAACGAACTAATAGGACGCTCACCACTATGTTGGCTATCTACGTCGCTGCAGATCATAAGGACTGGTATGGCGTTCTACCGTTCATTACTCATGCATACAACACAGCGCAACATGAGACAGCAGGCTACAGTCCCTTCTATCTTCTCTATGCTCGCACGCCGCGCTGTGTCCTCGATACCATACTGCCATTTTTCATTCATGACGAACCTTCTCTTGCTACCACACTCTGCAGAGCTGAAGATGCTCGCCAGCTGGCGCGAGTTCGAATTTTCTCTTCACAAGAATGTTCTAAGAATCGGTACGACGTCCGACGCCAACAAGTTTTTTATGTTCCTGGCGACTATGTGTGGTTATGAACACCTCTCCATAAGCGCGGCCTTTGTCAAAAACTGCTGTCTAACTACACCGGACCGTTTGTTGTGTTAGAGCGCATCAGTGATCTGAATTATGGTATAGCACGCATAACTGCGAATGGTTGACGGTCACGGCAGTCTCAGGTGATGCATGTAGCCCGCCTCAAGCGATTTCATTCCAGAGGTTCTCTGTAACTCGCCCGACGGGCTTCGTCTGCGAGGAGGGAAATGTCACGCGCCTTCGCAGAACGTCAACGGAAGATATAGAAGAACGGTCGAGTAGATCGGTGAAGAAAAAGAAGAGCAAGGGCAGAGGGACGTTTGTACGCTTCGCCGCCGTCCTGTGTGGGCCGATCCCTGTAAATAAACCACCCCGTGCGTACAAAGCACGCAACAATATATATATATATATATATATATATATATATATATATATATATATATATATATATATATATATATATGTGTATATATATACATATCTTAACTTATATGTATTATTTATATACCGCGATAGCGTTAAAGACACCGAGCGCGGAAAATCCTGCACCGGGGTTAAATTTGCCAAAACTTGACAATAAAGAAAAAAAGCGTTGAAGGTATGAGCGAAAAACTGCCAGCATGGCAGTTTTGGCACCATGGCAGCATGGCAGCATGGCTGACGTGGTGGTGTTACTGTACGCAGGGTTGTTTTGACATTACGTTGAGCAGGAGCTACCAACTCGGATCATTTATTTCATATGGGAGGATGATATCAGAATCAGCCTGCTGGGAATTAAGGAGCTTTAAATTTATTTATTTATTTATTTTTATTTATTTTCAATACTCTCAAGACCCGGAGGCATTACAGAGAGGAGGGGCATACAAAATCAGCCGTAGTCTTCTTAAAATTTTCGACATCAGTGACAGCAATGATGAAGACAGGGAGGGGGTTCCAGTCATTCGCAGTTCGATGAATAAAGGAAATCAAACAAAGTCTGGTTCGGCAGTGCGGGATCCGTATACCTTGAGGCTGTGATCAATGCGTGAGGATATATAAGAAGAATGAAGAATTACCTGATCTTTGAGAAAGGATTAGTATAATAAATTCGATGAAAAAGACATGAACGAAAATATTTACGACGCAGAGAAAGCACAGGAATACCAAGGATTGATTTTATTCCAGGTACGCTAGCAGTTCGCGAAAAATTAGAAACAATACAGCAGGCGGCGCGGTTCTGAACGGACTCTAAACTGTTAATTAAAGCTACTTGATTAGGATCCCAAATAGAGCATGCATATTCTATGGTGGGTCTTATTAACCTCCTATACAAATGAAGTTAACGGAACTGTCTGCAGCTGTGAAATGGCGGCGTAAGAAGCCTAGTGTGCGGTTAGCCTGGTTAGATATATTGTTGACGTGCATTTTCCAAGAGAGATTATGTGTTACGTGAGCGTCGAGATATTTGTATGATGAAACAGGTGATAACGAAGTGGAATTAAGAAAATAGCGAGTGGTGTTATCATGAGTTCGGTTAAAAACACGCATGGATTTGCATTTAGTAGTGTTAAGCTTCATAAGCCAGTCGCTGCACCATGAAGAAATTGTATCCAAGTCTGACTGCAAACATGCTTCATTAATGGGATTATTAATCATGCGATAAAGAACACAGTCATCTGCAAAAAGTTTAATGTGGGAAGAAACATTGTTAGGAAGATCGTTAATATAAAAGAAACAAGAGAGGATATAACACAGAACTTTGATGTACTCCAGAAGTTACAGAAATTACAGGCGAGTCATAACCATTTACTTTGACATATTGGCTACGGTTAGAAAGAAAACATTTAATCCAGCCCAATACCTGATTGTCAATACTCAGAGCACTGAGCTTAATTAGTAGTAGGTCTTGCGAAACAGAGTCAAAAGCCTTAGCAAAATCTAAACAAATACCGTCCACAACAAAGTTAGCATCCAGAGCTCGAAAAAGATGATTGGTGAAAGAGAGGAGTTGCGTTTCACACGAGAAAAGTCTTCGGAAGCCATGTTGGTATGAACTAAACAAGTTTTTATATTAGAGAAAAGAAACAAGGTGAGAGTAAATTATGTGCTCAAGAAGTTTGTAGGGTAAGCTGGTTAGTGAAATGGGCCTATAGTTTAGTGCTGAAACAGTGTTACCTGATTTATGTAAAGGAACCACCTTCGCCACCTTTCAATCATTGGGCATGGAACAACCCTGCAATGACTGCATAAATATTTCACAAAGAACTAGACAGCGCAGACACTGTCGCGCTGGTTGTTTAAAATCAGTGCCTTATATCCGTGGGCTGGTAGCCTGCGCTATCGCGTCATGCTATCTCAAGGCGGAGCTTAAGTGTCCTCTATAATTTGTAAAGCTGCGCATGCGCCGCTTTTATAAATGTCATGCTCCTGCCGGCACTAAGGGGCAGACAATATGGAAATATACAAATAAAATTGCATACTTGCAAGCTCAGTACGCTCACAAAATGGGACTAGAACGGCACATGGGATTTCTTCGTAAGGTTGAAATGTGACAACCGTTGCTGCGGGCAATATTGCCTGTACTTTCCTTTAATTTCGGCCATGCTATCACAGCTGGATATAGAACAATCCTGCATGAAAACCAAAAGTAAGCTATGTTTTTTAACGGTGGTCTTTAGAAATTCGCAAACTCCTGGGCTAACGCCCAGCCATGAATTGCGATTTGTCTACGACAAATTTCATACTTTCACGTTTAAAGAAACGTTAACTTCAGTTGACCTATATGAACGAACATGATGTATTTTTCACCACATTTATAGCTACCAATTCGTTTTCAATGCATTGTCGTTTGTTTCCACATGTTTTATTTCTTACTGGTAGGTGTACCAAAAAATAACACACAAGCATAATGATGCACACTGCTTTCTGGGTGAATGAGCTCCTTATGCGATCGCATAAAAGCACACTGAAATTTACTAAGATGTTATGATAACATGATAAAAAACAAATAATCACCGCATTATTGGTATTGTGCGGTTATGAGCCTTTCTCGAACAAGTCCGTAAAAAGAAAAAAAGAAACTCGAGTTTGGCAATCTAAGCAACAAGTGTTTTGGTGAGAGTGCGACCATGTACCAGCCCCATGGTACGGGCCGAAGGCGTCCACTTAAAGTACTCCGTGTGTATGTCCGCAGTGGCGAGCCCAAGCTTCCGCTCTTAGTAGGCATCTGCCCCCGTGGTCCTCCTGTGTCGTTGTGCCCCCGAAAGAGAGCACACGTGGAGTTATCTTCACGGTGTTGCGATATGCACGGGCGCTTTCGTATGTACTGGGTGACGGAGATGTAGTCGAGAAAGGAAGCGTCGACACGACGGCGTTTCAGACAGTCTGGTATATCAGCTAATCAAATGTGACTCTCACTGCTCATAAACGTGTATACCATCCCCAGGTCAAGTAGGCGATGGTTGGAGATGTTGATCGGGGGGTCGAGCGCACGCTTTTATCTCTTACGGAAAATAACTTGCATTCTCGTCATCCCGCCACGGTGGCACAATGGCTAACACGCCGGACTACTGCGCCGGAGTACCCTGGTTCAAACCCAACCACCGACGGCTGTGTTTCAATCGAGGCGAAACGAAGAGACGTCCGTGTGTTTTGCGGTGTCAGTGCCCGTTAAAGACCCCAAGGTCATCGAAATTGCTCCCTGGCCCTTCACCGAGGCTCCTCTTTCCACATTCACTCCCACCTTCATCCTTTCACTTACTGCGCTGTCAGCTACGTGTCTACAGAAGGAAGTGTGACAGGTGCTTGTTAGCGCTAAAAAACCCCTACATCAAGTGTGACAGGCGCTGAAATTCCTTTCCTCTGAACAAATTATTATTATTAAACGATTCGATCTCATGCAAGACTGCTGCAATCGCCTTGTATATTCTGACTTAGCTGAGTTTAGCCACTGCAAATTTTTAAGGCTAAAATCTTTCTGGGCTCATACTGAGTCGGCAGAAAATAAACGCCAATCGTGGCCGGCAGAGGTGACCTTACGGAATGTCCGCTTATAAAGACAGATTAAAGAAAGAAATATGATTCACATGGAGATATTGATTAATAGAGGTTAGAGATTGGTAGAATCATAATGCCTAATGATGACCTGTAATGACCCATATGTTTATTGACGACTTGTAACGAATAAATTGATTAGAAATGATTAAAACGCATAGTACCCAGTCGAAAAAAACTACAGATCCTTGTCAAAAATACGACAAAATATTCTGTAGTTCTGTCGTAAACGTCAGATTTTCTTAGTTCTGTAGTACTTTTCTGTAATTCTGTAGTTTTTCTGTAGTATATTTCTGTTGCCTGTAGTTCTGTACTACTTTTCTGTTGTAACTACAGAAATTTCTGATGCTACTACAGAACGTTCAGTTGTCACAACAAGTTTCCTGTCAAAAATCACCCAGAAATTCTGTCCTAACAACGGAAATTTTTCTGTAGGTTTTTCCGACTGGTTAATGCTTAGAAATGACTAAAATTCCATACTAATGACCTACTAATGTCTTGTAATGACAATATGTCTAAAAAAATTGCAATACAAATATGTTTAATGACAACTTGTAACGAATACAATTTGTTAGTTATGAGTAGTAATGAATAAAATGTACATATTGTAATGACCAATATGTCTAACGGCAACTAGAAACGCCTAGAATTATTTAAAAATGACTAAAATAGCTAGTTTTGAGCATTAATGTCAAAATGACTATGACTTGTAGTAATATTATTAAGTAGTAATGACCAAAGTATCTAAAGACGAATTGTAACAAATACATTTGATTACGAATGACTAAATATGCTTAGTATTTTCTAGTCTGGTTGCTCGGTTTGGGCCGGAGTTCACCTTCTTTTCAGCCCATTGCCATTGAGAGCAAAGCCCAGCACACGTCTCCTGCTTTGTACTTAATCGCCTTTCATTCAGTGTTACACACTGGTCGTGTGCCTAGTCAAAAGCTTTGAAACGAAACGGCGACATATGAAGCGCTCACGCTTGCAGGCTAATGCATGCACTGGCAAAATGATAAGCGCTCCCATTCAAGTATGTGTGATGGCTTTCGTGGTTTCCTTAAAGCAAAACCTCTTCGTGACTCAACAGGGGCCAGCATGTGTGGTGGCCTTCTGCGTTTTGTTACGGCGGAAGCCTTTCTTGGCTCTTCATTAGCGTGCGCAGAAAGGGACTGTCCGCCAAATGAGGGACCAAGTCAGGACCTTTAACAAAAAATCGTCATCCACTGGGAATCGAACTCCTACCGCTCCGATCAGCAGCTGAACGCACTAACTACGCCACGCCGGGCATGTATGAAACGTATCTTAATGTTCCTTGCCTATCGTTCCTGCCATCTCCATGTCAAAATTTGATACAGTTTGTGATAATGATAATGATGATAATTGCCACGATAATGACGCTGCATTTAGTGTTAATGATAACTATGGTAGAGTAATGACAAAGAATGAATTTGGTTGATGATGATATAGTAGGGCTAGTGATGATGATGGTGGTGCTGGTGGTGGTGATGTTAGTAAGGATGAAAATGACGATGCATGCATTTATTGAAATCAGTTTTGTAAACTGGCTTCCGCCATTCCTGCGAAAAGCTGACTTAGGTGGACTCTCCTAAATCTTTAGTTTAGTTGGCAACAAATGATGTATGGGGGTGTCGGCCCAGAGCAAAACGAAATTGAAAGGAGTTTAGGTTTAATGTGGGCAGGCTATCTGAAAGCAGACATCGCGCTTCTCCTTTCGCTGTCTGATGTGAGACGAAAACAACCACTTTTCATGCGCACAGGTTTCTGCACTTGGGCGCGCCCCAAGTGGCAAACTTATTAAAAGGTCGGGACAGGCACGAGCTTTGTGAGAGACCATTAGTTTCAGTCGATGACTTCCCCTTCCCTATCCTTCAACCTCAACACCATTTTCTTTTCTTATAATAATTGCCCACATTATAAATATTTTTTTTTTCTGCGCTAGTCTTCCCTCATACTCACCTCACCAAGTAAATTCCTCATGACGTGAGGACACCCACATCAGTGCTCGCCCTCATAAGGGTGCGCATGTCTGCTGATAGGATATTCTTTGTGTGTGTTTTGTTTGCACTAGGCTATATATAGCGGTCGAATGCATTACGGAAGCGGCGGAATTCAGAAGCGAGAAATTCTCCAAGGTATGAGGCTGCATGGGTGAATGCAGTATATTAGGGAGAAATTGGTCGGTAATATATAAAAGTTTTCTAATTGACTAGCGTCATGTGATTGTTCTTTTTCCTGGTTTTAAATATAATAAATAAATGTAAACTCTATGTTTAACGACAAAAGTGACATTCCCTAAAAACGGAGCTTGGCTAATTAGTAAAGGTCAGAAATAAAGGCATGCACGTCCATGGTTGTTCGTATTCTTGGTTTCGTGAATGTGAAATGTGGATTTAATAGATGGTTTGAACGTCTAGCGCTGCCAGTAATTCGGGCACAGCAGGGTCGAATTGCCAGCCGCAGGGCACAGCTTCAGCACGAGAGATGGGCGCCGGAGACAAGCGATGGTTATGGCGATGCCGCAGCGTTTTCCGTTCTTTGTCTTCTTTATATTTCCCCCACGTTAAGAAGTCGCCATCCTGGCGATTCAGGGAGAAGAGACAACCAGAGGGTTGTAATATGGCTTGAGGCGGCTAACGTGGACAATCTCGCGGCCGCGACGGCGGTGGTCAGAAGAAGGGGTGACTGGCTCGATGACATAGTTCACAGGGGATGTGCGTTCCAAGACGCGATGAGGTCCGTGGTATTTGGTGTCTAGTTTGTTGGTGGCAGGAACGCATAGCCAAACGAAGCTGTCGGCCAGGAACGTGGGAGCAGGGATATCGGTATCATGCTGATCTTTGCAATAGCCTTGAGTGTTGGAGGTAAACGTGCGAGCTAGCTGACGGCATTCCTCAGCCTTCTGTACAATATCTGACAAAGCACTGTACTAAGAGGCATCTGGATGGTATGGCAAAATTGTGTCCCGCACCTCAACCAAGTGAAATGTGGATTTAATAGATGGTTTGAACGTCTAGCGCTGCCAATAATTCGGGCACAGCAGGGTCGAATTGCCAGCCGGAGGGCACAGCGTCACCACGAGAGATGGGCGCCGGAGACAAGCGATGGTGATGGCGATGCCGCAGCGTTTTCCGTTCTTGGTCTTCTTTACAAATCAAATATATAGCAACCTCTTGTCGTTAAATGCTACCTTTATTTCTATCCGCTTCGATAATTGTCTTTGGCGCGCTCCCAGAAGATGCAAAGAAACAAAAGTCCAGAGAAGAGTAATAATTTCTGCTTTCTTTTAGCTATATTTTTTTATTTTAAAACTATCTAAAACTCTTCACATTGTTATAAGTTTTCTTCATCGTGTCATTGCCCATTGTATAAAAAGGTGAAGTTCATATGCACACACCTCTGCGCAAGGCAAGTTTGCACATCTGTTTTGTGGAAGCGCTGCACCTAACGGTGATTTCATTGTTTCAGCTGAATTTCTCATCCTTTACCGCGCTAATAACGTGTTTTTGACATCATCGTTAGGTGAGTATTGCCAGCGGGGGGTTAACACGTCTGCTGTATAGTAGCAATTACACAGTCAAGTTCCAGCTTCATCCACTTGATCAACGCGAACTTCCTAACATCGTCCAAATTTGTGCATTCCTGCTTCACTTGGCTTTCTTTGTAATATAGTCTGTTAACCTTAACGACCATCACTTCTTTGTCCATTTTTTCCCCTTGATGTTTAAAATATTATTAACTGACATTTATTTTTGAGCCTCTCTGTTCGCTGCCTTTATCCGGATTACTTGCTTTTTTTCCCCATTCATTAGCTATCTGCACTCTCCTCAAATCAGGCTAAATGCATTTCGCTAGCCTCCACTTTTCTTCCACATAGGTGAGTACCAGTAAGAAATAGTTCTTTTATGCATTCCTCTCAGAGATAATAATTGTGGCCTTAGAGGACCTGGCAAGAGGGCTGGAATTTATTCTGATTCCCCCAGGTATTTCCTTCCGTAGTGCGGATCAGACGTCACAGTCTGTCCAAAGTAGACGTATTTACCTATCAATTTTAGCACTTTCCTCGCTACCATTAGCTGCAGTTTCCTTTTAAAGTTTTTGAGCCTTTCTTTACTTCCTTTACTTCCGCAGTGCAAAATAATGGAACAACCCACACCAACTGCTCTATTTAATGAACATTATCAGGTGTTTAGTGCTTTGAACACTAATATTCAACTGGCTACTAGAGACCAAGGCGCACAAACTGATAAGTTTACTGGGAACGGAAAACACACCGCAGAATCTTGCATATGCACAATGCATGTGTGTGTGTGTGTGTGTGTGTGTGTGTGTGTGTGTGTGTGTGTGTGTGTGTGTGTGTGTGTGTGTGTGTGTGTGTGTGTGTGTGTGTGTGTGTGTGTGTGTGTGTGTGTGTGTGTGTGTGTGTGTGTGTGTGTGTGTGTGTGTGTGTGTGTGTGTGTGTGTGTGTGTGTGTGTGTGTGTGTGTGTGTGTGTGTGTGTGTGTGTGTGTGTGTGTGTGTGTGTGTGTGTGTGTGTGTGTGTGTGTGTGTGTGTGTGTGTGTGTGTGTGTGTGTGTGTGTGTGTGTGTGTGTGTGTGTGTGTGTGTGTGTGTGTGTGTGTGTGTGTGTGTGTGTGTGTGTGTGTGTGTGTGTGTGTGTGTGTGTGTGCGTGCGTGCGTGCATGCGTGCGTGCGTGTGCGTGTTGAGAGAGATCGGTAAAGAAGAATCGAGGGAGGACTGGGTATTTTTATCACCATGACCATAAAGCCGGGCTATACCCACTGCAGGGCGACTGCATCCCCTATATTTCTCCAATTAGTCAATTAGATATATGGAGTTTGATGGCGCTTAAGCTAATACGGCTATTTTGAAGCAAACACATTTTTCGTCACCATTACACCATTTGCTAACCTAACGGAAAGCAGAGCCTGAAAGCTGCTCCGCTTATTTCGGCCACAAAAAGTTAGAGTCGAAAAGTAAGAGTCGACTTTAAAAATTTGTTAAAGGCCCACTGTCCACCCTCCGGTCGAAATTATTTTCTTCACCGGTGACTGTGAGACTTCGCCCCTAGAACGCAAGGTCGCAAAATGTTTTTGAAAAGAGTAACTTAATAACGCAGTTACAGCCACCGCAATCACCCGATTCTGTCATGCCTCTCTCCTTCCATTCCCTCGCAAAGGTTTTTCACTCTCCTGCCCGAGGTCGTCTAGCCTCCGCAATACAAATTCCCCTTACTCCTCCGCGTTTGGCGGGAGGTGGGGCGTGGCTCTCCGCGAGCGCGAAAAAAAGAAAAAGAAACGGTCGAGGGAGCGCGCGCCGCTGGATTCAGCCTGGCCGTGGCGAGGGAAAAGCGCGCTGCGAGCGGTAGACACCCATCCTTCTCCCGTCAGTCAGCGAGACGGACCAATTGACGTCGTTCCCGGTACGTACGTCATTATCGTGGCCCGTCGAGCCAGCGCAGGAAACGGGGAATCTGGCATCCCGGAGGAGAGCATGAGATAGCTTTGAATTGTATTTTCGATGCTTTGCGGCGCGCGTGTCACTGTAGCATTTTGCACAGACTATCTCCGGTACCTGATCGAAACACTGGGCTCCTTTGCTTAAAAGGGCCTTCCCTGGACAGTGGCCCTTTAAAATAGCGTATGTCCATCCGTGTTCTGTACCATGCTGTTATTTCTGCTCCAGTGTGGAGAATGTGCTCTAACTTTTTTTTTATCTTGTAGGCGTTTTCTGTGATGCTTATTTGTTAGGGTATTACATTTTTTTAACTTGTCTCAATCAGCGCTATCCGTAGAAAAGGGGCAAGCAGACATTAAGAGCATGCAAATTGTGCATAGGCTCTATAGTTTCGCAAATAAAGGTAAGAAGTTATTTAAGCTGTGATCTCTGCTTCACCCTTTGCAATAAGTTTAGACGACTGAGTGAACAGCCACCACTTTTTTTAAAATTTCCGCAATTCTTTTCTGGGGCCTGCATGCTTTATAAGATGCGAAAAGGGCCAACGGAGGCAGCAAAGCAGGCATCCTTTCTTTTGTGTAGCCAAGGAAACCTTGACTCTGTGGCATATAAATTTCTTAGAGCACGCTGGAGCCTTGAAGGAAAAAGTATCGGAGTAGCGCCTAATATGACCTGTCGTTCTCCCACTGCAGCTTGATACCTACATACGCTATTCGATTAATGAAGTATAGTAATTTATGCCTGCTCGTTCATTACAAAAAAAAAGAAAGCTGCGGAAGCAAACCGGCAAGGACCGAGAGGGGAGAAAATCAAACGTGGATGTCATCCCCACGGGAGGAAAGACTTGCGTCAAAACGAGCCTTCGATAACACTTTTGGAGAAGGAACCACTCTATCTCAAATCCAAAGAATCCTAATCTTTTACCAGAGCGCTTTTCCGTTTTATTGTAGTTACTTTTATTGTTATTTAACACCTGTTTATATTGGAATTTTTAAAGAAAGTGCTTTTCAATTGGTAGTCAGCGAGTTTGCCTTTATTCTGTCGTCGTTCTGTTTGCACTGCTTTGGTATTTTCTTTTCAGCTTGCTTCACCACGCGTCGGGGGATAAATCACTGGCAGGTTTTCATAGCTTCAAGCGAAAAGTTTCTTTCGAGTAATCGTTACTCTGCTACCTAGTTCCCGCAACATGGAAGCCTCAATAAACTGAAACTAATGCCATGTTTTGGAGATTGCCGTGTCGCGGCTTCCCTGCCCTTCCTATGGCGCTCGAACCTGTAATTGTCTGTAGCCGTCACATGTTTTCGCGCGCTTTTTCACAAATTCTGCTGTCTATCAACTATATTACGGCCATAAGCACTGCAAGACAATTGATGTATTGCTAAATAATACCTAAGTGGCTCTGTCAGTGGCCGCGATAAATACTAAACTTAACTCACTATATCTACTCTACTTTTGTTTTGAAAGAGGAAAATACAAATCTTGCTATTTCTGATTTCCGCGTGCCAAACAAGCAAGCGCTGATAATATGTGCAGAAGACGTGTCGCACACACTGTCATGCGGAAAGCCTATCTTGGCCAATCTGGCAGATGTGTCAACGACCAGTTGAGGAAGCATGAAAGAAATTTAGAGGACGACGAGGATGTGAACATGGTTAAGCATTGCATGTCTTGCCAGGAATCTTCGCCGCATTTTGATGGTGCCAGAATTCTAGGCAAAAGCAAAGATCAAACTGCACATGAACTGCAGGAAGCTTACTATATAAAGAAAAGTGGCGATTATTGTGTAAACGGCGCTTCAATTCAGTTGTACAAAATAGAATATCACCTTTTCGCTGCCAGTCGATAAGAATTGCCATCACACCCTCTTCCAACGTGTGCAACAAACCAACCATCTCCAAATCAAACAATTTATCATTGTTGCACTGTAATATCCAGAGTGCGAACAAAAACTTTGATTCACTTTTAGCAATGATAATTCGAAGGCTTGTTCAAAATGGTATAATGGCACTGTCAGAAACCAGCCTGAAAAAAAAAATGAATTCATGAACATGCCTAGTTATAGATTTCTATCACTTCCAACAAAAGATGGCAGGAGAGGCAGAGGTTTGATGCTTTAGATATCAACGTCCCTGGAATACAAAAAAAAAAATAGAGCAACATACAGTAACAAAGAAAGGAGAATATAAGATGATATCTGTTCAAATGAAAGCAGGCGTCATAATTGGGGTAATATGCAGACCACCGAACTCACGGCTATCCACATTCATGCTAAAAATTGGAAGAAACCTTAGACGAATTTTTAAATACAGAGAAAAAGGTAATAATAACTGGTGATTTTAATATTGACATAAGCGATCAAAAGAGTGGTGACTACCAAAGTCTAATGTAGTCCTACGACTTCAAAAATTATATCAATGATCCGACAAGAATAACACCCATGTCGTCTACCAGAATCAATCATTTTCTCTCCAACTTCGAAAAGAATCAAATGAAGGCTGATGTATTAACAGAGTCTATAGCTGATCATTTTTCCATGATTATATCTGTAGACCTCGGTGCTCTAAGCTTCGCTAAAACAAACACCAGAAAGTTACTGAGATGAGATCACGAAAACACCAAAGCGTTGCTCCGAAAAAAAGAACCCTTCAGTAACTCTTGACGATGATATTCATGTGGTATATGAAGTTTTCCTCGCTGATAAAATCAAGCTGTGTTAGCTATAAATGTAATACCCGGCGGTCAAGGCACTTTACCATCCCAATCCGTCCTAGGATGACTGATTCAATTTTGCAAGTTATAAAAAGTCAATAACATTGCCATAATGAATTGAAGCAAAATAGAAATAACGACTACTCTAAAGTGCAATGCAGAATTACCCGACACCTATCACTCTCACTGATGCACAAACTCAAAACCAATACTACAACAAACTTTCTGCAAAAGCACATGGTAATTCTAAATTGCACTACTACAATTACACGATATCAGAAAGTCGGAAGAAGCTGCCAAATCTGGATGCTTATTGGAAGAGGAAGGTAGAATACAGCCTTCCAGTGCCCTTGGATGTCGAGTGGTAATGCGACACCTAGCCTACGCAGGCATTTGTCATACGGCTTGGTTAAAGAGGTTCTTTTTATGTCGGATGGTTGCCTACATTATCGCCTCTTAACCTTAAAGGAGGATCTTAAGTATCCCCTTATATTTTTTGAATAGACAGAAAACCAACCATTTCTGGACCGAGAATTGAAGATATATCTATTGAATGCAGTCAATAAATAAAAACTTTCGATGTATTCTGGGACATGCCTTGTTTCCCCACTGGAGTACCACATGCAGACTCCTGAAAGTTTTTATCACGTGCATTGACAACTCAACAAACAAGGAACAAGCCAAGAAACTTTAATTAAGAAACGTTCAGGCACTTATGTTTTTACTTATAAGCATGCAGAAATGACGCACGTTGTGCTACCTGTCCCCATAAATTCATGGCACTTTGTCAGCTGCCATAGGAATCAATTGCTTTTAATTTTCTTATGACCCACTTCTCTAACACGTTCCATGTAAGGTTCATCTGGCGGATGATAATGTGAGCTAAACAGTTTCTGAGATTGATTTGTCAAATCAGCTATAATGTGTTAGCTTGGATTGCCGCCCCTGTGTCAGTTGCAAAAGAAGCGATCTTAGATTGTTTGATTTAGATGCGATCGTACGCAGCTTTACCAAAGGAAGAACTATTGTCTGGCGAGCAGGGCTTTTTAAACGGCCAGCTCATCATGTACTGATAAGTGGAATTACGATGCGCCCCTATCTTCACATATAACTTCAAATTGAGACTGCGTGGACATCAACTTTTTATCATACGGGCCGAGCCTCCACCATGGACATCGTACATTTGTGGGTTTAAATGTGCTCACCAGTGTCATGGCTGACGCACGTCGCGCCGAGAATTTTTGTGCTGGGCATCTCGCAGGTTACAAAGCAAGCACTTCGATATTTATTCGAAATTTTCGGGGTGCATTCTTTTTTCTAGACGTCATTCACACGGAGGAAGTTGTCAGTGCTTTCTGATGTTTATAGGGGCCTTGCGCTGGAGTTTTGGATAGGGTGGCGCCGCATCGTGACGGCAAAGAAACATCTGACTGGGTAGTACAACTGCGGCTCTGCCTGTACTGCAGCACGTATCTCACAAGCTTTCTACATCGACTCGCGCTCATTTCTGCCCTTTGGTGAGCGTGAAAAGACTCCTCATGTATCATGGAAAACATTATGAACCGGCAGTAGCCTAAGAATAAAAGAGAAGCTGCGCTGCCTTCTGGCGAAATATTCAAAGCATGAGGCATCGATTTTGCCGTGTACCCTTCCTCCACGAAACATTGTCACCGCCGCTGTATTGCCGCTTGCCTCATAGGGTTCCACGAACAAGTTAATTCGGCTCTACTGTTCTCTTTCATAGCCGCAAAAAAAGGGGGTTACATTTTTATTGGCACGGCCCGGGCGATCAGGTTTATGCACGTTCTGGTGCAAGAGAAACGCCTTCCGTCCTGCGCTGGCCGCTCCGCCAGCTCAGGCTAAAATTATATGTAGAATACAGCCAGCTATGCGCGCATTTAGTTGTGATCGCGATAGAAATCGTCCTTTATGCTTCTGTTTTCTGCAGCCACTCAAGCATAAAAATTGCACGTACTTCAAGCAACGAGAAGTGAGGACGCCAACTAGAGCTCACTTAAAACGTTTGCTATCTCAATGAAAGCAGCCATACACTTTTAAGAGAAAACTTTTACCAACAGACGGCTTTTAGCGCAGATTTAAAACTACTAATAAGCCGACAATAGTATTTCAATCATTATGTACCGCGCGTTCCTGACATGGCAGTGCGCTTCTAATGTGCGATGCCCCCATTGCGCCAAGAGACAAAGGCTCTGGCTAGAGAACTGCAAGCACATAAGTTAAATGTGATTGCCAGTTTAGCAGTAGAACGAGATCAACGAGCCTTCAGTGATATCTGTATACCTACCGACGAACACAGAAACTCGTGCCGCAGCAAAATTCGGACATTTATACAGTCCCAGCTATAGCTTTCTGTGTGACTTTCCAGTACGTGGACTCAGTATTTCCAAACATTACGAGCGTGACTTATCGACTAAACTAATTAGCTTACAACTTACAAGCGTATACGATCAACTTACAAGTTCAGGGACATGGATGCTTTGAGCGTAATCGCCAGCGGCCCATGCACGCGTCCTGCGCAAGGTGGCTATCGGAAAGACTGTGCTCAGAAGGGCTATTTACGCTGCCTATCCCCGTTGCGGTTTCGTGTATTCACGAGCGTAAGCTTAGTTGCATGCAAAGCTTTCGAACAACTCCACGAATTCGCACGACGTCCGTCTGGTTATATAGAATGGCAGCATGCCGAGACTTCGTCTCCGATTTCTGCACGTAGTATAATGCCTGACATTGGTTTATTTGTTGTCTTTTCCACATCGTAACAACCGTCAAAGCATCTTCAGTGCCTTAACTTATTTATAATTCGCACATGCTACAAATTAAAGCAGCGGATCCATAGCGACTGCATGTATTCTGATGCAGACGCCGGGAATTTTTACTACCCAGCAGACGTGACTTTTAGAGGGGGCTTTAAGCACCGTTTTTGTGGCGCCTCCTGGGCAGTACAAGTCTCCCATATGGCAAGGGAAGCGTTTCTTTAAAGCTGGTTAGGTACATCATTTCTCCTGATTCTATTTTCTTTTACATTTTGATTCTGCTGTCATTTAAGATACTAGTACTTACTGAGAAAATATTCTTAGAATTTTTAAGTACAGCTTCATCTGTTAGGTAAATCCGAGTATCGTCGTCTGTGCAGCAAGACTATAAGAGCGCACGCCAGCTGAGACGGAGAAGAGGAACGTAAAGGGTAGTCACGTACGCCGCGCACGAAACAGAGAGAAGGACGATGGCAGCGGTATCCCAGCAGATACGCCTCCTCAGAGAGGAGCACGAGGACAGTTGCCACACTGCGCACGCGCGCGCCTCCGAAGAGGGCTCCAACAGATGCGCACTCCGCCGCCGTGGACGGGTTTCGAAGAGGAAGAGGCACCCTAAGTGAAGAAGAAGGCGTGTCAAAGCCTCCTGGACACTTCAGTGCTGAGTGCTATTTCACTGATGTCATGCACCTTGACTGAGTGGAGTGGGAGAGCGTCTTCCAGCATCTGATGCGCCGGTCAAAAAGTAGGTTCGGCATAAAACGCCGGCGAACTTTGATGCGTTCAACTGAACGCTGGTTATGTTCGATGCAACACCTGGTTACAGTCCACCAAAGCTCCCGGCTGCTATCACTCGACATTTGGTTCAGCAACGTTAAACCCCTCTAATTTTTATTTTACCTGGCCTTTTCATAGCCCTTCGAGGCAAAGTTAAATCTTCTTCAAATAGAAGTCTGTGCTGAATGAAAATTGGTTTATTTGTTACTGAAATTATTTTTTCTCATCTAAACGCCATTCACATTAGTTGAAACAAGCATCTAAAAGCTCTGTGGTGACTGGTTAGATGTGAGTGATGCTGTTACGTCCTGGAAATCCAGGGCAAGTCTCTTGACAATACCGCAAGGTGGTTACGAAAGAGGCTGGTTTTGGTGACAGCCCTATTTATGTTTCTATTTACTTATACACAATATATTTTGTGATGTTCAGCCGCCCAGTTGCAGATTTTTTTTTTATATATTATTACATGAGATAAAGCTTGGCGCAATTCTGTTAGTTGGTTGAAACACAACTTGTGCAAGGGGTGCCAATTCTTAAATGCCTAGAAAAGCGTAGTGTCGAAAGGTGTGCTCAAAATCAATACAAAAGGAATAAACATTGAAAAAGCGTGTTTAGGAAAATGCCGTTTATTGTGCTAACAGGGCAGGTTAGCTGGGATCGCTTACGACGTAGTCGTGTAGCAGTGGCCGGGACCAGTGTAAATCTGGGCGTTGAATCTATCGCTAATGCACGCACAGCCATCTTGGCATCTTCGGTTAGGGTCGGTCACGCCATTCTCAAATATGTAGCACTGTTAAAAAAGGGATAAAAATGTAGAAGGAACGTTTTGTCGTCAGAAGAGAATTTTTTCGGGTTATGTTCTACAATGTGAATTCGAACAAGGGACCCAGAATATTCACTAAGGGGTTGAAGGTGGCATAGCGGAATAAACAGGAGGCTGTCTGTGTAAGCACGAATTTTCAGTAGAAACAATGCCTAAAAGTGCACCGAAAATTGGGTATCCTTCTTTCTGCAGAAAAATATGTTTTTCTTGTCACGTGGAATCGGAAAGTCCGCAACAATATTTGCAAACAGTGCAAAACGATGTACACAACGTGGTATATGGCGTGTTGTCAATTACCAGAATTTTCGTGGCTTTGCTAAAAGAAGACATATTTGTTGCAACTTAAATTGTAGATGTATAACTTAAAATATTCCCAGTGCATGATTAGTGAGAATCACATAAGGTTTAAATTTACACATAGCAAGTGACCGAGCCGCTCGAGTGGCACTTCAACTCAAAATGGAACGGAATAATGGAAATGGAACTGCAGCCGCGTAGTTGCTTGTACTGACACCATTCGAACTGCGCTGTCTATGACAGGCGTAAAGGGCAGTCAGTATGACAGGTCGGGTAACAAACAAAGCGCCTGAAAAAATTATAGGGAACACAAATTCCGCCTTCAAGGGCATCGCACGATAGCGCAAAGAACCTGTCTGCAGATCCACCTACGGTTTCTCTTTAGTTTACATGTAGTATCTACGCGCTTAATTACAAATCCCTGAATTTTTCCTTGGAATAGCTCATGCATCCTCGTGAGCATATATAAGCCCTGCGGTGGTGTGGAGTAGAGGTTAGGGCGCTCGACTGCTGTGCCCGAGGAGAGCAAATCTGTGATGCGGCAGCCACTTTTCGACGCTGGCGACAAGCAGGGCGCCCGTGAGTTGTGCGATATCAGTGAACGCTAAAGAACCCCAGGTGGTCAAAATTCCGAACTCTAATGAGGAAAATGCGTCGCTACCTCCTCCAAACTTCGTGATGACATCAGATCTCTTTAAATCACAAAATGCATCCTAGTGTGAGGGCTCTGACATTTAAAACCTGTTATGATGTGTCAGAGCGGTGGCCGTGATTTTCCTCCCATAGCGGCAACAACGGCGAATTTCCTTTAGAAAAGGGGCGCTTAATAATGACATTAAGACTGAGGTGAGCCTCAATCTCCGACATCAAAGGAGTTACGCGACACCGTTATTTGCTCCGATTCACCCGCTCTCTTTGCTCGTGGATTATGGTTCGCGGACGTGCACTTTGCTGCTCGCCTAATAAGTAATCCTTTTTGTTATGACTCTATATTCCACATATATTCATTAGCATTTATTCCTGTGATGCCAAATTATATGAGCAACCAACCGATGTTTAAATAAAGCAAGGAGTTAACCGAGCCGTATAGACGTGTTTGTGTGGTATAGAAGTTTAACTCTGGATCCAAAGGAACAAGTGGGCTGGATTCGATTACCATCTTCCCTCGCATCTCAAAGAACAAGCTCTAGTTTGCAGCGCCTACCAATTCCAGGATTTCATGTGGTCTCGTTACGTCATGGTACCAGACTATCAATGAATGCACTGCTTTTTCACCTGCCAGCTATAGGCTAGCCATAACCATGAACGTGAGTTTTCGCTCACAACGCTAACGTCGACAACCGACGGACGTCGACCCTGCATCTTCCTGGAAGGGGGGCCTTAAAATCTATCAGCTTAAAATAATGCGGACGCTTTATTATTCCCTACATTAATGAGAAACGGTTAACGGCTTTGCGAAAAATCCGGCGTTGTGAGAGAATAATTGCCGGCATGGCTATGACAGTTGGCAGTTGGCACGTTATATGGCCTAGCTCTGATTAGTCAAATAGATGTATTATTTAAAAAGGGCAGATGAGATCAAAAAGTAAGAAACAGCAGCGAACTGTGATCGCTCAAATGATATGGTAAGGTGGGATAGGAATCAGACCTTTAGGGCTCATGGATGCCGAGTTACACGCACTCCTCAGCCACGCTGGCAAGTTCGTAGACGCGGTTAAAGCGGTGCTTTATATCCATGTCAACTGATCGTCTAAACGTGGTAGATGGATAACGTGGCAGCTTCCCAATGTTTGGTAATAGGGATGTGTGAGGCACAAATTAAGAGTCTGGTGCTTAAGTCAGCAGAGAGTACATATACGAGAACGAGAAATCGCAAGGGAAGACTTTGACGCTATCGTGTTCGTCGTACCCTTAAATGTATAGTTTAATTAAGTGGCTGCCATACTCTTGTAGCATTGATCTTCGCAGTGCATTGGTTTAACAATTACACTGCCACGGCTATCTGTGACAATATTATTCACCCAGAGCAATTGTTTGCCGCCCGGACTGCCTTAAGAGTAATATCCGATTCTATATTTGGAGTACTCACGTGATGTTCCTTGAACCACTCTCCTCCCTATCCTTTGTGTTGCGATAATATGGTGACACGCAGGTGTTCTAGTATTATTACATTTAATAATGGTTAAAGCTCGGTACTTTTATTGACTGCATGTGAATAAACAGTGTTTTAAAACGTTTGCTACCGCGCCATATGTGCAGCTGGAAACGAAGCAGGTATTAGAATGTAAGCGTTTTTAAAACTGATATTGAGATATGCATAGACCATCACAGCTTAACAAACGAATGAGCGTGCGGCGCAGGATCTATTAGCTTCATGCCACGAAATATGCCCAGTCGTAAAGAATATCTCGCGTTGTCGGTCAAGAACCACGGCCGCGGCTGTGACAGGTATTACTTGGCAGATGTATTAGATGCCCAGGTACTGACTGGTCGCTGGCTCGTCGGACATGACGAGTCTACAGAACATCGCAGGAGCTAACTCTGGCTCCTCCTTTTCGATGCAAAGTTGAGACGGGAATGAATCCTTCTGGGACGTTTGGGAGACGTATGAGACGCGCACTTTGTGTCCACGTAGGCACGTAAGTACAGCTTGTTAAAGCTATGAAGGGGGGACTTTCACAGAATTGAGTAGCTGACGATTGTATGGGGATGTATGTGTGTGACATAGTAGAGACATATAACATAAACGATTACTAACTAGGGAATTAGACAATTACATATATGCGAACAAGGATACGCAAGGGGGCCGAGAGCTCAGCTACTAACGTTATCATGTTGTATCCGTTAAAGAATGAGCCGACGTGTGCCTTAAGTTTTGTTGATAAACATAGGAAACAAACTGCCAACAAAAAAGATGGTAAAACCATATACCAATTATTCTGCACAATTACCATCGGGCTAATTGAAAATAATATTGTTGTGTACAACACCAAAATGACATTTTGTTGGCTCAATTGGGCTACAGTCGCTAACTTTATGAACACCTCTACACCTTTTTTCGGTGTTTGTGGTTTATTTCCCTTCTATTGCAACTATGTGTGCACGTCGGTGCCTCGTATCACGGTTAACAACGACGCACCCCTGCAAAAGCTGATAAGGTAACCGGAAGGAATTTCAAGGTTATCTCCAGTAAAGTGATAACAACGTATCTGCGGGGCATATTGTTCCAACACAAAGGCAAAATCGCGAGCTATCCTTTCCTTTTAGCTGTTCAATGAAGCACTGTTATCCTGGTATCAAAAATATTATGCAGGCTTTATTCTGCTTAATTTCACTTTAATTTATTTGTATGACTGGGCTCTGTTATACGAAAGTAAAACAAGGAAAAGTAGCGGTTTGTTAGGAAAGAGAGAGAGCTGCTCAGAACACCGAAAAAAGACAGGCTGAGACAGGGAACGTGGTGCTGCGCGTGTTTCGATCGCCAATAGAGCTACCGCCTTCAAATTTATCACGTCTGCACCTAGTGCACGAAAGAGAGCAACTTCCGTAATGACAGTTTTATCAAAGGCCCTGCCATTTTCTGTAGGTGGCGTCATCTAGCTCCTAAGTTGACAACAGCCGCCATGCTGGTATGTGCGGACATAACAGGAGACTAGTAGCGCACATCAGCATTTCGGAGATATTGCATTCAAATGTTCTGAATGTATTTGATTTCAAGGAAAAGGTTTTCGGCAGCAGTTGCCTATTGTCAGAAACGACTGCTAATTATGCGCCTGATCGCGCTAGTCGAGGACTACAGCCTGATTACAATTTGTGCGTAGCTTTTATCTGGTACATAAAAGCGATAAATAACCGAATGCAGCCGTTTCATGGCATATGTTGGGCCCGGAAATCATACTTATACTCTGGTTACAGCTTGAGAGGCTACTCCGTGGATTTCCCAGAACTCTACTGGGGTTCTATTGTAAAAGAATCTTTTATTCACTTCCGATATATTTAGTCTACTCTATTTCAAGCATCGTAGCACTGCTATTCCGCAATCGGATTTCAGCATCGCCTATATGACTGATCCTGCGGTTTGCCGGTGCGTAAGGAGAGGCTGTCGTCGGCAGCAGGAGCATATATGCAATCCTAGAATGTGTGAGTGGCCGCTAGTGGCGTTCGTATTCTGTTGCCATGGTACTAACATCCAACCAGGTGAAACCAAAAATATAAAATTGATTAAAACTAATTCTTGTGGAATAGTACTCTTACGAAACAATCTGCGACAGTTACCTCAGTAAAAGTGGCTTTTAAGAAGAATTCCTAAATAGCTAATTTGTTGTCGCAAACTTTTTTTATTTTAAGGCAAGGCTGTTATCATGATCCCATTCACATTTATTATCCCTTGGAGAAGCTTACGGGACACGTGTTTTAAGAAAACAATTATTGTAACGCTGTTTCACTAAATAATACGTTGACTACCTATTCATTAGGCATCGTTGCCTTCAAGTGGGGTATACTTGTTCTTTCATACCATAATTAATTTCAGGTGACTGCGCCGAAATAGCCTTTCTTCATCAGACGGCATCTTGTAAATTTTCCCCCAAATTATATCACTCGCTTTTTGTCCAACGGCTGCTTGCTCAGCTTTTCATGCCTCTTCTGTACCAAATAGGCGTTCTGAACTGGCATGAAAGGCTGCCTAGGCCAAACACTTTCGCTTGATGAAAATTTCGCCCGATCGAAAGAGTTGCAAATTGAGCAGATTGCAGTGACATGCCAGTATACCAACGCTGTTAATCATTTTATCCTCTGTTAAACATCTGTCTTCAGTTGTCATTCTGTTGTTAATTCGAACTACACAGTAAAGCAAAAGATGTTGCTATCCGCGGCGCTATTTTTTGCATCTGAACTTCAGCCGGCGCAAATGAAACCAACAGGGAGGAGATAGAATGGGTAATGAAGGAAGAGAGTGAAAGGAAGAAAGGGCAGAGGGTAGTGTCGGCAAAAAAGCGCCCAATATATAAAAAAGCGCAAAGCTATCTTGCTGTTTTCGTATCAAGGGAGCAGCTTAGACACGTTTCTACTATTCAAGACGTTTTGTGTGCAAGTCTGCGTAGCGCGTGCGCTTTCTGCGTAGTAGACCCACGCGCCCCTGCTAGTACCGAGGAGGAGCTGCGCGCCGCGCCCAGAGTTCGAGGCTATCATTCTCCTTGCCTTGAAAACGGCCATTACCGTATAGCGTTTACACAATACAACATTTTGGCCTCTTCGCGATGCAATGACTATATTTTTTTTCTCTGGCCTGATAGCCATAAAGGACCTTAAAGAAAATTATTCATTGTGGTAAAAATATAATTCACATTTTCTTGGCTATGTTAATGTTTGTTTAATAGCAAAGTAGAAATTTTGGGTGCGAATTGGAATTCAGAAAATTCCGTGCCTTACGCTGCTTTTTTTTTTGTTTTTTGTTTTTATGAATACTCTCATCCACTGTAATGCTGCTGGACCCTGTGGGTAAATAAATAAATAAATTTCAACTTGCGACGTCCGCAATAAGACTGATTGGTGCCTTCTGGAAATAAATGCTGGGAAGCACAGGGCTTCAAGTCCATACCCGAAATTGAGTGTCAACGCGAGAAGTTTTATCGCGATATCGGATACTGAAAGCAACACCGTAGTTTGCGTCTTGAACATTTCTGGTAGAAAACCCTCCACTCTCCATTAGACTTGCTTTTACAGCGGAAGCTCAAATACTCCAACAAGTTTGGATTTCGTTTCGGTTAGTCTTAGTGGCATCGTCTCTTTATGTGTAGGCGCCAATTCAAAAATTGGACTAGTAGTGCGCCTTCATAAAAACAACGTAAATATAAAAATCTAAATAGGTGCGGAATAAAATGGTAGTGTTAAAAGAACTATCGATCTACGCTTAAGGTGAAGGGTGAAGCTAAAGCTTCCCCCTAACTGAAGCCATAAAATCATTTACAATAAGACTAAACCAGTCAAAACGATGGCTATACCCGTGCTTTCGCTCAAACAACTGTACGTTCAAGCTAAGTTTACGCCTCCCCCCCCCCCCCCCCCCCACACACACACTTTTTTTTCTTTTAACACCGTAGTTTGTTGATACAGGCTAAATCCATTTTATTACTTTTTTTGCTTTATGATCAAGTGAATATTGATGCTTCTATGTCCACTCCTGAGGAGTCGTAAATATGAATTATAGCGCCCAAATTCATTTAAGGACTGGAGTGGAGGGAATAATGATCGGAAGCCACTGTTCTAGTAAAGGCGCCCATTCCTCTCTGTAAAACTCTAAATTCGGGGTCTAAACCCCGAAGCATGGGATAATCACTCTAGAGAAATAAAAGTTCTCTCGCGTTTCCGCATTCTTGTGACAACACGAATGCAGTGTGCTCGCAGTTACGTGCTTTCTTCTCTTTGACTAACATTAAGCAGTTCTACATCGAGCTATGGATGAAATGAAATAATTTTTCGCATATGCAGAATTGAGAATTTCGTCAAAATAACAAACTACAATATACAAATGTAAATAAATTTCCTGATGAGTCCTCCAAGTTGCAAAAATAAACATATTTTCTTACACGTATTTGTTGTAACTCGCGGTAACCAAAGCGGCTCCTTTGGCATATTTCACCCACTGAGGCTTGATGCTAGAGATGGACACCATTTCTCGAAATCCAAAATACTTATTCCATTACAACCAATAAATATTTACTGCATGATTATGGGACCATACTAATTAAATTAACACCCAGAAAAACCCAGCTGCCAAATAAAAATTGCAAAAAAGTCAGTCTTTTTATTCGAGATGAGTTCCATTCCCCTTCATGTACTGATTTGCTGAGATCCCCCCAGAATCAATACATTTGTGCACGTACCGGTACGTAAAAACGCAACACGGACACAAAATTGCCTTCTAAAATGTTTCACGCATTGCATAATTAAAACTGGCAGTTGTGGTATGTGCGAATCGGTAGTAGACGCCAGTGTCCTTTCACTTGGACAAATGTTCTTTTCTTATCTCCAGTGCAGGAGGCGCGATTTTAATTTCAACGAAACAGTGTGCTCCGTTTGCTGATGTCTGCACCTGTACATAGGTGTCACCTTGTTCTAGGATCTCTCCTGGCGCACACACGTAACAAACAGCCTCGTATCCGCTAACTAAAATTTTGGGTTTTTGAGAGCCATCCACGACATTCTCCTTAGAATGTTAAGCCTCTACTGTATAAATCACTTATCAGACCAAATTTAAAATACGCACCTGCTATCTGGAGCCCTTTGAAAGCAAATATAATCAGCACACTTGAATCAGTTCAGTTCAATATTGTGCCACGAGGTTCAATCGTTCCGCTTATCCATACGACAGTGTTCCGTCATTAAAGCACAATCAAGTCTGACATCTTTTGCTAATCTTCACCAGTTTGACTCTCTTTGTATCTTTCATAACCTTTAATTTTACAGTTCCTTTCGCCAACAACTGTATATCACCGCCAACGGGACGGAACCCGCCAGCGGGCCGGAACCCATCAGCGTATCTTGTTTTCTTCGCGCTGCAACGCACTGAGACATCTCCAACAATGTGGCTGCCATCACCTGCCCGTCAAGTTCTCTAATAAATTTACGTAATCATTTCAAAGATAGTTCGTGATTACCAAAACCAAACAATATGAGTATTTTTACCAACTTATATATTACCACCATCGTCGGGTCCTTTAGGTAAAAACATAAAGTGGGCCGCTTATTGATCAGAATTACCGGTCTTTACGTTTCCTACGTTTCCTTTCGCGTTTCGTTCCACAGCACCATTTATACGTTTCCTTTCACAGCACCATTTATAAAAATAAATCCGTAATGAAATCTCAACAGTGAACTCTCAGTAGTGAAATCATCAGCTTCCTGAAGCAGGACAAGGGCAATGCAAATATTGCCGCCTGCCTCTCTGAAAAGAGGAAAAAGAACAGAGGACAAAGAGGACGAAACTGAGTGTAGCGCGTGGAACTGTTCCGATCAGTGATCGCTGCCTTGTACTCGTTACATTTTCTGGTGGAGCAGCCGGGTACGATTTCCCTTTTTGCTCAGTGCAACCCCTCAAGGGCAACCGAGAGCCACCACGGATTTGACACCGGTCCATCGCAGTTGCAGCCGCCGCCTTCGAGGTCAGTCGCCAGAGTTCGGGCCTCTTTCCTGCACGCCTGTGGCCAACATGCATAGGTCCAACCCGAACATTGCTTCTAACGGAGAGTCCTCACCCCAGTTCGTCGTCCTCCGGTCTCGAACGCCACCGTCCTTCCATGGCGAGCTTTATGAGGACGCTGAAGACTGGCTGGACCAATTCGAACGGGTCGCCAATTACAACGGCTGGGATGAGCAAAGGAAGCTCTATAATGTCTACTTTGCTCTCGAAGATTCAGCGCGGACGTGGTTCGTGAACCACGAAACGACACTATCAACATGGGACCTCTTTCGTCGCCAGCTGTTGGCGACCTACACCGCCTACGACCGAAGAGAGCGTGCGGAGACGGCGCTGAAATCTCGTATCCAAGCCCCAAACGAGAGCATTGGAATGTTCTTCGAGGACATGATCCGCCTTTTTAGGCGTTCTGATCCAAATATGTCAGAGGAGACGAAAGTGCGCCACCTAATGCGCGGGGTGAAGCAAGAACTATTTGCTGGGCTTGTGCGCAATCCACCTGGCACGGCATCAGAGTTTCTAGCTGAGGCCACCACGATAGAACAAACACTTCGACACAGGGCTCAGCACTATAACCGTAACGTGTCCGCCATGTCACCGGTCGTCCACGGTTCCGGCATCAACGGTTCTGATGATGCCTTAAGGGAGCTGATTCGATCTGTGGTCAGGGAAGAGCTGAGACATATTCAGCTACAGGGTCTAACATCGTCGTCGAGGCTTCCATCACTCGCGGAGGTCGTTCGCGAAGAAGTGAGGCAAGCTGTCGTCCCGGAACCGTCTGTGCCTGGTGTGCAGCCACCGCCACCGAGTGTGCCAACGTACGCGGCCGTGCTTCAGCAGCATAACCTCTGTGATCCTCCAAGAGGGAACCCCACTGTGCCGCATCCAAACCAGCACCACAGTGGGTACGGCTCTCCCAGAGCCAGAGTGAACCCCCCTACTCTTGATCCAAGCCCACGCCATCCTCCTCTTCTAGCCGAAGCACGATTCCGAAGGACTGACGTCTGGCGTACCCCTGACAATCAGCCCCTTTGTTACCACTGTGGTGAGGCCGGTCACATGTTAAGGTTCTGTCCGTACCGCCGCGCCGGACTTCGTGGCTTTCATCCGCGTGCACGATGTCCTCGGAGTGGTGAACGACCACCCGAAATCGAGGAGTACCTGTCGACGCATACGAATCCTCCGGACGTCCCACAGTACGGGTCCCGCGTCATTACCTCTTCCCGTTATCGTTCTCCAAGTCCACGGCCCTCTACATCCCACACTAGCCGCTCGACGAGCCCCCGCTCACCGAGGCTTCGGGAAAACTAGGAACAGCGACCTGCGGAGGTGAGGCCGCTGACGAGCGAAGTGCTGAACATCCTCCATCAAGTTTAGTACAAGATAACGGCTATCAGACGGCGACATGTAACGATGAACCTGAGTGCGCAGTTTCGGACATACCAGTTTCTATCGACGATTGTCTCATTACAGCTTTAGTTGATACGGGGGCGGACTATTCAGTTATGAGCAGTGGGTTAGCCAGGAAATTGAAGAAAGTTTTAACCGAGTGGACTGGGCCTCAGATCCGCACTGCAGGGGGACACCTTATTACCCCGGCTGGAAGATGCGTTGCGAGAGTTGCAATTGACGGATTTGTTTATGTTTGCGACTTCGTTGTACTTACCCACTGTTCGCGAGACGTCATACTCGGCTTGGACTTCTTACAGGCTAATGGTGCGATAATTAATTTACAAGAATCACGAGTGACATTTTCGCCGAGCCAAGCCATTGCGAGATCTAGCGTCGACGGTTCATCAACGTCCGCCTTACGTATTACAGCTGCTGACGTTACGGTCCCGCCACGGTGCAGCATTATGGTCTTGGTAGAAAGTGACTCACCATGCGACCGAGACGTACTGGCAGAGACTAACGTGGGCTTGCTTCTTGAGAAAGGGATCTGCGCTGCAAGAGGACTTGTTCACTTACGGGATGGTTGTGCGCAGCTCTGGATTACGAATTTCGGGACTGAGTTTCAGCACATTGCGAAAGGAACGGCCATCGCGTATGTTGCCGACTTCATTGAGCCAGGGAACATCTGTACTCTGGCGCCGCCGTCACCAGCCAGATGTAATGCACCCGACATTCTATCAACTGTGGACATTAATGCCAATCTGTCGATGGTTGAGCGGCGGCGACTCCTGGACCTCCTTCAGGAATTTGCTGGATGCTTTGCAACGTCTTCGAAAGTTGGGCGTACCCCAGTAGCCAAACACCGCATTATGGTTGACGCGGAGACCAAGCCGATTTCCCAACACCCATACCGAGTGTCGTCAACGGAACGAGAGGCTATTCGAAGACAGGTGCAGGAAATGCTTATCGATGACGTGGTACAGCCGTCTACCAGCCCTTGGGCTTCGCCTGTAGTGTTGGTGAAGAAAAAAGACAACACCTTGCGTTTTTGCGTCGATTATCGTAAGTTAAATCAGGTAACGAAACGGGACGTATACCCGCTCCCACGTATCGACGACGCATTGGACCGGTTACGCAATGCCAAATATTTCTCGTCGCTTGACCTCAAGAATGGCTACTGGCAGATAGAAGTGGACGAAAGGGACAGAGAGAAAACGGCGTTCGTCACCCCCGACGGCCTTTATGAGTTTAAAGTGCTTCCTTTCGGTCTCTGTTCTGCACCAGCAACCTTCCAGCGAATGATGGACACCGTTCTCTCTGGACTGAAGTGGCAAACGTGCTTAGTGTATCTTGACGATGTCGTCATTTTCGCGGCTAGTTTTGAGGAGCACCTTGACCGACTGCGAATGGTACTACAGGCACTGCGTTCAGCCCAACTGACGATAAAACCACAGAAATGCCATTTCGGATTCCAGGAGCTCCGCTTTCTTGGCCATGTTATTAGTTCTGAGGGCGTGAAACCAGATCCCGACAAGACTGCTGCTGTGAAAAAGTTTCCGCGCCCAACCGACAAAAAGTCCGTTAGAAGGTTTTTGGGGCTTTGTGCCTATTACAGGCGTTTCGTAGAGAATTTTTCAGTGATTGCCGAGCCTCTTACGCGTCTTACCCGAGACAATGTTCCTTTTGCGTGGCAAGATGATCAAGAGGATGCTTTCAACGAGTTGCGCCGGCGACTGCAGACCGCCCCGATACTTGCCCATTTTGACGAAAACGCCGCTACGGATATCCATACCGATGCTAGTAATTTTGGACTCGGTGCCGTTCTGATTCAGTGGCAAAATGGCACTGAAAAAGTTATCGCTTACGCAAGTCGCTCTCTTTCAAAAGCAGAGACAAACTACTCAACCACGGAAAAGGAATGTCTCGCGGTAGTTTGGGCCATAACTAAGTTCCGACCCTATATTTACGGCCGACCTTTTAGGGCTGTGAGCGACCACCATTCGTTATGCTGGCTAGCCAACCTCAAAGACCCCTCTGGGCGGCTTGCAAGGTGGAGTCTCCGTCTCCAAGAATACGACATTACGGTTGTATACAAGAGCGGCCGTAAGCACAGCGACGCCGATTGCTTGTCTCGTGCACCAGTTGATGCTGCCCCTCCCGACAGAGAAGACGATGACTTCCCGTTTCTTGCTGTCGTCACGACCACCAACATGGCCCAGCGTCAACGGGCTGACCCCGGTTTACGCCCGCTTATTGAGCATCTCGAAGGCCTTGATGTAGCTGTCCCACGTGCTTTTGCACGGGGTTTATCCTCCTACAGCATTCGCAATGGCGTCCTATATAAGAGAAACTTTCAGCACAACAAGGAAACCTTTCTTCTCGTTGTGCCGTCCGACCTCAGGCCAGAAATTTTGCACGCATGCCACGATGAGCCTTCGGCTGGACATTTAGGAGTCACGCGAACATTAGCACGCATTCGACAAAAATACTATTGGCCTAAGTTGCTGCCTTCAGTCCAGCACTACGTGAGAACATGCCGAGATTGCCAGCGGCGAAAGACACCTCCGCTGAAGCCTGCAGGGCTCCTTCAGCCGATAACTCCGCCAACAGCCCCTTTCCAGCAAGTGGGTATGGATCTTCTGGGCCCTTTCCCAACGTCCGCATCAGGGCACAGATGGATAGTAGTGGCGACGGACTACTTAACGCGATACGCTGAGACACAGGCACTTTCCCGTGCAACTGCTGCAGAAGTAGCCCAGTTTTTTCTTAAGACCATCGTACTGCGCCACGGTGCCCCATCGGTTATTATCACTGACCGCGGTACAGCCTTTACGGCTGAACTAATGCAGGCTATCTTCAGTCTTACCCGCACAAGTCATCGTAGGACTACTGCTTACCATCCGCAAACAAACGGACTGACTGAACGCCTCAATAGAACGCTTGCAGACATGATTTCCATGTACGTCGACGTTGAGCATCGCACGTGGGATGAAGTCCTTCCGTATGCAACTTTTGCATACAATACGGCTGAACAGGAGACGACGCGCCTTGCACCATTCCAGCTAGTCTTCGGTCGTCCCGTCACCACAATGTTGGACGCTATGCTACCCATAAGTCATGGCGACGATGTCACCAACGCCTATGCAGACGTCGACATATTTCTACAGCGGGCCGAAGAAGCGCGCCAGCTCGCACGATGCCGTATTCAACAACAACAACATCGCGATGCTAGTCGGTACAACCTCCGACACCGAGACGTTCACTACCAACCTGGCGATCTTGTATGGGTGTGGACACCAGTGCGCCGTCGAGGACTCTCCGAGAAACTACTTCGCCGTTACTTTGGGCCATACGAGGTCATTCGGCGTCTTAGTAACGTGACTTACGAAGTTGTTGCTCGGAGCCAGCGACCTTCAACACGGCGGCGCTCAAGTGCTGAAACTGTTCATGTAGTGCGGATGAAACCGTATTATGAGAGGCAGTGATCTTTTGCGCGTGTGCAGCTTTGTGTTCCCTGCTTCTCCTGTGTGCATAATCTGAGGATATTCCTAGCGTCGAGTCGCCGCTCTCGAAGAGGGGGGGTAATGCCGCCTGCCTCTCTGAAAAGAGGAAAAAGAACAGAGGACAAAGAGGACGAAACTGAGTGTAGCGCGTGGAACTGTTCCGATCAGTGATCGCTGCCTTGTACTCGTTACAATATCAAGCATTGCCTGTTGAATGGTGCAAGTATAATATGAAAACCTAGCGCATTCTGTGTTTTTGACAAGTTAAAATCGCCATTCAACTTTAGCTTATCATTCGGCTTTACATTACGCTCTATAGTATAATCGTATCTCTTTCGATTCAGTAGCAGTTCTACGGAGGAGTTAGGTGGTCTGTATGCAGCTGATAAATTGTATGGAACATTAACTTTGTAAAATTACAACGAGAGTGTTCAGTGAAGCCGCTAATGTATACAGGAGACAACCTTGTGATATCAGCGATGACAACTTTGGAAACCACTGTACAAAATTAGCATTTAAAAAGTTTCAAGCAAGCCGCACTTCTCGATAGCAGTTGTGCGAGTTTGGATTACGGCAATTAAAATCAAATAAAAGTAAAGCAACTGCAACTACTTACTGTTCTGCCATCTTGAGCTATTGTTCCGGGGCAGTAATTCACCCCGGTAATCAGTTACGTTTTAGCAGGAGTAACTGTAATTGTATTTGGTTAATTATTTTCTTCACAGCGTAGAACACTGTCCATGAGCCACAACATAGGGGGGTTCATGCAGCTTTCCGCCAGACCTCCATTCCTTTCGTCTTCGGAGTATTTTCCTGTGAGCTCGTCATTGCTGAAGCGGAGCAGGTGTTTGTCTATCGCAGTCCTTCCAGGAGTGGGTTCCAGCTCTCGGATATGGATGTCTTGACGTTTGTGCAGAAAAAAAAAGAAGGTATTTCTAGAAGCCGTGCTTTGTCATAAATCGCAAAAGGAAAACATTTTTCTTACCTGCTCTTTCGTGACGCATTAGATGTGCCGAATAATACAAGACACAATCTTAGGTTGACTATTGGGCTTCAAATGCCAAAAGGCACCATTTAAAGCATCTTTATTTTCGAGTTTTTTATACACAATCTAAAGCTTGAACGTTCCGTTGATAGTTCACGCACACTGCAATTTATATGCCAATCTATATATTTTCTTCGAAGTAAGTAGTTCTTTATTTTTGACACTATGTATAGATGTGTTCGAATGGCGAAGAAAATGAAATATTCTTCACATGTTCACTGTGGGAAAAAAATTTGAAACCACAGCTTGTTTTCTTCCCATTAGTTTATTCATATGATTGCCAACAACTAGTTTCCAATGGTGCGGGAATATCTTTAGTGGAAAAAGGAATCAACACATCACACCATCATGACATTACAGAAAACATTCGCAGTCATGGTTCATGACAACCTTGTAATGTAAGAATGAAGTAAATCTATATAGTGCAAATGACATGAAGTGAAGTCTTTTTATGCACAACTATATGATCGGATGAAACTTAGGCCTACAGAAACGCTCCACCTGGTACATTGCCGTGTAACATATATGCGGAGTTGTCGATTAACAGCTAATTACACCTCCTTCACGGCAATAAAAATTCTATTGACACCTTCCTTCTAATCTAAGGGATAAGGCAATTAAAAGTGGAAGGTTATAAAGAAGCGCAAAGAACCATCATTATCATTCCGCCTGTTCCTTGGCGTGCTTTCCATTTCCATCCAAGACGTGCACAACTAGCCCAACTACAACAATAGAGCTGCCCGAAAGACAGTGGCGCCATAATGCGGCATTATAATTTGTGGTCCTTCTTTCATGATGTTAGGTAAAACGTCAGGCTGATGACAAGGTTCGATGGAAGAAAAAGTGAGACACAACTTTACCTACCAGCAATGTTTTGTAGCAAAAACTAAAGGTGCTTTTTATAGCCCGGTATCTCAGTTGTGACTTCTGTACATGGAGCTAGAAATGTGCATCACCCGTCCTAACACAAGAGCATGACTAAAACTACTTACGCAGCCGTTTTTAAAATCGCTGAGCACACTGCGCCGCTTACTTCACGTTCACGCCGGCAACAACCCCGATGTCTCAGGTTTGTTTAACAGTGTGGAAATATAGAACTTTCGTTTCGTCGACCTGTGATATGGAATATTGGAGTAAGACAACACTTCGGAGCACGTGGGTCATTCTTGCTTGAGAACGTTGAACTGGTCATCGTGTGTAGCGTTAACCACTTATATCGTTTGAACGAAAAAAAATGGGAGCGAAATAAATTAGTAAGAGAGAGGTTGTTAATAACTTCTCTCGTGAAGAACAAAGAGTAAATCGAATTGACAACCCTTTGATTTCACATAGCCAATTAAAAAGTGTGCATAAAACGTGTCATTATTTAGGAGTAAGGCGAATGCTGCATTTTTTGCATAATGCTACATGTTTTGCTACCTGTAATCTTAGCAAAACATGATTCAAGTTGTGTTTAGTTTGGTTTGGTTACGTTAGGTTTTTATTAAATTATAGTACAAAGGTTTTGCTCATCAGTTCATGAGAACAATGTATTTACGCATCTTTATTTCGCTACACTCATGGCGTATTTGGAAATGCATATGTTGAAGACACTGGTGCGACGCTGTTTCTAATAATGGAAGAAATAAAGAATATGTCATAATAATTTCAAATTGGTTGTTTAATTTATTTCATCTCTCATTATGCAAGCTTCAACTACGACTGGTGGTGTCCGGATATTGCAAGCAATATATAAGTTAGCGACATTTCAAATCCGTCTACAGCCGTTATGATAATTAAAAAAAGGAATCTTGATATAGAATTATAGTTAGTATAGAATTATAAGTATTTTGGTAAAGTGAAAATATAATTAAAGCGGCGTTCGTTTTAGCGGGGTTGAAGCGGGTGTTGGATAAGAGGGAATAGAGGCATGAATATAGCTCCAAAACATACAAAACACAAACGATATTGCTACGTTTAGCACGCATTTCCAGAACTATGCACATCTCCAAACATGTTATTACAAAGCATTCTTGTGCAAGAAAATCTTCCTGGTGCATTCGTAACAAACAATAAGCGGCGCTAGCTTCGTTCTTGTGAACGCGCCGTCGTTGCGATTGTGCAAAAATTCAGCAAATCTTCCTATTTTCACAATGTAATTTGAGGGAAGAGTCGCAAGGTAGAAGAATGGCGTACACCGTTTTCACCGTGCTTAAAGGTTAGCGTAGGAAAGCTTTCCAACAGAGTCGCGCAATTGTTCATTGTCGTGCTATCAATAGAACGTGAAGCGTAAAGTTTCTCCACACCTGCAACTTCGGACTTCAGTTGCGTCGCGATTCTATTAACGCGCGCTATGATGCTTTGCACACACACAATAATAGATATGAATTTGCCGATATGAAATACGAGTGCAGTGATATTTCAGGAACTGGGTAAGAAAACAAATGGCTAAAAATACTGAGTCCTCTATTCTGAACGTTAACATCATTTTGGCGCAATATCGACGTGAGCTGGTGACATAATATATGCATAGAAAAAAGAAACTCAGTTTCTTAGAAAATAACACAATCATCACTTTCTGTTACTGCAATAGAAATACAATCCACAAAGTTTACATAAAAATATATTTAATATTCTCGATAATGCCGATTATTGCTTGTCTCAAGCTTTACTCACCTGTTCAATCCACCTGCGTGAAATTCTTTAAAATAGAAAAGAGGTTACATGAGTTATCAGAGATTCATTGTTTAGGTAAAGGCCTTGTATCCTGCGCACAACTCAGAAGCTGAGTCACCCTATTGAGATGATAAATTATATTAGACATTGAGATGAACTGAGATGTTTTGCGAGACAATAGTTCGTAATGTAGGTAAACCTTATGTTATTGGCTAAAAAAAAAACAACAATCAACAACTGAGCGCACATGTGGACTTCAAGAGGGAGCCTCTGTTTGGGGAGTCCGAATGATGGTCCAGAAAGAGGGACCAACGCCAGAGAGAGGTTATTGAGACCTGGCTCATATCCAGGAGAAGAAAAGCAGTGCCATTCCTGTCATTTGTGTCTTTCTCTTTTGTCCCTGTTTTTTGCCCTACTTCTACTTTTACCTAAGATAGAGCGGAACCTGGATGGAACATCACTTATTGCACTTCCGCAGCTTTTCCGCAGCTAACAACTCAGTAACAGTTCTAAGACAACTACGTACACACTACATGTGAATGATTTGCTTTCGCAGCCTACTTAAGGGGTTGTAGGCATTTCGCTTTATTTTGCCGGCAGCTGATGAACGACCGACGTACGGAGGCAGATGTTGTGGACGAACCTATTTCAAGGTCACACGCAGTGCGACAGTGTCTGAAAACTAATAATTGAAACATTCATGTGTAATCTTTTATCAACATTAACTCTTGATTTTTCGGCAGCCAACCACAATATAACCCCTTATGCAACACCCCTTCCTGGGGCCTTTAAGGAAATAAAATGAAATGAAACTTGAACCCTCCAGTTTGCGATATAACTACACTCGTAAAAGCTCGAACGAAACTTAGCACTTCCTAGAGCGCCCCATTGTCTTTGTGGCATGGCTCTGGCCTCTCATGGAGATAACCAGGTTCGAACAGTGAGAGGAGATCCAGGTGCTGACGATAATGTAAGAGTAGATGACAGTATATTTAGATAATTGAAGAGTTTACGGCTGTCGGCAGACCACAACCCATGTTTTCTTTCTTGTGGGCTGGTTTTATTCGAGCGCCTGCCGCTGTTTTCACGGGACTTGAAATTCATCCTGGTCGACATCCATATGATAGCTCTTAGCTTTAAAGGTTGATAACTGAAACAGTTTCATGCGCGGCTGTGTACCTCACTCTTCGTATCATGCATTCGCTGATTTAATGACCTGCACCCAAAGCCTTAGTTAGTTTGTGGGATTTAACCTCACAAAGTGAGCCAGACTATGGAGACGCCTTAGTGAAGGAATCTGGAAATTTCTTCCACCTCGTGTTCTTTAAAATGCATGGATATCGCACAGCACACAGGCGACTTACTTTTCAAGCCAGAATTCTGGCTTTAGGTATGTGGCTGTTGCAAAGAGTGGTTCCAGAAGTAGGAGGAGGGGGTATCACAGTAATTTGTGCTTCTAGTGGTTGATGAATGATTAGTGTCTGATAGACAAGGGCGGGTCACGAAATCACTTTAATTAACTGAATATTGATGACAAAAATAAATGGAACAAAATAATATAAAATATAAAGAAAGCTTTAGAAACTATGAAAAGGGGGAAATTAGCTGGAGAGGATCAGATAGCTACAGATTTGCTAAAGGACGGGGAGGATATCGTGCTAGAAAAACTGGCCACCCTGTATACGCAGTGCCTGGTGTCATCGACGGTACAGGAACCATGGAAGAATGCAAACATTATCCTCATTCATAAAAAGGGGGACTCTAAGGACCTTAAAAATCACAGATCAGTCAGCTTACTGTCTGCAGCGTATAAGGTATTTACTAAGGTAATCGCTAATAGAATCAGGACAACCTTAGACTGCAATCAAGCAAAGGATCAAGCAGGTTTTCGGAAACGGTACTCTACTATCGAGCATATCCATACCATCAATCAGGTGATACAAAAATTCTCGGAATATAACCAGCCCTTATGCATAGCATTCATTGATTACAAAAAAGCATTTGACTCAGTTGAAACATCGGCGGTGATGCAGGCATTGCGAAATCGGGGGCAGACGAGCCGTACGTGAAAGTGCTGGAAGATATATATAGTGGCTGCACAGCTGCCATAGTTCTGCATAAAGAAAGTAACAAAATTTCCATAAAAAAAGCTGTTAGGCAAGGAGACACAATCTCCCCAGTACTATTCACAGCTTGCTTAAAGGCTGTATTCAGAGACTTGGAATGGGAGCAGTTAGGGATAAGGATAGATGGAGAATACCTCAGTAATCTGTGATTTGCTGATAACATTGCCTTGCTAAGCAACTCGGGGGATGAACTGCAAATAATTATTGATGACCTAGACAGGAAAAGTAGAAAGATAGGCTTGAAAATCAATATGCAGACGACTAAGGTAATGTTCAACAGCCTCGGGAAGGAACAGCACTTTACATTAGGTAGCGAAGTACTGGAAGTAGTAGGCGATTATGTCCACATAAGACAGGTAGTAACCGCAGATCCGGACTATGAACAATAAATAACAAGAAGAATAAGATTGGGATGGAGCGCATTTGGCAAGCACTCGCAGATTATGATTAGCAGCTTACCGGTATCGCTCAAGAGGAAAGTATACAACAGTTGCATCTTATTTGTACTCACCTATGGGGCTGAAACGTGGAGACTAACCAAGAGAGTTCTACTTAAGTTGAGGACAATCCAGAGGGCTATGGAACGAAAAATGGTAGGGGTAACATTAAGAGATAGGAAGCTTGCAGAGTGGGTCAGTGAAAAAACTCAAATTACCGACATCCTAGTGGAAATTAACAAGAAGAAATGGGCATGAGCAGGACATGTAATGCGAACAGAGGATAACCCATGGTCGCTTGGGGTAACAAACTGGATACCAAGAGAAAGAAAGCGTAGAAGGGGGCGGCAGAAAGTTAGGTGGGCGGATGAGGTTAAGTTCGCGGGCGTCAAGTGGAATTAGCTAGCACAGAACCGGGTCAAGTGGAGAAATATGGGAGAGGCCTTCGCCCTGCAGTAGGTATAGTCAGACTGATGATGATGATGATGATGATGAATATAAAATAAAATTTGGAAGAACAGTTGTTCAAAGGTGTCAACATTCTTACAATGGAAAGCCAATGCTTGATTATGCTAATACATGAACTTAAGTGTCCGATAGGTAAACTAATCAGTTGAAAAATTAAAAATTAAAAGCTGAAAAAAGGGTGTTTCAATGTGTCAAATTTCTTAAAAAACCAATTCTTTCTTACGGTAATTAAAAATTTATAGCGTAATTATCGGTTAGTAAATTGAAACAAATGAGCAAGTGAAAAATTAGAAGAAAAATTTAAAGGTGTCAAAATATAACAAAACACCATTGATTTTTATGTTAACCAAAAATATATTTAGGCTGCAATTGAGCAAATAAATATTTGAAATAATTGAAAAATAAAAAAGTGGTCAGAAAAGTGCAGATTTCTCAGAAGCAAAAGGCACTGCTTGATGATGCTAATAAGCACAATTTAAGTGTGTAGTCTATCAGTTACTTGAAATAATACAAACATTATGAGTAGTGTGAGACAGGAGGAAGCATCGGCAGATTCACCATTCCTTTGCCAGACCAGCCGAAGCAGCAGCTATCAATAGCCATATTTCATATACACTTCGTCTTCTTCGCAGCGCCAGATGACCAATGATGATGAATATGTACAGATGAAGATAACGTTCACTCACAGTGCTTACAATAGCATAAACATAGCTTAAAGGTGCAAAAATGCTCGTATTGAAAAGGCAACGCTTAGTCATGCTAATTTAGAAAAATTGAAGTGTTTTTTAGAAAAGGCACTGGATATATATATATCTATATATATATATATATATATATATATATATATACATATATATACATGACGTGGCGCTGGCGGTAACAAAGGACGTCCCACGTCCGCCGCTATGGCTGAGGGTGGCGCTGGTGAACACTCTCAAGGTTTGTATACAGACGACATAAATACCCAAGAAAGTAGCAGGGGGGACAGCGGCCGATGTAGCTCAGTTGGAAGAGCACCGGACGCGTTATTCGGAGGTCGTGGGTTCGGATCCCACCATCGGCACGTTGTTTTTTCTTCTACTTTGTGTCTAATTATCTTTCCCCTAAACAGATTACATTACTAATTTCTGTGATTATCCAAGTAAACATTAAAAAAAAAAAAACATAAAGTACTATCCCCAACGCTTTCCTTGGCCTCGCCGACTGTTGGCTTCTTTCCTTCATGTATTATAACGAGCACCCTCATTTCCCCTTGACTGATCTGCTTGTAGCTTACGGGGGTCTCGGTTCTGGCAGTCTTGAAGCCATAGGTAGCGTGAGAGGGTTCTAGCACAGCTTTCGCCCTCGCTCTTGATCACGTTCTACGTGACGCTGGCGGTAACAAAGGACGTCCCACGTCCGCCGCTATGGCTGAGGGTGGCGCTGGTGAACAATCTCAAGGTTCGTATACAGACAACATAAATACCCAAGAAAGTAGCAGGGGGGACAGCGGCCGATGTAGCTCAGTTGAAAGAGCACCGGACGCGTTATTCGGAGGTCGTGGGTTCGGATCCCACCATCGGCACGTTGTTTTTTCTTCTACTTTGTGTCTAATTATCTTTCCCCTAAACAGATTACATTACTATTTTCTGTGTTTATCCAAGTAAACATTAAAAAAAGACAAAGTACCATCGCCAACGCTTTCCTTGGCCTCGCCGACTGTTGGCTTCTTTCCTTCATGTATTATAACGAGCACCCTCATTTCCCCTTGACTGATCTGCTTGTAGCTTACGGGGGTCTCGGTTCTGGCAGTCTTGAAGCCATAGGTAGCTTGAGAGGGTTCCAGCACAGCTTTCGCCCTCGCTCTTGATCACGTTCTACGTGACGCTGGCGGTAACAAAGGACGTCCCACGTCCGCCGGTATGGCTGAGGGTGGCGCTGGTGAACACTCTGAAGGTTCGTATACAAACAACATAAATACCCAAGAAAGTAGCAGGGGGGACAGCGGCCGATGTAGCTCAGTTGGAAGAGCACCGGACGCGTTATTCGGAGGTCGTGGGCTCGGATCCCACCATCGGCACGTTGTTTTTTCTTCTACTTTGTGTCTAATTATCTTTTGCCTAAACAGATTACATTACTAATTTCTGTGATTATCCAAGTAAATATTAAAAAAAAACATAAAGTACCATCTCCAACGCTTTCCTTGGCCTCGCCGACTGTTGGCTTCTTTCCTTCATGTGTTATAACGAGCACCCTCATTTCCCCTTAATGATCTGCTTGTAGCTTACGGGGGTCTCGGTTGTGGCAGTCTTGAAGCCATAGGTAGCGTAAGAGGGTTCTAGCACAGCTTTCGCCCTCGCTCTTGATCACGTTCTACGTGACGCTGGCGGTAACAAAGGACGTCCCACGTCCGCCGCTATGGCTGAGGGTGGCGCTGGTGAACACTCTCAAGGTTCGTATACAGACAACATAAATACCCAAGAAAGTAGTAGGGGGGACAGCGGCCGATGTAGCTCAGTTGGAAGAGCACCGGACGCGTTATTCGGAGGTCGTGGGTTCGGATCCCACCATCGGCACGTTGTTTTTTCTTCTACTTTGTGTCTAATTATCTTTCCCCTAAACAGATTACATTACTAATTTCTGTGATTATCCAAATAAACAATAAAAAAAAACAAAGTACCATCCCCAACGCTTTCCTTGGCCTCGCCGACTGTTGGCTTCTTTCCTTCATGTATTATAACGAGCACCCTCATTTCCCCTTAATTGATCTGCTTGTAGCTTACGGGGCTCTCGGTTCTGGCAGTCTTGAAGCCATAGGTAGCGTAAGAGGGTTCTAGCACAGCTTTCGCCCTCGCTCTTGATCACGTTCTACGTGACGCTGGCGGTAACAAAGGACGTCCCGCGTCCGCCGCTAAGGCTGAGGGTGGCGCTGGTGAACACTCTGAAGGTTCGTATACAGACAACATAAATACCCTAGAAAGTAGCAGGGGGGACAGCGGCCGATGTAGCTCAGTTGGAAGAGCACCGGACGCGTTATTCGGAGGTCGTGGGTTCGGATCCCACCATCGGCACGTTGTTTTTTCTTCTACTTTGTGTCTAATTATCTTCCCCTAAACAGATTACATTACTAATTTCTGTGATTATCCAAATAAACATTAAAAAAAACATAAAGTACCATCCCCAACGCTTTCCTTGGCCTCGCCGACTGTTGGCTTCTTTCCTTCGTGTATTATAACGAGCACCCTCATTTCCCCTTAATTGATATGCTTATATATATATATATATACCGGGTGTCCCAGCTAACTTGAACCAAGGGTTACAAAATAATATATTTGAGGTAGGTCAGTGAAACCAGTTGCATACAACTACCAGCCTGCTTGCGCACTACAGGCAATTTTTTGTTTTGCAATTAGTTAATTGGCTAATTATGTTAATTTTTCTAATTTCATAAATATTCACCTTAGACCAAAAATTTGAATTCGAAAGTTGTAGAGCACCTTCAGAAACCCCCTTCCATTAATTACGATAAAGAAAGTCTCACGTGTATCTTTTTTTCCGGGCTCAAAAGAAAGCCCGCGAAATACAAACAATACCACGTGACTAGCGCATTTGAGCGCAGCGATCGTGGTGCTCTCAGTGGTGGTTTGAGCGAACGAAATCAGCTGCGGCCGTGACCCGATGGTCCCGTTGCAGCGGCAGGCAGAAATGTTGGCGATTATTGGAGCGAGCTCGAGCTCGCCCGTCGTCACCGCGATCTTGGCCAGGCCTGTGCACCGCAGCAGCCTACATCACGACAGGCGGATGACGATAAAGAACCGGCAAATGAAGGTGCAGCGCTAATTTTAGTCGAGTCACATGTCATCTCGCCCCTTTACCCAAGCCTGTATGCGCAGATTCAGCGGCTGATACCTTATCGCTCATCCGTATGCCGTAAAGTTCGCTGATGGGAGAGAAGGAGGGTTTGTTAGAATCCCGGTGGTGTCGGCTCGCCGCTCTCGGTGCTACTTGCACCATCACGTGGGCCGGCTGTCGGACGCGGGCGAAGAAGCCATCGCAGGCATATCGGCCTGCCGCTTTAACGGGGCAAAGGAAACACGGCCGCAGCTAATTTCGTTCGCTCGAACCACGACTGAGAGCACCACAATCGCGGCGCACAAATGCACTAGTCACGTGTTATTATTTGTATTTCGCGGGCTTTCTTTTGAGCCCAGAAAAAAAGATACACATGAGACTTTCTTTATCGAAATTAATGAAATGGGGGTTTCTGAAGGTGATCTACAAGTTTCCAATTCACATGTTTGGTCTAAAGTCGATATTTAATCAATTAAAAGAATTAACATAATTAGCTAATTAAGTAATTGCAAAACAAAAAATCGCCTGTAGTGCGCAAGGAGGCTGGCAGTTGAATGCAATTGGTTTCACTGACCTACCCCAAATGTATTATTTTGTATCCCTTGGTTCAAGTTAGTTGGGACACCCGGTATATATATATTTATATGGTAAGGGAAGCCTATCTTTATAGCATTAAGAAAACAACGCTTCGCCTGATTTTATTTTTTGCGAGTTTCATTTCACTCTAATTTATGCCACTGCTCTTTAGTGTCATGATATTGTGACTTTTTTTTATTCGAGCTGACCTCATTGAAGCCAGTTAGGTTAGGTTACGAACCACTCAAAGATTGATGCGGCTTGAGAATTGATTCCTTGGCTCCATGAACAACCTTTTATGAAAACCCAATTCACACTACTATGTAAAGTCACAAAACGACTATATGATGGGTGTTTACATTTGAACAATCCAGGCCAAGTCTCTTGAAGTTACCACAGTGTGCTTAGGAAAGAGGCCAGTTTTGGCTATAACCATGTTTTATTATATTTGCTCTGCACCCAACAGTACGTTTTCAGTAAACGTCGCATCTTTAAAAACCAAGGCGTATATGTCGATTCAAGAAAATTTCGATTCATCCCAATTTTGGATTTCCGCAATGCTCAGCTAAAACATTGCGGATAATTTCCGCTTATATTATCGCTCTGGATAATACTCGTCAAACATTTGTGAATTCCTGAAAAAAAATGTGCAAATTAAACCAATTCCTTATGCCTAGAATGAGGTGTAGTGTCGAAAGGTATATGATAAATTAAAATACATTTAAAAAGACTGGGTGAGGAAGAGTGGCGTTTATTGTGCCGACAGCAGCTTGACCACCTACGAGCCATTCGTATAGCATTGGCCATCACCAGTGTAGATTCCATCGTTGTATCTGTCGCTGATGCACACACAGCCCTCTCGACAATTTCGTTTAGGGTCGGTCGTGCCATAAGTAAATATGTGGCACTGTTGAAAAAAGAAAATAATGAAAAATAGAACGAAATTTTATCCACTGAAGACAATGTTTTAGTCATTTTATAGAACGTGAATGCTCCCAAGAAAACACGCCGTTCCTTTGTTCATACCCACTAGCCGCATGAATGTAGCCTACCGGAATTGACAGTATGCAACCTTAAGTATAAATTTTAGTAGGCGTTCACCGAAGTAAATATGATCACTTGCTTTAACCAAGCCGTACGAATATGGCACCATGACCTAGAAGTATATAGAGTGCCTTCCACAGCATCAAAGTGGCCTGAAAGGTATATTCCTATGGTGGAATTCCGGTGGCCTCGTGATAGAGCATCCTCCTCGAACTCACGATGTACAATATAAGAATATAATATTGGTATCCTATTTTGTTAATATTCTTCAGAATGTTTCCTCCCGCCACGACCATAAGCAACAGCGTCCCACGTTTTGCGCTGCGTAATAATTTTTATTACCTAAGATCAGAACTAACTGCGAGAAACAATACCTTATTTTTCGTTTATATCATTTTGGAGTTCTTTGAACTTAGACATGAAACAAAATAATGCACTTTCTTTGTTCAAATTCAAGTAAAAGCTTTTCCTTCTTAATGTGTGATTGTCATGCTATTGATCTTATGCATCGCGTCATCATTGAGTGTTTTATTGGGCCTTATCCTGATTTATATTGATTGTATTTAAATATTTCATTAACTCATATCACAATGTGTATCTCTATTTTTTTATCTAGTTATTCTATCTGTTGGTTTATTTATTTATTTATTTATTTATTTGTACCCTCAGGGCTTACAAGAAGCGTTATAGAGGGGAGGGGCTTTTGCACATCATTATGTAAATGAAATACAAACAAGATGAAGAACATAATTGCATCGGCAAAATAGAGACAAATGAGTAATGTGGCAACTAAACAAAATAGATAAACAAAAACAGATAGCTTACAGTATGCGAAAGAAAAGGAAGTAAGGAACAAAACCTAACAAAAAAAAAGTATTCATATAGGAATAAACTCACTTTCTGAAATATTTGTTAGTGCTTTGCGAAAATGATCGGTGTCGGTGATAGCAACTAAAGACGCAGGCAGGTGGTTCCAGTCGTGACAGGTCCTTGGCAGGAATGAATATGAATAGGTGACTGTGCGCTGCGAAGGTACATGAACTTTGAAACGGTGATCCACACGTGGGGAGATATAGGACGCTGGTGTAATGAAACGTGACTTAAGTATCTGGTTATGATAGTAGATTTTGTGAAAAAGGGAAAGACGTGATAGTTTTCTACGGGAAGAAAGAAGGGGAAGGTTAAGCGCAATCCTCATATCAGTAACGCTAGCAGTACGATTATAATTGTTAAGTATAAAACGGACAGAACGATTTTGTACGCTTTCAAGGATTTTTATTAGAGTGGCATATCCTGGGTCCCATATTGAACATGCATATTCGAGGATAGGCCTGACATTTGTGATGTAGAGTTGTTTTTTTAGAGGTGCTGGGGCTAGAGAAAAGTTGCGTTTGAGATAGCCAAGAACGCGGTTAGCTTTAGATGTAATGTATTCAATGTGTTGATTCCATGTGAGATTGTTAGTAATATGCACGCCAAGATATTTGTATGAATTAACCTGGTCAAGTGGAGTATTATTAAGTACGTAAGTGGAGCAAGTTGACTGATTTCGAGAGATTCTCATTGTTTTACATTTTGAAGTGTTTAGTTCCATTAGCCAGATCGCGCACCAGTTTACAATGTTATTCAGATCATGCTGGAGTGTTATTGTATCGTTACTGCTTTCGATCTTGTGGTATATGACACAATCATCAGCAAATAAACAGATGGAGCTTGAGATTTGATTAGGAAGGTCATTGATGTAAATTAAGAAAAGCAACGGTGCTAAAACGGATCCTTGAGGTACCCCTGAACCGACTGGTACCTCAGAAGAGTCACTGTCATTAGTGGTAACATACTGCGTGCGGTTAGAAAGAAACTCTCGAATCCAGTTTAAAACCAAAGGATCAATGTTTAGTCTGCCTAGTTTTAATAAGAGTAGGTGGTGGTTAATTCTGTCAAATGCTTTCGAAAAATCCAGAAATATACAGTCGGTAATAAAGCCAGTGTCCAGAAATGTATTAAGATCATTGCAGAATGTTAATAATTGAGTTTCGCAAGAAAAGGACTTTCGGAACCCATGCTGACTGCTATGAAAAAAATTATTTGATTCCAAGAAGTTAGCGAGATGTGAGAAAATGACGTGTTCAAAGATTTTACATGGAACTGATGTCAATGAAATAGGTCTATAGTTGGAGGGGTTATGTTTGTCACCAGACTTGTGAAGAGGAACCACCTTGCCTGTTTTCCAGTCCTTCGGTAAAGAGCTATTGTTAAGGGAGTTCGTGAAAATTATGCTTAGGATAATGGAACTATATTCTGCAGTGCCCTGCAAGAATTTGGACGTAATGCCATCAATGCCGCACGAAGAAGATCTTTTTAGATTGTTAATAATCGAGTGTATACCAGATGAATCAAATATGAACGGGTCCATTGGAAATAAATTAGGGGAATTGAATGGGGGAAAGCTGCTAGAGGATGCGGAGCTAAATGAATGGGTGAAAGCAAGGTTAAGTACAGAAGCACAATGACTGCTTGGTATTACATCACCTGATTCGTTAGTGAGGGTTATAGTTTGATTATCGTGGCTTTTCACGACATTCCAAAAGCGCTTTGGGTTTGTTTTAAGTAACGATGGGAGGGTGGTGTTAAAGAAATTAAATTTTGCTTCCTTCAAAGCTCTGGTGTATTCTTTTGCTGCAATGGCGTAAGCGGACCATTTGTCAGCAGTCGGCGATTTTTTCGCTGCTCGGAAACGCCTACCTTTGGTGTTTGATAAACGGTTAAGGTGTCTTGTGTACCATGGCGCGTTAGATGATTGATAGACTTTCCTTAGGGGAATGTATGCTTTTATTAGGTGTAACGCTTTACTTTTAAAAGATGCCCATAAGTCATGGACTGATGCATTAGGATTTAATAAGATGCTGTCGAGAAAAGAAGAAAGATCGGCATTGATAGCGGCAAAGTCAGCTCTATTATAATCTCTGATAAGTTTCAGGCGCTTGTTCCTTTTAGAGGCTGGTAAGGAAACGGAAAAATGCAACACATCATGATCACTGAGTCCGGGCAAGTGGATCACTGGGGATGTAATATCAGGTGATGACGTTAGTATCAAATCAAGTAAAGAAGATGTGGTAGAAGAAACACGTGTAGGATGATGAACCAGTTGAGATAGATTGAAATCTAAGCAAGTGTTAAGAAAGCTAGCAGTTTCAGCGGAAGCCGGCTTTGCAAGCGGACAAAAATGAGTCCATTGAATTGAAGGGAAGTTGAAATCGCCCAGAAGGAAAACTGGTGTATCGGGTAATCGTACCAGTACTTGGTTTAAGCTGTCATGAAGATCTTCGCAAAAACAGCTGTTTGAGTCAGGCGGGCGGTAACAAATTCCAAAAACGATCTTTCTAAAACTAATGGTTAAGCAGCACCACACCATTTCTAAATTGGTTGATATATTCAAAAGAGCACAGTCAATGCAATCATTCACAGCAATGAGGACACCACCACCTATTCTCTCATTTCGGTCACAACGATACACATTGAATTGTTTCTGGCACTGAAAAAGTTCACTGTTTGCAATTTTATTAGATAACCAAGTTTCAGTTAATAAGATTATATCAGCATCTGTGTCATTGATTATCTATTTTCATAATCAATGACACAGATGCTGATATAATCTAATAAAATAGGTTGTTATAGGTTGGTTCATAAAATAGGTTGTGTATATTTCAATTTAGTTGCTCATGGAAACTTATTTTTATGGGATATATATTTGACATAATAGGGGCGCATGAAATCAAGGATTTCGTGTTATGGGAGGAAGTAATTCCATTCACGCGACCAAGGATAGGCGGAAGAGTAGCAGCCGTGGATAGCTTTTACATTATCGCTTTATACCCTTTAATGGCACGGCCAAACTGTCTCAGACCCCCCCTCCCCCCTTTCCATTTCTTTTTCTTTCTCGATTTGGAAGGCAAGCAGCAAACAGGCAAAATGACAAAACCGTATCTCGGCAGTCTTGTATCTTGATCACCAGGTAAATTAAAAAAAAATACATTGTCGTAAACGACGCCAAAATAATAATTGTAGTACCTAGGACCATACAGTAAATAATAAAATAAAAAAATTAAAACTAAGCTTCCCTAATTCTGTTACCGTAAGGTGTTGTAAAGAAGATGACGACCTGGCGCCGGCGCAAGAAGCGAGAACGAGCTGGACAAGCTCTGACCTGAAAACGGTTCTCTTGACCTAGCCCCAGTAAAGGAGCTCGCGCTGCCCAATAAGAACGATTGTTATATTATATATATTTACAACCTTTTATGCGGCATGAGTGCGTGAGTTTTTGTCTTATACCTATTTTGTCCTTTGGCCAATGCATTTGCTTTAAGACACACTGACGGCGATATATTGCATGTTTTTTTTTTCTTTTCGGTAAAAGTATATTTGTTTTCCTTTTTCAGGATATATTAATCTGTCAGATAGCGAAATAGGTATTTGGGCTGAGAATATTAAATTCAGAATATTTTTTGCCGTTCAGTTTCAAATTGTTACGTCTGCCAGAAGAAAGGTTCATTGGTGGTTTTGTGAAATGAATTTCAGAAAACCGCAGCCTGTAAAATTTGCGCGCGAAATTGGGTGCTGACGTAAGCAGCTTTGCTGCAAAATTGGACGCTGAAGGCGACACTGCATTTTATGTATTCAATATTCCCGGTAGGAGAGCTCCATCTCCAACCGGACAGCTTTTAGAGCGTGATCTAAATGCTCAGGGTAAAGCTTTGGATTTCGACTCTGTCGCAATCATCAAAGGAATTAAGTGTAGGCGTCGACCGAAAACAGACAGATACTGTGCCACCTTCTCTCCAAAGACTAAAAAATATTATGATAGATACTTAAGCGCCGCCTTTAAGTGTATAACGCGATAGCGTAGGCTACCAGCCCACATATAAAGCTCCGCTTTAACCAACCCTTTGAAAGGTTATGTATACTTGCGCAAAAAACGGGACACAAAAAGGCACATAAACGACATATACGGTGCGCAATGTGCCTTTTTGTGTCCCGTTTTTTGCGCAAGTATACATAACCTTTCAAAGATGAACCAACTCGCCCAAACAAGAGTATTACTTAACCAACCCGCATGAACATGCCTGCGTGGCCTATGAATAAGGTGAATGCAAGGCTCCTGGCAGGATGATTGAGATATCGCCCTTCCATATGCAAGGAGAGACTCCAGAGGGAATTTCCTGCCTGAAAGCCAGAACTAGCCCCTCAAGCCGTTATTTTGAGATACATTTCCTGCCAAGCGTAACATCCGGTAACCCTACGCACACTCAGTGCGCAGCCACGTCAGCTGGCAGCTACCACCTGACAGCCTAATGCTCGTGATTTTCGCTCGCAACGCAAACGCCGATGTCGGATTTCCTGTAAACGGAGCCTAACTCCATGGTGTTAGAAAATATGCAAGGTATTGGGTATATATTGCGTATTGCAAAGTATATTAACATCATCATATGATGGTGTTAAAGGCCTAGCGCGTTTACTGTGAAGGCGAGCCTTGAGGGTCGCCTTAATTGAAACCGTCAAACAGTGTACCACCTTGCGGAAAAGCACGAAGGCATGCTTAACAAAGTTTTCCTTCAAATTACTGTGCTCAAGCCTTGCTTAAACTCCCCATTATTTTTAAATTATAACACCGCAGTTTTTCAATAAAGCGCGAGTATTTTGTGTCTTTACGCCAAATGGTATATTTTTAATTCCGTTTTCACTCCGCAGGAGTCTTAAATTTTAATTCTAGGGCGAAAGGGAATATTGCTCGAATATTGGTCGATAGAGACTGCTCAAGTAAGGCTATACAAATTGCTTACGCGTATGCATCACATTCATTATGACAGTTCATTTCAGTGTTCAAAACTGGCTTCAAGGCATCTATTTTACTTTTAAATTGCTACACAAACGTAAAGTCACAACCACTGTCGCGCAAAAGCAGAATATTAACTTACTGTTTTTCCGCATGACGTAATAACATCAGTATCTATTGAATGGCATCCGGACGCGGCAGATGATACTTCAAACTGTAAAACAATGAAATTTATTTTACAAGACCAATTTCAACAACATATTTCTGGCTTCGAAAAAAGCATAATGTGAAACTTGGCGTTAATTTCAAATCCTACAGACATAGCCATTCTTCTTTCATAGAAATTCCCCCGTCGTACTTACATCGCCATGAGGCTCGCCATGAGGAGTGCGAAAAGCAGCTTGCCGGAAGACATTTTGGAACCTTGTTAAGGAGTCTTTACTCGATAGTTTGCAGCTCTCACAACTTCTCCACCTGCTTTTACACCGCTGCACAGATAGGCATCCCAAAGCATGCCGATTATCATCTATGACGTCCAATGCAAATTGTGTTCCACCATTCAGTAGGAAAAAAATGACGCACATGGTTTGTCAACCCAGCCGTAGCGGTACAATTTTTAAATTTAACGGTGACGATTGTGGGAGTGGTAACAAATATTATGTCCGGATAGACGGACGATGATCGTGGTTTTTTTGTGCCTAACAATGAGTTAAACGTTTGGGAAGACAGATGAAGGCGCTGATAGGTCAGCGCACTTGGCCCTTTCTCCACGCGCACTAATCGTGTTTGGATAAAAAAAAAACGAAGCGCTTTATAATATATTCGTACAAATTCATACCCCACCTCATTGTAGCGAGGCACGAGCATAAATATATATTATTGAAAAGGTGACATAGATAGATAAGGATGAGGATGGAAGGCAGGGATGTTAACCAGAAAGGCCTCCGGTTGGCTACCCTACAGGAAAGGTATGAAAAAGGTAATTTTGGTGGTTTCTGGAAGATTTTCTGAGAAATACACCTGCCTCCTTTGGAAACTCTGAATACCTTTGGCTCTGCATAATTTAACACAAACAAAACAGACGGTCAAGAGATTACAGCAAGATGTCCACACCGATGATGCGCTTACTACCAATTGGCTGTTATTCGTGATACGAAGAAGCAAGCATCACAAAAAACGTAAGGGTACAATAAGCAGAACAGAACAGAAGATTAAGAAAAAATGCGAAGAAAAATTCTGATGAAAAAATAAAACGAAAATAATGGCAAATCGCGTCTATTTTTTTGTCATATTGTCCGAACGAAGCACTATCCCTTCCTGTTGAGCGCTGCCACAGACGGAACACTCACGCATTCCCCTTCTTCACCCGAAATCATATTGAATGTTTTGATAATCTGTCTTCAAATTGTCTTTTGCGCGAGCCAGCACCTTAGTTTCGGTGAACCTTGCTACACAATGGTTACCCTTCGAGTCCTGTTGGGCGTCTTCCGGTCGACAACGAGAGCAATGGGTGGCCAGGTTTCCCTGAGCTGACAATGTGGCGCATAGATTCCTGCGTTACCTTAGCTTCTCATTGAGGCATCGGCCTGGCTGCCCCACATAGGCTTTCCCATATGTCAAAGGAATCTTGTACACAACACCTTTGCGGCAGTTGACAAAGCGTTCCCTGTGCAGCACGCTGCGTCCTTCCTTCGTCTCACTCGTTCCGTTCACCTTCCTGCAAATACTCTTTAACTTGTTCGGTGCAGACAGCACGACCCTAATTTGAAGTCGGCTCACGATCTTAAGACAATGCCAGATGCCATGTACGTATGCCATCCTGTCTCCTCTTTTCACTCTATTTACGCTCTCTTGTTCGGGGTCGCATATTCTTCAAACAGCTTTCAGCCGCAGATATCAAAATGCTCCTCGGATATCGCCTTCTTTTCAACCTTCTATCTGTAGAATCACACTCTAGCCCCCGGTTGATGAGCTCGGGAACTTCAGGATCGGCGTCTGTGAATAATGGGAGGATGCTGTCGAGGCGTGTCGAGGAAAGCGGGCATAAAGAAGAAAAACGCACTGTATACGTGTTGTTTCCTGTAGAGCGGTATAGTGTGCGTATGTAATAAATGGTAGCACAGAGTTCCAATTCTTGTGGTCAGCAGCGATGTACATTGAAAGCATGTTGGCGAGTTTCCGGTTTATTTGCTCAGTAAGTAGATTTGTTTGAGGACAATAAGAAGTCGAGAGTCGAAAATATGCGTCGTGCACTAGAGAAGGAGTGCTTCGACAAGATCCGCAGTGAACTGGGCACTTCTGTCACTGATCAACATTCGTGGTGGCCCACGGCGAAGTATAACAGTATAATAGGAAGAGGGAGACTTGGTGAGTTGTGACGGAGGGAGAGCAGCCGTCTACAATACCGCGTCTGATAATCAGTGCATGAGTGATATTCAGTTGCAGTCATGAAATTTGGGAAAGGGTTTCAATAAGTCTACCCACACACACTCAAAAAGAGATCTTGGCGACTTCACAGGATACCGGTGACCAGGAAGAGCACCAGTGGTACTTTTGTGACTCGCACACTGATCATTCCGCAGCCAATAGAATCGTCCTTAGATGGGATGAAGTGTCTTCGCAGATCCCATGGGTCCCGAAGTGGGATCTTCATGCATGGCGCCCTAAACAGAGAATCGTAGGCTATTAGGTAACAACAGAGCGTATTGGAAGCCGGTGCCACAATATACCTTTTTGTATAAAAGCCCGCCACGTACACAAAAGGGACGGGAAGCTGGGGAGTGATGTGTAGCAGTAAATAATGTCTTCAGTTTCTTGTCCTGCCTCTGCTCAGTGCGGAACGTACGGGCATCAGGAAGCGGAAGTAATACCGCGGTAATCTAATCATCCCGAAAATGGACATGGAAAAGTCCTAACGGAGAGACTAAAAATGAAATCGACTTCATAATGTGTTCAACCCCCGCCATTGTGCAGGATGTAGAGGTAATCGGGAAAGTTCGATGTAGTGACCACAGGATGGTGAGGTCCCGAATTAACCTAAATCTGAAGAAGGAACGCAATAGATTAGTAGGAAAGAAACCCATCAACGAATTAGCGGTGAGGGGGAGGGCAGAAGAGTTCAGGATCTCGCTACAGAATAGGTATTCAGCTCTAACTGAGGATGGCGACATTACCCTAGAGGCAAGGAACAATAATTTCACAGATATCATTACTGAGTGCGCGGTAGAAGTAGGCGGTAGGATAGTTAGAGAGGATACCGGTAAGCTGTCTAAGGAGACGAAAGATTTGATTAAGAAACGGCAGAGTATGAAAGCTTCCAATCCAACAGACCAGATCGAATTGGCCGAGATATCAAAGCTAATCAATAAGCGCAAGGTGGCCGATATAAGGAAGTATAACATGGAGAAAATTCAGCATGCTGTAAAGAACGGGGGAAGCCTTAAAGCGGTAAAGAAGAAATTGGGCATAGGCAAAAACCAGATGTATGCGATAAGGGACAAGGCGGGCAACGTCATCACTAATATGGACAAGATAGTCAAAGTAGCCGAGGAGTTCTATACAGATCTCTACAGTAGCCAAAGTAGTCAGGACCGTAATGAGATTGGCGGTAGGGAAAAACAGTCAGACGTTCCACCAGTGACGAAGGACGAGGTCAAGAAAGCACTAGAAACTATGAAAAGGGGGAAATCAGCTGGAGAGGATCAGATAACTACAGATTTGCTGAAGGACGGGGGGGATATCGTGCTAGAAAAACTGGCCACCCTGTATACGCAGTGCCTGGTGTCATCGACGGTACCGGAAGCATGGAAGAATGCAAACATTATCCTCATTCACAAGAAAGGGGACTCTAAGGACCTTAAAAATTACAGACCAATCAGCTTACTGTCTGTTACGTATAAGGTATTTACTAAGGTAATCGCTAATAGAATCAGGACAACCTTAGACTGCAATCAAGCAAAGGATCAAGCAGGGTTTCGGAAACGGTACTCTACTATCGATCATATCCATACCATCAATCAGGTGATAGAAAAATGCTCGGAATATAACCAGCCCTTATACATAGCATTCATTGATTACGAAAAAGCATTTGACTCAGTTGAAACCTCGGCGGTGATGCAGGCATTGCGAAATCAGGGGGTAGACGAGCCGTACGTGAAAGTGCTGGAAGATATATATAGTGGCTGCACAGCAACCATAGTTCTACATAAAGAAAGCAACAAAATTCCCATAAAGAAAGGTGTTAGGCAAGGAGACACAATCTCCCCCGTACTATTCACAGCTTGTTTAGAGGAAGTATTCAGAGACTTGGAATGGGAGCAGTTAGGGATAAGGGTAGATGGAGAATACCTCAGTAATCTGCGATTTGCTGATGACATTGCCTTGCTAAGCAACTCGGGAGATGAACTGCAAATAATGATTGATGACCTAGACAGGAAAAGTAGAAAGGTAGGCTTGAAAATCAATATGCAGAAGACTAAGGTAATGTTCAACAGCCTCGGGAAGGAACAGGAGTTTACATTAGGTAGCGAAATGCTGGAAGTAGTAGGCGAATATATCTACTTAGGACAGGTAGTAACCGCAGATCCGGATCATGAAAAGAAAATAACAAGAAGAATAAGATTGGGATGGAGCGCATTTGGCAAGCACTCGCAGATTATGACTAGCAGCTTACCGGTATCGCTCAAGAGGAAAGTATACAACAGTTGCATCTTGCCTGTACTCACCTATGGGGCTGAAACGTGGAGGCTAACCAAGAGAGTTCTACTTAAGTTGAGGACAACCCAGAGGGCTATGGAACGAAAAATGGTAGGGGTAACATTAAGAGATAGAAAGCGTGCAGAGTGGGTCAGAGAAATAACTCAAGTTAACGACATTCTAGTGGAAATTAAGAAGAAGAAATGGACATGGGCAGGACATGTAGTGCGAAGAGAGGATAACCGATGGTCGCTGAGGGTAACAAACTGGATTCCAAGGGAAGGAAAGCGTAGCAGGGGGCGGCAGAAAATTAGGTGGGCGGATGAGATTAAGAAGTTCGCAGGGGTCAAGTGGATGCAGCTAGCACAGAACCGGGTTAAGTGGAGAGATATGGGAGAGGCCTTCGCCCTGCAGTGGGTATAATCAGGCTGATGATGATGATGAATCTAATCATCGAAGTTGTTGGCGTCACTTGTTGTCGTCGCAGGCGGCAAAGGTGAGAGACAGTCCGCGTCAGCGTGCCGGCGCCTGCTCTTGTATGACACTGTATAATCAAATTCTTGAATACGGATTGCCCACCGCATAAGACGGCCAAACGGGTCGCGGAGTTGATCAACCAATACAGTGAATGATGGTCAGTAACCACTGGGAAGGGATGTCCGTACAAACAGCAGCAAAACCGCTGAACGGAGAAAAATACGGTGAGGCACTCTTGCTCAGTAACCATATAATTGCGATCAGGCTTGCTTAAGGAGCGGCTGGTGTTAACAATAGCATGTTCTAGGCCACCCTAACGCTGGACCAGCACACCACTGATGGCAACGCCACTGGCGTCAATGTGCACTTCCGTGCAGGCAGAAGGGTTGAAATGGCGAAGAATCGGATGCGAGGTTAGTTGAAAGTTTAGTTGGCGAAATGAAGAATCACAATCGGATGTCCGCTCATATGAAGCGTCTTTTGTGTCTTTGCGAAGGAGTATGCATAACAGTTTTTGCAGATATTTGCATCTGGAGTGCATCACGTTCGCGTTATAGTACGCAGTAACTAATTCAGAGAGCTTTACCGCACATCGAATTATACCTGGCCGCCCCGTGGTCTTCATCTCTCACCAGAAAAGAGTGTGGCTATGGCTTCTACAAGAAAAAGAACAGCTAGATATCCGCTCCTTATGAGTCGACGGTCACTATCGTATGTACGATCACACCAATTACTAAATGTTATGCTTGACAGTAATCTCTCTTGGGCACCTAAGATTAAAAAACTCCGCGAAAGAATTACTGCAGCATTACAGGTTTTCAGATTCATGGGGAGAACATGTTGGGGCAGCAACTGCCGGTCGATGGTTCTGCTAGAAAAGGCCTACGTTGAAGGAGCGTTGCGCTACTATTTACCGGTGCTTCAAAGAGTATCTCCAATAAGCCAGATGGTTCTTGAAGCCACGCGAAACAACTGCTTCAGGATAAGTCTTGGCCTCCCAAAGGGATCCTCTGCATCAGGAACACTTGCAGAAGCAGAATATCTCCTGCTAGATGTGATTCCAGCCCAAGAAACTAGGCGCACCCATCTCCGACATGTCCTTCAACGCAAAAAGCATTTCTTAAACCGTGTCTACATAATTCGCTGCAACTCTGACTTTGGTCAAGCTGTACAGTTTCTGGCCCTCCTTACTCTTACTCAGCCACGAAATCTACTACCACTCACCTTCCCCCATGAACATTATTTTCTCTAAAGGTGACTATGTCTTTTCCTGGTGTGGCTGCGAAGAGCGGCATTCCACAGGCAGCACTTCTGCAAGCCGCTCTCGCCTACTTATCCAAGGAATATACACAGTACACCCACAAATTCATCGACGGTTCAAATATTCAAGACACTTCATCCTGTGGCCTTTATGTGCACTCAACAAGTCATGTCCTGTTTTACCGGCTGCAGCGAAAGACATCACCGACGACAGCTGAGCTGCATGGCATTAAAGAAGCGTTTTCCTATATCATGCGCGACCCTCGGACGATGGGCTGTCTTCACGGATTACGGAGCATCTCTAAAAATCCTTTATAATCTGCTGAAGAAAACAGCCTGTTTCCCTTGACATCGAGTATCTGCATCATTTGGCTATTGCCGCAGGCCACTGCATAACATTTCAGTGGATATCAGCTCACTGTGGCATTAATGGCAAAGAAAGCGGCTCGTAAATTCATCAACATCAAAGATAAATTCGGACCTTCTTCACGAAACCTGATGCATCCCAACTGGCAGAAACATTTGCTGCCAAAGCGGAGTATCGACTTCGGAGCTTGCTGACAATTAACTATTAATTTCTTGACCCAAACCTAAGATCAAAACTCCCCCGAAATTTCCTCACCAATTGGAAATTCTTTACCACCTACTTCGCCTGAACTGTGCATATACAGATAGCTTGCGATACCGTTTTGGTCAAATGAACAGTCCGCTTTGTGACAACTGTGGTTCGGTTAAAACTCTGCAGCATATCTTGCTTGAGCGTCCAGAGTACGCTGACCAGCGTGCGTACTATGAACATAGCATGGGAAAGCTCTCCCCAGTGCCTTTAACATTAAACATTTTTTTAGGTCCCTTTGCCTGCCCTAGGAAACAGACTCGCAATGAACTTTTTATTTACGTTTTTAAAAGGAATTGGACATTTAGACAAACTCTAAGTTCACCTTGAATGTTACACGCAGGCATTTTTTACGCTGTGAACTCTATAAGCACATTTATTGGACTGTGAATTTCATCATTTCATTTTATACCATTACTCCACGATGCAAATTACAACATATTTAATGGCCGCATTTTATCTCGCCTTCATTTCGTTTATTCTCCTCACCATTTCATTCTTTCTCTCCACAATTCTCCTTCCTAAACAGGGTAGCATGTCAGCGAAATTAAAACGCTGGCTAAAATCTCTGTTTTTCATTAAAGGGTCTCTCTCGCTCACGCGAGCGGGTGAGTGATGTCAGTAATGTAGGGAATGAAGCGGCGCAAATATGAGCTAGTGACGAGGAGACTTCGAAGTTTCTTTACATTCTGAGTGTTTGGAAATGAAGCAGTGGCGGCGGTCTTCTGTGGGTCAGGTCTGACGCCTTCGGGATCAACGAGGTGCCCAAGAACCAAAGTATTCCTTTCATCGAAGCGGCACTTCACATTCAGTAACAGACCTACGTTTTTCAGTAATCCAGTACAAGCGCAATGTGTTCATTGAACCTATGGAATATCTGGACACAAATGACACCATCGAGGTAGTAGATACATATATGCCAATTTAGGCCACGTAAAATGGCATTCATTAACCCCTCGAAAGTGGCGGGAGGAGCATCGCACAGACCGAACGGCAATACATTAAATTCAAACAGGTCATCGGGCGTGATAAAACGGTCTCCTCCTTGTTGAAATGTCAGGGAAACCAACCTAGTAATTTTACAGAGCGTTCAAGCTCAAGCTCTGCGAACTTGCCTAGGATTGCCGAAATGTGCCTCTACGGCTGCTACCATATTGATTGCTCAGGAGCACCCCATATCTACCTACCTAACAGTTGACGCCCTGAGGGCACATTTCCGACGCATCGCCCGGGTTCCCTGTTATAATTTGGCCAGTCTTCCTATTACCAGGCCGCGTACATTGTTTACAGAGACCGTTGATACTCATCGCGCTATTCTGCCGTCCCAGTTTACACCCGCATCTAGACCGTCCTCTCCACTGTGGAGCCTGCATCAACCACACGTGCTTCTTTCAATACCCGGCATCAGGAAGAAGGTCGAGCTATCGCCGACAGAACTAAAACAAATCACTCTTGAATACTTCCATGAGTACCATGCAAATCGCATGCACGTCTACACCGACGGTTCAGTGAACGCCATGAGTTCTTCAGGCTCCATGGTCATACCCGTAATTACTACAGGAATAAAAGTTAGGACAATTCACCGTACTTCTTCAACAGCCGCAGAACTAACCGCTCTACTTGTCGCTATTAGGCATATCAGTCAGCAAAGCCCTCAACAATGGTCTATTTTCACATATTCAAAAGCAGCTCTGCAATCCTTAAAAGCGGCTCTTCGCCGTGGAGCCCATGAGGAACTCGCCGCGGAAATACGACAACTTCATCACTATGCCATAAATGCAGGATATGACATCATCTACCAATGGCTTCTAGGACACAGCGGCATAGCGGGCAATCTCCGGGCGGACGAGGTCACACGAACAGCCCACCAAGACGGCGATTGTGTGTTGATTCCATTTTCCAGGGCAGACGCAGCGGGCAGGCTTCGCGCACTTGCGCGGGAACACACGCTCTCCTTGTGGAATTCTGACCAGTTTGCGAACTGCCGCTTAAAATCCCTGGACTCTGACCTGAAGCTCCGGATTCCATCTGGTCAACCCCGATGTGAAGAAACTTTGCTGTGCCGCCTGTGGGTTGGTGTAGCATTCACAAACTCTTATTCTTTTGTGATAGGTATGGCAAATAGCCCTGCATGTACAACCTGCGGGTGCGACGAGACTATAGGCCACATTCTTTGTGACTGCCCCATATACAGCGAGGAAAGACAGTGTCTATGCCGTGCGCTGGAGCGTCTAGATGGACGCCCACTAACTGAAATTAAGATCCTAGGTCCTGGCCACGGCGATCATCTGCGGTGAAGGCCTCCCAGGCACTGCTCCGCTTTATGAAAAGCACAGGACTGATCGAAAGGCTATGATTTTTTATGGTACGTGATATTACTGTGACGTGATGGGACTTTACTGTCATCGCCCATCCCTCTCTCACCCACAACGTTTATAACCACCTACCCATCTCCCCCAGTGCAGGGTAGCAAACCAGTTCCTTTACCGGTTAACCTCCCTGCCTTTCCTCCTCCTTCTTGTCCTGAAGGTGCATAGATATCTGCCAATATCCCGACCGCATATCGATGGATGAAAAGTATGAGGTGAAGAGGCAATCTATGGCAATCTATATAGAGAAATCACCTGTGATCGTAAAGCTATAATATATTGCAGCCTAGGTGTTCAGCTCTGTAATATTATGCAGTCGTTCAATAAATAACAGCTGTCTGATAATACGACAGACAAATAAATGTAGATGAAATGGTGGATATTGTTTTAAGGCACATATGAAGGGAGCCCACAGCCACTGGCAGTAAAGAAAACAAGAGATTTTTTAGTGTGTATGTGCGTGTAGATGTTGGCCAGTGTTAGCCCTTCTTTCTCTCTATCTGAAGCCATCCTGCTAGGCTCACCGTCATGCCGTGTAAGTCATCTACTGCACGATGATTACTAGTCAACAATCGGGACGATTGTCGGATGTTTTTGGATTGTGCAACGAACAAGGATTACAAGAAAAAAATAAGAAAAGTTTTAACCCCGCTAAACATAAGAACCAAAGCGAAAGCTTGAACGTTCAGCCTGGTAAAGCTTGGCTAGACTTTATTGTTGCTTGATGATACGATTCGGTATGCCGTCTTCGCAACCTTAGAGGTGCAGACAGTTCACGAGGTGTCTCGCATGGATCACATTCATGACGACTGCTGCCGTTAAATTGTCGAGAGCTGTTGCGATCTGTCGGCACCGGCTAAGTGGCAGCAGAGACTATCGACACAAAGCGAGCGCCATGTCTCCAGCGTCGCAACGGTGGAGTGATGTCATTATTGTGACGTGGCTAGGCAGAGCAAGCGCGAGGTTACCTCGGTTTTGCCAACGACCGCGGCTGAGTGACGTCATAGCTATAACGTAGGTGTCCTCGGTTCAAAGACAGGCACGCGCATATGGCAAAGAAGGTATGGAGGGGATTAGTGAAAGCTATCGCTTTAAAACAAGAAACAAATACGGGGTTTTGATCCGGAAAGCTTGCCAAACTCCTTCCTTAAAGGTTACAAGCATAATAAAAAGGAATAAATTATTTAATCCTATGGAATATCAATCTGATGTGCGTCATGGAGCTGTATGACGCTCAGCCAGGACAGGCTAAGCTTTAAGAGGCTGTTGCGAAAGATACTATAATCGGTTATTTTAGGAAATACACAATAGATAATCCCGCTGCCTACCTTTTGAAGTACGGTTTTAGATATGCTAAAGCTTTTCATTCTGAATTCAATGCTGTTCGCACAAAGTGCAAGCAGATTTCATTGAAAGCACATGAACTGGCAGTTTTTCGACATCCCAATGCCTGGATTGTGGCTCACGTACTGCCCGAAAGAAGCTTCAAAAATTTGCAAATGAGTAAAACAATTGTGATGAGATCACTTCGACCGCCTATGAACATTTGTGAGCCTAGGAAAACACTGTGCGGAGGCTGTTCGATGAACATTATCAGCATGTGTGGGCCCCATGTAAAATACATGCTGTAAAAAAAGTATTCAAGGCAGTAACTGTGTCCACCTGTTTCTCTCTTTCACGTAGAATACACACAGGCGAGTTACCCTTTTCAACGTTAACGCGTTAACAAAGACGTCCGATGCGTTTGACTCAATATGAGGCAGTGACTACTCCAGCTGAACGTTTATTGGCATGGCTCGGTATTGATGGTTTAACGCCTTAAAGTAAGTCACTCATGCTTTGAGGACAGATCTTTAACGCGCACTGATAGCGCATAAAAATGCAATTCCCTATTAGTATGCACCGAAACGCGGCTCTTTCACCAGCACTAATATTCACTTCAATGACTTCCATTACTTTAACCCCAAATTTCTTTCTGAGTAACTATCCACCATACATTCATACACGTGCATTATCACACTGTATTCATATAAGGCCCATGCTTAAATTTGGACTGACATTATTCTCTCATTCTTTTTTAGGACGACTTCGACCTCTACGATAATGAAGTCATGCGAGACGTAACAGATGTGTAACAAAATCGCACATAGGTTTCTTGCTATGCTGGCTCTTAAAACTGATTCGATTTGGCATTGCGTAGAACTAATAAAACGTGATTATATATTACCTCTATTACGTCTCGTTTTTTTTTTTTTTTTCATCACATGCCCTCAGCTTTGCGACACAAACCCCGCCTTTGACTTCCAAACCATAATTCGTTACCCGAAATTCAAAAAAAAAGAAAAGGAAAAGAACTTCAACTATAAATTATTGACTGCGCTTAGGCGAATATTATCGGGTCGTTCATTAAAAATGCTTAAGGAATAAATCCAAAACAAAGGACTGCAAGAAAATAGTTGATATGTTTCTTATTATATAAGTAAAGATTATATTTACTCGAATCTGCTCATGCATCTTGTCACAAGTGCTGAGCCGTTTAGCGATACAAAAACCCTCCGAGTACTTAGTACACAGCCGTGTCGCCTGCTGTCTAGCACATGCGAAAGTTGTGTCCATTACTTTTTATCGCAGCGCTAGAAACTACGACAGCGCAGCATTTTCTGCAGAACAGTGCCATAAAACTTGTCGCGTAAATTGCCTACAATTCACATTATGAAAAAGATTCAAGGATAGTTCACTTGAAAATATAATGTCATGTAATTAGAGGCCATTAACTGCAACAATGTTGCTAAAATTTATTCATGTTTCGGACGCAGCGTAACATATTAAGGAAACAAGCATTTATATGAAATGAACTGCTATAAATAAATTTTAGCCACTATAATTATTAGACGAAACGTTTTAGAGAGAACCACAGTGTGAGTGTGTAGTGACATCGAGAGGGCAATATTCGCGGGCGTGAAGGAGTAGAACAGGGAACAGTAGTAATCACGACAGAATTGAAAGGATGTATTCGAGGTGCGGGGTGCCTGAACTTTCCTCGTCGGTCGGCCGTATAAAATTAGCCCTGCTGGAACCTACCCCCAGGACCCGCATTGTTGTTGACTGCCGCTGACTACCGCCGCAATGCTGCAGCCCCCGTGGCAGGGACGCCATACTCATACTCTGACCTACGTCAAGCAACAACAAGCAACAGACACGAATCATCGGTTGGTAATACGAGTACGTAAGCGATCCTTGACCGAACTTCACCATCATCACAATAAGGCGATTCTGCCAGGCAGGACAGCTGCCAACATTAACGCGCCGTACATGTTTTCTTGCGAAGTCCGTGGCCGAATGATAGTGGGAAAAAAAGGAGATGCAGGAGTTAAAATACCACATTTCAAAACGCGGGCGTCTAGTACCATTTTACTGAAAAGAATTTCACCAAAGTTGCCGCTGCCGAAAGCTTAAAGCGTCGCAGCCTCGAAACGTTGTCGGCAATCTTCATAGGCTGTTATAACGTGAGCCTTAGTATTACGTTTCCTCAAGTAAGAAAACCTATTGCAGTGGCTTAGCTCAGATATAGGCCAGGATATACGCGAAACCTAGGGTTTGACGGCGTTGAACTTGGTTTTCCAATAAGTTAGGTTTCGCCGGTTAAGCAATGAGACACTATCGTGGTTTCCGATCTGTGTAAAGAACATGTTTATTCAATATTACGCCTTACAGCCACGAAGAGCGATCGACGGTCTGGAAAGTAGATTGCCATCGTCTCAATTTTGGCTATACGCCATATGTAGACGGGATGGCTTCTGTTTGGCACAAAAAATCAATTGCGGTTCTCTATATTGGGTAGTCTGAACATTAGGATCCGATTTCAAATTAAAGTCGAAATTCAGCTTCACACACGCTGTGAATTTTGACTTCTAGCTGTACCGTTGGGCGGTGTCCTTTTCCATCTAGGTCAGTAGCGATTCGGCGTCATTGCCGATACGAGACATAGCGCCTCGTAGCGATACGTTCCTCTCGTTCTTCACGCGCCTCCGACGCTCGCTTAGCCTTCCTTTGGCTTGATTTGCACGTTGTCGACGGATTAGCGCCATGCGATAACTTCTGAATTCGTCGACCCATGCTCATGATTTTTCTCTGACAACGCCGAAGTTGGATTTTCTCGAGAACGAGACATTTAACTGTGCAGCGCTAATAAACCTGAAGAAAGCTTTTTATAAACATATTTTCATCACTAAAGGAAGACCACTTGTGACTGTAGATCGTACAACTATATGACATCATGTAGCTTCACATTATCGCTCAGCTCTGAGTTACTATGCAGTCGTGTATTAAACAACAGCTGTATAATAATATGACAGAGGTGGAGGGCAATTGAAGGACATCATTTTAAGGCACATAAGAGGCAGTCACTGACACGAAGGAAAGCATAGGGAATTTTCTGTTCGATGTTACCGATCGGGTCGATCTTGGAAAGTGTTTCCCAAACCTCTCCGCTCTCTGAAGATATTTTGTTACGCTCATTGTCATGCATTGTGCGTCATCCACTGCTAGAAGATTACTTGAAAATAATCGGAACAATTGACGGATGTCTTCAGGGTTGTACTACGAACGAGGAATATAAATTATTTAGAAAAAAGTTTAAAGGGGCGATTACAGCGTCGTTCGATGTATTCCTGTTGTATACTTCTATGAATAATATACAGGTCTGTGATTCTACTCGCAAAGTTTTATTACCTAACACGTGGTGCATATTAAAGAAAAACGCGATAGAAATGGGATTCGGAAAGCTCTTCCCACCGAGAGGTAAACTGCCATTTTGAAATGCTCATGTGTCGTCACAGAGGATACGCGGCGGAGCGTCGTCTGCAATGCAGTCTACAATATCAAAGGACATGACTTTTTTTTTTCTAACGATTGACACAGTGGCCATCCCTCATGCAGAAGTGCTTGCTGAAGATGTTAAGCACGAAAGCAATATAGAGTAATGCATATTTTCTTAAGCATAAGGCACGGTCACGGGTAGTGGGCTGCACAGTTTTAGGTTCCTTAGCTTATCGACGCACTAATTTTTCGCATTATACCGGCGACGACGCCAGCACGACCAACGGTCGTTTAATACCGCAGTGTCAGTTTTTCGCCTCCGCGATGTCGACGGAACTGGTCGGCGGACTGTCGTCAGATCTGTTTTGGTTTGATCGGATGCTCAGCGAGAGCTTGACACCTGATGAGTGATTGGTCTGAAGCTCTGCACTTATCTGTAGCTTAACGGTGATAGAAATATTAAAACAAGAAGCTACACCTGTGTTCTTCCTTGTCATCAGCAATGACCTTGGCCAGAAATGTTAGTCGGCGCAGAAGTGCCAGTTGGGTGGCGACGAGTAGGCCTATCGCGAGTACGCGGGGTTTGAGCCTAGAGTTTCAGCGAATACGTAGCGCGCATTCATAAGCTTTAGCGGTTGCATGGGACCATCGAATGAAGTTCTGGCAGTAGCGACCTCGAATCGACGACTGCTTACATCACAAAGCGAGTGCACATCGTGCGGGAAGCGTCGATATGTGACACTGTCTAGCGAGCGCAGCCGGCAGCTGTCGGCGCGACTTGTATGTATACCCGGCGCAGGCAGGGGACGTAGCATCCACAGCTAGTTTTGCAGCGCAGTGTTGGTTTGTGAACAAATAAAGGTACAACCGGCCCGAACCGAAGTGGATAGTTTTTGTATTGCTAACTCAGCATACATTTTATACCGTGCGAACGAGCAGCATACATCCATACATTGCAAAAGCTATGTAAACAAATACGCTGCGGGCGCAGTCGCAATCCGCGAGTCGGCGCATTCCTCCGGGAGTTTAAGGTTCACAGACTAATTACTAAATGGTGTATGCTTACGTTGAAGCACTCACGAGTCATCGGTGGAGAAGCACTGAAAAAATGCAAGGTCAGACTAGGGTTGAGTCGGTCGTAGTCACGCGCTTGGCTGCGCGGCAGGCGAGGCAGAGACCGCGGCGACTAGGGAGCTCTTGTTCGGTGCGGGTATGCAGTGAGGAGCAATCGAAATGATTTGGGTTTTGCGATCACGGCACTGAAGTGGTAGCGGTGGCACATGCTTTCGTGCACTGGACTTGGCCAGACTGAGCGCAAAAAGGCTCACCAGCCGAAAATAATTAAGTCTGACTATACACACGCATATAACAGCAAGCCAAAAGGTACTGCTTCATTGAAAAGTTTCATCTGCTCCTCTAATGTTGCAACGTATGCTCTCGGGTCAAGGTATGCTTGTTTGAGAGTCGCTCTTAGTTTTTGGACCGAAAGAGCGACAGCAATAGCTCAACAATGAGGAAAGTAACTATAACTCCTCCCCACTTTCGCGGCGCATGTTTCTAAAACAAGCTCTCATAACGTAGGAATAATATGGTTCTGATTGTTTGCCTGAATTATATAGCATGAGCCCGTCGATTTCGGCCTCCTCGGCTATCTCCAGACGAAGCCCAAACAAGTCCTATGATCACTGAGGTCGCATATAATAGTGAAAGCTTCGCAAAGAAAAAAGAATATGTGAATAGGATATTTTTGCTGAATAAAAAAAAAATCTCAGGGACCACTATCCACGGCGGGCATTCAGGAGTGCAGCCAACACCGCGAATAGCAGAAGACATATGGATGATATCTCGTTGTGACGTCAGCGGTCAATAGTTGTCAGACCAGGAAGCTGATTTCGATATTAAGTATAAAAATTAAGTTTCAAACTATTAACTCCACCGAATGAGCTCAAATTTCGAGGATCGATAACTTGACATGCGAGAGGTGAAATACAATTATCAGTTTATGCTCATTTTCTAGCCGCCATGACTTCTTTAACCCCGCTAAACCTAAAGACCAAAGCGAAAGCTTTAAAGTTCAGCCCGGTAAAGCTTGGTTACACATGGTTGTTGCTTGATGACGGTATTCAGCCCGGTCGGCTTCGCAACCTCTGAAATGCAGCCAGTTCACGAGGCGTCTCGCATAAATCATATCTATGACGACTTCTCCCGTTAATTGTCGAGAGCTATTGTGATATTTTGCCAACGGCTAAGTGGCAGCAGTGGAGGCTATCTACACAGAGCGAACGCCAAGGCTCCAGTGTTGCTGCGATCGAGTGACGTCATTGTTATCACTTTACTAGGCAGAGGCGGGCGTCTGGTGACCTCGGTTTTTGTAACGACTGCGGCTGAGGGACGTCATAGCTGTGCTTTCTTCACGGTTCAGTGAAAAACAAGTGCATACGCCGCACATTAGCAAGAAGCTATGGAGGTGAGTATTGAAAGTTTCCGTGAAAAAACAACAACATATAAGCGGTTCAGGGTTCACCAGCTTGACATACCCCACCAATAAAATATAAAGGCGTAATAAACCAGATTAAAATATGTAAGCCAGTAGAACATCAAACTGATATGCGTCATAGAGCTGTATGACGCTCAGCTCGGCATACCTACCTACACTTCAAGAGATAGTTGCGAAAGAGTATAATTTGTTCTAGGAAATACACAATAGATAAGTGTCAGGACACTTCTTACAAGTACGGTTTCATAAATGTATCCTAAAGCTTTTCATTTTGAGTTCACTGCAGTTCGTGCAAAATTCGAGGAATTATCTTTAAAGCATATGAATTGGCGGTTCTTCAGCCGCCCAATGCCTAAATTCTCCTTCACATACTGTCCGAAAGTAGCTGCAAAAGTTTGGAAAAAAGAAACATTCCTCGAAGGAGACTCCTTCGACCACCTACGAAGTTTTGTGAGCCTTAGAATTCTAACTGTCTGTGGGGTCTGTTAGTGGACATTAGCAGCATATGTGTGCCCCAGGAAAAATACTCGCTGTAAAAAGTATTTGAGGAGGCAGATTTTTCCAGGAGGTTGTTTGCTGGGCTAGTTGATATAGCAACATGAAGTTTGGAAGCGCAGTGGTAGATTTACATATCTCTCCGTCCCGTCCACTTCTCGTGTGCATGTGTGCCTCTGCGCTTCCAAAAATCAAGATGTTTTCACCTGTTGTCCCCTTTTCCCAAGAATATACGCAGTTGTGTTACCACTCTTCTACGTTTACGTGATTAGAGAAACGTCGGATTCATTTGTGACTTAAAACGAGGCAGCGACTGCTACAGCTGAAATTTTATTGGCATGGCACGGTAGTTAAGGTTAAACGACTTCTACGTTGCTAATACTTTGAGGCGACTCTCATGAAATAACCTGAAATAGTTGGGATCTCCAGTGAATCTTAACCACTCTGTGATAGCGCATAAAATTACATCTCTCTTTTCGTCTGCACAGAAACGGGGCTTCCACATCAGAGCTAATAATTCACTTCACGGATATCCGTAGCCTTACTTCTAAATATTTTTTTTTTTGTCTAACAATCCATTAGAGATTAGTATATTGTGCATTATCACATGCTATTCGTTTATGGCCCATAATTAAATTTTGACTGATATATATCTCTCATTCTTTCTGTTCCCAAACGCCTAATTGGTTATGAGAAATTGGTTTTAAGCTGTGGTGGCAATTTTTCTGCGGTGAATTACAGAAGCAATTACTGGCAATATTGGTGTATTGTGGAAACGAGTATGGTAACAATGCGTTCTTATTTTTAGAAAAAAGCACCAACAAATCGCCATCGTCAAGAAAAGTAGGTTTTAGAAGTATATCCGATTTGTTAAGAGGCAGCTCATGGGTAAACCAAACAGCAATCGGAAAGGTTTTAAATTTAAATGCTGTTAGAATATGGTCTACAATCATACGCAGTTTGTCGTTCGGTGCCAGAATTAAAATTAAAAAAAAAATGTCCAGCATATAAAAAAATTTGCACACAGATCAGTAAACAAAGCAGCCTTGAAGAGTGCTCTCAAACTCCGGCAAGAGCATCTTGCACAAAACGGGCTCTAGCTAACTGAAATACAAAACAGTTTTTGTGTATAAAGAGGGCATCGTTAAATTCAACAGAGGTTCCAAAAGATAAACTTCTGGAAAAACATTGGAATAGACGCAACAAGGATCTTGGAAGACGACTATGCCGTTCTTTTCAGTCAGTTTACGCACTGCAATAGAGAATTGGCCATAAGGAATGCTGGTTCATTGCTAAAAGACAGTATTCCAACTGACCCGGGTTGCACGCCTCCTGTTAAAACAAACCATGCTAGCTGTGCTGCTCAAATCAGCTATGCGCTGGGTGCTACAACGTCTCCTTAATATCACCGCTATATTGCGGCCCACTGCTTGGTTTCTAGAATTTACTATTTGATTCCACTCTTAAACGCGGACGTTCGTGCGAGTTACAATTAAGTTATATATTGAGCGACACTACTCACCCTCTGTCTACTAATGAGATTTGTATCATTCCACTCGAATAAAACATACTCGTACCGGATTATTACAAACTGGTCCAAATATCTTAGGGCCCATATTTCTTTACACCGAAGAGCTTGCGCAAAAAGTGCTTAAAAAATCAATTCTTTTTTTTTTTTTTTTGTAACTACTTGCTTCTCCATTGCTCGTCTCTCTCCCCGTTTCTTGTTATCGAAGTCCTACCCTTTACCTGGGTCACCTGCTTCGTGGACCACGAGGAAGATAGTCATTTCACGATAGATATCACTGGCGTCTAGCAAAGACTGCAGATAAAAATGGGTTCTACCTCCTTTTAGATGTAACATGCGCTCTTAGACTTTTGGAGTCACAAACGGTACAGTTAATCTTTTAAGTGATAACGGTGCCCACGACCACAGGAACATCTTCAACACACAATAATGCGCCTCTGCGTGCTTTAACATCTTTAGAATCTATTTTCTTTCCTCTGCTTGTTGCATGTCATATAAGAGGTAGTCGTACGAAGACACTGGAAGTTACAAGCACTCATAAATTAGGTACGCTTTCGCTGCTTCCTTATTTTATGATACGAGCATGACCTTCGGCTAGATATGATGTTTACCCTTGCCAGCCTCCTCCGCACATAGGCAGCCAACTGTGGATATTTGGTATCAAAATTTGCGCCATAAAACGCAGCGTAGGAAGTGATGGGAAATCTTGGCAATCCTTCCCTGATGCAAGTCTCTGAGTATGTAGGGATATGAGTTGGCAAACCGCAAAGAGAAAGTCCAAACTATTAACCAGTTTCGTCACTTGTCACTTGGTGGTTGGATTCCTGCTAAGGCTGTCAAATTAAATGTGGGAATCATAATGTGGTCCGGTAGAGCTATCATCACGCTCTAAGGTATCATATACATGACGATCATGACAGCTATAAGGAAGATGGAAACCGCAACGCAGGCGACACGCCAGACCGCTACATTTTAAGTTTATACCATTAAATAACAGAACCTAAGAATAAATACTATAGAGGAGCATGTATCATGAGCTCAGAAGATATATACAAATTCCAAAATTATGACTCGAGAACACGCAAAAAAACTGTCTCTGGAAAACCTAAGGGAGCCAATACCACCGCTACAATACCACAACAGTACAGGTTGAAAAATTAAACAGACTTATGTTAAACCAAGCAAACAAAACAAAAGAGGACTAAACGTGATATGGTGCGTGGTAATAAAGGTTGCAGAAGTTGTCTGTAATCAAGACAAATAGATTACACTGATCAATGGTTGGGAGGATATTTGCGAATGCACAATAACAAGATGTGTATAGAGAGCCAGAAGATATATCTTGTCCAATAGATCATCGAAATAATTATTTTGTGTAAAAGTGAAAAATGCAGACTCACGCACCTAAAACACTTAGAAGCGTCGAAAAACAAGACTCGCACTTGATTTGAGATCAAGCGGGGAATCACATTGTTGCTTGAAAATAATTCAATAACTCCATCTTATATAACTGTATGCGCAACCGAAGGTGCTCATTTGCTTTCCGACTACTTATGTCACGTCAAGAAAAGAACCTTTAGAGGAGCATTAATTCAATTTAAGATAAGGAAATCAATTAAGGAATACGGAATCGTACCAGGGTAAGTATGTGTGCCAAATTGAATAGAAAACATTTGCATTAATGTCTTGAAATGCTGAAGCGATAAAATCAGGCCGGCAAGACCACGAATAGGAGATTAATAAGTTAGGAAAATTTGTTTTGAGCATATCCTACTCATTTTTGTGATAACTTTATTATGCTATACTATGCTGAGGCACAGTGTAAATGTGCTCTATATAAGCAAGAATGACATAATTAATGGTATTGTAACGTTTAAGAGCAGGAAGAAATTCTGATCGGTCTATTGAGCAGCTTTTCTATCAGTTCATGCTTGTTCTCGGGTCACAACTTGTCTGACCATGGACCGCTATCGTCACTGTCATGTTAGTCCAAGTGCCTTCAAATAAAGTCCATCTCACATTTGGTGAGTCGCACGTATTACATCGGCCCTGGAGATAGGTAGTCGCACTATCCCGACCCGTAGAATACCTGATGACATTCAACACTAAGCCGTGCAAGCGGGCTTGGGTGTTATATGTGCTGGGTCCCTTCGCCAGCGAGACAAGGCTGTATTCAGCGGAGCCGATGACCATGCCATTGAAGACTGGCTCAGATCTTACGAGCAGGTAAGCTTTTCTGAACGACGAGAGGATGCTGAACAACGTTATTTTTTATCAATTCGGTGTCGCAAATTTATAGCAACGGAATCACGAGGGCGACATGAGAACTTGGGCTGCCTTCAAAACGAAGCTAGCAGAAATCTGGCCATCTGACAGTCAGGAAACTGTGCCAAACAGCACTTAACGGAACGGTCGCAACAGGCTGGCGAAAGGTTTATCAGCTATATAGAAGAAGTCGTTCACTTATGCAAATGCGTCAACGTGGACAAGTCCGAACCCGACAAGATAAAACACATCTTCAATGTATCGACGATAAGGCCTTTCATATGTTCCCTCGCCACTTGTGCATGGTTATCGAACTGTTCACGCTCTGCCTGAGCTGCCTACCACTTCGTTTAAGGTAGCTAGTCAACTTTCTGTTCTGCCTAGCCCTCAAGAGGTGTCGCCATATTTGCTCTCGGCGCTCCGGCACGCTGTACATGAGCAGTTTACCTAGCCATTTTTCTCCGTTCATCCAGCGCCGCCTGTCGCCACATGCCTGACATATGCCGATGCTGCTCCAATGCTTGAAACTGGTCATTGGCATACGCCGACGTCGCCCCAAGACCTGTCACTGGTCCCCAGACTTGAGCCGGCGTCCTGTACTATCCCCCCGTCTTCCTACACCCAAATTTCCGTATCTGTGAAGCGTCATCCCCGCTTCTGCGACCGGCTCGAAGGGCAAGCAATCCCTGAAACACAAGTGGCAACCACCCTATAGGCTACACTTGCGGATTGCCTGAACATATTGCCTGTTACTGCCGTAACCATGCCGAAGTGTCAGAACCACCCGTGCAAGATGGTGATGACACTTGCTTCAGTATACCACGCCTGTCGACCGAAAGTCAAGTTGTCCGTTTTCCCTTGATCGTATAGCTTTCTACAGCAGCCACTCCCCATCGCCATGATACCACTTCATTTCCCCGTTGTGACATCGCCCTAAATCTCCTCAAGAGCAAAACTAGGTGCCCCAGTTCCTGAGGCAAGAACTGCGCCCCCTTCGAAATTACGAAGGCCTCAATGATCACGTGCCAACGTTATTGATGCTTTGTGGAGGGCGCTTATGTGATGGCTCTGATCGACACCGGTATCTCAATTTTGGTAATGGTTGAAAAGTTTTGTAGCTCTTAAAAAAAGTGTCAAAACACCAGTTTTCGGACTCCCGCTGGGCACAGCCAGCGCTCAGCCGATCCCACCGGTAGCAGCATGAACAGCGTGAGTTAGGATCCTAGACTTAATCTACACAATCGAGTTCGTCATGCGGTCTTGTTGCTCGCATTCTGTTATTTTAGGTTGAAATTTTCTCTCACGTCAGGAATCTATCATCGATTTTAATAGCGCTGAAGTTGGGTTCTCCACATTGCTCGGTACCTTGCTCCTTCTATTCCCTGCGTTAAAACCTTCGTCGCTGAAGACATTAAGCTTCTTGCCTTCTCCACCACGTTGTCAGCATCTCTCGTGACTCGGTCTATGATGACGTGCCCTTCAAGCCGGAAAATAGTTGCGCCGCCAGCGCACACACCTTCTGCTGGCCTTTTCGTTATTGGGTCTCTAATCCGTCTTCCTGTTCTACTGCTTTGCGTCATGGCGAATGTCTCGACAGAATAAACCCTAGTCCGTCTCTTCTCACGCGTGAAGAACCGGTCGATTGGCTTCATCTAGCCATCACTGCGCTCAGCGCTCCATCTTGTGCACCTACTTCATCCTCCAATCGGCACCGACCTTCCTTCCCCGCAACGGACGCAGCGTAACCACTTTAACCACTTCCGCTCCTCTCTCATTGTTATATGAGTTCCCTAGGCCAAACTGACGCTCTGGACTGCTTTCAAGGGGTCGAACTTCTTTCTTTCTTCGATATACTTTCCGGGCATTGGTAGGTCCCCATGGAAGCGGCGAAATACCCTTAAACCGCCTTTTAACTCCCGACGACTTATACGGATTGACAGTTATTCCTTTCGGCGATCGTAATGTGCCTGCAACACCTGAGAGAATGGAGAAAACCAATTTGGTGGGTTAAAATGGAAGACATGCCTCTGCTACATCAACATCGTCGTCTTATCTCTAGATTTCGACATTCGCCTCTGCCAGCTGACGAACGTCTTGACCTGAATTATTGATGCCGGCATGAAGCTAAACTTACAGAAATTTCGTATGCAGCTTGTCAACTAGACTTCTTAGGGAACGTTGTCTCCCAGGAAGGCATTTCCACAGACAAAGGCAAACATTGTGCCATCACTGCCTTTCCCAAGCCAACTTCTGGTAACGACCTGCGCAGCTGCCTAGGTCTGTGCTGCTATTGTCGTAGAGCTGCCTTTCCCAAGCCAACTTCTGTTAACAACCTGCGCAGCTGCCTAGGTCTGTGCTGCTATTGTCGTAGAGCTGCCTTTCCCAAGCCAACTTCTGTTAACAACCTGCGCAGCTGCCTAGGTCTGTGCTGCTATTGTCGTAGAGCTGCCTTTCCCAAGCCAACTTCTGTTAACAACCTGCGCAGCTGCCTAGGTCTGTGCTGCTATTGTCGTAGAGCTGCCTTTCCCAAGCCAACTTCTGTTAACAACCTGCGCAGCTGCCTAGGTCTGTGCTCGTATTGTCGTAGAGTTGTTTGATGCTTTGATTCAATTGCTTCCCCTTTAACTCAACAGTCATCCGGCTGTTCCGACTTTTTGTAGTGGTCAACCGCATGCGACAACGCGTTTTTTACCTAGCGCCGCATCATCACTGCACTCCCCATCCTGCGTTATTTCGACCCGATGGCCCCTACCACAGCTCACACTGACGCCCGTGCTATTGGTCTTGGTTCTTTACAGCATTTGTCAAAAGTGTACAGCTCAGGGGGTCTGTTTCTGCACCCTGTAGTGGCCCTGTTTAGAATTAGGGTTGGTCCTTCCCATTGGGCGAAAAAAAGTTTTTTATCATCAAGAGATTAGGAACACTTGAAATGCATTAACATCTGTACAAAGTTGCTCAAATTAAGACCTCTGGGTCCTACACATTTGACAAATGCTTTACTTGTGCAGCCCAAGCCTGGATGTTCTGTGTATATTGTCTCCTATACCAGCTGCACCCTCCCGAAAGCGGAGTCCAATTGCTCAGTAACATTAAAATAGTGTGTTGCTTTCATTTGGGCGCTTACCGAAATCCGCACACTTTATGGTCGTCATTTTGACATTGTGATGGACCACAGCGGGCTTTGCTGAGTGTCCTCCCTGAAATAGACCTCCGGCCGCCTCGTAAGATAGGTTCTTCATAAACAGGAATATGACGTCCGCGTCATCCATCGCACCGGAGGCAAGCACCAAGATGCTGGGGCCCTTTCCCGCTGCCTCACTCTAGATTACATCGCCAGCCTCTATACATTCGAAGACTCCACACCATCGCTTCACATCAAAGACGTGATTTCCGCGCAGCGCATGGACCCCTGAATTGCGTAATTGCTTGATTTCCTCTGCGAGCCTGCTAGGGAAAATTGCAACAATTATCCTACGCTAATACCTCTTCTAACAGTGTCATGATCATTTTACGCATATGTACCGCAAATCTCACAGTCATTCAGAGATATCTCCTAAGCTCAGCATCTACTCTCCTTGGCGAACCGCTATAAATGATAACAAGCCCAATAGGTGTCGCCTTTCCCACTGACTCATGAATGTAACCTGCCGATGAAAAAAAAAATACATTCACAACGTAAAACTTAGACAAGGCGCCAATTGCGTCATCTTGGAGTTTGAAAATCTCTGAATGTTTAAAAGGAACGAGTGTACTTGGGAAAGGGCAATGAGAAAAAAAAAGTTGTGAGATAGGCTTCTCAATTTCACTTGATGAGTAACGCTGTCTCTGCTAATTTGGCACATATAACAACATGGATGCGTTATCTACAGCAACGAGAGAATAATAATAGCCCGAGAAGCATTTACTCAATCCAGGATGGCATAACTGTTTCTAAAATTAACTTCAATGACCTGGTTGAGCTAAAACACGCACGAAAAAATCTCTATGACAAATGCCCTGAAATCGCCAACAAAGAATAGCTTATTTGGAAACACTTTATATTTTGCGAACCGTAGAAACAGCTGGAGGTCTTTCGTGGCACTTTAAATGATAGCTGAACTCAAATCCTACAAATAATATCTTCTGAGATGCGTCGCATATTGCCGAGACAATCCAAGTCATTTCATGTGGCATCGGAATCAATAAACTACTTCCATAACATTCGTTTTTCATTAGAGCTCTCGATGTATTTTGTGCTGTTAAAGTTCTAAATCGAAACTTTAACACTTGTTCCGTTTTCAGCAGTTTAGCGTTGCCCATTTGGTATTTGAACTTTTCGCACTGTGTTTGATCATTACATGTTATGTAGCTTGCGCCTCCCTAAAACAGCCTGATCAGAATATCATAAAATTGCTTCAAAATATCCAGATTTGAGTCGTTATCATAACTCATCAAATGGCGAAAGATCATCGTGAGCCAGATATCAAGCGACGTTTAGTTTGAGGCGCTATGCAGACAAATATTTTATCTATAGCTCAAGTAATTTGGAAATGGAAGTGTGACCAGCTGCCCATCTCCATTCGTAAGTATGCAGTGGAAGTGTGGTCACTAGCATGTCGCCGCAGAAGTGAGCCAGTTAAACCATCACTTGGCATCCGTTTTACTGCTTAGGATTGCGTAATGGCCAGAAATATGAATATTGCAGCAGGGCACGCTTGTGACTATTTCCTCAAAACAAATGAAGAAAATGGCGTTTTCTTGTCTCACGCTAAAGAGTGACGCAACTGCAGTGATGCCAAATAGATAAGCTAATCAAAACAGCTGGTCTCCACACAACCGTTGGATAGTATACTCTAATTATTCCCAGTACTGAGCCTCCCAAAGCACTTAACAAAGAAACCAATATCTACTGATGCCAAGGAAAGCATAGGGTAGCAGTTGTGTTGAAGATCAATTTTAAATGTTAATATAGTCATGGAGATAATTATTTAAAATGTAGAAGAAAAAACAACGGCAAGCCGCCGGTGGGATCATGCTCCATGTGACACACGAGTTGACGCCGGACCGTTCACATCCGCAGCTATGAATGGAAGTGGCGCTAATAGTCTCGGCGGCACTTTACATCCAGCACAAGTAAATAGCTATATAGAAATTTTAGCCGGGACCGCAGTGGCTCAGTCGGTAGAACACCGGACGCGATATTTGGAGTTTGCGGGCTAAGATCCCCCCGGGGGCATCTGATTGTTTTTAAATTTCGCAGTCGATTATCCCGATACCCCCGAAATTATTCCCTATATGCTCTCCTTTAGGGCGCGACCTATTAGCTCTTTTACAACACCTTTCATAAGAAATTCGTTTTTCCGCTACATTCTTACATTTAAAAAATAGCCACATGTTGCAGCATGTTTTGGGGGAAGCTTTCTTGCCTATGCAAGAAAAGGGTTTTTGCCCAGCTTATATATCATCTGATGTTTCGATTCAAGCATGTGCGTGTTCACATAGATCCTTTCCAGTGCCGTACAATTGTCATCTCTTCCTTAACCTGCATATGGCACGCGCAAAAAATTTCTACGTTGCTCAACAGAACCCCTGAATATAACATAGGCTGAAAGTTACATAATGCTGTTTACAAACGAATAGTTTTCGCCACATCAGAGCCCAGCTACTCAAGAAGTGTTCTTTAATTTTAGGAACATTACAATTTAGTTCGTGCATAAAAAGCTTTCAAAAAGGAAAAAAACAGATGGCTTGTCAATCCTTAAAAAGAAATATCAACAACATTTTGTTGTTACTTCACCTCGATACAAATACGCCACGCGTTCACGGAGTAACCTATCAAAATGGCAAAAAAGTGCTAATGGAAATATGGAATGAATTTATATTTAATAGGCAACTAAAATATAAGCCATTACGGAGGTGTGCCTCACCTTACACGGCAATAATTTCGGTGTGTTTTCATACCCGTACTCCCTTGAAATTTACGTTTGTAACCTTCAACGTATCACCTCTTTATGCATTTGATTGATGTATCACGTGTAGAGGGAGCTTCAAGAGGTCACCAGTGAGTACCAGAAAGGAGCCTCAAAAGTAATCCCTGAACATGATGATTGGAATGTCTAGGTGCAGGACACCTTTTGAGCAGTCGATCATGGCTGAGTGTACTGATAGGAAGTCGAGGCCAAGGATGAGGTCACGTGCACAAGAGTTAAAAACAGTGAACTGCACCAGGAGGTCCTAGACAGCAACACTAACGCGAGCGGTGCAGAGTCCGTCAACACGAACCGTTCCGCCGTCCGCAACACGCACCCGAGACCGAGCCGGCATGAGCGGCTCATGCTAGTGACCACACCGCCACTGCATATATACGAATGGAAATGGGCAGCTGGTCACACTTTCATTTCCAAATTACTTGAGCTATAGACAAAAGATTTGTCTGCATGGCGCCTCGAACTAAAAGTCGCTTGATATCTGGCTAACGCTGATCTTTCGCAATTTGATGAGTTATGTTAACGACTCAAATCTGGACATTTTGAAGCAATTTTATGATCTTCTGATCAGGATGTTTTAGAGAGGCGCAAGCTACATAACATGCAATGATCAAACACAGTGAGAAAGGCGACACCTATTGGGCTTGTTATCATTTATAGCGGTTCGCCACGGAGAGTAGATGCTGAGCTTTGGAGATATCTCTCAATGACTGTGAGATTAGCGGTACATAGGCATAAAATGATCATGACACTGTTAGAAGAGGTATTAGCGTAAGATAATTGTATTTTTCCCTGGCAGGGTCGCAGAGGAAATAAAGCAAATACGCAATTCAGGGGTCCTTCGCTGTGCGGAAAGCACGTCTTTGATCTGAAGCGATGGTGTGGAGTCATCGAGTGTATAGAGGCTGGAGACGTAATATAGAGTGAGACAGCGGGAAAGGGCACCGGCGTCTTGGTGCTTGCCTCCGGTGCGATGGATGACGCGGACGTCATATTCCTATTTATGAAGAACCTATCTTACGAGGCGGCCGGAGGTCTATTTCAGGGAGGACAGTCAGCAAAGCCCGTGGTGGTCCATCACAATGTCAAAAGGACGACCATAGAGATAAGTGCGGATTTCGGTAAGCGCCCAAATGAAATCAGCACACAATTTTAATGTTACTGAGCAATTGGACTCCGCTTTCGGGAGGGTGCAGTTTGTATAGGAGACAATATACACAGAAAAGCCAGGCTTGGGCGGCGCAAGTACAGCATTTGTCAATAGTGTAGGGTCCAGAGGTCTTAATTTGAGCCTCTTTGTGCAGATTTTAATGCATTTCAAATGTTCCTAATCTCTTGATGATAAAAACCTTTTTTGTTCTAACACGCCCAAAGGGAAAGACCACCACTAATGCTAAATCAGGGCCACTACAGGGTGCAGAAACAGACCCCCTGAGCTGTACACTTTTGACAAAGGCTGTAAAGCACCAAAATCAACACCACGGGCGTCAGTGTAAATTGTGGTAGGGTCACCGGGTCGAAATGACGTAGGATGAGGACTGTAGTGATGATGCGGCGCTAGGTAAAAAGCGCGTCGTCGCATGCGGGTGACCACTGCGAAACTTCAGAATAGCCGGATGGGTGTTGAGTTAAAGCAACTGAAACAAAGCTTCAAACAAGCCTACGACAATAGGAGCACAGACCTAGGCAGTTGCGCAGGTCGTTAACAAAAGTTGGCTTAGGAAAGTCAGCGAAAGCGCAATGTTTGGCTGGGTGTGAAAACGCCTTCCTTGGAGACAACGTGCCCTAAGAGGTCTTTTTGACAAGCGGCAAATTTCTCTAAGTCTAGCTTCATGCCGGCATCAATAATTCAGGTCAAGACGTTCGTCAGCTGGTAGAGGCGAATTTCGAAATCTGGAGAAAAGACGACGATGTTGATGTAGCAGAGGCATGTCTTACATTTTAGCCCACCAAATTGGTTTTCTCCATTCTCTCAGGTGTTGCAGGCACATTACGAACACAACACCGAAAGGAATAGCTGTAAATTCGTATAAGGCGTCGGGAGTTAGAAGGCGGTTTAGAGGTATTTCGCCGCTTCCATGGAGCCCAATACCCAGAATGTATATCGAAGAAAGAAAGAAGTTCGACCCCTTGAAAACAGTCCAGAGTGTCACATATGGGCGGAAGAGAGTAGACATCAGGACTGAGCCATCTTGATGAGCACAACAGGCAAGGCCTAAGGGCTACTGAGTGACTGAATCACGCCGTCTTGGAGCAATTCGTCGACTTGCTCTTCAATAGCCTTGCGTTCTGTTACAAATACATGATAGGGACGCCGTGGGTGCGCGTTTGCCGGTGTCGATACAACGGGTATCAGTAGAGGTTTGGCCCAGGTAACTCTTATAACAATAAAGGAGGAGCGGAAGTGGTTAATGTGGTTAAGCTGATCCCGTTGCGGGGAAGGAAGATCGGCGCCGATTGGAGGAGGAAGTAGGTGCAGAAGATGGAGCACTGCAGCGCAGTGATGGCTAGATGAGGCCAATCGGCCGGTTTTTCACGCATGAGAAGAGATGGAATAGGCTGTATTCTGTCGAACCATTCGCCATGACGCAAAGCAGTAGGACAGGAAAACGTATTAGAGACCCAAACGAAAAGGCCAGCAGAAGGCGTGTGCGCTTGCGGCGCAACTATTTTCCGGCATGAGGGCACGTCATCACAGACCGAGTCATGAGAGATGCTAACAACGTGGTGGAGAAGGCGAGAAGGTTAATGTCTTCAGCGACGAAGGTTTTAACGCAGGGAATAGAATTAGGAATAGAAGGAGCAAGGTACTGGGCAAACTGGAGAACCCCACTTCAGCGCCAGTAAAGTCGATGACAGATTCCTGACGTGAGAGGAAATTTTAACCTAAAATAACAGAATGTGAGCAACAAGGCCGCATGACGAACTCGATTGTGTAGATTAAGGCTAGGATCTTAACTCAAGCGGTTCATGCTGCTACCTGTGGGATCTGCTGAGCGCTGGCTGTGCCCAGCGGGAGTCCGAAAACTGCATGGTATTTGGACTCTTTTTTTAAGAGCTACAAACCTTTCCGTCCATTACCAAAATTGAGATACCGGTGTCGATCAGAGCCATCACATAAGCGCCCTCCACAAAGCATCAATAAAGTTGGCACATATTCGATGAGGCCTTCGGAATTTCGAAGGGGGCGCGGTTCTTGCCTCAGGAACTGGGGCGCCTAGTTTTGCTCTTGAGGAGATTTAGGGCGATGTCACAACGTGGAAATGAAGCGGTATCGTGGCGATGGGGAGTGGCTGCTGTAGAAGGCTATACGATCAAGGGAAAACGGACAACTTGACTGTCGGTCGACAGGCGCGGTATACTGAAGCAAGTGTCATCACCACCTTGCACGGGTGGTTCTGACACTTGGCTACGGCAGTAACAGGCAATCCGCAAGTGTAGCCTATACTGTGGTTGCCATTTGTGTTTCAGGGATTGCTTGTCCGTCGAGCCGGTCGCAGAAGAGGTGATGACGCTTCACAGATACGGACATTGGGGTGTAGGAAGACGAGGGGGATTGTGCAGGACGCCGGCTTAAGTCTGGGGACCAGCGATAGGTCTTAGGGCGACGTCGGCGCATGGCAACGACCAGTGACAAGCATTGGAGCAGCATCGGTATATGTCAGGCATGTGGTGACAGGCGGCGCTGGATGAACGGAGAGAAATGGCTAGGTAAACTGCTCATGTACACCGTGTCGGAGCGCCGAGAGCAAATATGGCGACACCTCTTGAGGGCTAGACAGATCAGAAAGTTGACCAGCTGCCTTATACGAAGCGGTAGGCAGCTCAGGCAGAGCGTGAATAGTTCGGTAACCATGCACAAGTGGCGAGCGAACATGTGAAAGGCCTTATCATCGATACATTGAAGATGTGTTTTATCTTGTCGGGTTCGGTCTTGTCCACGTTGGCGCATTTGCATAAGTGAACGCCTTCTTCTATATAGCTGGTAAAGCTTTCACCAGCCTGTTGCGAGCGTTCACTCAAGTGCTGTTCGGCACAAAGTTTCTTGACTGTCAGATGGCCAGATTTCTGCTAGCTTCGTTTTGAAGGCGGCCCAAGTTCTCATCTCGCCCTCGTGATTCCAATGCTATAGTGCGACGCCGGATTGATAAAGATAACGTTGTGCAGCATCCTCTCGTCGTGCAATCTACTGTAAAAGCTTACCTGCTCGTAAGATGTGAGCCAGACTTCAATGACATGGTCATCGGCTCCGCTGAATACAGCCGGGTCTCGCTGGCGAAGGGAGCCAGAACATATTTCACCCGAGCCCGTTTGAAAGGCTTAGTGTTGAATGTCATCAGGCATTATACGGGTCGGGATGGGCGACTACCTATCTCCAAGGCCGATGTCATTATGTGGCGACTCGCCAAATGTAAGATGGACTTTATTTGAAGGCACTGGGACTTACATGACAGTGACGACAGCGGTTCGTGATCAGACATGTTGTGCCCCGAGAACACGCATGAACTGATAGAAAAGCTGCTCAGTAGAACGATCAGAAGTTCTTCCTGTTCCTAAACGTTACAATACTATTAGTTACGCAATTCTTGCTTATATAGAGCACATTTACACTGCGCCTCAGCATAGTATAGCATAATAAAGTTATCCCAAAAATGAGTAGGGTATGCTCAAAACAAATTTTCCTAACTTATTGATCTCCTATTCGTGGTTTTGTCGTCCTGATTTTATCGCTTCAGCATTCCAAGACATTAGTGCAAATGTTTTCTATTCAATTTGGCACACGTACCTACCCTGGAACGATGGTGTATTTCTAAATGATTTCCTTATCTCGCATTGAATTAATGCTCCTCTAAAGGTTCTTTTCTTGACGTGACATAAGTAGTCGGAAAGCAAATGGTTGGTTGGTTGGTTTGGGGGGTTTAACGTCCCAAAGCAACTCAGGCTATGAGAGACGCCGTAGTGGAGGACTCCGGAAATTTCGACCACCTGGGGTTCTTTAACGTGCACTGACATCGCACAGCACACGGGCGCCTTGCTTTTCGCCTCCAGCGAAAAGCTGCCGCCGAGGCCGGGATTCGATCCCGCGTCCTTGGGAACAGTAGTCGAGCGCCGTAACCACTGCGCCACCCCGTGAGCACCTTCGGTTGCGCATACAGTTATATAAGATGGAGTTATTGAATTGTTTTCAAGCAACAATGTGATTCCCAGCTTGGTCTCAAATCAAATACGAGTCTTGTTTTTCGACGCTTCTAACAAAGTGTTGTAGGTGCGTGTGTCTCTGCATTTTTCACTTTTTCACAAAATAATTATTTCGATGATCTATTGGACAAGACATATCTTCTGGCTCTCTATACACATCTTGTTATTGTGCATTCGCAAATGTCCTCCCAACTCTTGTTCAGTGTAGTCTATTTGTCTTGATTACAGACAACTTCTGCAGCCTTTATTACCCCGCACCATATCACGTTTAGTGCTCTTTTGTTTTGTTTGTTTGGTTTGTGACATAAGTCTATTTCATTTCTCAACTCGTACTGTTGTGGTTTTGTGGCGGTGGTATTGGCTCCCTTAGTTTTTCCTCCGACATTTTTTTGCTTGTTCTCGAGTCATAATTTTAGAATTTGCATATATCTTCTGAGCTCATGATACATGCTCCTCTATAGTATTTATTCTTAGGTTCTGCTATTTAATGGTATGAAGTTAAAATGTAGCGGTCTGGCGTGTCGCCTGCGTTGCGGTTTCCATCTTCCTTATAGCTGTCATGATCGTCATGTATATGATACCTTAGAGCGTGATGATAACTCTACCGGCTCACATTATGATTCCCACATCTAATTTGTCAGCCTTAGCAGGAATCCAACCACCAAGTGACAAGTGACGAAACTGGTTAGTAGTTTGGACTTTCTCTTTGCGGTTTGCCAACTCATATCCCTACATACTCAGAGACTTGCATCAGGGAAGGATGACCAAGATTTCCCATCACTTCCTACCCTGCGTTTTATGGCGCAAATTATGATTCCAAATATCCACAGTTGGCTGCCTATGTACGGGGGACGCCGGGAAGGGTAAACCTCATATCTAGCCGAAGGTCATGCTCATATCATAAAATAAGAAAGCAGCGAAAGTGTATCTAATTTATGAGTGCTTGTAACTTCCAGTATCTTCGTACGGCCACCTCTTATATGACATGCCACGAGCAGAGGAAAGAAAATTGATTCTAAAAATGTTAAAGCACGCAGAGGCGCATCATTGTGTGTTGAAAGTGTTCTTGTGGTCATGGGCACCGTTATCACTAAAAAATTATTGTACTGTTTGTGACTCCACAAGTCTATGCGCGCATATTAGAACTAAGAGGAGGTAGAACCCGTTTTTATCTGCAGTCTTTATTAGACACCAGTGATATCTATCGTGAAATGACTGTCTTCCTCGTGATCCACGAAGCAGGTGACCCAGGTAAAGGGTAGGATTTCGATAGCAAGAAACGGAGAGAGAGACGAGCAATGGAGAAGCAAGTAGTTACCATAAACCAATTCATGTTTTAAGCACTTTTTGCGCAAGCTCTTCGGTGTAAAGAAATATGGGCCCTAAGGTATTTGGAGCAGTTTGTAATAATCCGGTACGAGTATGTTTTATTCGAGTGGAATGATACAAATCTCATTAGTATACAGAGGGTGCGTAGTGTCGCTCAATATATAACTTAATTGTAACTCGCACAAACGTCCGCGTTTAAGAGTGGAATCAAATAGTAAATTCTAGAAACCAAGCAGTGGGCAGCAATATAGCGGTGATATTAAGGAGACGTTGTAACGCCCAGCGCACAGCTGACTTGAGCAGCACAGCTAGCATGGTTTGTTTTAACAGGAGGCGTGCAACCCGGGTCAGTTGGAAGACTGTCTTTAAGCAATGAACCAGTATTCCTTATGGCTAATGCTCTTTTGCAGTGCGTAAACTGACTGAAAAGGACGGCATAGTCGTCTTCCAAGATCCTTGTTGCGTCTATGGCAATGTGTTCCCAGAAGTTTATCTTTTTGCACATCTGTAGAATTTAGTGATGCCCTCTTTATACACAAAATCTGTTTTGTATTTGATTTAGCTAGAGCCAGTCTTGTGCAAGATGCTTTTGCCTGAGTTTGAGAGAACTCTTCAAGGCTGCTTTCTTTACTGATCTGTGTGCAAATTTTTTTATATACTGGACATTTTTTTTTAAATTTTAATTCTTGCACCGAACGACACCCTGCGTATGATTGTAGACCATATCCTAACAGCATTTAAATCCTGTCCTATTACTGTTTGGTTTACCGATGAGCTGCCTCTTACCAAATCGGATATATTTCTAAAACCTACTTTTCTTGACGATGGGGATTTGTTGGTGCTTTTTATCCAGAATTAAGAACGCATTGTTACCATACTGGTTTCCACACTACATCAATATTGCCAGTAATTGCTTCTGTAATTCACCGCAGAAATATTGCCCCCACAACTTAAAACCTAATTCTGATAACCAATTGATCATTTGTGAACAGAAAGAATGAGAGAAATATGTCAGTCAAAATTTAAGTATGGGTCATAAATGAATACCATGTGATAATGCCCAATATACTAATCTCTAATGCATTGTTAGACAGAAAAAAAATATTAAAGAAGTAAGGCTACGGAAATCCATGAAGTAAATCATTAGCTCGGACGTGGCAGTCCCGTTTCTGTGCAGACGAAAATAGATATGTAAGTTTATGTGCTATCCGAGAATGATAAAAATCCCCTGGACATCAAAATTATTTCAGGTTATTTCATGAGAGTCGCCTCAAAGCATGAGCCAAGTACAAGTCGTTTAACCTTAACTACCGTGCCATGAGAATAAATTTTAGCTGTAGCAGTCGCTGCCTCGATTTAAGTCGCAAATGCATCCGACGTTTCCGTTACCTTGTTACGTTGCCTACCTTGTGGCAAAAGCCGATGCCAGTTGTGCAAACCCATGCAGACAATGAAACAGGCCAACAGCACGCATTCCGCTTTCACACATGATACTAAAAAAAAAACCTTAACTGCGGCTCGGGCAACGCAGTATACCTACTGGAATAATACATAGGTCAAATCCACACTCCCTTCAGGATCAGATTCCATAACCACAGGCACACCCCAAGTAGGTATCTAACCTTCCTCTATCGAAACACACTAATGAAACAGGTCGTGAGCGTGGGCAACGTAAGTCGTATTTTATTCATAAATTTAACACTGTGGATTGCGGCATAATTGAACATCCGGGAATCCTTTCGGCCCTTCGGGGACACTAGCCCATTGAAACATTTCAAGTAACAGATTCACTATAAAGATAGCCTCAAACCTATGACCCTGCGTTCATTTTACTGCCTGCACAATGAGATACAGCTGGCGCCATCGTCTGAGATCATACCCAAAGTATTCCGTTCACTTGTCTCCCCAAATCGTTACTGTATATAACATTACATTTAAGAATTCATGATTAAGTATTTCCGCTCCTGAGTACGACTTTACGCTTTGGCACCGAACACAGGCGAGGACATGGCCACTTCGATTTCTACCACTAAACGTTGCCGCCGCCGGTTCATCGATGAGTGCTCGGCCACGTAACGTGCCAATTACCACCTTCCAGACGCATGCTGGCGAGGACGACCGTGATGCATGGTGCTCAAGATGGCAGGGACTATAATAACAAATAAGACCAGGTCAGACCAGTGCCAACTGGTTCGAAACAAATAGCTTGGAATTGGGAGAAATATCTGATAATTGCTAGTAATATTAATTTCATGAATTTCATATGAAAGGTAAAACACACAAAGTCTGATTTATACAACTAATATGTCCCTTATCAGCGTGCATATGATATTCGAGGCAAAATGTATACAAATTCAAACCGAGTAACAAATAAACTAAAGGTTGTTGGCCTGACATTATATTGCATGTCAAGAATTAAAATCGACCAACCAAATATGATTATGTTTTAGAGTGTTAGAAGTGCATTATGGGATCAACTAGGCTGAGTCTCGGATTTTGATTGCAAAACATTTATTCTTCAGTAAAAGCATGATGCAGATGATCCGTGCTAGGTGGCTATCAGTCCACGGCTGACAGCGACCTGAGTAGCCTATTTAATGACCTGGGTTTGAACTCCCAGGTCTTAGCTAACTAACACGGCCTCCCATTGCTCGAGAGTAGGCACTTGTATTAAGATTATGGGGGCGCTTCCCTTAACAATTCCACAAATGTTATTATAAGTGGCTATTTCACCACACAGTGTACATTTCGGGTCGTAATCACAAAGGTACAATTTTGGCAACAGGTAAAGAGACATGAAAGATCGCGCCTGGAGTCGCCTCTAATGTGATCTCGGGGGGAATATTCTCCTTTCGTGCTTAAGATGATTGGTAAAGTCCTGAAATGATACTAGGCCGTCCTTTGAGAAATTCTCAGCAACTACCACGTCCCCTGCTCGGCTGACGAATCCTCAGTTTTGATGGGTGCCGCTTCGTTACAAGGGTTCCCCGAGTGCGCAGGGACCCATATAAAGGCAATAATTCTGTCTAAGGGTTTGGTTTAACGCAACATATTCATAATTGCCTGAGAAATTCTACCCCTCACATAGTTGCGTATGGCGAATTTAGAGTCGATCAGTATTGTAATATCTTCAAATTACGTGTGCCTTTACTCCGTGCGCTTAGTGGTTTCATGCGGAGAGCAATGCGAATTACAGCAATGCGAATTACAGACGAAAAGCGTCCTTCTTCACACCTTTGAACATCCACGAGTAAGGAAATGCAGAGGTTTCATCTTCAAATATAACCATTCAAATGGGGTTTAACATTGGGGAATCCATCGTGCAGCAACGCTCGTAACTGAGTGTTCCATATTTTTACCAGCCGTTATCTATGAAATGTTTCGACGTCCACGTTGTGCGCCAGTGCAATGCTTTCATCTTGAAATAGAGCCAGAAACATGGGCTAACAACGTTGCAGGTGAAATATATGAGCCTATTGCTAATACTGTGGATCTCTTAGTTGTACGGTCGAGTTCTTCCTTGATACTTTGAGAAGAGAAAATAAAATAAGGTTGAAGTTACCGGTCATTCAGTAGCAGGAAGAAAGACAGCAGATATGGTAGCTAGTCTAAATTCGTTATAACGGATGCAACACTAAACAATTCGATTCGGCGTTCAATGACCTACAAAAGGAAAAAATGCTGGTCTGTCACATTTTATAAGGTAGAGGCCACAATTGGTCAATTATGTTGATCTAGCGAGGTGTGATATAGGAAACATTTCTTTCTTACTTACGCTAATAATGTCCTCCCTTCCGCCATTTGGAGTAAACATGTACATTTTGTGAAAGTAGGTGGAAATAAAATGTATTTTGCTGTATACTTGCTCAATGAAAAAATGAACGCTTTCGAAAATACATGCCGCCCTTCGCAGCTTGACATCTGTCGCTGACTGTTGCATTTGGGTCATATACTGCAACGAGAAATGAGAGGCACTCGCATGAGGTGATCTTCTGTGGACCAATTTTCACGACACTATAATAGGCGCAGTATGGCACCTAATATATTCACGGCTTCGCGTGAGTCATTCGTAAAAGTATTTCAGGATAAGCTCATAGCCACAACAGAGGCGTGTTATTTCTTTCGCGCGCGCTGCTTGTTCCTCGCATTTTTATTATCTCACGGATACATCTTGCAAAAGTCGCTCCGCTTAGTGCAGCTCTCGCTGTTTAAAATTGTACTCTGAGACCACTAATTTCCTAATAAGCCCATTAGCTCACTTGATTGCCCATTAAGAACCAGCAATTCACGTTGTCCCGACATTATAGCCTGCGGCACTTGTCGTGTTCCAAGTGCTGTGCTCGTCCGTTCTGTTTGACTGGAGCAGTGCGCGCTAATGAACAGACCCGCACCCCTCTTAGCGCTTCGCCGGGAGGACTCACCGCCTGCCTGCGCTCAGCGGGACGCCTCCCACGGCGGGCTCCCTCACTCTCCTCTAGTTCTGGTAAACAAGCCCCATCCCCATCTCCAGCCTCCGTTCCCTCCGTTCTTCGCCCGGAAGTTCGGCCTACGCCTCGGCCGACGCTGGTCGCACCCTCTTATCTAGTGAATAAACGAAGTTAACAGTTTAACAGTAGCGCGGACGTCTTTTCTACATCGACGACGCGCAAACACGACAGCACTATTACACCACCACCCGATAACCATGTGTAGGTTCAGACCTGCGGTTCCGTGGAAAGCTCCTCCGCAGCTACTGCTGACTTTGCAGAGTACTTCGGCGCATTGCAGAGTGAACTGCAGATTTGTTCTTGACTGAACTGGGGCATTATATGGCCACCGATGTGAGCGGCCTGAAACTATGAAAGTAGTGCCTACTAAAGCGCCACTTTTCTCATGATCGAGCGCTATTGAAGATGTGTTTCGATCCGTAATCGCCTTCCTGTCCTCCCGCAAGCGCGAAGTTGACTCATAATCTACCACTTCCCAATCAACATAGATTTTATAGGTTATATTGTTGCTCATAGGAAATAGCGCACAACCAGAATGGAAGATTACCCAGGCTATGGAGCAGACTAAAACCTTGATTAAAGAACACCGACTTCAGTTCTACAAAGCATAAATCGGAATTGAGAACACAGGGACGCTGAGAAAGGTTTTGAATGTTTTTACATCCGAGGAATAGTAAACCTGAAACAAATATTTTTTAAAATTAAAGAAGCTGAAAAGTAACTTAAAAGAAACTAAAAGCACAGCAACAAAGCTATCACAAATATCTTTGGCAGCAACATTATTTTAACCATATATTGAATCCACGGGATTTAGGCGTGGCCTTTGAAGGAGATGAGAAAAGGAATTGTGTAGAGCAACCATTACTTCGCGGTTGAAATTTTAAAAGGATTTGGTCTATAGGAAGAGAAATCCCTGGCAGGAGAGGACTAATGATGGGTAGCTTCAGCGTCAGCGAATGACGCACATAGCTCTGACGGCGTGATGGCTGGATAGCATAAATGAAGGTTGCGACGAAGAAAAATGCAGCCCAAAAGCGACATAGAAATGTCGTATATTATAGTCAAAACATGTTTTTCCTAGAAATTTCAATTATTTGAGGTCTGCTATATTAATAATGAGCTCATTGTTCAGGCTGTCACGTACATAGAAACGTTGCAAATGAGGAGAAATGTTAGATGTGAAAGTCGCGTTTGAAATAATGCAGAAATGGCCTCAATTCCGCACCTCTTCAATATGAAAGAGATCCAAGAAAAGACTTTAAGATTGCATTACACCACGTAGATTCCTCAACTAGAATTATTTCTTTTTATTTTGCCTTTTTATTTTTGTTCGATTCCTAGTTTAAGACACCAATAGAATTCGAACACTCCACTCTCTCTCGGGGAATGTGTTGAATTTTTTATGCATCCCGGCCAATCCCGCGCCCTCGATATGCATCGTTACGACTGAGGACATCATAATTATCATCAAAAGATTTTCCCTTTATATTTCAAGTGATGATAAACCTATGAGGCCGTCTGAGAGCACGTGTACGTGAGAAATATTGCGGAATATTTTATATCCCCAAAACTGCAAACAATTCACCGCTCATTAATAGCACACAATTTCGGACCAGGGCAGAACACCAACACTATTGCCAAGAAATACTTATGCTGCCACCTTTTGGATGACTAAGAGACATATTTGAAAATACGGTCTTGTTGGGAATACTGTAACAGCTAGAGAGTCTTCCAGGGAACCAGTTATCCCCACGGCAGTCAGCTGCTTTTTATTACAACGCAGTGAATGGCCATATCAATGTTTTGGAGTAGAGTTGAACGTTATAACGCGTTGCACGGACCTAAGCCACACTGGAAGTGCTAACAATAAATACTCAGTAAATGCATGCAGATTCTAGTTACTTACAATGCGGATGAATTTATGATGAAATATAGCCGAATGCTTCAGAAAAACTGGAGAAGCCACTACAGGGAAAAGGTCATGTGCTCGTATTAAGGTGCCCGAGTCACAAGCTAGAGTCACAGGTCAAAGACCCGTATTCAAGCTTAGCAACAAAGGACTATATTCGTAGCCGATTTTAACAAAGCTGCAGTGCGCGCGTCTCCAATAAAGACTAAAACTATCTGAAGTACTCGAGGCAAGAAGCTTAATTTACTGTTAAGAAGGTGTACAGCGGGAGTGTACCCTTCGCTTGACGATAACACGCAATCACGTGGCATAACAGTTAAATAATAACGGTATTGATTATTATTATTCAGGTTTTGTCTAAATTTGTCTAATGATGAGCAGTTGTTAGTGCAAGGTGGTATACCTTTGCTATAGGGATGCTAAAAGAGGGGTAGCAAATACGAGAAAAAAAAAGTGGCAGATGCTTAAATCGCTGATGCAGAACCCTTAATGCCCACGTACCTGAATTGGGCCGATTAGGTTGCGAAGCTCTCTCCAATCATCGGTTCAGATTATTATCTTTCTGAGTGAGATTTCAGTCCACGCCGAAGAAAAGAGAATTTCTCGCCTTTGCGTCACCCCACTGCGACACCTGGTAGCCGGTTTCTTGACGTGCCAGGCTGCCAGTCTTACATGCTGCTCTTCGAAAGACCTTGTCTTCACTTCCATTTCCCATAACAGATTTGCATTAAATACTTTATTTGGACATCTTTCATAGTCATAAAAGTACGCCAATTGATATAATGGCCTACTGAGCTAAACATGGCAAAAGGAAGCAAACATGTAAGAGAAGAAAGCCCCAATACCATATTAAATAACGTATATACACATGCTTAGCAAAGCTGAACTGCAGCTTGATATTTCATTTCCTTGTGTTTGTAGAGCTGTTTTCTAAGCTTTGACGGTTCGCTCTTTCGCCGCACATCAGGCTGACAACGATTAGAAACTTTTATTCGTCCTTACCTTCGCTCTTCACCACTTCCACTTTCATGCCATCCTGCCCTATTCATTCCAAGCTCTCATTTTTTCCTTCCGAAAACGTCTTCACCAAGTTTAAAGGAAACAAGCACGCATTCATAATCTCGTTGAAAGGAGAATAGTAATGAAAGTTCTAAAGGTTTCAGAACATCGGTGACTAAATAAAGCCCTTCCCTCTGCACCTCCCATGTCACTGCCGCGATGTTAGCACGTGGAATTTTCAGCAGAAAGTGCACTATAGTAGTAACATGTTTCTTCACGCTATTGGTGCAACTGCACATATACTATATTGTAATTGCCCTCTGAAGACCATTTGTTAAAATTACCATGAGGGAGCAAAATAAAAACACCGCGCTTGCTTTTCAAATTGCATTGCATAGGGTACGAAAAAAAAAACGCCTGCTCCTTTCCATATTTTGCTGATGTGATCGAAATCCAACTTGATTATTTACAGGGAAAGGGTAATGAATGGCCGGTGACGCCGGATACGTGAGCATAGTAAATACGAACGTTTAGGGGCGGATCACCTTAGTACGATCACCACAGTACGCGCTGCCTGCCATCGCCGAAATCGCAGGCAAGAGCTCGGCGGAATGGCGATTGCTTCCCGTTGCGGAGGAGACCGGCATGCCGTCTTCGACTGAAATTTCTGATAAAGCTTATTGCTGCTAAGTGAATTGTGCACATAGACGTGTTTAGTTTTGAACACGATAGTTTCAGGCACCGTTCACCGAAAGTCCGACGTCAGTGGCCTGCGTGGGCGGCCATGCGCCGGTGTTGGCGAGGGCGAAAAAAATTACCGACGATTACGTTACTTCCTAATGAGAAATTTGAGCGCAGCAAATAAGCTGTTTCACCTTTTCGATAGATTGAGGCAAAGAAATCGAGCAACACATGTATGCGCTATCACAGAATTTTTTTTTTTAATTTTTCGCACGTATTCATTTAACAAAGACTCCACTAACAGTTCTTGACAGTCATGAAGGAAGCTTTGTGGTCGGAGAAATAGACTGATATATGTTCGACTTGGTCCCTCTGATCTGGCAGCTCGTTTAGCAGCAGCAGCAGCAGACGGAGGACTTCCACCGGTCGTCTCGCTCATGGCTCAGAAAGAACTGGCAGATAATTTCGCAGTGGCGAACGGCAGCGGCAATTTCGGCTCGGGCGGTGCACATATACAGATCCGCCGCCACCGATCTGGCTCTCTGATTGCCACCGCACAGGGGTTGCATTGGAGGAGGAGCGAAGAAAGGAATTAAGTTCGAGCCGGCGCTTTGACAACCGGAGACTCGCAGGAAGAGGGGGGAGGGGGGCGGCGTGTACACCCAGCAGCAAACGATGGGGGCAGAAGCGCGCGCAGCAAGCGGACAACGCGATAAATGGAGGAGGGAAGAGATAGCAGCGACTGACTGATGCTGCTGACGCCGATAGTGAGTCAACCCCAGCTGCGGAGTTGGTTTCAGGGACAACGCCGCCGTTGCCGACGCAAACAATATGATACCCTTGCTTCCGCAGCGCCAAGAACCAGGTCTAGCCGTGGGAAGGTGGTCACGTATTCGTCGACGTGCCGGGGCCTACGTGAAATAACCGGCGCGTCGGCAACTCAAGAGCACCCTATCCGCCACACAGGAACAGGGGGGTACCCTCCCCTCCTCTTTCTGCATGGCGGCGACGGTGTTCTATGCAGTCACGTTATCTTGACTCTCTAGCGGCATCAGCGGCATCCAGCGGTATCAGTCGGTTATTCCCTATAGCCATCGGGTAGCCCATAACTTGAAAAAAGTAGCCTCCAAGTTTAAGGTACCAGTAGTTTTCGCTGCCCCCTGTAAGCTGGCCGCGTTGTGTCCTCGTATAAACTCAGAGAAACAGAAAGACAGAACATGTGGAACAAAGCATGGGCATAGGTATGCAGAGTGCAATGAAGGGGTTATATATCAGGTTCCTCTCACTTGTGGTAAGACGTACGTTGGGCAAACGGGGCGCTGTAGGTTAAGGGAGCATGAATGGTCAATGAAAACTGGAACGGGGTCCAATCTGCCGCTGCATTGTAAGGACTGTGATCGCCAGTGCAAACCCAGTTTAGAAAGAACGGTGGTTTTGGACCAAAGCCGCGAACGTGTTGCCCGCGAACTAAAGGAGGCTTTTTGGATTAGAAAGAAAGGCCAAAATTTTGTTAGCGATGCCTCGGTTTCCCTCTATAAGAGTGAGGAATGTTTTTTTGGAAAAATTTGGCTGAACAGAACAAGAATACGAGGTGTGCTACTATGTACTGTGTGTATCCAGAAGACGAAACCTTTGGTGAATGCTTACGCTGGTACATGTGTCCGTTCTGGGTTGTATGGTTTCGCGTGCTTTTTATGTCGTCTTCACTTATCAGCATGTCACTGGGTCCCATCATCATAGAAGTTTTGTTTGCCTGTTTGAGGTGGCACAAGGTGCTTATAGTGCTTAAAACATTGAAGAAGGTTTAGGATGTTACATGATTTCTCGGGGTTGGGTTTTTTTAAGTTCTGCTCACTTCTTATTCATGTTACTTTGGCCCTTTACCCATCATGTTACTTTGGCCCTTTACACCACGTGTCATTTTGTTTTTAAAGTTATCTGTGTTTTTATCGGTTTAAGTCCACCCTATGGTAAACATGGAATTTATTGTTTATTGTTTTTTTGTTCTTTGTCCTTTTACGTACCACGTGTCGAATTGTTGCTTTTAAAGAGTAAGGTGTTTTTTATCGGGTTTAGATCAACCTAGGTTGAACATGGAATTTTATGTTAGGTAATATTGCCTTCTGACGCGTAGGGAGCCGATAGGTGGTGTGACGATGTCCCTATATATTGTGTGTCGATTTCAATAAAAGAATCAGTTCTCAGTAGCGCGTTGTCTTGTCTCCTCTCTTGTGTTTGTCTCTTTGTTCGCGCTTACTTTCCCCGTACAATAGAGTACATGAGCGAAATTTTGGAAATTTGATTTCAGAACTTATTATGATTGGTTTTTGTGCAAATCGATAAATTGATTAATATATTTAAGAACTTGATTGAATACCAATGCACCTTGCAACGAAAAAATTACAGGGTGGCTAAAAAATTTTTTCGTCACTTGTCTTCCCCATAAAAATACACGATATAGCAAATTGAAATTACTATCATCCCTGCCAAAATTCAAAAACTGATTTTATAAGTACCGAAAAGGCATCGAATATTGCATGAAAATAATTTAATTACATTATAAAACCCTAAATACAAATTCTGACGCCTTCTACCCGACAAAATCAGTAAGAAATTCAATAAAATAGATATTATGATTAGTTTGATATATATTCTCTATAATTTTACCTAAAATAATGAACAGGATGTGCAGAATACACTGAATAAATTCAAGTGGGAACGTTTAAGTGCATCGCGACGGGCTGTATTACTGAAATTGGGCTTTTATTGAGGCAAATGCCTCCAGTTTTAGTTTAATTTATACAGTTTAAACAAAATTGACAGGCTTTTTCTAGTGTGTGATATTCATGAAGGATTATGAATTGTTGCGGGAGACTTTGAAGAAAGGTTGAATAATGCATTTCGCTTTATTGAAATAGAGTTCATTGTTATTTTTGTTTTACTTTGACCGATTTTGAACCGGAGGGAAGAAACCAATGATATGGAGATCGAACTTGAGCCTTAAATGAGCAGCATGAATTGCATAATGCTGAGAAAATGCTTGAGTGGCAACGTCACTTGGCGTCATGTCAGAGCACAGGGCTCAAAATTCACTTTTTTGTTTTGCAGCTTGTCCCTCCTGGAGCAATGCTTCCGATTTTTAGTAAACAAACTGTAGGAACCAAAAAAAAAAAAGTTTTTTATAGCTTTCCTAAACGCGTAAGTTGCATACATTTTGTGGGCGATAAATGATGTACGACAAAATTACAGTGTGGAAGCAGCGGAGCTCGAAACTTCAAAATTTTGAAATGACAGAAACGGTTTTTTTCATATTTTGCGATATACGATTTCTTTCCAAGATACCTAAGGCACATTTCAAAAACTAAGGCCCATACCTTTATGTCGACACATCTGCACATCATATATAAAACTGTCGTTGAAAACAAAAACATGGTCATGTAACCATTATCGTTTTTTATCGGAACGCACGTGTTTATGAGATACTCAAAGCACTTTAATATATCAGATTACATCGCACTGCGCGATACATTCTGGTAGTGTTTTTAGTTATAGGCTCAGGAAAAAAGGTGTCCAGAGTTCTTACTTTTTTCACGCGATATACCCAATGGCGGTCTTACACTGTCGCATTTCGACATTCAGCCTTAAAAGTGAGCGAAATTCATGCGTCGTGCATAATTGATTCATTTGAACGACTCTGGTTGAACAAGTTTTTTATAAGGGTAAGTGCAACCTTCCGCTAGCATTTTTGGGGGCTGGCCGAGAGTACGATTTTTCAACAAGACAAAATGGAGACTGCGAGCGTTGTACTTTCCGCATGATTTCGTGCCATTACTCGGCATAGAGAGTGCATGGAAGAGACGATTTTTTTGTCTGAGATTACTAACAAAACACGGATGATGATGTTAAAATTTAAATCACTATAATAACGTGTTTCCATTTCTGGCTGCTTACGACGAAAACGCACTAACGTGCCGATTGTGCTGCGCACATTTCAAAGCGCTCAACAGCTTCAATGCATTATTGATGCCTTTATTCACACTGCTTTTTTCATACATCCAGTGGCTGATCCTTTCAATACTGCTGATTCCAGTCATTGTATCCCGTATAGTAGTCGTATAGGTCCATTATAGAAACAGCGCAAAAGAACAAATTCTGTCCAATGGCGTAGCAGGTGCAATTTGCTGAGCAATCTTGGTCACTTGAGCACTATGAAAAAAATACATTCATAAAATGTACAACAATATGTTTTTAGACAAAGCGTCAGTAGAACACACATTTTTGGGCCACGCTTTTTTTGAAGCGATAGTAAAAGTTCCTCCGTAAAGCAGTTGAATCATGTTTGCTGGTTGTGTGAAAACCTTGCCCTGATGCGAAATAGCGAAGCAAAAACGAATAGAAATTTCGCAGAAGTGCTTCATCTATAATTTACAGCTTTTTTACACTTACATAAATGCGCCTCCGATGCATCCAATGCTGTTTGGCTCCGTTGACCACGTTTATCATTTCCTCTAAGACATTGAGAAGAGGACCCAGAAGGGTAGGCTAATCATGGCTGCGTGGGGGGCTTGAAAAACAAAGCCATTACTATAGAGGAAATTTACAGATGCTTGTGAGACGAATTCGATACGCGAAACGAATAAAATTTAGTCTGCTTTCAAGATGGATGCCTGAGCTCTGACGACCGATACGCGGGCCTATACTTTCTCCTTAAATTACAGGAAGAATATCTCCAGGAGTATACTGACCTCACTCACAATTCAATTCGAAGAACAGCCACCTAGAAAAATACCTGAAGCAGGGCACGTATCCATAAGTAAACCTTTTCTACATACTAGAAGGCTTATTTTGATCTAAAGCTTTTTCTAGAAGTATTATGAACCAGTTAACTAGTTAAAAAGGCTCAGATTGTCAAAAAAAGTTCAAAATCTTCTGCCACAATGTGTCGCCAGAAGCGACACGCTTTAAGATGTGAAGACTGGTAGAAGTCAAAAGAGGCCATCACCCAAACGTGAAAACACGTTTTATATTTGCATTCATATTTTGACAGCCCTTCGAGGTAAGCATATGGCAGATTAAGCATCGTTCTTCATTGCTGGACACTAGAAGCAAGTGGAACACACTTCTCCAGCAACACCATAAAGGGTGACCACGAAATTCCGATCGCGACAAAAATTTTCTACAAGCCCTTTGAAGTAAATACTAATTATTCTCGAAAAGCTGTTAAGGCCAATCGCAGGAAAAATATTCCACCAGGAAGCTTCACGTGATACTCTGAGAGACATTTTATGGCAAAAGCCTTTCTAGGCTCATATGAATACCTCGCGTCTGCGAGAAGTGTCTGCAAGATATGTTCGTAAAATGGGTGATCGATATTCTTTAGGACTTCGCGAGACATGTCAGCGACACGTCGCAATAGAGTTTGACGTTAACGTAATTTCTCCGGTAAGGACGTCGCAATAAGGTCTGAAGACGAAGCCAAAGAAAAGAAACTAATGAAATTATAACCAGTGCACAAACGCGCAAGGTAGAGGAAGAGGGGAAAAGGTAGACAGAAGGGGAAGAAAAAGAAGAGGAAAATGCTTTGGCCATTAAGCTCTTAAGTGAAGCTAAGTGAAATCTGATAATTTTTTCTCTTGTTTTGTATAACGTATCTTCCTCTGTATGTGAACTACCGTTAAGTGGATTATGAGCGCGTAAACAGTGGAGTTTTTCTCGTAGGACAATAAAATTATTTACTTGTACTGCTCGGTTTTAGACAGGTCACTTTACAACAAACTCTCCTTAGGTTCGGAAGTATTCATTTATTCTTTTTCTGACAGCCTGATGTTTTCGAACTCTATAACTAAATGCACCCAAAAGTAAACAATTTTACGTAATTGAATCTTTTCTAATTAACGGAAAAAAGGAGGCGATGAACTCTAAACAAACATATGAGCTGTACACGTTCAAAATACAATACTAAAAAGTATAAGAAACACACAATGATGAGATACGAGAGGAAACGAAAGGACAGAACGGGAAGTATTGTCTTTTTGTTTTAGAGTTTACCTTCTTGCGAAAGACGCTTAGTTCCCTGTCTTAAGAGCTGTAGTCCTGTTCTTCCTTCGGGCCCCCTGTTCTTTAAATCAGAATGGTAGAGCATTTTCTTCTTCTCAAAAAAGTAGTTTTTACTCGTGATCGAAGATGTCTTATTTGGTCAATTAGAATGCATAAATAATACTCTTCGTTTCCAAGCCCCTCAAATCATTTCATATTGTTTGGACATTGTTCGATGGTAGTCAGTGGACTGTACCAGAATTCATGACGAACTACTTGTACATTTGTTCAAATAGTTTGCGATTTCATCATCTATGACAACATGCGTGTTCATGTGCCCAAAAACGTCGATCTTATAGGTGGGTTTTTCACTAGATTTCTTATCTCCATGTCTGGGTGAAACGATCTCATTAAGTAAAAAACGTGTAAATAGCTGGTGACTGTGAGCAGCAATTAACTTACCTGCTTGGGCGGGTAATGGCAGAATTCAATAGTTTCAAGGTCATATTGCGTCGTCATAGAATTAAATTGCTCACATCTGAAAAGTATGCTTCTATTTTAACCAAACTTCTCCCCATTACTTAGAGAAGAGTTAATTTGCTCAGCAAATCACTAATACATTTCTACGTAGCTTCGTTGACTTCGACTATCTGCAGCTTTTTAACATGCGCCGGTAGTGTACCGATCGCAATAATGAACTGAGATTTCGCAGCCGTTGCTGTGCCCATTGAAGCTACTGAGTCTTGCTTAAAATATTTTGTACCATCAGATAGTTGGTGCTCACGTCACGTCACAAACCAATTCATGTAGCAGATATCAACGCAGCACGGCGCATATTACAGTAAGAGCCAATACCACGAAGGCATTACGTCTCCAAACAGTAAATTTGCAATATTTCATGGGTCTATTAGTTCGCCCGTCACAGAACAGAGTAATGGAGTTTTGTGCATTGTCAGTGCACGTTAAAGGCCATATGTGGTTGTTCAGCCCAAATCAAAGAGAACAGAGTGTCCGTTAGAGCAAATGAAGCGAAATGTTATAATTTGGTGGACATATAAACTCGACCTTTCAGGAGATGACGTAGCAGCGTTAATGGCTTCCATCAGATGTTGTTCTTACGAGTCCATAGCTGCGTACATTGGTTGCATCGCCTTCTATAACTGCGACAAATTCAGCTACAAATTTACATTGTCCGCTATTACGCGCTGTTCTTCATGTTAAGTAGATAGTACTTTCAAGCGCACGCCAGCTTCAAGCGTCAGACCCAAAACGTTCCAGCCCTCCCCGTATTCTGTCTTGAACCAACTGCGCCTTGCACTGAGAGAAAATGCTCATAAGGATTTGCTTGCTGAGAGCCGCCGTACAGCGGCGAAGTGAATATCGCTCCTGTATTAAAGTAATGCTGTCAGAATTGATCTGGGGGAATTTCGTCAGAATTAGAGAATTACTGTGCGTCTCTGTTTTCCGCTTCCTCCCAAGACACTGATGCTAAGCGTGGACGCGCTTTGTCTACCTTATGAAGTTGCTTTCTGAGTATGATGGCTGTATATTAAGTTTTCTATGTATTTAGCTGAAGTAGAGGATGTCATTGATTTGCTTCCAATTTGACAGACGACTGCACCTGACCGTCTTACTGGAACATTTTACAATGTTTGGAGACGTTATTCTGTGTAATTTTAGAGCTTACTTATTACACGCCCATTTGCCGTGTCGCCGTTGGTGCCGTTGTTGGTGAAACTGAGCGAAAGAGGCTCACCAGCCACGAGAGAGTTACGAGCAAAAGAGGATTTCTCAGGAGTGAAACAAGAGCCACTAGCTTAGTGCCGCTAATTCGTTGCTCTTTAGCTTCTGAGAAATTCTGTTCGGGCCCCTGAGGAAAATTGGCGGCTTAGCAAAGACACATACATACATACATACATACATACATACATACATACATACATACATACATACATACATACATACATACATACATACATACATACATACATACATACATACATACATACATACATACATACATACATACATACATACATACATACATACATACATACATACATACATACATACATACATACATACATACATACATACATACATACATACATACATACATACATACATACATACATACATACATACATACATACATACATACATACATACATACATACATACATACATACATACATACATACATACATACATACATACATACATACATACATACTGTGGGAATTCAGCATTACCCTCGGCCGCACGTCGCGGCGAACGCCCTCTTTCACGAGGAGCCCTCATCTTTCCCCTCCCGGCATCCTTCCCCTGGAGCTGTGGCGGAGGGGCGGGGCATGAAAGAACTGGCGTAGCGCGCCGGGCGGCCTCTCCTTGCTCCTCCCCACTCATCTCGGGGGATAGCATCTGCATTCAGGCAGACAACGCCACGTCGCCACAGCGCGCGGATGCTGCTATGGCCGAGGATGTAAATTGGGCACTCCCAATAAACAGCTTGGCCGGCTGGCTGTACCTCGGTGTTTCGTTCTTTCCTGCCGCTAATGTGGTCAGAGCTAGCGGTGTGGCTTCGGTTCTCAGAGCGGAGACGGAGCCCCGTGAGAACCCTCACAAAATTGCGTCCAACGTAGGGCGCCAAAAATCGGATTCTCTACGGGGCTGCGGCTCCGCTCTCAGAGCCAAACACCACTCCGCTAGCTCAGACCACAGTAGTGGCCCCAGTGAACAACACGAACACCGAAGATCAAAGGGTTAACCGTTAATGGGTCTTCATCGACCACGCGCGCGATCAAGCAACGGCACAATTCACCTGAGAAGTCCGTCTGGTTTCGTGGTTGCGTCCGCTCTGCTTGCCCGTCTAGTCCGCACTGCAGGCACTGCTCTCGGTTCAGGCACACGCGCCCTCACTCACTGACTCCCGTCTGCCCAAAACCACACCCAGCCAACACAGCCAAGAAGGCTGTGTTGACTTCCCCCTTCCTACCCCCAGCCGAGCAGTCAAGAGACAGAGGGAGGAAGGCTGGTCACGTGATCTGGAGAGGAGAGGCCGAGTGCTTCTCCGTCGCTGCTGCGGCGTAGTCAGGAGGGGAAGTGCAAGAGAGAACCGGAGACGTATTCCCGGTATGCCCTCCCGCAGTACATACATACATACATACATACATACATACATACATACATACATACATACATACATACATACATACATACATACATACATACATACATACATACATACATACATACATACATACATACATACATACATACATACATACATACATACATACATGCATGCATACATACATACATACATACATACATACATACATACATACATACATACATACATACATACATACATACATACATACATACATACATACATCAAAGAATGGCTCGAATTTCATGCCTTAATACGCCACACAAAAGTCTTTAACTTGATTGGTGGTAGATTTTCGCTTCAACATTTTACGCTACTTTGGATATGGGAGACCTGGCAAAGAAATGCACACAAATAATTTGTCTTCATAGCTTAAAAAGCGATACATAAAAACTGCAATATACGGAGATCTAATGGTCCATCACGATATAATATGATGTCTTTAAGATACTTTAACATGTCTTAGCAAATAGGCTACAGTTTAGCCATCGCAGTTCCCATTCCACCTACCCCGCCTAATTGCATCAGGCACCGTCCAGTTCAAATTAACATGCTTAATGCCTCACGGAATTAATGTTTTATAGAAACTGCAAAAGCACAAACGACAGTGAAGAAAGTTGACGTGGCCAAAACGTTTCTTCAGGTCCGTCAAAAGTGCGAGAGCAACCATCCAGCCATGCCTCTTCTTAGAACGTATGCATCATTACCTTAGTCTGTGAAAACTTGAAAGTTTTGGTCTGTGGAAACTCCACTTCGAAGCTTGTTCCGCTTCCAATGCACCTTCAGTGCACTTTAGGTCTCATGGCCATGATTTAATTTTCAGAGTTCAAAAATATCAATTTCCCCACGAACCAAGGCTTTCTTCAAGATGTGCACGCAGACGTCGCCAGGGAAGAAAGGGTATGTAAAAGGGGCTTTTTTTTTTCTTTCTGAACAGCCGCATTTGTGGTGTTCCTCAAGATATTGAGAAAAGTTTCATTACTTCTGAAGATACTATATAATGTCGTACAAGGGATCTTAAACGACTTTACTTGACCACCTTCACTATGCGACGTCATACTGGACTGTAGTATGAAGAGAAATCACTTCTGATATTGCCTTCTTGATTAGGCTGTACAATAATGGTCGTCCGGAGCGATTAAGAAACACTGGTAATCTCTTGCGCTCAAATCTCATTTGTGCCAGATGATCCTTAAGCTCATGGGAGTAAATGAACAGCCATACCTTGTCTCGGAATGGGGCTCGCTCTTACTGGTGTTCTTAGATTTGACTTACTTATTGTGCTCCGTTTCTCTGCCTTTTACATTATGATGTCTTAGATTCTGTTCCTTCAAGCGTAGTACAGTTACTAAAATAAGCCGTCATATTACATCGGTGTAATAAATATCAAACTTAGTAAATAAGCTTGCGAGGCCTCGGGACAGCTTCTGAACCTCGGGGTACAAGCGCCCCGGTTTCGATTCCCCCGCGACGTCTCTCATTTTCTTTTGAGTGAACTTTACTTGCCTTTGAATTCGAGTTCTTTAAATTTTGCAATAAATCATAGCTGCCCGCCCTGATTATCTCACGCCAAAGCTCGCGGTTAACGCTGTCGTTTTCAGCTAACAGGCACCATCACTCCTTTCGAGTTGAAAACTTTTCTTCAGCACTCTGCACCAACAGAGTTCAAACGTTCCATGCACGTGCAGTGGAGAGAGAGAGAGAGAGTTCCAACTAGTGGCAAAATTCAGAGCATTGACGTGAAGAGGTTTGTTTTTGACACCTAGTGTCTGGGGTAGCAATTGTTGATGAGAAGTGAACGGTCACTCTACTCAGTTTATGGCGAAATTTTAATCAGCCAGGGAAGCCAGGGGACATCCATGAGAAGGAGAGGATGATGCTCGCCTTCAAACAAACCTTTGGCTTTAGCTTGGCTAGCGGTGATAGGGCCCATGAGAGACGTGTAAGCGTCATCAATGAAGACTTGTTCTTACCCTAAACATTTTTGAAATTCAAAATATTTCTTATTACAAGCCCTACTCCTAAATTTTATTTTTGTTAGCGTCTGATGGTTGCAAGTATGATCCTGCTACATTACTGATCCTAAATATGATCTTGCATCACAAATATACATCCAGCCGCTGTGGTTCTAGCGCGGCCACAGCATCAGGCTTCGGTGGACACTCAGCCATTGCGCTGAAACGAAAATAAACGGGTTGATGTGGAAGATCAGCTGCCTTATAGTTATCGGGTTTCCATCCAAGTCCCATACTCGAGAAATGGTGCATCAGTCTTACTGGCTTCTTCAAAGCAAGCTGCCATGGAATTGCAGTGGCTAAATGTGTGCCATCAGCACGACGGCATCTCTCAACTTGATTATTTCCATGACATTACTTAACCTCTAATATTACGCAATGTCAGGTGACTAGGTTATATCGATTACAGCTTGGCGTCGCGCAAACCCAAAGCTGACGCCAGAAGATTGAAGTTTGACTAACCCCGACTTGTTTTAGCCGCAGATACCAGAGACAATTTATAATAATATCTGTGAGCTCCTTTAGTACACACATGCGATGAGTTAATTCGAAATTACTCCGTGAAAGTCGGACAATCATACTCTTTCCTATGAAACTGCCTTACAGGCACCCGGATGCCACACACTAAAAGCTTACCTGTGATAGACTCTCGGAGTTTTTATGCGAAACTTGCCAAGATTTTCGAACGATACAGGACTGCGATGTAAGAAGCAAAACGGTATTTTTTTATATTACAACCTACACATTTGTATACGCGGTTGTGTCTACAGATGTATCTGTGTACTTTGAGCTTGACCATATTCAGTGCTTGGTGAACCTGTATACGCAATTTTGCATTGCTCTTCTCTGCAATTGTGCGCGGTGTGCGTGTCCACCAGCAACTGGAGTAAGTGGTGGGCGATGCTCCATACGAGTGTCATTTTTTTGTGTGCGTGGTCCCCTACACATCACACTAATTCATTTTACTGTGACATCTTCACCCTCCTTCTGCATCCTAACTCTTTTTTTACATCCTATTTCCCATTTTTCTCGTCTGAAGCAGCAGGCCAGGGTCACCAGCACCGCCCTACCTCTACAGCTTTCTTTTCATTACATTTTCCTCGCTCGCAAGAACTCTCAAAGCTGCGTTATCACGTTGAAAATAGAGAGAGTATCCACTATCTTAGCTTCGACATTAGTGGAACTATTTATAACATGGGTGAGATCTTAAATTACAAAAGCGAGAACGGTCCAGCAATAGGAGTCCAGCAGTACACAGAAATCTCAAGAGCATCAATGCGCCCCCACACAAAAAGAACTGTAGCACAATAAATAACATTTAACAAGTGCAGTTTCCGTCAGATATTGAAAAAAGTTTTGGTGAATACAATAAAAATTGCCGGTCTAATCCAGTGCTACGGCTGAAATATTCAACCGCAGGAATGCATGCGTGCTGGCACATATTCATATTGTGATAAAACTTAGTTTTAATCAGTGGTGTGCTGCTGGGCTATAGCACAGGACAGCGAGTAGCGGCATGCGATAAATGAAGTAACTTTGTTCGTGCCGATCGCATCCATTTGTGGTGCAAATGTGCAATCAATACAAGATTCACTTGTGGTCGTGGCTTGAAGGGGCTTATTAACAGTTGTGACCTCAAGTAGTTTGCGCATAAAGACTGGCAACCAATGCGATTTTTACGCTTCGACATTAGTCACCGCATATGATGGGAGAGTGTCTGGTCATCTTCACTGGTTAGCGTTCTCGCCTGTCGCTTCCGAAGGCGGTCGCATTCTCGTCAAAATGTTTCTCGGCGATCGGCAGGCAATAGCACTCGGAGAAGGCTTTGCCGATGACGACGCTAATATTTGAGTTCATAGCGTCTTAGCGACACAGGTAGCACTTTACGAGCGGGATATGCAAAAGGCAAAATGATACTTTATACAAGAGTATACGGCTATTTCTTTAGACAAGTTGTGTCATCTGGTGGCATTAACGTGATTTTTAAAACATTGCAGTTCCTTCTTGGCACCATTCTGGAATATTTCCCAAACAATTTTTCGCCTTCAAATAGTACTATTTTGAATTAATACATACTAATATTACATACATAGTGTCTAAGGCTTCTCTGATAGTAACCGGTCTACATTGTGATGTCGATCTGCCTTGGCGGATGGTACCGTGACGGACAATAGGAGCTTAAAATGTAGCCGTTAACTGCATTCCTCCATTAAAAAAAAAAAGAATCCCGCCATGCCGACTACGTAGTGAGAGTGTGCCCTATGAGTGAACAACGATCGTGTCATTTTATGGTGTGCAAGTGCTTGACTTGGAGGACTGCACATAATGAACTTCAAAAACTAAATTTCTCCGCATTTACAACACAAGAAGGAAAATATGTATTTCAGATTTTTAACCTTTTTACTGAGCTGCAAATCTAAATTGCTCAAAATTTTGCTTTTTCGTCGTTACTTTGACAAGAAATTGATAAATTTCAAGGCCCGGCATACATGGCCATATTCTTAGTTTTGAACATAGTATTGTAATGAAAGTTACTTCGGGCTTGCTTGTCGTTTCTGTTAGGTTGTACGCGTATAAATGAGCTTTCACAAGGAAATCGACGAAATGTAATCACCATACTCACTGTTGCAAACCAATGAGGGTGGTAAGCAATCCTACCAAAAAGAAGCAGTTGTTCATGTCCTATGTTTATGAGGCTTCTCGTCAAACTGATAAATGAAGCTTTCTTGAGCATAGATATATGGCCATGTGCGCTTTCCATCTTTGCATGCTCATTGAAAATCATCACAAGCATTAGCATTTTTAAAACAGTAATGAAGACTTTAAAACATATATTAGGTGAAAGTTTGCTTGGCAATGTTTTAACATGATATTCAAATTAAGACATTTGAGGGCGGCATGAATAATGATGAATTTCAAGAAGACTGCTGCTGATAGAAGTGGGCTTTTGTTTTTAAGCTTTTGTCAGCTTTCTGTTCCCAACATTTATCGCGATTTAGCTCGCTATATCACCAGCGAATTCAACTCAGGGATCAACATTTTACATTATTCACGTTTAATCTAGGAATGTTCCACGCAACGTAAATTTCTTTCCACCCAATAGGTCACAGCTGCCCGAAGAGATAGAACAAAATTAGGACTTTTAAAGAGACGACGCAACTCGCCAAAGCAGCTTCATTTCCAATTGTACATAGGAAGAAGTGTTCATGTAGATTAAAAAAGTGCCGTCTACTTGTTACGTAGCATTGCAACAAGCATATTTTGCAACCTATCCATCTCATAAATACATTTCAACAGCCACACGCCTTCTTTGCACTTCCAGGTTGTTATGCATTAAACTTCAGATATAGCGTGGCACAAATAAAGGTCAGACGTGCTTTGCGATCGTCTTAGGCAATATTTTTTTCTATCGCAAGTTAATGAACATATCACGTACATTCTTAGTAAAAAGATAAATTTCAATATTGACAAAAATTGGTTGATTTCCATGATTCAGAGATTACATATAAAATATAACTTTAACGGCTGAAAAAAAATTACAGTGCACAAAAATTACAAGAAAGTGATTGGTATGACACTAAAATAAGTTTCATTATGTTTGCTTTTCACTTATTTGCCGAGGTACAAGTACTGGTAGGTTGAATTTAAGGGGAACACCTAAATACTATATACCAATTTCATACACTACACAAAAGCGACTATTTTCGCTTATTCAAAATAGTTTCCTTCGAATGATATGATGCATTGAGCTTTTCGACATCACTGCAAATGACAGCGTACCTGGTCCGCCTGTGTTACCCGTACATTTTCCTTCAAAGATAATCAGTCAGGTGTTGTTTTTCCTTGGCTGTGCAAGGAAATATTTATCCACCTATTAAGCTCTAAATCCATTTGAGGCAATCCGAATTATGTTCCTCAGCGGTAACAATTTCGCAAACGCGGATATAGGTAATGATCAGAGCCTGGCAGATGAGTGGACGCCTTCTAGCTTGAGAAATGTGCCATTAACTTATGGGCGTACTGAGAAATGAGCTACTTTAAGTGTCATTTGTTTTAAGAACCAAATAAATTTTAACAACGAGAAGCAGACCAGTGGCTTTTTTTAACCAGCTCGTTTGCGAACTGCAATCGTTTGGGTACGAATACTACTAAATGACGTTTGTCGCGTTAACCTATCGACACCACACTACTGAGCGAGCTAAATAAGTAGGCTGCAGGGTAGTCTGACACAATACCGAAATGTCTATCAGGAGGCGGAATAACTTATTAAAATGCGGCAAAGCGCGAAAGCCTCATAAAGCACCAGAGTAGAATTCCCAGGGCTTCAAAGTTGCTCAATTATCATAACGTAACTAACATGACAGGTCGACGCCCTTTCCGTCAGCCGACTAGCGTACGGCCTCCCTTTCCATTCTCTAACCCTCACACTCCGAGATGACAAAATAGGTCACCAGACGGGGCTATCAAAATGCCTTTTTGCATGCCGCTCAACGAAAGCATTGACAAACCAAACCAGTTGCGCGCTATAGCACGTTATAAAAAGAGTTGAGGCTAGCTTCCAGGACGACACCACGATTTCTTGCGCAACACCATCCATTTTCAACGCTCACTCAGAAGGGTAGACCACCACAGGAGATGCCATTCGGTAAAGTTACAATGGGCGGTCATCCGTCCCGTACTGTTCGAACAAGATGCGGCCACCGCTGTCCACTTCTACCCCGAAAAGTATGGGTAGAAGTGGACACACACGCGCACACACACACACACACACACACGCACACACACACACACACACACACACACACACACACACACACACACACACACACACACACACACACACACACACACACACACACACACACACACACACACACACACACACACACACACACACACACACACACACACACACACGCACACGCACACGCACACGCACACGCACACACACACACACTTATATATATATATATATATTTGAAAGGGAAATGAGGGGCTCGTTATTACAGAGTTTAAGGGAGCTGACAGTATACGGGTCTATGGAAAACGTTGGGGATTTTTTTATAGATTTGGTTGTTGGTATTAGACAAGATTTAGTCTTATGGTGATTGCCGGGATAAAGAATAATAAATGAAAAGCGGGAGGAAAACCAACGTGCCGATGGTGGGCGCGTTGGTTTTCCTATATATATATATATATATATATATATATATATATATATATATATATATATATATATATATATATATATATATATATATATATATATATATATATATATATAGATATATAAACCCCGTAACTAAGTTAGGTGGTATGAATGCATTGATGCATACGTGCTAGAAAACTCCATGCGGGTGACAAGTTCCCGTCCTAACGAATAGAACGCCGTGAGACTCTAGACAAGATATAGATATAGAGACTCTTCCATATTCCGCGCTTCTTAGGAGAACCTTCGAAAAGCGGAAACTCAACTCGACCAGATAGAGGTTGGTAGTCAAAATCAAGCAAGGGGAAGAGAGCTATGGGTCACTGGGGCCCCCCGAAGGTAACACAAGGAATAATTGTCATTTCCATAAAGTTAAGAGGCACTTCAGTTAACGAGCCCATGTTTCACTGAATCCTGATCGACGTTGATAGCGTTGTCAGCATTATAAGGGAGCAATTATGATCGTGAACCTCCCATGTGTTAGCTGACAGGCGAGATGTGGCCAGGCGCTGACTGGCTGGGGGCTGTGTTATGTCGGGAGAGAACATTGATGTCGAGTAAGAAACGCTATCACTAGGTCATGTCCGAAACGTTTAATTAAAATGTTGCTTTATATCTATGTAGGGTGTTCTTTCACTTCGAGTTGTAACTCACGACTCTATGCTATAAGTATGTAGTAGATAGAAGGGGCGAAGACTGGAGGTTAGTGATTAAGCTTGTAGCAGAAATACTTGTACGGAAACGAGGATCCGCAAGGGGACCAGCAAAAGAGAGACACTAACGCTGTCTTATTTTAGCTAGTCGGAGCTTAAGTGCGTGCCAAATTGTTTCGTTAAAATTGCAAAAGTAGCCAGCTGTATGCGGAATCCACTATCCGCCAATAAAAGAAAGCGGCGTTCAATCGCTGAGGCACGTGAAGCGCCAGAAGCGATGCAGCTGCAGAGCTCCATAAGCAGTGAACGCAGATAGAAAGATCATTCGTGCCGTATAAATCAAAGAATAACTAACAATTAGTTAGGGCATGCTCAAGATACAAAACACTTATCCAATAACATAATTCTAATATCACAATCTGTCATCTGTTTCCTAAAGCACCACGCTTCAGTGCTTATGCATGTCTTGCCTAAATATGCCACACAAAGTGGAAATGAACAATTTTTTCGGGATTTTGGCCTGAAATGGATGAAAGATGTTAATACCGCGGCATGTCAACAACACAGCTGCTCTTCCAGTGACCTTTAATGACGAAAAAGATCCGAACAACATTTACCTAGCCTTCTCTTGTCTCCAAGCGAGCATAGCCACATGTGTAGATTGAAAAACTGGGTATCTTCCCTGTCCTATAATTTCGTGATGTCGTTTGCGAAAAAATGACATTTATAGCGGCAAAAATTAAGAACATACAATAACTCTGCATAAATGCCACGCGGAATTAGTGACTGCCTTGTGTCTTGAGACGAAACCATGTGACATATATATCACGTTTATTAACACGGTCATAATTATCTGTGAGGCATATGTCTTCGTGAAAAGCAAGCTGTGTTATGTGCAAATGTATGAGGGTGGATATATTTTCGAACGCTGTCATTTTTCCGATGTACTAAATCTACAGCAATATTATCGTGTGTCCTCCCATGTGCGATATAAAAGGTGTGATTAATTTACATATCTTTCTTGTACCAAGTCAGCACGAATTCAGAAGAATAAATTATATCGAATATTTTCACATGGTGATGACAATGCAGTTGCAATATGCGCGGAGACTGGCGCGGCAGTAAAATGTGACAGTCCTCCCAAAAACGCATCCGAAGCGTGCTTGGCGGCCTTCGAAAATATGTAACGCCCGCAATCTGAGAAGCGCTCAATTTAATTTTGGAATGGAAACACTGATATACACTGATATAAACCTACCAAAGCCTCCAGCTCGGCCACGAACAGTGTAGAAAGAAGTCTTCTGGTGGCGATTCTTCAAGATATATTTGACGCACTTTGCACTACAACGAATGGGACAAGGACCTATCCACAAAGACGTGTCAATATCCTAAACATTTAGAAAAACTAGTTTGAGGCGAAATGTTATGATATTCAATAACTAGAGTGCGACAGGTGCGCCAAGAAGGAAGGGAAAAATCACAGCTCTAACACAGTTTTAAACAGCTAGAAGGTAATTTGGTAATTAATCTTTTTTTGCCAATATCGACAAATATACCGAGAGCTTTTATTGGGCGAGATGGTACATAACTTTTGGTAGGAGAAAATAAGCGCACTATATGACATACACGGAAGGAAGAAATGACAGCAATGCAAACAAGCAGTGATCTAGTTAAGACATATGCTGAACAGTGCAACCATTTTATTACTAAAACATCCGCAGTGGTCCTAGAGTGCTAGGTAGGCAACTCAAGTACTGTATGGGCAATAATTTCCAAACTGCTATAAAAGGGCGTCTTTAATAGTAAAAAAGTTATTACCTGGTTCAGAGTTGCAGGCCAAAGAAGTTGCCTATATAAAACTTTTTTTTTGTTTATTTTATTACGAGGTAACCATTATATTCTTGTATTTCGAAATATTATCGGCTTGATCTCGGAAGAAGGGAAGAATACACATAAAAAATACGTGGCAGAGGTTTAACGCAGTTAAACAGACTAGACGCGAGAAAGATTGTGTTGAGTCATTTTGGCTCATTATTTTGCTTTGTGTATAAAGGATAATGAATATGGCAACATGCAATGCGCCGCGCGACAGCGTGCCAGAAAAACCCGCCAGGTGAACAGTCGCGGCGACAGCGTGGGCTAGCCTGCCACCAATTTTTATCTGTTGTGGGCCGTCACTGCACGCGCTACCGCTTCGGCGGTGGACGACGGCTGTTGCGGCGCGCGTATTTCTCTCTCTCTTCTTTTTCTTCTTTCTTGTCTATTTTCTATTCTGTCTGCACGAGACAGCGGAGGTGGCTCAGCTACAGAGCCAGTAGCAGGCCCGTGCATTTTTTTTTGTTTCTTCCTACAGCCGCAACAACAACAACCACTTACGGATGCCTCTTCGTTTGGCCTCCATCGAAGCGCCGCCACCGGTGGTCGGGATCAAACCCAGGAATTCCGGCACAGTTGTTGGGAGTCTTACTGCTGTACCACCGCGGCGTGGCAGAGGTAGTAGGCGAGAAGCCCGTTCCCGGAGTATTCGGCCGCGTTAACGAGATCGTGGACACACCGAACTCCAATAACACTTAACATTGTGCGCATGTCCGGCAGGCTGGAATCGACCATGTTTGTATAGAAAGGCGGAGGAGAGCGCGCGCTACTGTGTCCGTTTTACCGCCCAGCAAAAGGAGCCACAAAGTGATGGCAATCGATACGTTACGGTGCGCGGCGGACAGGCAACGCCAGCAATGTAAAAATACTCCGCCCACTTGGAAGATCGCATCATGAAAGCGTGCTGTGAGAGCGAAGAATGGAAACGCGCTGCAACTGTCAGGCGTGCCTCTGCAGTCGTTCTTAGCAGGGTCCGATTCTAACGTGCTACCTCTCCCGCTGAAACAGCAATACACTGCCGAGACCTATTATAGGTGGCCTATAGGTCTGATATCAAAACGCGGTGTTTTCTTCTCGCCACTAAAGAGAAGGGCGGCGCAGAGCACGATGTAGCTTTGCAAAATCCGTACGAACGTTACATCGTTGTCCTCATTCCGCAAAGAAACAGGGGCACGTCACCAGCTTACGCCGACACCTTTACTTGACCTTTGCCGGCCAAAGAAAATCCATGCACTTATGCAATCTCCGCAGTGCGACGTAGCAGCGGATTTAAATATAAAACACACAAAAGCGCCGAAAGAGGGCAGCCCTATCGGATACCGCCATCGATGGAGAAGGGTGTTCCGTTTTATTCAATTGTAAGTGGGGTGTAAAACTTAAGTAGAGCCGCTCCAACTGACCTACAAACTCAGCGGAAAGCCAAAAGACTAAAAAATGGCAAAAAGATAGCTATGCTCAACACGATCAAAGGCTTTTGCCTCATCGAGGGACTCGAAGCAGCCTGATATCCCCGTTCTTGAAGTGAATGTGAACAAGTCGCGCGTTAGTGCGAGAACCAAGAGGAGTACACCGACCATACTGAAACGCTGCAAGTGTGTGTAGGGATAATGAGCCCCGCTGCCACCTTACTCAATCTGTTAGACATTAGTAACGTCGCTAGCACTTTAACTGCGTTTAGCCGAGTCATCGGGCTTGGAGGTCAGATGGACACCCACCAGGTTTCGCAATAAGCACAATGAGTCTGGCCGGACACCTTCCATGACATCGCCCATCCGGAGAGAGGGTCCTCTATGACGGCCTAAAACTTGACATAAAAGCAGGTAGCTATGCCGCCACGGCATGGGGTAGATGTGGCGTTCGAGCATTTAACGGTTTCACGGAGCCCGTCATTGCTCACCAGGAAGCTGTATCCAGCTCGTCTGGCACATGTGGATGAACATCGCGAAACGCTCAGACAGCATCCGTGAAAGAGACAAATGCAGGAATGTATTTACCGACTGAATTTTCACGTCACATTGGTCGTTATGGTTCCGCCCACAGTGCGTCCCGACATGGCGCGATTACTATTAGAATATTTTCAGAAATTCTCGTGTGTTTCTGATATGTCGGGTGGAGAACTACTAACTATGAAATGTCTTTTTAGCTTACTTCCTCCAATAATGATATACCAAGGTAAAAGAGTAAATCTTTTACAGTTGCATGGCAGGTTTCACGCGGAAGCATGGACGAGGCACTCGATGACGGTAGCGGGCTGAAAGACCAAACTCTAAAATTTTAAAAGTAGAAGCTTGCGCGTGAGGTACAGGAGCCCACAAAGACGGATCGTGCAGACGGAGAGACCAAGAGCGAGATCGAGAGTACGGAGGGCAGCAGAGGCGAAGGTGAGCAGGGCGATCGGCCTGTGAATGTCGAGACCGAGGATGAGGACTCCTTGTCGAGCAAGATGGTTTAAATGGAGGATGAGGAGAAGCTCAAGAAACCATTATGTGTGTGGCCGGCACCTTTAGTCCATTCCTTATCACCCCCCTCCTCCCCCCATCAATAAAGACATGTTGCGGCGCATGCTGAAGAGCGCTGCGCCGCAAAACAAAGACGTTCGGTGCGGGTGCGCGGCGCGAGCACGTAAAAGAAGCATACATACATACATACGTACGTACGTACGTACGTACATACATACATACATACATACATACATACATACATACACACACACACACACACACACACACACACACACACACACACACACACACACACACACACATACATACATACATACATACATACATACATACATACATACATACATACATACATACATACATACATACATACATACATACATACATACATACATACATACATACATACATACATACATACATACATACATACATACATACATACATACATACATACATACATACATACATACATACATACATACATACATACATACATACATACATACATACATACATACATACATACATACATACATACATACATACATATAAAGTATACTGACACATGCCTAAAAACTTAACAAGGTTTAACTGACGTTGCGAGCTGAGACCCGTCTTCATCAGAGGAGCATATTATAGATCCATTTCAGTATTTATAGGGGTTGGAGGAAAGCAGCTATGGTGCGCCTGATTTACACCCTAAAGAAGAAACAGAAAGAAGATACAAATTGCGAGCGGGACGTGAAGAGTCACTGTTCACAAAAGGTGTTCAGTAGCCACAATATATATATATATATATATATGTGTGTGCGTGTGAAGGAAAGAAGCCAACAGTCGCCGAGGCCAAGGAAAGCATTGGGGATGGTACTTTGTCTTCTTTTTTTAAATTTTTACTTAGATGATCACAGAAATTAGTAATGTAATCTGTTTTAGGGGAAAGATAATTAAACACAAAGTAGAAGAAAAAACAACGTGCCATGGTGGGAACCGAACCCACGACCTCCGAATATCGCGTCCTGTGCTCTTCCAACTGAGCAACATTGGCCGCTGTCCCCCCTGCTACTTTCTTGGGTACTTATGTTGTCTGTATACGAATCTTGAGAGTGTTCACCAGCGCCACCCTCAACCATGGCGGCGGACGTGGAACGTCCTGTGTTACCGCCAGCGTCACGTAGAACGTGATCAAGAGCGAGGGCGAAAGCTGTGCTAGAACCCTCTTACGCTACCTATGGCCTCAAGACTGCCAGAACCGAGACCCCCGTGAGCTACAAGCAGACAAATTAAGAGGAAATGAGCGTGCTCGTTATAATACATGAAGGAAAGAAGCCAACAGTCGCCGAGGCCAAGGAAAACATTGGGGATGGTACTTTGTCTTTTTTTTTATTTTTACTTGGATGATTACAGAAATTAGTAATGTAATCTGCTTTAGGGGAAAGATAATTAAACACAAAGTAGAAGAAAAAACAACGTGCCGATGGTTTGAACCGAACCCACGACCTCCGAATATCGCTTCCGGTGCTCTTCCAACTGAGCTACATCGGCCGCTGTCCCCCCTGCTACTTTCTTGGGTATTTATGTTGTCTGTATACGAACCTTGAGAGTGTTCACCAGCGCCACCCTCAACCATAGCGGCGGACGTGGAACGTCCTGTGTTACCGCCAGCGTCACGTAGAACGTGATCAAGAGCGAGGGCGAAAGCTGTGCTAGAACCCTCTTACGCTACCTATGGCCTCAAGACTGCCAGAACCGAGACCCCCGTGAGCTACAAGCAGACAAATTAAGAGGAAATGAGGGTGCTCGTTATAATACATGAAGGAAAGAAGCCAACAGTCGCCGAGGCCAAGGAAAACATTGGGGATGGTACTTTGTCTTTTTTTATTTTTACTTGGATGATTACAGAAATTAGTAATGTAATCTGTTTTAGGGGAAAGATAATTAAACACAAAGTAGAAGGAAAAACAACGTGCCGATGGTTTGAACCGAACCCACGACCTCCGAATATCGCGTCCGGTGCTCTTCCAACTGAGCTACATCGGCCGCTGTCCCCCCTGCTACTTTCTTGGGTATTTATGTTGTCTGTATACGAACCTTGAGAGTGTTCACCAGCGCCACCCTCAACCATAGTGGCGGACGTGGAACGTCCTGTGTTACCGCCAGCGTCACGTAGAACGTGATCAAGAGCGAGGGCGAAAGCTGTGCTAGAACCCTCTTACGCTACCTATGGCCTCAAGACTGCCAGAACCGAGACCCCCGTAAGCTAAAATTATGTATTATAACGAGCATTCTCATTTCCTCTTAATTGATCTGCTTGTAGCTTACGAAGCTATAATTATGTATTATAACGAGCACCCTCATTTCCTCTTAATTTATCTGCGTGTAGCTTACGGGGGTCTCGGTTCTGGCAGTCTTGAGGCCATAGGTAGCGTAAGAGGGTTCTAGCACAGCTTTCGCCCTCGCTCTTGATCACGTTCTACGTGACGCTGGCGGTAACACAGGTCCACATCCGCCTCTATGGTTGAGGGTGGCGCTGGTGAACACTCTCAAAGTTCGTATACAGACAAATTAAATACCCAAGAAAGTAGCAGGGGGGACAGCGGCCGATGTAGCTCAGTTGGAAGAGCACCGGACGCGATATTCGGAGGTCGTGGTTTCGGTTCCCACCATCGGCACGTTGTTTTTTCTTCTACATTGTGTTTAATTATCTTTCCCCTAAAACAGATTACATTACGAATTTCTGTGATCATCCAAGTAAAAATTAAAAAAAAAAGACGAAGTACCATCCCCAATGCTTTCCTTGGCCTCGGCGATTGTTGGCTTCTTTCCTTCATGCATTATAACGAGCACCCTCTTTTCCTATATATATATATATTGTAAAGAGGAAGTTCCAATCAGGCGGACAGATCGCCGAGAAAGAGGAACTGCCTTTTGCGGACAAGCTGTCTACAAGCTGAGCCACCCCCGCTCCGGTCTGACTCGCTACCAGTGCCCACTACCAGTGCCTGGATCCCCGCTTAACACTTGGTGGAGGTCGCGGGATTTCTCTACTACTTTCTCGCCCTGGAGCTCCGCAGCCGCCGAATTCCAACCGCAATGACTGACTCCAGCACCAACACCACCGGCCCCGCTACCTCGGCCTCTTCGGCCTCTTCAATTCCATGCTCCGGGGTGCTTCGACAGCGGGACCCGCCGTTCTTCACCGGTACCGACGATCAGGACGTGGAGGACTGGCTTTCGTCGTATGAGCGTGTAAGCACCCACAATAAGTGGGACGACGTCTTGAAACTTAACAACGTTATCTCCTACCTTACGCAAGTCGCAAAGCTGTGGTTCACAAATCACGAGGCTGACATTCCAACTTGGGCCTCGTTCAAATCTCGCTTTGTGGATGTCTTCGGTCGCCCTGCGGTCCGCAAGCTTCGCGCTGAACACCGTTTGCGCGAGCGGGTGCAGCAGACAGGCGAAACCTTCACAAGTTACATCGAAGACGTTTTAGATTTGTGCCATCGTGTAAATGCATCGATGGCTGAAGCTCAGAAGATTCGCCACATCATGATGGGCATCATGAAGGCGTATTCAACATCCTCATGGCCAAAGTGCCCCGCACTGTAAGTGATGTTGTCACGATGTGTCAAAGCTACGACGAACTTCGTCGCCAACGCATCGTCCCTCGACAACCTGAAGGCACGATCGCGGCTATGTCTGATGGCACTGTCAGCTCTGCACTTATCCAGGAAATCAAAGACTTCGTACGGGAAGAAGTTGCCCGGCAATTATCATTAATTTCAAACGTTCCGCAATCCAGCTCACACCTCGCTTCGAACATACGCCAGGTTATTCACGAACAAGTCGCCGAAGCACTTCCGCCCCCTCTACAACAACCACTTCATGCCGCTCCACTGACAGCTCCGCTCATTCATGCCGACGCTGTCTCGACGCCCGGACCCAGTCCACTGTCTTATGCTGAGGTTACCGCAAGACCAACCCCTCCTGCGCTTTTTCCATCGTACGGTTCGCCTCAGCGGGCATTTTTCACTCAGCGTCGTGCGCCACCTATTCTACGCCCTTGGCGCACAGCTCTCCGCGCCGTCGCTCTCCGTCACCGATGCGCCGCCGTTCTACCTCGCCAATGCCGGAAAACCACTAGACGCAGTTCCGCAGGCAAGAACTGCGCTTTCTTCGAACAGTGAAAGTCCTGCTTCGCCCCCGAACAATTTAATAGAAGTTACCATTGAAAATATTTGTACTCTTGCGCTTGTAGATACTGGTGCTGCTGTGTCGGTTATTGACGTTAGACTGTGCCGCTTGTTACGAAAAGTTGTTCTGCCATATTCTGGGGTTTCATTGCACACCGCCACTGCTCAGCACATCGAACCGATCGGTACCTGCACGGCTCGAGTCACCATTCAGAACGTTCTCTACGTCATCAGTTTTATCGTTCTCCGTGACTGCTCTCATGACATTATTTTAGGATGGGACTTCTTGTGTCGCAATCGCGCCGTAATTCATTGCGCTCGTGCCGAAGTAGAGTTTTTTCCGCTGTGCACCACACCGACTGCCGCTAACGTTCTTACGGAAGCCAAATGCCACGTTGCGGATGCTACTGATATCCCGCCTTCATCTGCTGCGATTGTGCCTATAAACTGTCCCTCTCTTCAAGACTGTACGGTGCTCTTCACCCCATCTTCCCTCTTCGTCTCGCGACGCTGTCTTCCCCTGCCCTGCGCCGTCCTTAGTGTACGAAGTGGACGCACCGAACTAGCCATTACTAACGATTCGTTCTATCCACTCACGTTGCAACGTGGCGAGTGCGTTGGACATGCTGAGCCTGTTCGGTCAGAAAATTTTGTGATCGTCCCGCCGGTTTTCTCCACCTGTACCGACACAATATCCCACAACGTCAGTGCCCTTAGCCCACCTCTTTCCTCATCTCCTTCACCGCCTCTGGCTACCTTCGACAAAGCCATCGACAGTGCTCTCGCTCCAGATCAACGCGCCAAGCTCCTCGACTTACTGAACCGATTCCGAGCTTCCTTTGACATCCAGCAGCTATCCTTGGGTCGTACGTCAACTGTTTCTCACCACATCTATACTGGAACGCACGCCCCATTACGCCAACGTCCTTATCGTGTATCAGCCTCAGAGCGCCGCATTATTGATGAGCAAGTCGACGACATGCTCAGTAGGGGTGTAATTCAGCCTTCCAGTAGCCCTTGGGCGTCCCCGGTCGTTTTAGTCAAGAAGAAAGACGGGTCTATTCGGTTCTGTGTGGACTACCGACGCCTTAATGCGATCACACGAAAGGACGTCTATCCGCTACCACGCATAGACGACGCGCTGGACACTGCATGGAGCGGAATTTTTCTCTTCAATCGATTTACGTTCTGGCTACTGGCAAGTTCCGATGGATGAAGACGATCGCCCTAAGACAGCTTTTGTCACCCCCGACGGGCTCTATGAGTTCAACGTCATGCCATTTGGCCTGTGTAATGCGCCCGCCACATTTGAACGCATGATGGACAGTATCCTCCGCGGTTTGAAGTGGCACACATGTCTCTGCTACTTGAATGATATTGTTGTATTTTCATCCGACTTCGCGACCCACCTAACTCGCCTTGAAACTGTCTTGCAATGCCTTAGCAACGCCGGTCTACAACTCAATCTGAAAAAGTGCCATTTCGCAGCTCGCCAACTCACTATTTTAGGGCATTTAGTGTCCAAAGATGGCATCCTTCCAGATCCATCTAAACGTCGCGCTGTCGCTGAGTTTCCGAAGCCAACATCAATCAAGCAGTTACGCAGCTTTATAGGCTTATGCTCCTATTTTAGGCGTTTCGTTCGGAACTTTGCGACCATCATTGCCCCTCTGACGCGACTTCTCAGCGCTCACAAAGATCTTTCTGCCTGGTCGCCGGCTTGCGATGCTGCTTTTACGAAATTGCGCACGATACTTACCTCACCCCCCGTATTGCGCCATTTTGACCCGGCTGCTCCTACTGAAGTGCACACCGATGCCAGCGACGTCGGCCTCGGCGCTGTTCTTGCCCAACGAAAACCCGGTGTTGATGAATACGTTGTGGCGTACGCAAGTCGAACTTTGACCAAAGCCGAGACCAACTACTCGGTGACAGAAAAGGAATGCTTGGCCATTGTTTGGGCGCTTCAGAAATTTCGGCCATACTTGTATGGGCGCCCATTCGATGTTGTTACAGACCACCACGCTTTGTGTTGGTTGTCTTCACTAAAAGACCCCACCGGCCGTCTCGCCCGCTGGTCGCTTAGACTACAAGAGTATGATATCAGAGTCATCTATCGTACAGGGCGTAAGCACTCCGACGCAGACGCTTTATCTCGCTCGCCAGTGTTGCCTGAGGCTCCGTTGTCCCCTGCCTCCAGCTCCGCCTTGTCTTCCTTGTCCATCGACGACATACCATCAGAACAGCGCAAGGATCCGTGGCTTACATCACTAATCGATCTTCTTACGAACTCGTCACTTTCACCGGCTCCTCGCGCCCTTCATCGTCAAGCGCAGCATTTCGCCCTTCGTGACCGTCTTCTCTATCGACGCAGTTATATGCCAGATGGCCGTAAGTGGCTGCTCGTCGTACCTCGCCACCTCCGTAGTGATATATGCGCATCTTGCCATAATGATCCGCAGTGTGGTCATTCGGGTGTATTTAAGACTTATGAACGGTTGCAACAGCGGTTTTACTGGCGCGGTATGTGCACCTTCGTCAACAAGTATGTGCGTTCATGCATCGACTGCCAGCGTCGCAAGCCTCCTCCTCTCCATCAGCCGGCTCCACTACAGCATCTTCCGTGCCCGCACCGACCATTCGATCGTGTTGGCATCGACTTGTATGGACCCCTGCCATATACACCTGCAGGGAATCGTTGGATCATCGTGGCCGTCCATCACCTTACTCGCTATGCGGAGACAGCAGCACTTCAGGATGCCACCGGACCCAACATCGCGTCCTTTCTTCTTCATCATTTTATTCTGCGGCACGGGGCCTCTCGTGAACTTTTAAGTGATCGAGGAAAGTCTTTCCTATCCGAGGTTGTCGAAGCGCTCCTACGCGAATGTCAGACCATCCACCGGACAGCCAGCGCGTACCACCCTCAAACCAATGGCCTCACAGAGCGCTTCAACCGCACGCTGGGTGATATGATGTCCAAGTACATCGCCTTCGACCACTCCGATTGGGACAAGATTCTCCCATTTGTAACCTATGCCTATTACACCGCCGTTCAAGCAACTACCGGATTCTCACCATTTTTTCTGCTGTACGGGCGTTAACCTTCGTCTCCACTCGACACCATCCTCCCCTACCGTCCTGATATCTCAGAGTACACATCACTTTCAGCAGCTGCCAGGCACGCTGAAGAATGTCGCAAGCTGGCTCGCTCGCTTACTTCGGACGAGCAAGCCCAGAAGAAAGCGCACAGCGACAGCAGCCACCCTGTGCATCAATTCTCTCCCGGTGCTCACGTATGGGTCTGGGTCCCATCGACACCCCCAGGTCTTACCAGCAAGTTTACTGCCAAATACCACGGACCATATCTAGTGCTCCAACAGACGTCTCCCGTCAATTACCTTGTTGAACCGCTAGCCGCTTCCACCGACCTTCGTCGCCGTGGGCGTGAGATTGTTCACGTGGACCGTTTGAAACCCTATTACGATCCCGCTATCCTTTCGTCTCCTTGAGTCGCCAGGATGGCTCCTCTTTTCTGCGGGGGCAAGATTGTAAAGAGGAAGTTCCAATCAGGCGGACAGATCGCCGAGAAAGAGGAAGTGCCTTTTGCGGACAAGCTGTCTACAAGCTGAGCCACCGCCGCTCCGGTCTGACTCGCTACCAGTGCCCACTACCAGTGCCTGGATCCCCGCTTAACAATATATATATATATATATATATATATATATATATATATATATATATATATATATATATATATATATATATATATTGTCACGGTGTTGGCGACAGGGGGTAGATTAACAGAGCCGGTACAGGTAGAATCACACGGTCCAAGGTTTGGATACGTCCTGCGAGTCCGGAGCCGATTCACTTCAACGTCGTCTTTCACTCTGAGCGCCCCCTGGCATTCCTCCCTCCTTAAGCGTAACGCACACAGTTACACGTGCACACAAGCGTACAAAAGCAACCTCCCCCCCTCAAAAAAAAGTTTGTAGATGTAGTTTGTCAGTCACCGTGCAAAGTACGGCTTCAGTCGCAAGACATGAACTGTCTCTGGACGAGGTAGCCGACGGCCTGTGTGCTCTGATCCATCCGGGAGCACCTCGTAATTGACGTTACTGATGCGTCGCACGATTTTATACGGTCCGAAGTAGCGGCAAATTAGCTTGTCTGAAAGGCCGCGGCGTCGAACAGGAGTCCACACCCAGACCTGGTCCCCGGTGTTGTAGGAAGCTTGTCTGTGGCGGAGGTTGTACCGGCGTGAATCCCTGTCCTGTTGCTGGGTGATGTGGACGCGTGCTAGTTGGCGTGCTTGCTCAGCATCTTGGGCAAACTGCTCGGCGTCAGAACAAAGTTCGGTATCTGTTTGGTAAGGGAGCATTGCGTCCAGCATCGTCCGAACCTCCCTGCCGTAAACGAGGCGAAACGGCGTGAAACGTGTGGTCTCTTGGACTGCCGTATTGTATGCGAACGTCACATATGGTACGATCGCATCCCAAGTCTTGTGCTGGGCGTCGACGTACATCGCCAGCATATCCGCGATGGTCTTATTAAGCCTTTCCGTCAGCCCATTGGTCTGCGGATGGTAAGCAGTAGCTTTTCGATGCGCCGTACCACTGAGATGAAAGACTTCGGCCATCATTTTTGAAGTAAAGGCAGTCCCTCTATCAGTAATAATACAGGTAGGAGCACCGTGCCGTAGTATGATCTGGTGTACAAAGAAATGGGCAACTTCAGACGCTGTACCACTAGGTAACGCTTTGGTCTCGGCATAGCGAGTCAGATAGTCTGTGGCGATGATTATCCAACGGTTGCCACCAGAGGACCGAGGGAAAGGACCGAGAAGGTCCATGCCGACTTGATCAAATGGTGCTCGTGGTGGTATTATGGGCATGAGGAGGCCCGCAGGCTTTGATTGCGGAACCTTCCGACGCTGACATTGCCGACAGCTCTTGACATAGCGCTTAACAACAGTGGCAAGGTTGGGCCAGTACAATGTCTGTCGTATCCTAGCAAGTGTGCGAGAATAGCCCAAGTGGCCAGATGTTGGTTCATCGTGGCACGCGGAAAGGATTTCCTCTCTCAGAGCTGTGGGTACCACGAGGAGGTAGGTTCTTGACTCGGATCTAGAGTTCTGCTTATAAAGCACACCACCTCTCAGGCAGAAAGTTGAGAGGCTCCGTGAAAAGCACTTAGGTATGGTGGCTGGCTGACCTTCTAAATAATCAATCAGTGCTCGTAAATCTGGATCTGCACGCTGCTGATGTGACATATCTGAAGCATCAACAGCTCCGAGGAAACTGTCAGCGTCATCCGTGTCTGGTGGAGCGAGCTCGACAGGCGCGCGGGAGAGCGTGTCAGCATCTTCATGCTTAAGTCCGGACTTATAAACAATAGTGAGATCGAACTCCTGTAGGCGAAGGCTCCATCGCGCCAGGCGGCCGCATGGGTCACGCAGGTTGGCCAGCCAACACAAAGAATGGTGGTCAGTGACAACTTTAAATGGGCGACCATAAAGATAGGGGCGAAATTTCGCAGCAGCCCAAATAATGGCGAGGCATTCCTTTTCAGTAGTTGAATAGTTCGTCTCGGCGCGGGATAAAGTACGGCTGGCATAGGCGATGACTCGTTCAACACCCTCTTGACGTTGCACGAGAACCGCCCCAAGGCCAATGTTACTGGCGTCGGTGTGTATTTCTGTCTCCCCCTGCTCATCGAAATGGGCCAGAACAGGCGGCGATTGGAGACGGAGACGCAGCTCGACAAAAGCAGCTTCTTGTTCGTGCGTCCAAACAAAAGGGGTGTCTCCCCGGGTGAGCTGAGTCAGCGGTTCAGCGAGATCAGCGAAGTTATCGATAAAACGCCGGTAGTAACTGCACAAGCCGAGAAATCGGCGAACAGCTTTCTTGTCACGTGGAATCGGAAATTCCGCAACAGCAGCAATCTTGTCAGGGTCGGGCTTCACGCCGGCGGCGCTGACGACATGGCCGAGAAATTTAAGCTCTCGGTAGCCAAAGTGGCATTTCTGTGGCTTAAGTGTCAAGTTAGCGGATCGAAGGGCTTCGAGTACTGACCGCAGGCGCTGAAGATGTTGTGCAAATGATTCTGCGAAGACCACCACGTCATCTAGGTAGACTAGACAACACTGCCATTTAAGGCCGGCGAGGACAGTGTCCATCATCCGCTGAAATGTGGCCGGCGCGGAACACAGGCCGAAAGGTAGAACTTTAAATTCGTAAAGGCCGTCGGGTGTGACGAAGGCCGTCTTCTCACGATCTCGCTCATCGACTTCAATCTGCCAGTAGCCACTTTTTAGATCGATGGACGAAAAATACTTTGCACGCCGAAGGCGGTCGAGAGAGTCGTCAATCCGCGGCAAGGGGTAGACATCCTTCTTGGTTACGGCGTTCAGTTTACGGTAATCGACGCAAAAACGTAACGTGCCGTCTTTCTTTTTAACTAGAACGACCGGGGAGGACCACGGGCTATTGGAAGGCTGGATAACCTCATCTTCGAGCATTTCCTTAACTTGTGACCTAATAACTTCGCGCTCGGTCGAAGAGACGCGGTAGGGGTGCTGGCGGATTGGGCGCACATTATCGAACGTCACGATCTGGTGCTTGGCGATGGGAGTTTGATTCACTTTTGACGACGATGCAAAACACTCTTTGAATTCGAGTAACAATGAAAACAGCTGGTCGCGCTGGCTGACCGATAGCTCTGAGCTGACATCGAGATTGTCGAGGGATGTGGGCGGTGGCACGGTTTCTGCGGACAAGCACTCGGAGACATCAGATATGCGTTCGGCGAAAGCTACGGAAGTGTCACGAAAAAGGTGCCGATACTCGTGCGAAAAATTTGTAACAAGTACCTTGGAATGACCACGGTGAAGATGTATCAAACTGCGGGCCACGCAGACTCCTTGTGTCAACAGTAACGATACGTTAGTTTCGGCTATTGCGTCACCATCGTTAAGGGCATTGCATTTGACATTAACGAAGGTGCTGGTTCGGGGAGGCAGAGTGACACTGTCCTCATAAACTCGAAGCACATTGAGTGGTCGCTTTGCACCGCTGAGGGCCACTGCTTTTTCAGTAGAAAACGAGACCTTAGAATTCCGGAGGTCAATAATTGCGCCATATTCACGAAGGAATTCTACGCCCAGAATCAGGTCACGCGAACAGCTTTTCAGAACAAGGCAGCTTACCACAAATGTTGATTCTTGAATTTGAACTCTGGCCGTGCACATGCCCAGAGGAGTAATCAGATGACCACCCGCGGTGCGAACGTTTGTGCCAGCCCACGGAGTCAAAACCTTCTTGAGAACTGCGGCAAACTGGCTGCTCAAAATAGAATAATCAGCGCCAGTATCCAACAGAGCCCGAACATGGCGACCATCCAGTACTACGGGTATGTCCAACGAAATCTGCTCGCGAATGTCAGGCTTCTGAGTCTTTGAGTGCTCTGCGTTGGTGTACGCGGTCTGCTTCACCTGCAATTCGTCGTCGTTGCAGGTGCGTTGTTGCAGCGTCCGTTCCACCGGCAGTTCGTCGTCGTTGCGGGTGCCTTGTTGCGTCATGTGTCCCACCGGCAATTCGTCGTCGTTGCGGGTGCGCGGTTGCGTCGTTTGTTCCACCGGCAATTCGTCGTCGTTGCGGGTGCGTGGTTGCGTCGTTTGTTCCACCGGCAATTCGTCGTCGTTGCGGGTGCGTCGTTTCGTCGTCGATTCCACCGGCAATTCGTCGTGGTTGCAGGTGCGTCGTGGTGGCGTCGAGGTGGCAGTATGATCGGTAACCGCGGACTTTTCCAATGTCGATGCGTAGTCTTTCCGTGTCCGCATCAATGGGGGGTCTCCCGCGCCGCGATTTCCAGCGAGCCTACCCCCGAAGGTCGCTGGTTTCAGTTTTCCCTCTGGGGACTGGGCGAGCGGCCCTGCGCTGCCCATGAGGAACTCGTAGCAGATGGCGACGGGCGAGACCTGGGTGACGGTGATCTAGATGGTCGCAGACGAGACGGAACGATCCGGCGCTGATCATTGACGAAATCTTCAACGGCTCGAGGCCGTTCGCCGTAGCGAGGCCGCGGAGAATCAGCGGAAAACCCTTCGAGACCTAGTCGACGGTAGGGACAGCGCCGATAGACATGACCCGGTTCGCCGCAGTGAAAGCATAGCGGCCGTCGGTCGGGGGTACGCCACTCGTCTGCTTTCCGTGTAGGCGGTCGAGAATCTGTGACGTACTGGATCACGGGGGCTGCTGTTTTCGGCCCAGCTACGTTCGGAGGAATCAGGGACGGCGACGAGGGCGGAGAGTATTGCAGCACCTGGGAGTATGTAGGGCGGTGACACTCTGGTGGTGCAGGAGGAGGAGTAGGGCCAGGTTCACCGATTGGAAATGGAGGCCGGAGCGCTTGCTGTACCTCGTCGCGGACAACGCTGGCGATGGAGGAAGGAGCTGGTTGAGGTGTGCCATACATCAGTCGGAGTTCGTCGCGCACAACGGAACGTATGAGCTCCCGTAGTGCCGATGTGTCCATGCTGTGCGATGGGAACTCAGCAGAGACGGAGGCGGCGTGGAAGGTGGGATCCCGTGCCGAAGCTCGCTGTTGAAGCACTTTCTCTATAGTGGATGTTTCAGCAAAGAATTCTGCAACAGTTTTCGGCGGGCTGCGCACCAGGCCAGCGAAAAGCTGCTCTTTGACGCCACGCATGAGGTAGCGCAGCTTTTTGTCCTCGGACATCGTAGGATCCGCACGCTTAAACAGGCGCGTCATGTCTTCTATATACGCCGCTACAGTTTCGTTAGGCATTTGGATCCGAGTGTGTAGAGCGCGTTCGGCCCGTTCGCGGCGATCTGAGCTTCCGTAAGTTGCCGCAAGATGACGTTTGAACTCACTCCAAGACCACAGCTGCTCTTCATGGTTCTCGAACCACGTCCGAGCGCCATCTTCGAGGCTGAAATATACATTTCGAAGCCGTGCAGCGTCATCCCAGAGGTTGAATGTAGCTACCCTTTCGTAGTGCTGCAACCAGTCGTCGACGTCTTCATAGGTGTCCCCGTGAAAGGTCTTTGGGACGCGGGGGTTTTGCAACGTCACGTAGGTGGGGGTCGTGCCAGGCATTGCGACGACGTCGTGGCTACTGGTAGTCATGCCCGAGGGGGAATACTCAGGTGGTAGGCCTCGTTGCCTGCGGCTAGTGCTGTGAACGGGCGTTTCCACGAATATATGACCAGCACTCCTGCTTAGCGTAGGGGTACGGGACATCAGACCTGACCTCCACCAGATTTGTCACGGTGTTGGCGACAGGGGGTAGATTAACAGAGCCGGTACAGGTAGAATCACACGGTCCAAGGTTTGGATACGTCCTGCGAGTCCGGAGCCGATTCACTTCAACGTCGTCTTTCACTCTGAGCGCCCCCTGGCAATATATATATATATATAGGAAAAGAGGGTGCTCGTTATAATGCATGAAGGAAAGAAGGAAAAGAGTGAAAACCATATATATATATATATATATATATATGTGTGTGTGTGTGTGTGTGTGTGTGCTGGGCGTTATCACTGTAAGCTCTTTTCCCAGCCCTGGCATTTTCGAAATGTGCAAATCGACAAACGACTTAAAAGAAGATAAGCCTGGCCGTGCCTTTTTTCTTTTTTTCTTGTAGCAAAGCATTATTCTGTTAACCGTCAATCCCAAAGAGCATAAGCATAAATGAATGTTTACAGTTCAGTACTTCGTGCGCACTCTAAAATTTGTGTTCTGTAAGCACTACTAATGAACCCTTTTTATGCCTTTTACGCCTTTAGTCTATATCACTATAGAAAATTGCAACAAGAGGCGCCAGCAATTCGAGTTGGCTTTTCAGTGAGAACAACATTCGCTTGATTTTTCCGTAGGCGCAACTACGAAGAATGAAGCTTTGAAAGACGAAAAAAATTTTTTTCACGTATTAACTTCCATGAATAGTCGGTGACCACGAAAGTTGCCTTTGATAGTTAGGGTTCCCATTAACGTATTCGACTAGTTCCGGACGTTTCTAAATACCGCAAGTTTTTAGTAATTGTCTATATTGTAGTCCAAACATTACCGTTTGTGAAATTAAATATCTACGACAAAAGCTTTCTTGGAAGACATAGGTAAAGAAAGGAGCGTTAATGAGTTTGAAACACAATCAAAAGCTACAATGACATACTTTGCTGACGTCACAAGCTAAGGCGTTTGTTTCCGTGTGCTCATATTTTTTCAGAAACGTCACATTTGAGCTCGTTTATCTTCGGTCTGACATGTTTAGGGGCTTTCAAACCGTGCCTGATGCTGAGCGATAAACAACTTGACATTATATAGAAAATTATCAGCAAAAAGTCTGGTGGAAAGACGTTTTCGCAGCGGACGGTTTAAAAAAACGCATTTCTTATAGGGCGCAGGCATCTCTCCAACTCGAGAAGTAAAGGAAAATACAAGTAATTCACTATAAATACATTTGTCTTGTTTTCTGGTTTTATTCCTCTGATGTGCTTGCCCAGATAGGGTGCCCTAAAAATAAATTTCTGAACAAAACATAAACGTCAACCATAATACACACCGGTAACAGGTTCGATCATGTACACTGCGATTAAATTTCTCCCCAGAGATATGTGGCCTTTACAACAAAGAGTTACGTTTACCCCCGCAGCAGTAAAGCACTACTCACTTAGGCCTTCGTTTATAAATATTGCTCTGTGAAGAGAATGATCACTTCGAGTTTGTCCGATGGATAGATTGGACAAGTTTTGATAGTGTTCAAAACTCGTTTATGGTTAAGCAGAGAAAGAGGAATGTCGAGACAATTATTTTTCTTCGTGTTACAAGTGCATCAACTTTGTTACGGTTGTCAAGTTACATTTCCAACGGTATTACATAACACGGCATTCGTAACACCAGACGGACGTTCTATGCCTTTTGGATTATGTAATGTCACTGCCACATTCAAGCGGTTCATGGATACAATCCTGCGTCATTTAAAGTGGCAAATTTGTTTGTGTTACTTGGACGACGATCATATCTTGGGCATAAGATTTAGTGAGCACCACGGCCATCTGGATATCGGGCTTCATTGCATGGATTGAACTTGTCTTGTAATGAATTCAAAGAAATGCCAATTTTGGGATCGTGACACAATGGTTTTTTGGTCAATTGGTTGATAAAGGAGTTCGACCAAATTTCAAGAAAACTAAAGCTGTCAAAAGTTATACGGAGCCCCAATCAGTAAAAAAGCTGCAAAGCTTTTTAGGCCTATGCTTCGTACTTTCGACGCTTTATATCAAGCTTTGCTGACATCGCTTACCCCCTCACGTGTTTGCTGCATAAAAACACCCCACCCAACTAGAATAGCAAATGTGACGCAGCTTTCCGTCATCTTATATTTCTTTTGACCTCGGGCCACATCCTACGCCACTCACTTCGCCCATTAGCACCAATCTAAGCGCACACTGACGCAAGCGACATCGGTATCTGCGCTGTACTTATTACAACGCCATCACCACGATCAGCACGGGACAGCAGATGCCATCCGCTCGTTGAGTAAGTGCGACCGAAATTACATGGTTACCGAGCAAGAATATACCGTTCGCTATGCTGGCTCGTGAGTCTTCGTGACCCCTGCGCACGGCTCGCTCGATGGGCTTTGCGTCTACAAGAGTTTAGTTTACATTGGTGCATAAAAGTGACCATAAGCACTCAGATGCTGATTGTCTTTTGCGTTTGTCGCTTTCAATCGACTTACGACGCAGACAACTTCGATGAATAATTGGATTCACTTTCACAAGTTTCCCGATCATCCAGTTTGCTGAAGTGAGCAACGCTAAGACGAAACGTTGACTTCTTTTTTGAAGCCGCCAAATACCTTACGAAGAACACTTTTTGCATTGGCGAGGGATTACTTCAGAAGACGAAATTCGTGTCTGGGGTAACACGCATGCTTCTTGTAGTGCCAGAAAGCCTACGCATCACAGTTCTTGAAGTGATGCACGAATACGACCCGTCCGGTAACTTGGGAGGGGCCTGAATACTGCACTGCAAACAGCAACGATTTTACTGGCATAAGATGCGTCATGTACCTAAGATACGTTCAGTGCATAATGTACAGGAATGTTACATTATGTCCAGTGCTATGAAGCCAGCTGTGTGCAATGCCAGCGTTTTAAGCTGCTGTCTTCATGTCCACCGGGAAAAGTAAAAAAAAAAATCTCCTGCGTTATGATGCCGCTCACTTAAAACAGTGAAGATGGCAATAACTAACCTTTGCCTTTCATCGGCACTAAACAAGTCATGAACTCATACGCTAGAGCATAAATTCTGTAAGCAGATTGAGAGACTAAGGAAAGCAGGCTATCCGCAGCAGGTAATTGTGTGGATTACTGAGACCCTGCTGCAGAAAGGGGCTGAAGTAAAAACCCGAGCAGAAAAATCAAGTGGCGCCGACAGTAGCACCTTATATGCACCGAATGTCGCATAACCTGAAAAAAAGTGACAAAGTACCGGTTCTATTCCCAGCCACCCTGAAGATTGCGAAACAATGCCGCCGTATAATGGATTCAAAAGAAAAAAAAATGTTGGATGCGGGAAACGCATGCCAATCCCTATATGAAGTTTGTCAGCGGGGTTGTATCTAAAATTCCCCTTTCTTTTGATAAACTATATACAGACAAACAAGCAAATGCGTTAATGAGAGGACACGACAACACCATCTATTTATTCAGAACGATACGAGCCTACATCTGCCAAAACATTGTAAAAAAAGCATATGCAAACCGAACCTGACCAAAATAAAGATATTAGGAGGAAGTCGTGACACTCTGGCACGCGAATTGCTGGTGCGTTTTACATCAGAAAAAAGGCTGATGTCTGTATCAGCGATACTTAAGTCTTTGTGCCTCATGACGAAAGAAGAGCTTTTCTTGGCGACATGTGTGTAATATTACAAGCCTGTGATATGACCAATGATTATAGCAGTGTATTTATGTACGCGCATTCTTTCTAAATAAACCATTCTGAGTTAGTGCCTGTCTGGTTACGCTTATTTGTTGCATGTGTTGCGCTAGAAGTATTACACTTTGATATATATATAGGCTCTTAAACACTGAGGAACCTAGGCTACCTATGTTCGAATTCCATAAAAAGCTGTTAGTTATTGTAACACTCAACTACTTGTAGCTTTCAATCTATTTTAGTAGCAGTTCAAAAATTTCAAACGTAGTTATTGAGTTCGTAACACGTTTTCTTTGGAGAGAACTAAATTCTCCATGTGAACGATGACGAAGTTTCTGCACCAACCAAGTACATTTTGAGACTAAGGCCAAGTCCATTATAATCTCCAGTACACATTATTTGACGAAATACTACACAGTTCTCAGAAAAAATCGTATATGTGACCCTAGGGTAACCACATAGCAATATAATTTGTAGACCTGAAAAACCAAAGTCCCCATTGTCGGAGATAACTGAAGATAAACTCGTCAATTGAAACGAACCTCATTCTGCTGATTAGATAACATGCAATGAATGATACGATGTCTGAAATAGTAATGCTTTTTATAGTTTTTTAAATAGTTTCCGCTGATAAACTTTTCACAATAATTTCATGAAATCTAATATGACATCTAGACGTCCATTGATAGCGGCTGTTATAGCAAACGCATGCACGATGTTAACTAATTGTGCCGCTATGGAAACGCGTTTACCAAATTCATGCTGACAGTCGTTGACGAAATGCATTCTTGGAAGTTGTAGAGGAACACACTATGCTACAGCAGTAATTCTAAAACACATTGCTGTATCTCAGTGAAAACATAGAAGGTGGAAAGAGGCAAACAATTACACACCAGCAGTTGTAGTTTAAAAGAAACGTAACTATTGTGAATGATTTTGCAGAAACGTCGAAAGAAGAGAACGGGATGTAAAAGTATTGTCCGATGGTTACAATACGAGGCATGCGAATTAAGAGCACAGCTCTGCTGTGTTGTGCTTTTACAATATACTCAGTTAAGAGTTTGAGTGAAATGTTTGTTTATACAAATATATTTACATTCTACTCCGTACTTTGATTCACTAAACTATCCTTGAAATATCATTCAGTCGTTCACAAACTCTTGATAGATTTAAGCGAATTGTCGGTATGACTTTGATTTAAAAAATGCTAGCAGGGCTGCGTACATAGCCAAACCATATCCCGTACGAGCACTCGAGCAGGCGATGCGGAACTGCAGAATTGCATCTGCGGAATTACATATGCGGAATTTCATCTAGTTTTGCTCATAACATAAAACGCGTTTCTTGGGTCAAATTGTGGTCCGCAAACTTCAAGTAATGGTTTGGTCAGCAAAAAAAAAAAATAACCATTTCTCTGTAAATACACTCTGACAAAAGGCCTTTCGTGTAGTTGCTAATACGCCCTTTCCTTTAGAGAAGTTGGCAGTGGCCGCGTTTGGAGTCTGGGAACCTTCGCATGGAATGATCCTGTGTAATTTTTGTTTCGATAAACAAGACATTGGTCGAATGCTATGAGCATGATCGGTTGCAAGTAGTACCGGGACGTTGCCTTAAGATAGCCCGTGTTAGTTTTCAAAAAATTAAAGAGCCCTGCAGAATCTGCATTAAAGTAATAAAAAAGCATGGATGCTACTGTTTGTTTCTTGCGGTTGCTTCCAGTTGCTTAATTCACTTCTTGTTTACCAATTCTTGTCTTTGTTACTTTCAAATTGCGCGCCAATCCCTTCCTGTGCCCTTTTTCGGCTCTACTTCCGGTTGCGTGACGTCACATCCTTGACGTCACATCAATTCACTTCTCGCATACCCATTTGAGCCTTCAGTACTTTGAAATTGCGCGCAAATCTCTTCCTATGCCCTTTTTTTGGCTCGAAAATTCAGGTTGCGTGACGTCACATCCTTGACGCCGCGTTAATTGACTGATTCATTTAGGAGGAGGAGGTAAACTATTTAAACAAGAGGTCGTAGGCGCGGGGTGGGTTGACGTTCCCGTCCCCGCGGTGGGCTCCTCTTCTAGGCCGGACGCCAGGTGGCCGACCGACGATGTCGTTCGGCGACCTCTTCAGCCCGCTCCGTGACTCGGAGTTGAACCTCCGGGTCGGAGATGAGCAGCGCGGCCTCCCACTGAGATTGGGTAGAGAGCTGCAGACTCTGTGATAGCTTGTTTGATTACATGAGAATAGGATGTGTGGTGTGTCTGCCTTTTGATGTCCACAGAGAGAACAGGCAGGGCTGAACTGCTCTGGGAACCATATGGAGTACATGTACGGATTAAAGAAAGTGTCTGTTTGAAGCTGTCGCCAGGTGACTTGTTGTGTTTTACTTAGAGATCGATGTGGTTCTGGGAAGATTTGTCTTTCTTTCTTGAAGTGGGTAGGAGAGAGAGAGAAATAACATTTATTGCACCCGTAAAAAGGTTGGTGAGGATCCGAGGTGAAGCTCTGTCCCAACCATGTCCTCCCCCTCAGCCGTCGACCTGGATCCCTTGGATCTTAGCAGCGGCCAGGGCAAGACGGATGACTTCTCGTTGCCCTTTTTCGTCCTGCTTGAGAAGTAGTGCCTCCCAGGACTCATCTGTTCGGTCAGGTTCTCCAAATCTAGGACACGTCCATATCATATGGATCATGTCCGCTATGCCATCGCAATGTTTGCACCTGGGGCTAAAAATTTCCGGGTGCCACTCGCTGTAAAGCTGGGGGTTCGGGAATACTCCAGTCTGTAGCTTACGCCACATAACCTCCTCGCTTTTGTTGAGTTGCTTACACGCTTTTAGTAGTACTGATCTGCCTAATTTGTAATGATTTAGGATATCTTGGTAGGTGTTAAGGTCCTCGTCGAACTGCAGGGGCTCCTCATCGCGCAAGGGGTACGGGGTTGCGCATAAGTCGTCACTGGGATCCCGGAATGTAGCTAATCCTCGGGCCAGTACGTGCGCTTTCTCGTTCCCCCTCAACCCCTGGTGCGCCGGTGTCCAAATGAGCGCGACCTGCTCTGCCGGTGGTGAACCACTGGCCAACACTCTTGCTGCTATGGCCGAAATGCGGCCCGCGTCAAAGTTTCTAATCGCTGATTTCGAGTCTGTAACTATAATTTTGACCTGTTGTTGTGTTAGAGCTAGCGCGATGGCCACCTCTTCCGCCTCCGTTGTGGTCGAATTTCTGGTGCTGCAGCATACTACCGAGTCCCCGTCTTCTCTAGTTGCTACTGAAACACGTCCCCTACCGTTCGCGCATTGTGCGGCATCTGTATATAAGACGTCCTGTCTTCCCTCAAAACGGGCTTGCAGCGCTGTTGCTCTATCACTCCTCCGGCTCTCATGGTAAACGGGGTGCATGTTTTTGGGGAGCGGAGGTATTTTTAATTTGTCTCTAACCTGTCTAGGTACTTTTTCTGTACGTCTGGAGCATGCTTGCGGCTCATACCCCAGTTTTTCCAAAATGCTCCGACCAGTACGACTGCGCAGCAGTCTCTGGTATTGTGAAGTCCTTGCAGCTTCAATGAGCTCTTCGAGGGTATTGGAGACCCCTAGTCTCATAATCTTGTTTGTCGGTGTATTGGGTGGTAAATTTAGTGCCGTTTTTATCCCTTTACGAATGAGAACGTCAAGTTTCTCCTTTTCTGCCTTGTGAAGCCGTAAATACGGCGCCACGTAGACTATCCTACTGATTATAAAAGACTGGACTAGCCTAAGGAGGTTAGCTTCTTTCATTCCCGCATGTTTGTTTGCGATCCGCTGCAGGAGTCTACAGGTTTGACTCGTGCTAGCGTCTAGCCTCTGTATCGTTTCCGAGTTCCTGCCGTTGGCCTGAATTCGTAATCCCAAAACTCTAATGGTTTCCACCGTTGGTATAACGTTACCGTTGACCCTGAGTGTTATTTTCGGGTTATCCTGCTTTATACGTCGACGATGGGGCGATCGCATTGACGTGAGAACGAGCGCTTCCGATTTCTCGGCCGAACATCTGAGCCCGATCGGTTCTAAGTATCTTTCTATAACTTCGATTGCCCGCTGGAGTGTCTGTTCAATTTCACCGTCACTGCCCCTGCACATCCACAGAGTCAGGTCATCTGCATATAATGTATGGTGTAGCCCTTGGATTTCGTCTAGTTTTGGGGGGAGACCAATCATGGCGATATTAAACAGCGTCGGGGACAACACCGATCCCTGTGGTGTGGCTTTGTTTCCCAGTCGAATACCTTCTACTGTGTGTCCCCCCATACTGATAGTTGCCGTTCTATCGCTGAGGAAGTCGCGTATGTAGTTGTACGTGCGAACTCCAACATCTAATGCACTGAGATTCTGCAGAATAGCCGAGTGCTTCACGTTGTCAAAAGCTTTTGACACGTCTAGACCAACGATCACCCTGGTGTCTACTGTTGAATTGTGTATGATCTGTTCTTTTAGCTGCAGCATGACATCGCATGTGGCCAAATGCGGTCTAAATCCTATCATGGTGTTCGGATAGATATCGTTGTCCTCCAAAAACCGGTTCAGCCGGGCCTGAACAACATGCTCCATTAGTTTCCCCACGCATGACGTGAGCGAGATCGGACGCAAGTGTTCGAAACCCGGCCGCTTCCCCGGCTTCGGGAGGAATACGAGGTTTGCGGCTTTCCATGTCGCCGGCAGCCGACCGGCCTCCCAACACTCCTGCATGAATGCTGCGAGGTGTCGGATCGACGCGTCGTCCAAGTTTCTTAGCATTCGATTGTTGACTCTGTCCGGACCTGCAGCAGTCTTTGTTCTCAGTCTATTTATTTCTGCCCGGACTTCGGCAACCGTTATCGGGCTATCTAGCTCCGGGTTTTCCTGGCCCTTGTAATCAGGCATTTGTTGGCCTATACCCTCTGCACAGTTCAAATACCGGTCTCGGACTTGGGCTATGAGAGTAGCCGCGGTCCCATCAAAGGTATGTATTAGCCTGTGAATTTGCTGCCTGGCCTCCAGTTTAGATTTGTCGGGATCTAAAAGATGCCGAAGTAAGTGCCACGTACTTGCGTTCCCGATATTCCTGTCCAGTTTTTCACAAATGCTGCCCCAGTTTTGCCTCGTTAAAACAAGCGCATATTCTTCAATTTCTTTGTTAAGCACTGCCAATTCTCTGCGCAAGTTCCTATTCCCTCTTTTCTGTGTGAGTCTCGTTTCTAGATCCTTCTTTTTACGCCAGAGCCTGACCATGTGACGGTCTACTCCTTCAATGTCCTCGTCAACCTCCACCTCCTCCGTTGCTTCGTTGACCGACTGAATGACCTTTTTATTCCAATCGTCAATGTTACTTATGCCTTCCTTGTCACCTGTGCGGCCATTTCGGAAAGCCTCCCAGTTCACCAACGTTGCCTTTTTGGTGCGGACGACCGGTGGGCCGTTATCTACTACGATTTCTATAATTTTATGGTCGCTGCCTAAGTTTTCACCTGTGTTGCACCACGTGGCGTAAATGCAGCCTCCGGTTAGAGTTAAGTCCGGAGATGTGTCTATCGAAACGCTGTTACCCTGGCGGGTTGGTTTCAGGGGATCCGTCAGAAGCAATAAGCCATTCTGCTGAATGCTGTTCCATAGTTCGCGTCCTTTTACCTGCGTGTATCTATACCCCCATGCCGTGTGATGCGCGTTAAAGTCCCCTACTATCAACAGCGGTCCTCCTTTCGCGATCACTCGCGCTTTGGCGAATAGCTCATTGAAGTTGCATTGACGTTTTTGTCGAGGCGGGCTATATACATTGAGGATGAATAGACTTTTGAATTTTCTTTTTTGTGGGATTATCTCGATTAGTATATGGTCAACATTTGTTGTCCCGGTATTATGCTGCAGCACCGTTATATTCCTTTTGACAAGGGTGACCACTCGCGTGTTGTCATCTCGTCCCACGTATGATTTGTAACTCGCTAGCTTAGCGTGCTTACTGCACTCCTGCAATGCGATTACTTCGGGTTTGTCCATGTTCGTCAAAAAAGTTTCCAGTACCGCGCGTTTGCGACTGAAGCCCCTACAGTTCCACTGCCAAATGGTATTTCTACGGTGATGCAGAGCCATTTTTAATGTTATGAATCTCTTGGTAAACCAACTGAATTCTCTCGTCTCTCCTAGCCATTTCGACCCGCATCTCTACCATAGCACTGTTCAGGCGTTCTAACGCGGTCATAACTTGTTGTTGGAAAATTTTGTCGTCGTCTTCTTTTTTAGCGAATCGTTTTTCCAATCCTTGGACGCGGGTTTCGAGATCCGGCTCGGGACCTCTTTTCTTTTTTGCTGCAGGAGGACTGTCCCTAGGGGTCTTTTCCTGTTCCTTCTGCGGTGCCTCCGCTACCGGCATTTCGGTCTCCATTGGTTGTGAAATTTTGCCTATCGCAATTATTTGTTCCTGCAGTGCCCTAACTTGCGCCTGTAACAACTGATTCTGTTCTTTTAGAGCCTGAACCTCAGCTGAGTCCCGAGAGTCACTACTCACCGCCGCCGCGCTGCCGCCGCCGCCGCCGCCGCCGCCGCCGCCGCCGCCGCCGCCGCCGCCGCCGCCGCCGCCGCCGCTGCCGCTGCCGCTGCCGCTGCCGCTGCGCTGCTGCTGCTGCTGCTGCTGCTGCTGCTGCTGCTGCTGCTGCTGCTGCTGCTGCTGCTGCTGCTGCTGCTGCTGCTGCTGCTGCTGCTGCTGCTGCTGCTGCTGCTGCTGCTGCTGCTGCTGCTGCTGCTGCTGCTGCTGCTGCTGCTGCTGCTGCTGCTGCTGCTGCTGCTGCTGCTGCTGCTGCTGCTGCTGCTGCTGCTGCTGCTGCTGCTGCTGCTGCTGCTGCTGCTGCTGCTGCTGCTGCTGCTGCTGCTGCTGCTGCTGCTGCTGCTGCTGCTGCTGCTGCTGCTGCTGCTGCTGCTGCTGCTGCTGCTGCTGCTGCTGCTGCTGCTGCTGCTGCTGCTGCTGCTGCTGCTGCTGCTGCTGCTGCTGCTGCTGCTGCTGCTGCTGCTGCTGCTGCTGCTGCTGCTGCTGCTGCTGCTGCTGCTGCTGCTGCTGCTGCTGCTGCTGCTGCTGCTGCTGCTGCTGCTGCTGCTGCTGCTGCTGCTGCTGCTGCTGCTGCTGCTGCTGCTGCTGCTGCTGCTGCTGCTGCTGCTGCTGCTGCTGCTGCTGCTGCTGCTGCTGCTGCTGCTGCTGCTGCTGCTGCTGCTGCTGCTGCTGCTGCTGCTGCTGCTGCTGCTGCTGCTGCTGCTGCTGCTGCTGCTGCTGCTGCTGCTGCTGCTGCTGCTGCTGCTGCTGCTGCTGCTGCTGCTGCTGCTGCTGCTGCTGCTGCTGCTGCTGCTGCTGCTGCTGCTGCTGCTGCTGCTGCTGCTGCTGCTGCTGCTGCTGCTGCTGCTGCTGCTGCTGCTGCTGCTGCTGCTGCTGCTGCTGCTGCTGCTGCTGCTGCTGCTGCTGCTGCTGCTGCTGCTGCTGCTGCTGCTGCTGCTGCTGCTGCTGCTGCTGCTGCTGCTGCTGCTGCTGCTGCTGCTGCTGCTGCTGCTGCTGCTGCTGCTGCTGCTGCTGCTGCTGCTGCTGCTGCTGCTGCTGCTGCTGCTGCTGCTGCTGCTGCTGCTGCTGCTGCTGCTGCTGCTGCTGCTGCTGCTGCTGCTGCTGCTGCTGCTGCTGCTGCTGCTGCTGCTGCTGCTGCTGCTGCTGCTGCTGCTGCTGCTGCTGCTGCTGCTGCTGCTGCTGCTGCTGCTGCTGCTGCTGCTGCTGCTGCTGCTGCTGCTGCTGCTGCTGCTGCTGCTGCTGCTGCTGCTGCTGCTGCTGCTGCTGCTGCTGCTGCTGCTGCTGCTGCTGCTGCTGCTGCTGCTGCTGCTGCTGCTGCTGCTGCTGCTGCTGCTGCTGCTGCTGCTGCTGCTGCTGCTGCTGCTGCTGCTGCTGCTGCTGCTGCTGCTGCTGCTGCTGCTGCTGCTGCTGCTGCTGCTGCTGCTGCTGCTGCTGCTGCTGCTGCTGCTGCTGCTGCTGCTGCTGCTGCTGCTGCTGCTGCTGCTGCTGCTGCTGCTGCTGCTGCTGCTGCTGCTGCTGCTGCTGCTGCTGCTGCTGCTGCTGCTGCTGCTGCTGCTGCTGCTGCTGCTGCTGCTGCTGCTGCTGCTGCTGCTGCTGCTGCTGCTGCTGCTGCTGCTGCTGCTGCTGCTGCTGCTGCTGCTGCTGCTGCTGCTGCTGCTGCTGCTGCTGCTGCTGCTGCTGCTGCTGCTGCTGCTGCTGCTGCTGCTGCTGCTGCTGCTGCTGCTGCTGCTGCTGCTGCTGCTGCTGCTGCTGCTGCTGCTGCTGCTGCTGCTGCTGCTGCTGCTGCTGCTGCTGCTGCTGCTGCTGCTGCTGCTGCTGCTGCTGCTGCTGCTGCTGCTGCTGCTGCTGCTGCTGCTGCTGCTGCTGCTGCTGCTGCTGCTGCTGCTGCTGCTGCTGCTGCTGCTGCTGCTGCTGCTGCTGCTGCTGCTGCTGCTGCTGCTGCTGCTGCTGCTGCTGCTGCTGCTGCTGCTGCTGCTGCTGCTGCTGCTGCTGCTGCTGCTGCTGCTGCTGCTGCTGCTGCTGCTGCTGCTGCTGCTGCTGCTGCTGCTGCTGCTGCTGCTGCTGCTGCTGCTGCTGCTGCTGCTGCTGCTGCTGCTGCTGCTGCTGCTGCTGCTGCTGCTGCTGCTGCTGCTGCTGCTGCTGCTGCTGCTGCTGCTGCTGCTGCTGCTGCTGCTGCTGCTGCTGCTGCTGCTGCTGCTGCTGCTGCTGCTGCTGCTGCTGCTGCTGCTGCTGCTGCTGCTGCTGCTGCTGCTGCTGCTGCTGCTGCTGCTGCTGCTGCTGCTGCTGCTGCTGCTGCTGCTGCTGCTGCTGCTGCTGCTGCTGCTGCTGCTGCTGCTGCTGCTGCTGCTGCTGCTGCTGCTGCTGCTGCTGCTGCTGCTGCTGCTGCTGCTGCTGCTGCTGCTGCTGCTGCTGCTGCTGCTGCTGCTGCTGCTGCTGCTGCTGCTGCTGCTGCTGCTGCTGCTGCTGCTGCTGCTGCTGCTGCTGCTGCTGCTGCTGCTGCTGCTGCTGCTGCTGCTGCTGCTGCTGCTGCTGCTGCTGCTGCTGCTGCTGCTGCTGCTGCTGCTGCTGCTGCTGCTGCTGCTGCTGCTGCTGCTGCTGCTGCTGCTGCTGCTGCTGCTGCTGCTGCTGCTGCTGCTGCTGCTGCTGCTGCTGCTGCTGCTGCTGCTGCTGCTGCTGCTGCTGCTGCTGCTGCTGCTGCTGCTGCTGCTGCTGCTGCTGCTGCTGCTGCTGCTGCTGCTGCTGCTGCTGCTGCTGCTGCTGCTGCTGCTGCTGCTGCTGCTGCTGCTGCTGCTGCTGCTGCTGCTGCTGCTGCTGCTGCTGCTGCTGCTGCTGCTGCTGCTGCTGCTGCTGCTGCTGCTGCTGCTGCTGCTGCTGCTGCTGCTGCTGCTGCTGCTGCTGCTGCTGCTGCTGCTGCTGCTGCTGCTGCTGCTGCTGCTGCTGCTGCTGCTGCTGCTGCTGCTGCTGCTGCTGCTGCTGCTGCTGCTGCTGCTGCTGCTGCTGCTGCTGCTGCTGCTTTGGACGAGATCCCTCCATTATCGTCTTGGACGACGGCGGCTGCAGTCGCGGGAACGAAGAGGAACGGGTTCTTGTACGGCTCTGGGACCGGTTGTGGGACTCACTACGCCCATCGCGACGACTAAAGCGGACCTGTTGCAGCTTCTTGGCCTCCTCCTCGGCGGCTAGCTTCTGTTTGGCTGCCTCCTCGGCGGCTAATTTTGCTTCCCACTTTCTCATCTTGATAACGTAAGGTGTACGGAAGAGTTCTTTGCAGCGTCTGTCTCCCGTTAGGTGGCCCTTTCCACATAGGCGACACTGGGGAGTGCACTGGTGATCTTCGGGCGGCGATACCACCCCACAACCACGGCACTTAGGTTTTTCACTATCACACACATCTGAGCGATGACCAAGTTCCCCACATCTGAAGCAAACTTCATATCTTTTTTTGAACAATCGACATGGCATAAGCATGCCTTCAATCCTGACAAATCTTGGGACTTCAGGTTCCAAAAAGGTGATAATAATAGTGGAAGTCTTCCCCATCCGCTGCACCCCAGCGACCGTTGGGTTCTGTGGATCCTTCCTCAATGCTCTGAACAACTGTTCTTCCATGAATGTATCACAGATCCCATGGACGACTCCTCGGCCGCAATCCTCCGGTGCGATCAGATTGGCCACCACTTCATGCTCCTTGTCATCGAGTTTAAAGCAACGGATTGCGGCTACCTTCACGCCTCGACTAAAGTCCAAGGAATGAAAGAGCACCGTACCTTGCTTTCCGTTGACACACCATGAGTCCAGCTCCGACCAGCTGATTCCGGCAGCCATGGCGAGGGCCTGACTAAGCAGCGGGCCCGACGTGCGTTTAATGACGGCTAGACCTTCACGAGGCCTAATAATCACCTTGATACCTTCTTCCGGGAACCTCGGAAGATTCATAGCTATTGATCGTTCAGCAAATTTTCTTCTAGTTGCTTTAGCAGCGCCATGAGCGGCTTCCCCGTTTGGAACGCGGTGTTGCACCACCTTGTCCTCCTTGGAATCATTCAGAAGCGCCCGCTTCGTTTTCGATTCAACCTTTTTCCTGAGCGTTTGTACCCAGGTGCTGTCGTAGTCTTCTGGATCGAGGTCAGTACCTTCTACGGTCACGTGCATCGTCATTTTTGGTCAACAAACGCGGCGGTAGACCAGCGGTGAAGGGGCCTCCGGGCCGGTCTCCTCGGCGGAAGCCGCGCTAGGCCAAACGGGCGCTAGCGTTTCGCAGGTGGTCCGCACAAGACCGACAATAAAAACCAAACTGCTGCACTCACAGTCACAAATTCGGTGTCCACATGATCACGACGCCTTCCGACGCACAAGGGCACCACTGAAACCAAATTCCGGTGAAAATTTCTGGCACATCGAGACAAAAAGTGTGGAGCCGACGCAAAACGCGTCCGCACTCCTCAGCCCCTGGTTGCCAACCTTGAAGTGGGTAGTAATTTCTTTGTAGGTTGTCATCCGCTCCCTGGCCGACCTGAGCTCAGAGCAGCGCACCTCCCGGTTAACTACGAATCCTCGGGCAAATTGGTGCGCTGCCTCGTTCCCAGGATGGTCCGAATGGGCAGGGACCCAGATCAATGTGATAAGGCGGGTATGGGAGATTTTTTTGTAAGATTTTGATGGCTGCGGAGTGGGCCCTTCCTTTTGCAAAATTTCGAATTGCGGTTTTAGAGTCGCTAAGGATGTATTTGGCATTGGTGGAGGTTATGGCTAAAGCTATGGCAGCCTCTTCGGCCTCCTCCGGAAATTTTGTTTTATTGATTGTCGCCGATGCGAGGGGAGAACCTCGATGATCGACAACTGCCAGGGAGAAGGCATCTCTGTCCGCATGTTCTGCCACGTCCACGTGCGCCGTGTCTTTCTGTACTGAAAATCTTTCGTGTAATTTTTGTGCCCTAGCCCTTCTTCTGTCCGTATCGTATTCTGGATGCATGTTTTTAGGCAGAGGACGGACTATTAATTGCTTGCGCACATGTCTTGGAATCGGCAAAGTGTGGGCCCGGGTCCCTTCATATTGTATTCCTGCTTTTTTTAGGATGAAACGTCCCGTTTCAGTGCTTGATAATCGTTCGTATTGTGCGGTGAGGTGTGCTTCCATCATTTCCGCTAAGGTGTTATGAATTCCTAACTTTAGTAGTGTTTCATTTGGGGTACTGCGAGGGAGGTTAAGCGCAATTTTATAGGACTGCGTAATTAGTGCATCCAGGTCGTCTCTTTCTCTAACTGTGAGGGTGACGTATGGTGTAGAGTAGATAACTCTGCTTAGAACGAAGGCTTCCACTAGTTTCCTGGTCTCAGCTTCTTTAACTCCTCCACGCCTATTCGCGATTCGTCTGAGGAGGAGGGAAATTTGTTTGACGGTGTTTTTCAGTTTCTTAATTAGTGTGTCGTTTTTTTGGTTTGACTCTATGAGCATTCCCAAGATTCTTAGTGTTTCCACTTCTTGGATGGCTGCACCTTCCGCGTAGATTTTGATCGCAGGCGCTTTATTCTTTCTTTGGCGCTTTGGGTGTAGAATGAGTAATTCAGATTTCTGGGGGGAGCACGCGAGTCCCGCGGCTTGCGCCTCCTCTACGACTACGTCTACCGCTTGTTGTAGCGTATCTTGTATCGTGCCAATACTCCCCTTGGTGGTCCAAAGGGTGATATCGTCCGCGTACAAAGAGTGTTCTAGGTCTGGGATTCTTGCGAGTTCGTGTGCCATTTTGATTAGGGTTATACCGAATAAAAAGGGGGAGAGGACCGATCCTTGCGGAGTTCCTTTATCTCCTAAAGTGAAGGTGTCGGATTTGATAGTGCCAATTTGAATTTTAGCCGTCCTATCGGAGAGGAAGTCCTTGATGTAGTTAAACGTTCTTGCGCCTACATTCAGCAGTGAAAGAGATTCTAGGATTGCTTTGTGTTTAACATTATCAAAGGCTTTGGTTAAATCTAGGGCTAGGATTGCCCTGGTACTCCTTTCTTGCTCATGAGATAGGACTTCGTTTGCTAGTCTTAGCATCGTATCTTGTGTTGATGAATGTGGTCTAAAGCCGACCATAGTGTTTGGATATAAATTCTCTTTTTGCATGTGGGACTGGAGTCTGTCTAGTATGACGTGCTCTATCAGTTTTCCTATGCAAGAAGTAAGCGAAATAGGTCTGAGGTTTTCGAGCGCGAGCTTTTTGCCAGGTTTTGGGATGAATTTAACGATGGCATGTTTCCAAGACGCTGGGAGTTTTTCTCCCTCCAACACTCGTTCGCAAAGTCCGCGAGGGCTGTGATAGAAGCGTCGTCTAGATTTCTGAGTGTCTTATTGTTAATACCGTCCTCTCCTGGGGCGGATGTTTTACGTACCTTAAAGAGGGCTGCTCTTATTTCCGCCATTGTTATGTCAGCATCCAGGATGGTGTTAGGCTCTCCGTTATAATCGGGCAGGGACTTCGTCCCACGGGTTGTGCAGAAGTATTTCTGCTGTATCGTGTCTATAATATCTTGATCCGTCCCTGGGTCTATGTTTAAAATTTTGGTGATTTCCTTTTGAGTGGTAGCTTTGTTGGATTCCGGATCAAGGAGATGCCGCAGAAGATTCCACGTCTCCCTCGTGCCTAGATTGCCATTCACATTTTCACAGATATGGTTCCACTGCTGTTTCGCTAGTTCTGCGGTGTGGTGTTGAATTTCTTTCGTGAGTGTGACGATCCTGTTTCTAAGCTTTTTGTTATATTTTTGCTTAAGCCATCTTTCTTCTAGGCTCTGCCTTGCCTCCCACATGTGCGTAAGTCTGCTGTCAACCGTATTTACGCCTAAGTCATGTACTAGTTCCTTAGTGGCCTTTTCCACATCCGATAGGAGGGTCTGTGTCCAGTGTTCTAAGTCTATGATTGGTTCGTTATTTTGGTCGCGGATAGTCCTAAGTTTGTCCCAGTCGGTGATTTTGTTTTTTCTGAGTTGGGGTTTGAGATTGGCAATGGTGATTTTAGACATTATGATATAATGGTCACTTCCCAGCTTTTGTCTGGTGTTGCTCCAGCTAAAGTATGGGAGATTTTTGCCCATCGTTAGGTCCGGGCACGTGTCCCTGGTCACGCTGTTGCCTATCCTAGTAGGTTGCATGGGGTCCGTGTATTGGGTGAGCCCTCTTTGCTGGATAAAATCCATTAGGGCCGTTCCTTTCCTGGATATGCTATTTCAGTATCTCATACATTCAAATGTGGCGCCAAGACATTGGCTAATGAAACCATTCTGCCTCTACTTTTAGATTTATGCCTCTAATTAATTACCTAATTATCTTATCAGCCTATTTATGTTTTCGGACACAACATTACGTCACTCATTAACCTCTACCACTTCTCAATTACTCACAACTGCTGCGGACACGATTTTGCTGATGCGGTCTGCGGACAAAAATCTGTGAACATAGCGAAGTAATGCTTTCGCATTATAAAGAAACAAGCTAAGGTCTAAGAAATATCACACAACAATTCCTGCGCTCATATTGGCGGCTTGATGAAGTGCTGCCGGATCGGCGCTTTCTGAGCTGCTGAAGACAGCGCCGGGCTTCGCTTCTGGGGCGAGATAAACGTGTGCAGCTATTAAGAGCGCACTTATCCACCGCGTAAGCAGCAATGAAAAGTTTGGTTTGTCGGGTTTCACGTCCCAAAGCGACTACTGGCTGTGAGAGACGCAGTAGTGGAGGGCTCCGGAAGTTTCAACCACCTCGGGTTCTTTACCATGCGATGACATAACACAACACACGTGAGCCTTGTGTTTTTTTTTTTTTTTTGCTTTGCCTTTACCGAAAAGCGACCGCAGCGGCCGGTATTCAATCCCCTATCGTTAGGCACATACGTTAAGAGCTCTAACCACGGCACTATCATGGCGGAGACAATGGAAGATTGTCCGACGGAACCTGTTATGGAAAATTCCGTATTCTCCGTTCAGATGAATTGCATAGGAAAGTGGATGTCATCAATGAATAAAGCTCGGTAATAAAAATATTTGAGTTAGATATATAAATTAGAATTCTTTGTGATCTTGGCGGGGGGGGGGGGGTAATTATAAGGCCGAAAGTGAAAGCCATTAGAAATGACGTTCGGGTGAGGTGTAATTTTTTCTCTACTTACAAATTTTCGAAATATCAAAACATCAGAACTTATACTCAGCCCGAAACAAAGTTCGCTTTTCTATAAGTATACTATTACTACAACTGCGCTAGTGAGCACCATACCGTCGCATAAATCCGCTTTTATTCATAGAATAAACAAATCGATTTGCATTTGAGGCGTTGGTTGGTTGGTTGGTTCATAGGAAGGGAAAGGCGCAGTATCTGTCACACTTGCTCTGTGGACACCTGAACCGCGCCGTAAGGGAAGGGATGAAGGTGGGAGTGAAAGTGGATAGAGAGAAAGGGAGGCCGTAGCGGAGGGCTACGGAGTAATTTCGACCACCTGGGGATCTTTAACGTGTGCTGACATCGCACAGCACACGGACGCCACTTCGTTTCGCCTCCATCGAAACGCAGCCGCCGAGGCCGGGATACATTTGAGGCGTAAAAAGTTCGATTTCGTAAATATGCACTCGTGGAAAGCCAACGCAACGCTGTTTGAAGGGCGTATTTTCGGCCTTCTCTGATGCGAACAACACTGCAATCTAAGAAAATTCGAAAACTTGGCACACCTTCGGTGTTACCAGCCTTCCATTTTGGTATAGCTCTAGTTGCTAAGCTGAAATAATAAATGTTCAATGCTTTACTCTAGTCGCGATTAGCGCTCTGTTAGGTACGTACTGTCCATTTTTGAGATAGACCGCAGCGACACTATTGTATAATAGCAATATTAATGATCGGTTTACAGGAAGGGAAAGGCACAGTTTGTCACACTTGTTTCTGTAGACACCTGAACCGCGCCGTAGGGAATGGAAAGTGGAGGGAGAGAAAGAGGAGCCGTAGTGAAGGGCTGCGGAGAAATTTCGACCACCTAGGGTTCTTTCATTTTTACCTGTTGTAGGCCGTCATTGCACCCGCCACCGCTTCGGTGGTGGACGACGGCTGTTGTTGCGGCGCGCGTTTTTCTTTCCCTCTTCCTTTTCTTTCTTCTCTATTTTCTCTTCTGTCTGCCCGAGGCAGCGGAGGTGGCTCAGCTACAGAGCCAGTAGCAAGCCCGTGCATTTTCTTTTCCTTCTTCCTACAGCCAGAACAACAACAGCGCTGACATCGCACAGCACACTGACGCCACTTCGTTTCGGCCCCATCGAAACGCAGCCGCTGGGGTCGGGATTAAACCCGGGAACTCCGGCACAGTGGTCGGGCGTCTTACCAGTGCACCACCCCGGCGGCGTGTTTGCGTTTTTGTGCCAAAACAGACCAGCGATTACCGGACCTTGTCTCTGCCGACACCAGAGTGTCCGAGGTTGCACTTCCAGGTAGCAAATCCGTAGTCGAAGTGCATTCGAGGTTATATATTTTTTTCATCATCAGGTAGGCGCGCTAGACTTTAAAACAAGGACGATTCACTAAACAAGACAAGACTGGCACGTGCGCGAACTTTCAACTGTTTATTACATGTACTTCTCTCGTTATATACACATATACAAAGAAAACGTACAAACACGTGTCAGATACAAGGTATAAATGCAATTCATTAAGGCGTAACCCGTGAAATACCGATTTTCATCACGCTGCCTGTTAACAATTCAATTTCTCTGCGCGTCAGCGCTATCGACGTATCGCTTACACATTCCGTGGAACCGGCCCATGCCATTTTGTATGCTTCAAGGATACCGAAGAGAATGATGCGTGACCGGTTGAAATGGTCGGATTCAGGCTCGGCCTCTGTACGCAAGATACCATGCTCAGACTACATAACGATGTAGTCAGACACTTCAGGAAAAAAAAGTACCAAAGCTATTCTAGGCTTAGATCTTAAGAAAGCTTTCGACAACGTCCGCCACCACGCTATTCTCGACGGGCTCGCTGAGCTAAGAGTAGGCGAAAGAACCTACAACTACATTAGATCATTCCTGCGAGACAGGACGGCGATCATCAGCTTTGAGGGCTTAAATTCGGAGGACTTTCCGCTGGGTAATAGAGGCACTCCGCAGGAGGCTGTGCTCTCACCTTTCCTTTTTAACATCGTAATGAGGAAGCTCTCCCGTAAGCTTGGCCATCTCGATGACTTAAAATTAAGCATCTACGCGGACGATGTGACCGTCTGGATGTGCGAAGGAAACGACTCGTACATCACATCGAGGCTCCAAGAGGCAGCAGATATAATCAGCAAACACGCAGAGGATGTAGGTCTATGCTGTTCGCCAGAAAAATTGGAGCTCCTGGTAATGACCAGCAGTAGTGGGAAGATAACTCCACATATCAAAATTAAAGTCAACGGGAACGAAGTCCCGAAAGTAGATGAAATTTGATATATTAGGTATGATTATCAACCGCAGGGGTAGTAACAAAAGCCTGATCAAGAAATTAAAAGATCAGGTGGAGCTCGTAGTCAGAGTATTTAAGAAGGCGTCCAACAGAAGGAGCGGTCTCACGGAGGCTAGTAGACTCAGACTCGTACAAGCTTTTTTCACGAGCAGAATCTGCTACGCGACTCCATTCCTAAATATCAACAAGATCGAAGAACGCGAATTAAACACCATAATTAAGAGATGCAAGTGCGCTCTAGGACTCCCCATAATTACTTCTAACGACATGCTAGCGAAAATGGGGTTGCATAATGAGTGGAAAGAGCTAGTTGCGGCGGTCAGGCTGTCCCAGAGAGAGCGACTCGCAGGAACGGCGACGGGTAGACAAATCATCGACTAGGTAAACCTACTAGCGCCCGGAGAAGGCGAAAGTGTCAGAGAAAGCATAGATCGAGAAATCAGAAAGCATCTATACGTCTCGCCCATACCGAAGAACATGCACCCCGTACACGACGAGGGGAGGAGGAAAAGCAGAGCTAAGCACCTCGCTAACATAATTCGACAAACTCCCGCCGGGATCGGTCGCCTACACCTATGCAGCGATCGGGAAAGAAGGCGACGTAACCTCGGTCGCCCTATTAGACACCGGAATCGCCATAAGAATCGAAAGAAACCGCGATCTACCGCCGGTAGAGGCGGAGGAGATTGCAATAGCCATTGCCATTGCACGACAAGGCGTGAAACACTGCAGCGATAGCAAAGCGGCGGTTAGGAATTTTAGCAAGAGTAGAGTCAGCAAGCGTGCTGAAAAATTCTGAACGAGATGTCTCTCGCCAAAAGCGTGACCATAATCTGGACCACAGCACACGCCCGGCTCGCCGGCAACGAGGCTGCCCACATGCTCGCCCGCTCCTGGCTACCTCGGGGTGCTGCGGACGCCTCCACATCTAAAAGCAAAGAATGTACTGGTACGTTTAGGGATGTAACCGACAACCTAAATAGAAAGACCGGGGGATATATCCGCCACCGGATAGATCCCTGAGTAAAAAGGAATCATACGACTGGAGAAGACTCCAAGCTTGAAATTTCTTTTCGCCCCTGTGGAGCAGTTTGACGGGTGCCAGAGGGCGGAAGAGGGACGGCGCAGAAACCGAACTTTGTAAATTTTGCGGCCACGTGGCAACATTAGATCACATAATATGGAGATGCGTTCGTGCCCCAGGGCGCAACGCGATTAAAACTGGCAATGAATGGGAGACCACGCTAAGAAGCTCCGACGAAAAAACTCAGCGATTCGCCGTCCGCCTGGCGGCCGAGGCTGAAGACCTCTTCTAGACGGGGCCGGGTGTCCTCCGGCCGCGGTGCGACAGACTGCCTCCCCGGACGCCTGCGTGCGGACCCGGAGGTGGCTGCCAAGCCATATTCGGCGGAAATAAATGTTCTTCCTCCTCCTCTTTTGCGCCGGTCTGTGAAATGTCCGATTATAGCAGTTTCTTCGAATCTTGGGATGCATTCTTTTAGAGCTTTTAACGTGCTTAGCGAGGTTGCTCAGGTCGTTATTTTTGCCGCAGTTCCTTCGATGTTCACCGAATCTTATGTTTATACATCTTCCGGTCTGGTCCACTCATCTCCTGCCGCAAGACAGAGGAGTGCTGTACAAAACACACTTATCACTGTTTAGGATCTCCTTTTGATGGTAGATTCCAAATGTTGTGCTAACCCTCTTTTTCCTATCGCGGGAGTTAAATTTTCTGCACATTGAAGTTAGTGTTGGGGGGCTGGAAAGTTGGAGGGGGGGGGGGCTGAAAAGACAACGGGTGTTTCGTGTTGTTCTGCAATTTTTGTACGTCGGTGCGATACCTTGTGTACACATGATGATGGGAAATCAACTAGCCACCATTACAGCATTGTTTGTTATATATTTGTTCACTTCATCGAACACACATTCCTGCATCGAGATATGTCATCGTTAATCAATGCAGCGACCGCGCTCTCCGGTTGATTCGGCGGCTACGATTCCTGTAACGTCAGTACTCATACTTTATGTTATTAACTTATAACGGACATAACGTGTTCACATAGGCGTCCCCCTAACACTCTTGAACCTAATTCACTTCGTAGCCAATGCACTGCGTGCCCGCTTGGTGCACGGAGTACAAGGAATTGAATTCCAATGTTCAACAATTTACTTTATTCAATTACTTCTGTTCCGTCTGTGCCACTCACGCCATCTTTTGAATAGCATCGAGTGTTGGCACAGGCAAGAACAGACAGTTTTGGGCGTAACAGGGCTACCTTAGCTTTCACACCTAAATTTTGCGTAGACATCAGCCTCTTATGAAGGGACTGATTAGGTGCAGTATTTGAAAAACACACCATCTGAACCAATGTTTACGCGGATAGTGGCTTGCAGCACATCATGTATGAAAAAAAAAACTTTTTTGCACAGCTTCAGAACATCAAACATGTTAAATATGGCCTGTGATATCCTCATTGTTACGTACTTGCGTACAGCGTACAGTTGGCGAAAAGAATACCAAGCATGAGTGAATTTGTGATGTCGAATTACAAATTCATACTAAAGACGGCCTCTCTTCCTGAAAGATGCTGCATCGAACGTGGCTGCGCACATGGCTGCTTCATCTCTATCTCAGGCGTGCAATACGGTTAAATTTAAACAGGCAGATACAGCAGCGCAAGTGGGCTCTCCTGGCCTAAGCAACAACGACATGGTATATGTTCTGAAAGTCAAGGATATGGAATATCTTGGTGTGCGGCTCGGCTGAGCTTCCCGCAATTTTACGCCCTCTAAAAAAGCTGTACTGCTGTTAGCTGATTAGGCACATTGTTTGAAAAACACACCCTCTGAACCAATGTTTACGCGGATAAGTGGCTTGCAGCACATCATGTATGAAAAAAAAAAAACTTTTTTGCACAGCTTCAGAACATCAAACATGTTAAATATGGCCTGTGATATCCTCATTGGTACGTACTTGCGTACAGCGTGCACTTAGCTAAAAGAATACCAAGGTGAGTGAATTTGTGGAGTGATGTCGAATTACAAATTCATACTAAAGACGGCCTCTTTTCCTGAAACATGCTGATCGAACGTGGCTGCGCACATGGCTGCTTCATCTCTATCTCAGGCGTGCAATACGGTTAAATTTAAACAGGCAGATACAGCCGCACAAGTGGGCTCTCCCGGCCTAAGCAACAACGACATAGCATATGTTCTGAAAGTCAAGGATATGAAATATCTTGGTGTGCGGTTCGGCTGAGTTTCCCGCACTTTTACGCCCTCTAAGAAAGCTGTACTGCTGTTCAGCACACGCTTAGACTCCTCTTGGCGACGAAGCAACAATTTGAGATGCATTCATCAAATGAAAATTCTCTCGACATCCTGGCCTCGTCACAAGGATTCGTGTCTGCTGTGACTACGCCTCCGCCGCCAGCAGCTCAGTAGGAATCGTTTCCGCCACCGCGAATGAAAATCACGTGCATTCAGTCACAAAAATACCTGTTTGAAGACAAAGGCTTCCAGCAGATGAGCCTCCGATCCTTAACTTTGCGGCGAGCAGGACTTCAGTTAGAAAATGCCTATTAGCGCATAAAAGCATGTTAGCATTATGTGTATGCTTCATTGCCAAGGGCCTGTCATTTGCCGTCTCGTATCACTGGTCCCTGTGCTCATTGGACTATGCAGAGCAGCGCGGGATAAACCATCACGCTTACTGTTCTACTGATATCCTTATTGCTCATTTTTATCATCCCTCATGAGGACGTTAGACCTGTATTCAGGGTGATATTACCTTATTAGCACAAGCAAAAAGAAGAACCGCACGTGGAGAGGTTGCCTAGAAACCAATCAGCAAATTGTTGCGAAACCTACACATATGATGCAATCACAAAAAAATGTCAGTTGCTACTAGGGAAAAAACAGGCAGGAGACAAGGCAGTAGGTGACTATGGCATTGGTTCTAGAAATCGCAGGGGGGAGTTACTAGCTGAGTTTGCAGAGCGCAATAACTTACTAATCATGAATACCTTCTTCAGCAAACGGAAGAACCGGAAATGGACATGGAAAAGTCCTAACGGAGAGACTAAAAATGAAATCGACTTCATAAAGTGTTAACCCCCGCCATTATGCAAGATGTAGAGGTAATCGGGAAAGTGCGATGCAGTGACCACAGGATGGTGAGGTGCCGAATTAGCCTAAATCTGAAGAATGAACGCAACAGATTAGTAAGAAAGAAACCCATGAACGAATTGGCAGTGAGGGGGAGGGCAGAAGAGTTCAGGATCTCGCTACAGAATAGGTATTCAGCTCTAACTGAGGATGGCGACATTACTCTAGAGGCAAGGAACAATAATTTCAGAGATATCGTTACTGAGTGCGCGGTAGAAGTAGGCGGTAGGATAGTTAGAGAGGATACCGGTAAGCTGTCTAAGGAGACGAAAGATTTGATTAAGAAACGCCAGAGTATGAAAGCTTCCAATCCAACAGACCAGATCGAATTGGCCGAGATATCAAAGCTAATCAATAAGCGCAAGGTGGCCGATATAAGAAAGTATAACATGGAGAAAATTGAGCATGCTGTAAAGAAAGAGAGAAGCCTTAAAGCGGTAAAGAAGAAATAGGGCATAGGCAAAAACCAGATGTATGCGATAAGGGACAAGGCGGGCAACGTCATCACTAATATGGAAAAGATAGTCAAAGTAGCCGAGGAGTTCTACACTGATCTTTACAGTAGCCAAAGTAGTCAGAACCGTAATGAGATTGGCGGTAGAGAAAAACAGTCAGACGTTCCACCAGTGACGAAGGACGAGGTCAAGAAAGCACTAGAAACTATGAAAAGGGGAAAATCAGCTGGAGAGGATCAGATAACTACAGATTTGCTGAAGGACGGGGGGGGATATCGTGCTAGAAAAACTGGCCCCCTGTATACGCAGTGCCTGGTGTCATCGACGGTACCGGAACCATGGAAGAATTCAAACATTATCCTAATTCACAAGCGAGGGGACTCTAATAAGGACCTTAAAAATTACAGACCAATCAGCTTACTGTCTGTTACGTATAAGGTATTTACTAAGGTAATCGCTAATAGAATCAGGACAACCTTAGACTGCAATCAAGCAAAGGATCAAGCAGGGTTTCGGAAATGGTACTCTACTATCGATCATATCCATACCATCAATCAGGTGATAGAAAAATGCTCGGAATATAACCAGCCCTTATACATAGCATTCATTGATTACGAAAAAGCATTTGACTCAGTTGAAACATCGGCGGTGATGCAGGCATTGCGAAATCAGGGGGTAGACGAGCCGTACGTGAAAGTGCTGGTAGATATATATAGTGGCTGCACAGCAACCATAGCTCTGCATAAAGAAAGTAACAAAATTCCTATAAAGAAAGGTGTTAGGCAAGGAGACACAATCTCCCCAGTACTATTCACAGCTTGTTTAGAGGAAGTATTCAGAGACTTGGAGTGGGAGCAGTTAGGGATAAGGGTAGATGGAGAATACCTCAGTAATCTGCGATTTGCTGATGACATTGCCTTGCTAAGCAACTCGGGGGATGAACTGCAAATAATGATTGATGACCTAGACAGGAAAAGTAGAAAGGTAGGCTTGAAAATCAATATGCAGAAGACTAAGGTAATGTTCAACAGCCTCGGGAAGGAACAGCAGTTCACATTAGGTAGCGAAACACTGGTAGTAGGCGAATATGTCTACTTAGGACAGGTAGTAACCGCAGATCCGGACCATGAAAAGGAAATAACAAGAAGAATAAGATTGGGATGGAGCGCATTTGGCAAGCACTCGCAGATTATGACTAGCAGCTTACCGGTATCGCTCAAGAGGAAATTATACAACAGTTGCATCCTGCCTGTACTCACCTATGGGGCTGAAACGTGGAGGCTAACCAAGAGAGTTCTACTTAAGTTGAGGACAACCCAGATGGCTATGGAACGAAAAATGGTAGGGGTAACATTAAGAGATAGAAAGCGTGCAGAGTGGGTCAGAGAAATAACTCAAGTTACCGACATTCTAGTAGAAATTAAGAAGAAGAAATGGACATGGGCAGGACATGTAGTGCGAAGAGAGGATAACCGATGTTCGCTGAGGGTAACAAACTGGATTCCAAGGGAAGGAAAGCGTAGCAGGGGGCGGCAGAAAGTTAGGTGGGTGGATGAGATTAAGAAGTTCGCAGGGGTCAAGTGGATGCAGCTAGCACAGAACCGGGTTAAGTGGAGAAATATGGGAGAGGCCTTCGCCCTGCAGTGGGTATAATCAGGATGATGATGATGATGATCATGACTAAAGAAAAAGCCAATGTGAACAGATTCCAGACAGAGAGAGCTACGAGACAGTTACAGAGAAAAATGCAGCTTCAAGCCTTAAATCTACGGGTAATCGCTTTAGTAGATGTCATGGGTTGGTGTTGCAGTTCACCGTGAAGCCCATCAGAATAATGAATAAAAGTGGATGCATCAATTATCCATATTCTACGTGTGAAGTGAAAGTGTGCCGTTAACACATTTTCAAATCTAATTTAAAAGAATTGAGTGACTCGCACACAATACTTCATGATTTATTGAAATAAAACAAGATACAAATAATTATACAACCCATAAATATATTACTACTGAAAAAGATCAACAATGATTACAATGACAATGCATTAAATGTCATCACAAAACCTTCCTTTTGCAATAGCAGTATTATAGAAAGTGTCATTATTTTCTTAAATGATTATCCAGTCATATAGCCCTCAACACCCATGATGTCTGCAGTGCTTTGAAACTCACCTCCACTGGGCGCATAGAATTATCCCTCGTAAAGTTTAAAATACCTGTTTTACATGATTAAAAAATCCTCTATGGTATTGCATTACGCCAATTTAAAACCCGCTCCTACCTACCGGTTACTATCCTCCTGGAGACGTAATTACAACGTGGTAGTTGCTTTAAATAAAGCTGTTAAAAACAACGCCTTCGAATATGCTGAGCGTAATGCCGTTATCGACTACGGGATCTAGTAGGCTGTTCTCGAATCCTTTCTTTCGGTGCCGTGCAATTAAACCTGTTTTGTTTTTCCTTCAAGCATGCCTCAAGGGAAGGCTGTCCTAAGCGCAAACTTCCAGGAAGTTTATCAGGATAGAGGGCATGCACTGCTGTCAAAATCACGTCCAGAAATTTGATAATAGCGAGAATTACCCTTCTTTAAATTATATACTTTCCAGCGGAACATTCTTGCAAACAGCTATAAAGACCACAGAGCACAAGCTACAAAGAATACATCTTATGTTCATGTGCCGGTTCAATTTGTATTTGTAGTGTCCTCTTCCATGAAGATCACAGCATTTCCCTAAGGTTGAATTTGAGTCTTTTAGGTGGCCTAGGGTGTAAAATGGCTATTGAAATCTAAAACCATTTCTTAGCTTGTCAAAGTCTTTCCATCGTGTATTTTGAGTTTTTGGAAGAACATGGCGCTTCCTCCAGTGGAAACTTCACATTCGAACGAAGGTTTCATTGCTTTGAATTCTATGTGTTCATTGACTCAAATAGGAGATGACTAAATAGGCGGCCAGGTGGTGGGCACGTCCTTTGACTATGCACGCAAAAAAATATATTATCTTACGTGTGTGATGCGATGCAGTATGGGGCTTCAATAGCGCCCTTGGAATACTATGCGCTCTCTAGAGTAATCAGATAGGCTACCTGAGCGACGGTGGCGATGGCATGGAAGGCACCGGCCGTATGCATTTGGGCACGATAGAGCGGGGCATACAAAGGAGGAGGAGTTCGCCACATATCACTACCCTTCAGTCCTAAACGGCACTCCTAAAATTATTGAAACAGCTCGCAATAACCAGGCGCCAAGAGGCATGCAAAATCAAGATTAAAGCCAGAAAGTTAAAATAAGATCCAATACTGTGATATCCATAACACGATTTCAAGTCGTTAAAAGGAGCAGTTCCTAAAATTCTTGAGAGATTAGTAGAAAAACGCCAAAAGAACTGAAAACACTAGTACTATGGTTTGTATATTGACATGGCATCCCTGATGTGCCGTACGTCCCGTTTTGCATGAAAGCCTTGAGTGTAACAACTTGTTGAAAGCTTGGAGTACGACCGACCCCATAAGCAACGGCTCTACCAGCCGGACGTTGCCGCAGTCGACGCATTGCTAGTTTGCCACCTTCTATTCCTCCAATGTCCCTGGACAGAGACGCCGCACCAAGGTCCGCATCGAGCATTTTCTGGCAGTATACCGCGAGCCTCGATACCTCGTGGGCGCTGCTGGTGAGGATGAGGACGAATGTCTGACGCACTATGAACGCGTCTGCCGATATAACAAGTGGGGCGCGACTGCCAACGTGCCAACGTGGTGTTCGCGTTCACAGACACGGCCCTTACGTGGTACGACAACTATGAAGACTCGTTGACGTCTTAGACCCGTTTTGTAGAAGAGCTCAGCAAGTACTTCTGGGACACCACTGGAAAGAAGTGTGCAGAACAGACACTCGCTCACCGAGCACAGCTTCCGGGAGAGACCTGCACCCAGTACATCGAGGCGGTCCTGAAGCTTTGCAAAGTCGCTTCTCCTCACATGTCCGGCGAGGAGATCTGCCACTTGCTGAATGGCTTCGCCGAGGATATCTACACCTGCCGGATAAGTAAAGAAAACTTGGTGTCGGTATCGAACGTATTTGAGCATTGCCGCAAGTTTAAAAATCTAAAGATGCGAAGAATTACTCCCAAGTTTTATCGCTTGGCTACTGTCCCTACGGTGGCAGACATTGAATCCACATATACCATTGACCTTGCTGTTACTATTGACGAGCTCATCCACTGGCAAGATCTGACCTGCCGCCCGATTGAACAGAGATCGATGTATCCGCTGCCTCAGCCTCAGCCTCTATCTGTCAACGCAGTGGACTTTGATGGCTTCCAGGTGTGCCAGCAGTCCCGACACTACCTAGATTTTCATACTCCACGATCCATCCACGAAGCACGTTTCCGCTCTTCCGAGCCGCCGCCAGTGAGTTAAGAGGAGGACGCGACATCTAACGCCTTCCACATGGGTCCTGACAGTTGGTGAAACCTTTCAGCCTTTGGGAGTGTGTAGTGTAGAAGTCGGAGTGGGCGGATCAGTTTTCCAGCTGAATTTATTGTCATTGCCCGTTCCACTCATGGTGTTATTTTAGGCCTGGAGGTTTTGAAAATGTGTGGCGCTATACATTGACTGTCGAAGTGCAGCAGTTTATTTCGAGGAGACACTTGTGCCAATTCTCTTAGAAAGTTCGTGCGATGCGGAAACTGTACTTAGCTTCTCCGAAGACGCAGTCGTACCATCGTGGACTGCTGTGTGCGTCCCAGTTTACCCATCGCTCTCAGTGATGACCCTTTTGAAGCTATAGTCCAGCCTATCTTTACGACGTGTGTTAAGGGGAATGTACTTGTGCCTCATTGTTTAATTTCTGTTCTAAACGGCCTTACGTGGTTTTGGGAAATAATTTCCTCCCCAGAGCCTGCTGTTCTGCAAGGTGGATTTAAGCTTGCCTCCTGTGGACATAATATGCCCTCCGCTGTGGCATCACTGCCAGTCGCTTCTACCGGACCTGCTCCGCCTTCGTCACCAGAATCGACATTTGTGAGCATGGGGAACAAGAACTTCAGTAGTACTCAATGCCAAACCCTGCTGGACCTCCTGCTGTATTATTCGTCTGCTTTTGACTTCGATCAGCCCTCTGGACCGGTGTCGCCCGTTAATAATTAGGGGGATTATTAACGATGCGCCCTTAACTGTGCGAAACTCCCAGACGCCCTTAGAGTGAGTGGGGGTAGCTGCTCCGGTCGCAAAGGAAATGCCCTCGACTTGTGTGGCAAGCTCAGCCGGAATTCAACTACCTTGTAGTGATAGAAAGGGGCGACCGTTTGGTGCCCAGCTGTCGCCGGTTCAAGCCAGAGTAAGGTTCGGAGTCAGAAGTAACAAACAAAACACTTTTTATGCACAGCAAGAGACGATACAAAGGAATACACAAGAACACTTGAAATGCACAGACGAGATGTTCACAAAAACAAATGCTAAGTTTAGAACTAAAGAGGTATGAAATAACACAGAGGCTTTACAACACAGATCAAACACGAGAGAGACACCATAAACAAACACCAAATTGTTCACCGGGCACTGGTTGCAGTCCGACGCCTCGAGAGTCACAATGTGGCCGTCATGCAAGACGAGTACCGCTCCCTCGCAGGTCCGTGGTCTTGCCAGCAGCGGGTGATCCCCGGGAGTCCAGTGGTCGCACTTGCGAACACGCCGCAATCACTGACTGACTGACTGACTGACTACACAAGCTGCGCGGCCTCCATAAATAGGGCGTGCCGCGTCTGTCTGTTAAGGCGCGCTAAAGCTAGCGCGCACACACACTTGGCTTCGCTGGTTAAAGCGCTCCCTTTTCCTCCCGTCGAGCCGTGCGTCGTCATTGGCTAGGCCCCGTAGAAAATTCTCGAGATCTCTGGCATATTCCACTCTGATGAGTAACTGTTATCGCCGGATGATGAGAAAGAGGGCGACGGCGACGCGTACAAAACTGCGCGCTCTCTCGCGCGGGGATGGAGGTTTTTCTCGAAGCTTGTGGGAGTTTTTATGCGGCGACGCGCGGGCCGCGCGCCGCGCCGGCTTGATAAAAATGTGCGCCGATTTCGTGACAACCGGATTCTATTCCTGATAGTCGCATTAGTCACATGATCGACACCGGTTCTTTCCAACCGCTCCGCCAGAAGCCTTATTGAGTATCAGCATCCGAGCGCAAGGCAATCAATGAAAAATTCTTAATGCTCCACAAGGGATTCCTTAAGCAGTCTTGCAGTCATTGGGCGGCTCCTGTAAATTTGGTGCGCAAGAAAGACGATACGTGGCGGTTCGCGTGGATTACCGACGTCTGAATGCCATTACAAAGAAAGACGTGTATCCAATACCTCGCATAAATGATACTATAGATTGCCTTTCTGCGGCCTCTTACTATTCTTGCATTGATTTAAGATCCGGATACTGGCAGATCTTTGTTCACCCTGATAAGAAAAAAGCGGCATTTGTCACACCAGAAGGACGTTTTCAATTCAATGCTATGCCCTTCTGACTTTGCAAGGCGCCTACAACTTTTGAAAGATTTCTGGACACGGTGATGCGTGGTTTAAAGTGGGACATTTGTTTGTGTTACCTAGATGATGTAGCTATTTTTGGAAAGATTTTCAGCGAACACAATTAACGCCTAGCTGTTGTTCTGGACTGTTTGCGTAATGCTGGCCTTGTTCTTAATTCCAAGAATTGCCGATCTGGCGGGTGGCAGGCAGTGGTGCTCGGACAACTTGATGGCAAACCCCAGAATGCGACCTGATCCCCAGAAAACGGCCGCTCTCGGATAATATCAACCACCCCAGACGATCAAAGTGCTTCGCAGCTTTTTGGGGTTATGCTTATTTCCGTTATTTTATACACCGCTTTGCTGATCTCGAGCCCCACTGACGCGTCTGTTAAACAAAAGTGCTTCTTTCGAATGGACCTCCGAATGTGAAGCCTCCTTTCTTCAGCTCAAGTTTCTGTTCACATCACACCCTGTTCTACGTCAATTCGATACGCCTCACTGCAACAAGTTGTCGTTCCAAAAAGACATAAATATCGCACGTTACACGCTTGAAACTCTGCCACACTCGTGAGACCTCGTAAATCGCCCAGCGGGCTTCGGCAGCGCCGAGGGAAATATAATAGGCCGCAAAGAAGAAGTTGAGCTAGGCAAGAAGAAAGAGGAAGCGGTGCTCGTGGAGAGCCAGAGACTACTGACTGCTGACACGGTGCCCCTGGCGTCCCCTACGTCCTATTTTGCACCAAGGCCTTCAGCGTAACAATATGAAAGAGGAAATAAAGGTGACTACACAAATTACAGACCCATATTTATCATATCTGCCTGCACTTGCGTACATAAAAGAAGTCCACATTTCATGCATTTATTTTGCTAAGCCGACTTCCTAAATAACCCATCGCATTACGCATACAGTAAGGAAACAAACAAAATTGTGCGTTTAAAAAGTTCAAATTACCTCAGTTGCGCAGTCCGGGAGAGAAGGAGATAGAAATCTTTGTTTATTCAACCAAATTCAAGGTGATTTTAGCCTCGAAGCTTCTAGCTGCGTTCGGGTTTTTGTATGATAATATTTTTGTGTATGTGCGGGTCCGAGCTGAGTATCAGAACCTCCCTTATCTCTTTATGTCCAATGCTCCCTGAAAGTTTGTTTTTTTTTCAAGGGCGTACAGGCCCATATTATGTTGGTCTTATCTGCATTCCCCTTCGATCTTATCATTTTCTTAGTATTTAGGGGTAGGGTATGATGGTGTCTGTGATCACGGCCAATTTACTTCCTTTTTAGCATCTGGTGACCCAGAACTGTCACTCTGCTTTTGAACATAACTGTGGTACTGTGACCAGATGCACGACTGAGCGAGAAATAAGATAGGAGGCTTGTGCGCCAGAGTTAGAAAGGGGCTCGACAGTGTAGCTCGTGATAGTTTTCGTTGTGTAGTGTCACATAAGAAAAAGTTCACCACCTGCAGAAAGAATGTGGTCTACCGCATTCCGCTCAATTGTGGCCGGTGCAACTACGGGCAGACAGGCAGATGTCTAAATGTGCACCTGACGGAGCACTAATTCTCTGGGAGGGAAGGCGAGTTCTAATCTGGCGCTACATGTGCAATCCCGAGAGTGTAAGTCGGAGCATAACCCGTCCCTTTGTGCGCCTGATTTCAATAATACGGGTGTTGTTTACAGCAATGGTAATCAACTCTGCAGAGAGTTGGTTGAAGCATTTTACATTGCTAAAGCCGAGGACAAGTGTGTGGCTAAGGCGTCGGTTAGCCTTCATTATAAGGAATTTGATCTATTAGAAAAGTCGTTAGTTAGGCCTTGAATTTGAATTGGCTTTGAATTTTCTTCTTCATCTTCTTCCCAATTTCCTGCCATTCCACCGGTTGTTGTGCGCGTGCTTTTCGAAAGGAGTCTTCGTTGTTTTCTTCTGATCAGTAAACATTCAGTTGCTAGTCCAGCCTTGTCCTGTCCTCTTCTTTCCTGTGTCTCGTCCTTTGGCTGGTTAAGTATGAACCCCTACCAACGTGCCCAGTCGTCAACCTTGTTAGATTTCCTAAGTACGAACGGCCTATAACAGCCATTCATCTTCTGGGACTCTGCAATGGAAACAAAACTACGCAATAAAGACTTCCTGTCCGAGCACTTTATTTTTTATCAACGCTGTTAATATAATTTGGAGTGTAGTTAGATAGATTCGTCATATCCAACTCTGTGGAGTTGTAGTCTTCGATCCCGGTGAACGTCCAACAACTTCCTTCTGTGTTGTTATTGACCGTCAGGCAAAAGCATTCAGATGAGCAATTCTTGGTTCCTAATGTATTGCACTGCAAGAAATTGGTACATATTTCTGGATTAGAGTACTGTTCAGTTTACTAGACACGACAACATTGTTGCCACTTCAGAACAAGCAACCTTTGTACCAATTAAAGTATAGTACGCAAAGATAAGCCTACATTTTACACTACCACCTGTGGAACATTAAATTTAAGTACAAAGCCAACAGGCCGCGAAACGAAGAATTGCAAAGAGAACAGGTTTTAGGTCACTATGGCGCAATGGCGGCAGCTGCCAAATCTTTGATTTTTTATTAGTACTTAATTTGCATCCAATCATATATTTAAAAAATGGCTACGGACGCCTTCAGCCATAGCCATCGAAAGTCCTCCATTGCCGCATATGTGATATGGAACGTGACTGATAGATGAGGCCGGCAGCTACACGATAATTCCCTTGTGTTGCCCTCGGCATCAAGTCTACTGAAACCGACGCCTCGTCTATGTTGTAAGGCCCCCGCTTACCCTCTCATTGTTTCAAACTAGGCGCTCTGTTCATTCGTCTTGATCCATGCGCGTGCAGCGCATGAGCGAGCTGTCACTCGCCGGGGCAGCATGTTACCGGTTTCGCAGCGAGGGTAGATAAGGAAAGCGTAGTCGATGCACGGGGAGTGCACCGGAAGCCTTGCTAGGGCAATCGCACTATCGTGAAACAAGTTAGCCAAGATGTACAAGAACCGTGTAGCTAACCAATAAAGGACGAAGACTTCGCTTGCGTGAGTTATTACGTGAGTTACTGTCACTCGAAGAGCAATGTTTATTTTCCGTTTGGAAACCCTTTGGTCATGACGCACTGCCCTATTCGCGCAGTAGTTTGGTTTGTCTTGCTGCGCGTTAAGCGAGAACCTTCGTTCTCTTGTAATCTTAGCATCGCGCTGTTCCGAGCCTCGACTGCATGTTCTTTTTTTTTTTTCCCATCGGAATCGATTTATGCCTTTGCAAATAAAGCTTGTTTGATTACAAAAAACAGCAGTGTTTTTAGAGGGACTGTGGATTAGTCACTCGTCAGACGAGAGCATGGTTCGCGGACTGCTTCGCTTCAAGGCTTCAAGGTATTGAGCACAGAAAGGTATAAGAGGTTTAGGTGCCGAGAAGACATGCGGAGGGTTTAATATACTGCTCATACGAAGCAGTCCAATCATCACCGAAACCGAGAAGCACTTGAGAATGTAGTATTAATAATAGCAGAATGGTAGTGAAAAGGTTGTATGCCTGACGGGAACCTGCGATCTTCTCACACTGCACATAACTTAACTATGTGGGCAATCATAGCGTAGAAATGTTATTTTAACGCGGATACACCTTGATATTTTTATGTTGAAAAAATATTTTTCATCTGCTTTATGAGTTAAATTAGTAAGCAGCTATCATCCTTCCTAGAGATGTTTAGACGAACTCGGCTCGTGAACAGTGACATCAACCGGCCCCTTTTCATGAGTAAAATATTAAACCTCATCATTCCAGTTATAACCACTCGCGAACAACCTTATCGTTCCTATCTATCCGCTTTAGTAATGTCCATCCTAAATGCTTTTATAACCGTTGACAACGCCTCTTCTATCCGCTAAAAGCTTATGCACTGAACAGCATTAGTATCGTTATTGCGCTGCGAGTGACGCTAGCTTCCATTTGAACGGCGAAAAACCCCAAAATTGTCATGCTACGCCTATATTATTCCACTGCAGAAGTGCAGTGCGTGCTGGCCCATGGTCTGTTGGAATAAACAAAGTGCAAATTGTGAGGAAGCTTAATTTTAAATACGTGTGTGCTCCTGTGCTGTTGTACAGGACAGGGAGTAGCGGCATGTGATAACTGACGTAACTCAGGTGCGGTCGTGACATCGGCGTGTCGCGTAAAGGCGTATTCAAAAGGTGCATTTCTGGAAGTGGTTTGAAGTTGGTTGTTAACAATGACTATAGCTCATAGCGTCTTAGCAACATAGGTGGCAGTTGACCAGCCGTATATACAAAAGGAAAAATGGTCATTCATGCACAAGAACCTGATTAGCAGAGCATACGCCTACGTTTTGGAGGTATGCTGCCACCTACTGCCATTAATGCGATTCAAGCAAATTTGCAGCGGGAGTTGGCCAAAAGACGCAACGGTCCAGTATAGGCAATCATTGGCTTGTGTGGGAGCATTCGCATACTAACAACCTTTTACCTTCACCATATTGTTTTTAAAGCTAGTAAAGTAAAAGGACTGTTCAGTGTTAGTACTTCTTCATCTGATATTATTTTAAAGTAACATTTATTATAGCAACATACGAGAATATTCTGAAAATCCTCTGAGAGCAACCGTGCCATTTCGGAATGTCAATTTGCCTTGGTGGACGGAACAATGTCGAACATTGCGAGATTAAAATGTAACCGTTAAATGCATTCCTGCATTAAAGACAGATTATCAGAAAGCATAATCTAGTATATGGCTGCTTAACAATCTCAGAAAATTTTGGAATGTGAATGATACCATTAGAACGTCTAGCTTAGTTCTAAAGAATTCCAGGAGTGATTAAATGTGATGACGAATATGTTATAATAAATGCTGTGCAAGAAGTATTTATCTTATTTCCTATTTAAACTACCTTCCGAGCTATCGTGTAGTAAAGAACCAAGATGTTAGAGCTGTAATTATAGACAATATTAGGACGTGCTTCACAGATGGGATGTATTTCATTACTGTGGGATTCCTAAAAAGTATTAAAATACATTTAATAATTGTTTTAACTAAAATCTTTCAGCTGTCACTGGGAAGCACCAAATTAGTAGTTGTGGGGACACGCCTGACTCCCTTGTTCCATTGTAACGGCCGCGCGTGTAATCAGGCGAGGTTACATGCGTGCTGTTGGGAGGACGGCGAGAGTAGGGCACACCGAATACACCCACTGCCTACCAGTCTCCCGCAGCGACGTCGCCGCGGCATTCCCTCTTCCCTCCTGGCATAGCCAGAGGACATCTATCCACATCCCAGGAGGAGCGCGCTTTTCGCGACTTCCTCTGCGCCTTTTGGGAGGTGAACGCGCGCGCACGCGCGCAGTTCGGACGTTTTGAAAAATACACCTCTCCCGTCAGCGGAGTCGCCCGGTGATCGTACGTAATTACTCTTTCAGGCCGTGAGTGCGAAGCCGCGCGAGGTTCGCAGAACTTTCCCATCCCCTTTTAGCGCCTGCTTCCCCCTTTAAGTGATTTGCTTCACCGCCGTACGCGAGCGGGACCTTCATTCATTAGGGTGGGCTTTTTTTTTCTAGTTGTGTTTTGCTGTGCATAATTAATTACTCTGACAGAATAAAGCCTGCTCCGAATACGTAACTTGTGTTAGTCCTCTCTGGTCCGAACTCGCCGTAGTGGCGACTTAACGCACCGCGGGGTGGGGGCCACAGCTCTGACTGGTAGGGCTGCAATGCTGGTGCTAGAAGGCGACTTCTGCGTCTAGCCTTTTGGAGCGTTCTTAAAAGAGTAGGTCTTCATAACGACGACTGGAAGATAGGCAAGAGAGTTCCCTGTCACAAGTCTGGTAAGATACATTTGCCTTTTGAAATCAACCCATACCAGTTACCAGTAGATCATGAAAAGTATTGCAGAATTTTTGCAGATATTGTCAGAATCAACCCCCCTTTTTTTTTTCATTTCTCTCAGCACTGGTTTCATTCGAAACAGACTTCTCTTATTCACGATTAAAGTTCTTGCAAATTTAGACTGTCTTCGCAATTGTTCCTTCAACTGCACAGTCTCCTACTGCGCATTTTTATGTTTTTAAAGAGGCATATGGTGAGGTTTACCATCATCGTTTGCTGCTGAAGCTGCGCATGCTACAATTAGACATCGAAATTATAAAATTGCAGAACATTTTCTTTTTTCTTACGCACCGTCACCGACTGGTTATGTAAATGGCCTTAGTTCCAATTACTCAAGGCACGGTCATGGGGCCTATGCTTTTTCTTAATTGTCTACATGCTTTACCTACTAACCTTTCCTATTTTTGTTCGTATGCTAGCTGATGGTACCATGTTTCCAAGCTGTAGCGCACACAAGACGAGGGACTGAGAAGATCTCCTATCTTTTTTTTGGAAGATAAGAAAAGGCCATGAGCAGCAGTGGCTTCAATCTAACCTTAAATCTATATCATCACGAAGTAAAACTTTGCATACGACATTAAACGCTGACGAGAGCAAACGTTTCCGCATTCCTCAGTAACGATCGCCTTTATATATATACTTCATGGTGGCGTGTGTGTGTGTGTGTGTGTGTGTGTGTGTGTGTGTGTGTGTGTGTGTGTGTGTGTGTGTGTGTGTGTGTGTGTGTGTGTGTGTGTGTGTGTGTGTGTGTGTGTGTGTGTGCGTGTGTGTGTGCGTGTGCGTGTGCGTGTGCGTGTGCGTGTGCGTGTGCGTGTGCGTGTGCGTGTGCGTGTGCGTGTGCGTGTGCGTGCGCGTGCGCGTGCGCGTGCGCGTGCGCGCGTGTGTGTGTGTGTGTGTGTGTGTGTGTGTGTGTGTGTGTGTGTGTGTGTGTGTGTGTGTGTGTGTGTGTGTGTGTGTGTGTGTGTGTGTGTGTGTGTGTGTGTGTGTGTGTGTGTGTGTGTGTGCGCGCGCGCTTTGCAAGCCCTTTCAACATATAAGCACATCGGAATTAATATTCCCTTTACCTGTAGGTGTCCCACGCACATAGAGCGCATAACTAACAAAGCTAATCCTATTTTGGAGGTTTTAGATGTATTGTTCACGTAGCCCGAACAAACATGAAGCTTTCTTTATACATGACACTTACACGCTAGCTACAGAGCCAGTAGCAGGCCCATGCATTTTCTTTTCCTTCTTTCTACAGTCGCAACAACAGCAGCTTATAAGCTGAATTTAGATTGTTGTTCATCAATCTGAGATCTTGGGTTAAAAGTTTGATTCACTCGCTTAAAATGGTAAATGACAAATCAGTGTGCATTGCCGTCTTAACGATTAGCTAGAATCAAGAGAAACCAATTTGGTATACACCTAACTTCACTTGAATCACAACGAACCATAGCGCATATCTATCTTTTTCAGAAATTATTCTTCGTGAATCCATTTGTCATCAGCTACTTGCTCCGTTTTCGTTTATTTCATCACGCTCAAATCATGCGCGAAAAGTAGGCATTACCCGATGCAAAATTAAAACTTTGATGGTTTGCTTTATCTCTCGTACAGAATACAACTGGAGTCACCTTCCTTCTTCTATTGCGACAATTCCAGGCCTTCACTTCGCTAGCTGTTTGTACTATGCTTTTACCGCTTACAATATGTAACGGCAGTTTATATATTTCGGCTGTATCAATTTCTTTTCATACTCTATATATTTCTGGCATTCGTTTGCGTTTATTCACTGTTTTATGTATCCCCACTGCTGTCATTAGTGCTCTGGTCTGAGGGCATGTGAAAAAATAAACAGAATGCCCTTTTGACGCAGTTTGTGAACATAGAAAAATTCTAGAGAGCAATTTGGACCACTAAAGTGCAATCAGGCGAAAGCCGTTATAGCGCGGGGGATTGTAGGCCGGCCTCGGTGGCAGCTTTTCGATGGAGGTGAAAAGCAAGTCGCCCGTGTGCTGTGCGATGTCAGTGCACGTTAAAGAACCCCGGGTGGTCTAAATTTCCGGAGTCCTCCCCTACGGCGTCTCTCATAGCCTGAGCTGCTTTGGGACGGAAACCAAAACCAACCAACTTTCAGTACGGCACCTCTTTCTCCCTCTTTTCTTTCACTCCCATATTCCTCTGTTCCTGTACGACGCGATACAAGTGTCCGCGGAGGATTGTGGCAGATACTGCGCCTTTTCTTTCCTGTAAATCAATTTCGAACGCCGCCTATGCCTGCTGTACTAACGCCTCCTAGACATCTGAGTCGGCTTCTGCTGTGTGGTGTGGCGTTCGAGGAAGCGCCAAATGAAAGGCGCTGCACGGGCGCCTGGGTAGGACGCCCGACGTTGTTAGCTTGATTCGCCAGATGACATCATGACCAGTGGTGACGGTACATCGCGCTCCCCTTTTCGAATACAACCAGCATTCCATTGTACGCGTCAATGTTCACCGGCGCTCTATAATTCGTTTACAGGAGGGGAAAGGCTCAGTATCTGTAACTCGCGGAATCCCACAATCATCCTTACCGTAGACAAGGGGAATTACGATGAGCGTTTCATGATCTGGGGCATGGCATAGGTGGTTAAGGTGCAAGGCTGGCGATCCAAGAGAAGGAGGCTCGATTCCCGGTGCAGACAAGACTTATTTATTAAGGCGAAAGCCTTTAATGGCTCATGCTGTCGTGGACAAAGTTACGAGTTGGTGGACCGAGCAATGACGAGAGGTGGACCGGCTCGGCGGTCGCCGTCAACGGCGAGGCTCCAAGAAACGGGCAATGATGCACCGCGCTCCACTGCGCAACGAACAACGACTCCCCGAGCCGTGTCCTTTTCATTGCCTTGCTGCCTCGAGAGTTCTATCGCGCCGGCACAGGGTGGCGCCACGACAAAACACGGACCGAAACTGTAACAGCTCATGCTGTCGTGGACAAAGTTTGGGACTCCCCTGATGGGGCTGGGACAGGTAGGTCACCGCCGCTTGCGGCGGGGCTAGCCTGCCACCGAATTTTTATCTGTTGTAGGCCGTCATTGCACCCGCCACCGCTTCAGTGGTGGACGATGGCTGTTGTTGAGTTGCGCATCTTTCTCTCCCTCTTCCTTTTCTTTCTCCTCTATTTTCTCTTCTGTCTGCACGAGGCAGCGCAGGTGGCTCAGCTACAGGAAAGAAAACCTGGGCCAGGGGGCGCTGCGCCGCTCTGTGCGTCAGCGCCCTCCATGGAGACCCCATCAAAACCTCCGCGCAGTGCGGCCGCGTCGTCTGCTCCCCGCCGCATAGAAAAGCATGCTGTCGTCTTCTTCGCGCTGCTTTCCAGCACGTGTTTGCGCGCGCGCGCTCGGTTGTTTCTCTCCTCCTCCGGCCGCATTCTGGCCGCCGTCGCACTCCAACAAAGGGGGCAAGCAAAAAAAAAAAAACGAATGGAAAAGTGACGGCGCGCTTTTTCGCAAAACTAGTGCTGGTGTTTTTCTCTCTTCTTTCTTTCGGGTTGAAACGATGGTTGTCGGTGTTTTTTTTTAGGTATCGTACTGCTCGTATCTCACACCTCTGCTTGTAACTGTCGGTGCCGCAGCAGCCATCGCGGAATCAAGTCGGCCATTTTTTTTTGTCTAAGCCTGCCAACAAGCGCTCTTTGAAAACAATGTCCGCGACGATCAATTAATCATAATTTCTCACTTTCGAAAGCACTGATCAAAAGCGTGCCTCCAGCCAGCCTCTATGTCAGCCGGGGCACAGAAAAAAGCAAAAATAAGAAACACCACTGGCAAAGAGCGCCGGCTTTGCGCGCACAGACGCACGACCATCCATCCCCCCTCGTCCTCATTCTCCTTCTCCCGCTCCGCGTGCACGTGCGGCTGCCTGTAGCACGCGCTCCTGAGCGAGCGGGCTGCGCACACTCCGCAGACAGCCGCGCGCAGCGCGGGCGCGGATGCGCGTAGGTTTTGTAGTTCCTCTCCGCTCCAGTGGAAATCGAGCGCTGGCGTCGCGGAGCAAACTCCAGCTTTGGCTCCCTACAGAACCAGTAGCAGGCCCGTGCAATAATAACGCGGTAGCGTTAAGGAGCTCGTGTCGCAGAAAAGCCGGTATCGTCGGCGGTGTTGGCCGTGAGCAATAAATCCCGGCATGCACTTCATAAATAAAAAGCAACTTGCAAGATGGGCTGGGTGGGAATCGAACCAGGGTCGCCGGAGTGTGAGAGAGAGACGCTACCACTCAGCCACGACGTTTTTTTTCTTTATTGCCTGTTTTGAGTTCACATCAATTCAAAACAGATCCACAATAATGGTAAAACTCGCAACAACCAGACTTCGGCTGTCACAAAAGGTTTAAAATTTTTTGAGGACAGCCAGTTCATCGAGCACACTGATCCAGTCAGGTGGATTAGAAAGCACCCGATACGTTTCTCTAAGGAGCAATACACTCTCGATAAAGTTCTCGCGTACAGAACGCGTGTTGACATCTGCATGTTGCACTTGCATCCTTGTTTTCCACAGGCTGTGGAGGCCTAAGACCATGACTAAATCCAAAGGAATACCCTCACTCTCGACTGGAAGGAACCGTATGCCATACGGATCTAACCACTCAGCCACGAGTTCTTTTGTACCGCTTTCAAGCATCGAAGTCGTGGCTGACCGCTTTCAAGCATCGAACCACTCTGCCACGAGTTCGATGCTTGAAAGCGGTACAAAAGCGCTTCTAGTGAATGCGGTGTTGCCTTAGAAACGTGCCGCAGAACATTATACTGCGGTGTATATCGGTAATTATGAGCATGTTACTTAAAGAAGTCGCAGTTACACGAGTAGCGAAGTACGTTTCCGCTACATTTCTTCTGCGCTCTGCGCACATGCAGAGCCATCTTGCGGCAAACACAGAACCCCTCCTCGCAATGTGCAGCGCTGCCCCGACACGTGGCGCGCCACTCGCCCTTGACGTTTCGCCGTGCACCCTCACGGGTTGTAGAATCAAGCGTCTTTCCTTGATTTCCTTGAGATCACTATCTTCGCTCACCCGCTTTTCCCCTTCGAGCCGCGCGGGTACCGGTGCGAGGATGCCAAAATACTTTTGCGTTTAATAAGTTTTCTCGACGAGGTGCAATAACGCTATCGCGTTCCTCTCTTGAAGGCGAAGCTTAAGTGTCCTCCAAATTTTTCTTTTCCTTCTTCCTACAGCCACAACAACAACAACAAAGTTTGGGTTTGGGTTTGAGGTTTAACGTCCCAAACTGACTCAGGCTATGAGAGACGCCGTAGTGGAGGACTCCAGATATTTTGACCACCTGGGGTTCATTAACGTGCACTGACATCGCACAGCACTCGGGGGCCTTGCCTTTCGCCTCCACGGAAAAGCGGCCGCCGTGGCCGGGATTCGATCCCGCGTCCTTGCGGAATGCGTCCTGGCCAGCTGCAACGCCACATTTGAACGCGCGCCAAGGAACGCCACACGAAAGGAGCGATGGTGTACCGTCCAAACGCCCTTGCCGGAGAAAGTGCGATAGATACAGCGCTTTTCCTTTCCTGTAAACCAATTATAATTATATGTAGCACTGCAATGAATGCCGACAAGAGGCTAAAGATGGGAGGCAAATTATAGGATAGGAAGGGTGGGCTTTCGCCATTTTCTCTTAAGAGACATGTCTGAGACCCACTGACTATATTGCGAAAGCAATACTACTCTAGGTTTCGAGCCTCCAGCGTAGTGCGGCTGTGGCCACGTACGTCTTACCCACGTGACACTAGGGTTAAAACCAAGATCGACTGAAATACAGACCTGCACAAAAAACAGAGTCCTATGGGACCTCGTGCGCAAACTTTCGTTACCTTTCTCGTCGTTGAGGGCGCTCGGTTGACCTGTTCGTCTGTCATTTTCATCATCATCAAATCACAAATTAATATAAACAAACTGTACCCAAATTAAAAAAAAAGATCTTTGCCCAGGTTATACTTCTAAAATTTTGCCTTTTTGTATTTTAGCGGACAGTGTTTATTTTTACGATGTTTTTCTCTCGCTAGAAGACATACCGCGATTCCGCTTTGTGCGACGGCACTGCAGTTACTCACTGCACATGCGCAGAACAGGTGCTTGTGCATTACAGCGTGGACAGATAAATAAACTATAACGACGAAGAAAAATGACAGACCTAATAGACCCTTCTTATTAACAGGTTTACAGTAGCGCCAGGTTAACCGTAGTGTTCGTTCCCTAGCGGCGAAGGCTATGAACTAGAAGGTGCGCGCTGGAGCAGTGCTATCTGTGCAGGTCTGTATTTCAGTCGGTCTTGGTTAAAACTTTGCTACGAACTCAAGCGATCTGAATAGTGCGGCGATAGCCACGTCTTACCCCCGTGCCGCTGTGACGTCACACGCCACGTGACACAAAAGCGAGACGTGGGCTCCTAACACAAGCGGTCGGCGTGGCGCGGTCGGAGCCGCGGCTCAGTTGGCAGGAGCTGCCAACTTGGGTCTCGTTTCACATGACACGGTTATGTCAGAATCCGCCTGCTAAGACCCTGGCATTCACGTCACCCCTATAGGCCACTAAGGCACGATCATGCGGCTTGGTTAATGCGGGGCTTTATATGTGAGCTGAGGTAGAGGAAAAAGAGAAGAACGCTCGGTCACCAGCAGCTAAAGCTTTCGCTCAATATTTGGTTCAGCAGCGTTGAACTTTTTTTAAGCATCTCCCTCATGGTACAATCTCGTGATATTCCGCGAAATCTCGCGAAGAAGTCTGACACTTCTTGCGAACGGACGACAGTGTGAGCCATTAAAGGCTTTCGCCTTAAAATGAAAAAACGTTAAGCTTTAGACTGCGGACCGAAAACTAAAATGGGGTTTAAGGCGGGAACGAAGGGGCGTCCGTGTGCTGTGCGATGTCAGCGCACGTTAAAGATCCCCAAGTGGTCGAAGGCGAAACGAAGAGGCGTCCGTGTGCTGTGCGATGTCAGCGCACGTTAAAGATCCCCAGGTGGTCGAAATTACTCCGCAGCCCTCCACTGCGGCTCCTCTTTCCCTCTATCCACTTTCACTCCCACCTTCCTCCCCTCCCTTACGGCGCGGTTCAGGTGTCCACAGCTGCAAGTGTGACAAATACTGCTCCTTTCCCTTCCTATGAACCCCTTATCATTATTATTATTATTATTAAGGCGGATCCTTTAATGGCTCATGCAGCGTCCAGCGTCCGGTGTACTGTCAATCATCCTGCCATAGTGGGCTGGTTGGTTGGTTGTACAACTTTTATTTCCATCGGAAACGGGGAGTCGTGCGCCCGCGGATTAGAGGCTGGCAGGTAGCCCTTGGCTTCTTGCGGCCTCTTCCGCCAGATGGACGGTGCGGTGCTGGATCGCAGGGTCCGCGCTTCGCAGCAGGGTATCCCAGGCTTCTCTACTTGTAATATTTTGCCCTATCCCTGGAGATTGTGGGCACTCCCAAATTATGTGGTCGAGGGTCCCTCTCGCCCCACAGTGTTTGCAGAGATCATTGTCCCTAAAGTCTGGTAGCGCGTGAAACGCCCAGACCGGGTTCATGAACGTATTAGTTTGTAGCCGCCTCCACGCGACAGCTTCTCTATTATTTAGTCTAACATCTGGCGGGGGTACCAGTCTACGTCCCAATTTATAATGGTCGATGATTTCCCCATAATTTTGCAGACGCTCGTCGTATGCCCAGTGTTCGGGGGGCTCGACGGCTACCCGGAAGTAGAGAGCTCGGGCTAGCTCGTGAGCCGCCTCGTTTCCAGGGACGGCAGCGTGAGCGGGTGTCCAAATTAACTGAATTTTCCTATTTACTGTTCTTTGGGTGAGGATTTTGGCCGCCTCCGGCGATATCCTCCCCTTCCCAAAATTTTGAATGGCAGTTTTGCTGTCGCTAATTATGAACTTGGCTTCCGTTCCTACGCAAGCTAGCGCTATCGCAACTTCCTCCGCAGTCTCTATGTTGCGGCCTCTGATGGCTGCCGCGGATACCGGTGCCCCTCGGCCATCGACTACCGAAGCTACCGCCGCACCTGTTCTGCCACTTGCCGCATCAACATAGACTACTTCCTTTGTTCCCATGTTCTTGAACCGTCGCTCTAGAGCTTCAGCTCGTTTGGCCCTTCTTTCGACATTAAATTCTGGATGCATATTCCTAGGGAAGGGGGGGACTACCAAGGCATTCCTGATTTCACTATTAATTGTGACTTTTTTTTGAACTCCCCTGTCTGGGTTGAGGCCTACTTTTGCAAGGATTACCCTGCCCGTCTCGGTCATGCTTAGTCTCTCTAATTGGGAGACTCGCACTGCCTCCGCCAATTCTGCCCACGTGTTATGCACCCCGAGTTCGAGCAGTCGTTCGCTCGAGGTACCCATGGGCAGTCCTAGCGCCTTCTTAACGCATCTTCGAATCAGGCAGTCTAACTTCTCTTTTTCGCCGGCCTTGATGTCCAGGTAGGGCGTGGCGTCACTGATTCTGCTTATTACATATGCCTGGATTAGTTTTAGCAAATTTCTCTCCTTGAGGCCTCTTCCTTTAGTGGCGACCCTCCTCAAGAGCCCGAGGGTTTGCATCGCGTACAACTACATAAAATACTTCTTATCGGGCAGAAAAGCCTGCATGATATTTCAAAATTTAGAATCTCCTACGATAGAGTTAGGAAGCAAAGGCACACCGCAGGGCTCAGTGCTATCGCCTTTTCTATTCAGCGTGGCAATGAGAGGCCTCCCGGGTAAACTTAACCAAATCAAGGGGCTAAATTTTAGCATGTATGCGGACGATATTAACCTCTGGATTAACCATGGGAGCGATGCGAGTACGGAGGAACGCCTGCAAGCAGCGACCGACATCATTGTCGATTACGCGGCTAAAAGGGGACTTTCGTGCTCCCCGCATAAATCTGAGTTGTTCGTTTATAACCCAAAGTACCTCCGCTGCAAGAATAGCGGGGAGTTTCATATACAGGTGGAGGGCAAACCGGTGCCAAAAGTAGATCAGATCAGGATTTTGGGGATGGCCATAGTGGGCAGTTCTTGCCTCGCGTCATGCCAGCGCGCTTGCCATGGAGAGTAATTATTTAATTAGGTTATTAGTAACTTACTAAGTAGTTGATTTCTTAACTAGTTATTAGTTATTCATCAATAATTAGTTACTGGGAGTGACAGTGATGATGGTAATCAGAGATTAATATGACGTCATGGCCCGGTCTAATAACCGAAGCTGACGTCATGATGGCATCACACGCTTATGACGTCACACGATGATTCAGACAAACATCGAGTTTACAAACAAAGGGGACGCTCGCGGAGCAGCAGTCATGTGGGGGCGAAACGTAGGCTCAGCGTCCTTAGGAATACTCGGAACAGAAAAATTTCAAAGCAGTTTCTCATTTCATGAGGCACTTATGATGATGTTATTCGGTACAGAGTAACCGTGAATATCCTAGAACAGATCGTGAAAGTATGCAATCTCATTACCAAGGCGAAGTATTTCTAAAACGCCGCGAAACGTATGCGGGTGCGTCACTGTGGCGGTAATCTACTTTTAAAACTGCCCGAATAATCTATATTAGGAATCCAGACACCCCAAAGATTCATGTAGCAAATCGCGCAGTTTTGTTTACAATCTGATTTGCTGCCGCATGGGGTAAATTAGCTTGATAATACTGTCGCTCAAGTGATACGTAGTACATAGAATTACATTTAAAGATCAGTTCTCAAACGCCATACAACAACATGGACCGAATAAGAATCGTGCATCGCAGCAGACAATGGCGCACCGCGACCGCCTGCAGCTCCGGAGAGTGGGCTAGCGACGGCACCGGTGATGCACAGTCTTCTGAAACTGTACGCGGTCAGTTTATCGTGCTGTAAACAGACCCGTAAATCGCCTGACTTGCAGTACTTGCAAGAGAATGCGGTGTGTGCTGCAGCAATATCGGACTACGTGAAAAGCTTGTCGGAATCGGATAAACAGCGCTACAATGAAAAGCTGGACATTGACGACGCTGTGCGCCCGGACCCAATTACAATGCCTAAAACACATTTGAAAGTCCTCCGGACTGACGCGGCAGCACTGCCACCATTTGGCATGGCAAACATGGTACCGTAGTGCATTTGATTTTTCTCCGAGTCGCTTCACTGCGGACACCGTCCAGACATGCAAGTGCCTGGACGCATACCATTATATTGAATCAGGTTGGTGCGCGCCAGGTCAGCAACGATCATATATGTTAGTTAACAATTGTTTTGGTTATTTTCTTTTTTCCTGTCATATCGCTATGGTTATCACATATCGTCCTGCGCTTTCTGTGCGGTTACCTTGTCTTTTTTTTTTTTATTATTTCCGTATTGCGAAGACCGTTGTTGTTGTTGTGGCTGCAGGAAGAAGGAAAAGAAAATGCACGGGCCTGCTACTGGCTCTGTAGCTGAGCCACCTCCGCTGCCTCGTGCGGACAGAAGGGAAAATAGAGAAAAAAGAAAACGAAGAGGGAGAGAGACGCGCGCCACAGCAGCCGTCATCCACCACCTAAGCCGTGGTGGGTGAAATGACGGCCTACACCAAAGAAAAGCCGCTTGGCTGACTCGCCTTTCAGACGTGGGGGTTTGTCTGGAGACAAAGAGCACATATTTATCAAAAAATGTGGTTTACAGAGATGTTAGACGCAAAATGTAGTCGCATATGTATATGCATGGTCTGAAAATAATGCTCTAGCTCTTAACAAACGACTGCTTTCGTTGGCGCAAAGTCAGTTTCTTTGCGAACCGCTCTTTACCTATATTTTGTATGGGCGGCCGCCCTACCGCAATGCATTGCTAACTCTGATTCTAAACAACGAAGGGTCTAAAAGTACATTGCCCAGGCTTCTTGCATACTTTGTTACACGCTTCTTCAAAGTTGCTATTCAACGTTCAAAGACCGGCCCCCACTTCTGGTGCTCTGCAAAACGAGAAAATTTTGCGATGTGTTGTGCTTACAAGTGTTTCTATGGATCGCCCTCCCAACTCGCAACCCCATACTTTTCACGGTGTTTTAAAAATACTTCGCCTTGGTAAGGAGATTTCATACTTTCAATATCTGTGCTAGGATGTTTATGGCTGCTCTGTACCGAATCACGACATAATAATAGGTCACCCGTGAAATTAGAAAACTGCTGTGGAATTATTCGGTTCCATGTATTCACATGGGCGCTAAGCCTACTTTTCACCCCCAGTCTGCTCAGCCTGGAGACAGAACCGCCACCGCATTGTGTTTACGTCAGAGATCGATGTTGGTCCATAGAGCTTATTCACGTGACGTCATTATAGCTTCACTGGACTAATTGATTTATTCATAGGAAGGGAAAGGCGCGGTAACTGTCTCACTTGTCTTCTGTGGACACCGCAACCGCGCCGTAAGGGAAGGGAGTAAGGTGGGAGTGAAAGTGGAAAGAGAGAAAGAGGAGCCGTAGTGGAGGGCTACGGAGTAATTTAGACCACCTGAGGATCTTTGACGTGCGCTAACATCGCACAGCACACGGACGCCTCTTCTTTTCGCCTCCATCGAAACGCAGCCGCCGAGGTCGGGTTCGAACCCGGGTACTCCGACACAGTAGTCGGGCGTCTTACCACTGCGCCACCCCGGCGGGGCTGTCTCACTCGTTTTCACCTCAACCGCGCCGTGAGGGAAGGGAGGAAGGTGGGAGTGAAGGTGGAAAGAGAGAAGGAGGAGCCGTAGTGGAGGGCTGCGGAGTAATTTCGACTACCTGGGGATCTTTAACGTGCGCTGACGTCGCACAGCACACGGACGCCTCTTCGTTTCGCCTCCATTGAAACGCAGCCGCAGTGGTCGGGTTCGAACCCGGGTACTCCGGCACAGTAGTTGGGCGTCTTACCACTGCACCACCCCAGCGGGGCTACCACTTTTTTTTTGTACCACTGCAGTAAGGAAAACGAGGAAGCTGGGAGTGAAAATAGAAAGAGCTGCCCTAGTGGAGGGCTTTTTGGACCGCCGCGCAATAGAGGCTTCCGCCTCATCACATTTTAGTGGCCTAAAGTGCCCCCTAAAATTTCACCTCGGGGCATTATCATAATACTGCCACTCTTTTGTAGTCCCAAACTGACACCGCTATATAAACTCGTTCGAACTTATCTGTGATTAGCAGTTAAACCTAATTATCTTTTGAGACAGCGTGTACAAGAGGGTGTTAGGAAAGATATAGAGGCGACTTTGAAGTGTTGCGGAAAATATTTTAAAAATTGTGTGTATATCTGTATCTATCGCAAGGAAAGTGATCTATAGAACTTATTCATGTGACGTCATTGCTGCTTTACTGGCAACCATAGCAGACACAACGCAACGTGAGCGAGGGAGAAAGAAAAAGAGAGAAAGGGCCTACGACGAATCATGACACGGCGTCGGTGAAATCCGAGCTTTGGTTGGACGGCGTTCCAAACGGCGACTCAAGTATCCGACAAATGAGCGGCACGCAGCAGGGAGGACGCTGGTAGACGCGTTTTAGTTTCGAACCACCCAACGTTATGGCGTCTCCGCAAAACACAACGGCCGCCTGCTAAACCTGATAGTGAATAGGGTAGACATTCATGCAAGGCGCAGCCACCTTGCGAGATTTGTGGCTAACATTCGTGTACCGCTTCTGATCTCATCATCGCGGTATCAATCAAGGCTCTCGCAACATTACTGCGACGCAATCCCCAACTTTTTCGAAAATACTCCGCTAAGCAGTTATTGATAACCCGGTAAATCATTTTTAAGGTTATGTGCCATTTAAAATTTCACATTATAGTGCAGAGCTCCTTCATGTTTGTGCGTGCAATGGATTAATAAAAATTTTATGTTAAGCTACGAAACCTTTTACCCCTGCGGTCGCGTAGAGGTAGAACGTCCGCCTCGTGTGACACAGGACCGTGGTTCGAATCCCGCTACCGCGCAAATCCCCATGCGGATTAAAAAAAATCAGTCTGCCGATGGAATTGCATAAACAGGTTTGGTGTGCGACCTATCTAGTGAACACCTCCTGAAGCGCTCTCCATTACCAGAAAAGGAAACGACGACCCTGGTGTAGTAATTGGCCACAACCTCCTATCACTACTTTAGCAAACCCCCGGCACTCAGTCCCCAACGCCTGCGAGGCAACTAACCACGGCGGCGGTCAGACCTGCAACGCAGGACAGGGCGTTAAGAATCTCTGGTTCCGGACTGGCCGCCACTGGAAAAGTGACCCTGGCAACGTTTAACACTAGACCCCTAGCTAGTGAGGATAGCTTAGCAGTGCTGTTAGAGGAATTAGAGGGTATGAAATAGGATGTGATAAGGCTTAGTGAGGTTAGGAGGCCAAATGAGGCATGTATTATACTGAAGGGCGGACATGTGTTATCGAGGTTTACCAGAGAGACGAGAAGTATAAGTAGGGTTCCTTGCCAGTAAGGATATAGTTGGTAATAGAAGAATTCTATAGCACTAGAGAGAGGTTGTCAGGCATCGTAACTAAGCTTAATTAGCGGTATAAACTGAAGGTTGTACAAGCCTACACACCTATATGTCGTCATGATGACCAGGCAGTCGAAAGCTTCTATGAAGATGAGGAATTGGGAATGGGGAAAGTAAAGACGCAGTATACTTTAATAAAGGGTGACTTCAACGCCAAGGTAGGCAAAAAGCAGGCTGGACACTGGAGACCTGGTAGTGGGTGACTATGACATTGCTTTAGGAATAGCGGGGGGAGGTTACTAGTTGAGTTTGCAAAAGAAATAACTTATGAACATGAATACCTTCTTCAGCGAACGGAAGAACCGGAAATAGACACGGGAAAGCCCTAATAGAGGAACTAAAGATACCGTCTTCTGTGCTCTAACTCCGTCCTTATTCAGGATGTAGAGGTAATCGGAAAGGTGTGATGCAATTATCACAGAATGCTAAGGACTCGAGTTAGTCCAGATCTGAAAATTGGACGGAAAAAATTAGTACGAAAGAAGTCCATCATCGAATAAGCAGTTCGGAGGAGGGCAGAAAAATTCAGCATCTCGCTACACAATAGATTTTCAGATTTAGCCGAGGATGATGACCTTAGAGCATTGAACAATAATTTAAGAGATACCATTACTGAGTGCGCGACAGACGTAGACGGTAGGATAGTTAGAGACGATACCAGTAAACTATCTAAGGAGACGAAAGATTTTATTAAGAAACGCCGAACTGAGAAAGCTTCCAACCAAACAGACAGCACAGAACTGGCAGAGCTATCACATGTAATCTTTAAGTGTAGATTTGCCGACATAAGGCAGTATAACATGGGGAAAATTGAGTGTGCTGTAATGAATGGGGGAAGCCTTGAAGCGGTGGAGAAATGGGGCCTATGAAAAAATCAGAGGTATGTGCTGAGGAACAAGGCGGGAATTATCACGAATATGAACAGGGTAGTGAAAGTAGCGAAGGAGTTCTCTACTGATCTATATAGCAGCCGAAGTACTCAGGACAGTAATGAGAGTGAAAATCAGTCAGACGTTCAGGTATTGTGAGCAGTCAGGTATCGCTCAAGAGGAAAATCTACATTTTTATCTTACCTGTACTCACCTAAAGGGCTGAAACGTGGAGGCTAATGAAAAGGGTTCTGCTTAAGTTGAGGACAACCCAGAGGGCTATGGAACGAAAAATGGTAGGGGTAACATTAAGAGATAGAAAGCGTGCAGAGTGGGTTAGAGAAATAACTCAAGTTACCGACATTCTAGTGGAAATTAAGAAGAATAAATGGACGTGGGCAGGACATGTAGTGCGAAGAGAGGATAACCGATGGTCGCATACGGTAAAAAATTGGATTCCAATGGAACGAAAGAGCGGAAGGTGGCGGCAGAGAGTTAGTTGGATGGATGAGGTTAAGAAGGTGTAGGGGTCAATTGCATGCAGCTAGAAAATGGCAGGGTTAATAGTTGGAATATGGTAGACGCCTTCGCCCTGCAGGGGGTATAGCAAGACTGGTGATGATGATATGATGATGACGACCTAATATTTCAAGATGATCTTGGCAAGCTTGCAACTCACCGTTTTATTGCACTCCTCGAATTGCATACTTGATTTTGTTGTAGTTTCTGATCTCACCATTAATTCGGTCCAACAGAAGCAGAGAATACTGAAATTAAGAGACCCGGTGTCAATCGTAGTTATTAAAAAGAGTACACAAAATTTAATTTGCAGGAATGACGTATTTCACTACAAATGAGCGCCCGACCACGATACATTCTATTGTGACAAGTGTGAGTGTTCATGGGGTGAAATGCAAATTTGGAGCAAGAACTAAGATTTCCATTATCACTAATCCTGGCAAACCACAGCGATCGCATTGCTTATATGTTGATATATAGACTGACTAGTATAGTGAAAAAAGAAGCAGATATAAGCTTTTCAAGAAGCTTCAACGGCTCCTGTCCGTGCCTTCTTATGTGGACCTTCATTTGCTTGTCTAACACTCACCGGGATGCACTTTGTTACTTAGTCACTATTACCGTAATCATTGCTGGTTTGATTCCATACATACTAGTAGAATAAAGTCGTAACCTGACATATTGCATGAAAGCTCACACGAAATAGATATAAAATAAAGATCTACTTTAACCAAGCTACAAAGAACGTTCATTAGTTCATTGCATGCCACAATCAGGGTCCAGCGGTGGCGAGTTCGGTTTTCACCCTACATTTCTTCTGCACATATCTTATTCTGTAATTACTTGCATTAACTTTAAGAAATCCCGCTACACCATTTGTGTATATTAAAATTTTTTCAGTTCCAAGTTCCACGTGTGACGCCACACTGTTACGACCAATCTCGATTTTTCTACACAAGCCTCTAGCTCCGGCATCCCAGGGTTTTTAGGTGAATTCGCACCTTAAAGGGCCATGAAAAGCTATTCATTAAAATTAAAAAAAAAGAAGGTACGAGTAATAAGTCTCCCATCAATGGTGACTGCAACGTGAATAAAATTTAACTAGCTTTATTCGTACTGTAGATATGGGAGATCTAAAATTATGCTCCTCCGCTCCCCCCTCTACTCCACCCACGCCGGCTCGCAAGAAAAAGTAAACAAGTCAAGACGGCGGCCCATCACACCCCATCCCGCCCAGGCAACTTGGGACCGTCCAACGAGAGGGTCCGCCTGGGTGCCTCAAGCAAGCCCATACAACGTCAGATGGAAGGTTTACACGCGGGGATGTGTCGCCTCAATCGGTCGTGAGCGGTCACTAGTGGCACTTTTTTATTATTGTTTGTAAATTGCATGCTCCACGCAAAGCTTTTTAACTTGGCTCGAATACTCATAAGGACCACCTCTATGTGTTTCTTGCATTATAAAATTTCTATTAGTAGCATTTTAGGTGTCCTTTAGGGTTGTAGCCTGAGAATTGTATTGATATTTACATATGACTTTAGTAAGGCTGACAACACTTTATTTAGAGAACGATTGTCGTATGCAAGACTGAACCCCCTAGAAAGCAGTCTTAATAGGCCTAACAGCTATACGATATATGATATAGAAACTCTGGGTTCTGGAAAAGTTCCGTCCTCCTAATGTTGACCTGGTGCCAATAGCTTTACACTTGAGATCTGTCTAAGAATGAACTGTTCTTTACACATTTTCAAACATTAAAAAAGGCAAACTTTTCATTTGAATTTGAGCATACATAGCAGCTACAGCTTTAGACACCGTTCTCAATGTTTTTAATAATCTTCAAGTGTGCTAAGAGTTTTGAATAGTGCTATGTTTCCTGATAATCTGGTCGACTCATGCTAATGCAAACTGGTAACCTCCTACGAATGCCAAGTATTTGTACTCACTAAGTCGCCAGTAACCAAAAGTCGCGATGTAATAATACACGTTCAGCACACTAAATAAAGCATTAGCATGTTGTCACCTGTCATGAAAGCCCGAACAATATTTCTTTAATGGTATGTATTATAACGTACAGCCTTTGTCAAAAGTGCAGAACAGAGAGAGCCTACTTCCGACCTGTGCAGCGACGCTGCTTTAGCATTACTTGAGGTTCTACCCATAGGAGAGAGTAGGAATAAAAATCTTAACATCCAGAGTTTCGGGCCACTGGAAACGTATTGCAAACTTCACGAAGTGGCTCAAAAGCAGACACCCTGGGCTCTACACTTTTGACAAAGACGGTACATCATATTTACTGCAGGTGCGATCGTACAATGTAAACGTTGCTGTTCTCAGCAATATTCGCATTGAAGAGCAGCGCTACTTACATCGCGTGGACGACAATTACTCCAAATCTGGTCGGCTGAAATGCACTGCGGGAGCTCATTGTAGCGAGTGTCTCGTTTCTGTCACCTTCAGTGTGTATATGCCCACAAGCGTTGCCTTTTTATACACATTGACAAAATGTTGGTACTCACACCTTTGCAAAGCAGCCCTTGCCCATTATCTTCTAATCAGCGTTGATGCTACAGCTGTTTGCTGTAAACGTCAGATCTGACGTGCATGTTCCATGTAAGGAAAATATTTGTGATGACAAAAAAGTACAATTTTTCATGATTTGAGAATCATTATCTAGATATTTCAAGCAATACAGCTACTTAATGGCAAACAGGTGCTGATAGAACACTAGAACTGTTAGGCATTATTAACATTTTTGAAGGGTTCACTGAACCATTAAAGTAATTGGTAGCGACACTCATGTCGGCCTAAATGTAAAGAGCGCGCGCAGTAATGACTATGAGTCATGACTACGACTACCTTTCATCAGTATTCGTAATGTTTGCACAAACTATACCTTACAGTACGTTACTATAGTAATGCACCGATCTATATGTTGCACAATGTGAGTCATGGTCACAAGCTATTGCTCTTCCAAATTCATGACTATGTATGTCATTTAAGTTGGAGAAGCGCATACCTGCATGGTGAACGCATCGGAAATTCGTACGACAGACGACGATGCCAGGCCACCAATCACTGCCCGGTCACGTCATCTGCTAACTACCACCTGTCAGACTGATGCTCGTCAGGAAGGATGTAAGCTGGCAAAAGTGACTTAGATAAAAATCCCGCTTTAAACAAGGTGCGCAAGCGTGTCTGCGTGGCTAAGGAGAAACGTGTCTGAATCAGGATCCAGGATCACCGATGGTTGCGATACACATATTAAATGCACTATCCCGGCTGGAAACCCCTGCAAATGTGGCCATGACAGGTGGTGTCGTGACGTCTCAGTAACAGCTTGCAATCAGGTTCCTGCCATGTCGCTTGCCAACTAGATAGTATCTCCAGCTTGCCATGATTACCGTGTAGAATGACGCACTGTTATACCACATTCGAGCCTTGAATCCATGTTAGCGGTGCAGCACCACCTGCTTGGGGCATGGTCGTGATTTTCTGTAGTATTCATGTGCAAGCGATGGCTTTTCCCATAATCGGGGTAGTAATAGATTTGCAAAAATTGCAGTTCCAGAATTTTTATTGAGTGTAAGGCTGGTAATGGTTAATGGAATTTCATAGCGAGCAAGCCTTGATTACAAGCGTGAAAAAGCATTAATTGGTAGATGGGATTAACTTTGCAGCTTATGTATTCTTAGAGTAGAACGGGCAGACTACCTAATTATAGGATCAGAATGATCAATATAATAACTCTTTCCATGCGGCATAAACGAAATATCGTTAGCGCGGTCTGTGAGCTCACTATTTACAAGTAGACACTGTGTGGTTCATTTGTGTTCGCATTATGTATCCTGACCCTTCCATTAGCTTGTCTGCATAACTATTTATACCCTCTTAACGTATAAACATCAATAAAGCTTCTGTACAGCGTGGTGTAGTTGCTCGATCAGGGGTAGAGGTAATTCAGAAACTTTCACACAATTTCAACACATTGATGCATTTTTTGCCTTTAGTAAGTAGCATTCAATGAAATGAAGAGGAAACAAGCGCCTGCTGACCACACAGAAATGATTGAGAACATGGCTGTCTGCAGTCATGCTCCAGAAAATATAAGCCAGAATTCTTTGCACAGTGCCTAAGGCCTACGTGAATGATTAATGTAAGTGTGCAGGTAAATTCCTCTGGTCAAGTGTAGCTACAGAAGAACATGATCTGTATAACGCCCTCTTTTGAAAAGAAAGAAAACGCTCCGTCCCCCCTTCTCTATTAAAAGAGTCATCTCATTTCTGACTGAACCTCACGCTTTATTCATATGATACCTTCTGATATAGGAGCATGAGCGAAGAGCATATACGATATGATACATTGGTAGAAGCGCAAGTTCATATTTAGAGAGCTGTATTTTTGCAACAATACATTTAATACCTGCACTACATGATATAAAAAGAACCTTTTCGAATTTAATTCGGTATCCGGTGGCTTTTGCGGTAATATTCCGCGCCCCTCTCCGACAGGTCATTTCCTTTCGGTTCCAACCACTTTGGTGAGTTCGACACGGTTCAAACTGGATCAGGACAAAATGTTTGGAATCGAAGTGAATATCTGATAATCGCTAATAGAGATGTTTTGTGACCCCTCTACAAGGTCAAAAAAATAAAATTTGCGCAACAATATTCTACTGAGTCACGTTCATATATCGTCCTCGGCAAAAAGTATACGAAGTTACGATAATGAACTCAGGGTCAAATGCACTTATATAAATTGTTGTCCTAATATCTAATTGCGTGCATAAACATTAAGAAGTAAGATCGAACTAATCATTTTTTATTACCATACGCCAAAAGTCTTTATTTTCGGCAACATAATCACGTAAGTGGTGTTTTTTTTTAATAGGCACGAATGTTAGAAACGTAAAAATGTATTGAAGACATGCAAGTATGTTTATATTTGAGATGAAATAGTTTAAAATGCAATAAGTGAATAATAATGTCAATAAGATGGAACTTGATTCAGGGTGTTTGAAAAGACACCATCGATATGATCAAATATTTTTGCTGATACAAGAAAAGAGGGACAGCGGAGACATCGTGGTAGTGAAATAGGTTGCCATCTTTTATGTGGAGTGCTTCGTGACTTCAAGCGCACAGAAACGCGAAAATATCCTAAAGGCATAGTTAGTCTGCAAGAGTGTGATAAGGCATTAAATCATTAATTATTAATTAGCTAATTGTCGGCTCTTTGCAAAGTGTGCCTTGAAGTATTTGCTAAGAGAATCAATCATTTGTATTCGGTAAACCTGAAGAGCAGACCAGTTGTAACAAGATACACGGCAACATTCTTATACACATGAAGTAGGGAGTATAAGAACATATAAGCAGCCCCTGCTACACCAATACAGGGCTACAGTGTTACCTGCTGCAGTGCTACAGTAAGTTCTAGTTTCCGTCACCTAAATGCGCTGCTATATACAGTTAGTTCGAGAGGTTGTACAACCTTCGCGGTAATATTTTAGAAAAAGAAGGTTGATTAACTCTGTTGAGGAAGCAAGCGCCTTGACAGGCAATGACCCCGATATCACGCCTTGTAAAGAACGAATTTGGTTCAACTACGAAGCTTCAGTAAAAGCTGAACATTCATTTGTGGCGGGATAGTTGCCATCGTGTGCATATGTTAATCAATATTCACTTCCTGGCCCCTCAATCTGTTACACATTAAAGGTTTCCTCTAGGTAATCGACGTAGACTCTTGAACAGCCTACACAATGAAAAAAAAAACTTGTAGGCTTTGTACTCACCGGAAATATAGGAGCAAAAAATTTTCGTCGACCGAGACGTTTATTTTCACACATCTATGGGGAAATTGAGTTAGACGCTCTTGAAATTCTCTTCTCAGCATCAGTAGAGCTCTTGCGCCTGACCAGTTGTTACAGCGAGTTTACTAAGAACCGTCAAACCGCCAGCCGGTAAACACCACTTTCGTGGAGCAAGCATAAATGAATTCTTGATGTTTTTACTGGCCTTTGATTATGACACATTTTAACATCCGCCTACTGGTAATGCGCAGGTTGCATCATGAACTAAAGCCAGAAAAATGGGCCAATATCATTGATGAATCCTTGGAGGATCAGCAATTGGCACTGATGTTTTCAGGTTTTACCAGCCGTCATGTATGACACTTTTCAGAGTACACACTGCAGCGAAATGCTGAGCTTTCCTTTCAAAATACAGCCATCAAAAGGGGGTAAAAACGCTGGCGAAGCCTTCGCGGAGTAACTGTCGCCACTGAAGTTTTTATTTTTTACCAGCCGTTCATTATTACACACTTCGACATCCACCTTGTGTTGAACTGCAAAAGTTGCATTTCTAAATACTTCCAGCAAGATGGGGTATTAACATTCCGGATACAGTATCCCCGCACTGATGACACTGCGGACGTGTAAAAGTTGTACACTTGTACTTTTTGATAATTTGAGGAGAGGGAAGGAAAATCAAGGGCAATTTAAGAGGCACTGAATGCTCAAGGAAAGGCAACAGCTCTAAAAAATGGTCCAGATTCATTATTGAGACACACGGCCCTAAATAAAACGATTGAACATAAATGCACCGAAATAGTTTGAAAGAAATTCTGCCCCTCAAATATGGGAAGGTGAATACCAAAACAAACGTGTCAGTTAGGGCGATAGATGGGTGTGATGTGACAAAACAACCTTTAATTTCTCTTAGTGCGAATACGCTATTTCATGAGGTCTAACAGGCCTTCAAGATGTGCCTCGCTTGACGCTGAGTGTGATGTTGCCGAACCCAGCAGCAACAGATCACCGGTAGTGAAGCGCCAACTAGGGGGTGCATCACGGTCCGAAAAGAGACTGCATAAAGGGAGATGGGGACAGAGCCGTGCACAGGACGTCTTTAATAGGTGTGTCGACGTATGCTCACAAAAGTCCTTTCCGTCACGCCTCGGCACAAGGGTTATTGTCGGATTATCCGGACAACAGGATTGTCTCCCTCGTGTGGCACCGACAGTGAATCAGGGCCTACTCAATGCTACCGCCATTTTGCTGCGCGCCACGGTTGCCCGCATAGGCGCACTGCGCAATTGCTACGGCACCTCACACCACGCCAGGATGGTGAGTGAGCCGGGCCTTTCTACTTTCTTAACCGAAGAAGGGCGTCGTGTCCGTGGACTGAGTTGAAACGGGAGAGAAGGCGCCGTAAAAGTGAGCACGTTGTCTAATGTGTGTATATCCTAGAGCGTAACCGAATCTAAACTTAGAGCAAAAATATACGCCGACCAACAGCTAAACCGAATTAAACCGTGCTTTCGCACGTCAAACTCGGTTTAACGTTCGTGGAAACCTTGAAAAGGTTTTACTCTCCCTGCCAAATTCTTAAACCCGACCTTACGCGGTAATTCCCATCATCAGCAGGAAACATCTGGATTTTTAGAAGGCAGTGGCGAACAAAGCTAACATAGTCGTATAACGGCTGTACAAAAAAAAAAAAACGAATGCTTTGAAAACACATGCCGCACAATGCGGCTTAATTGTCGCAGCAAGCTGTTTCATACGGGTGATGCGTTGCAGAAACAAGAGCCACTCCCTTGCGGTGCATTTGAGCAAGGCCAGTTTTCATTATGTCAAATAGGGTTAAAGACGGCGATAATAAATTAAAAAATAGAGGTGGATAATTTTCAAAATGCATCGGGAGGAACAAATGTCCATAATAAAGTCGCATAGTTTCTTTAGTACACGCCACATCTTTCTAATTTTTTGAGGGGCGATTATCCCACAAATATATTTTACCATTTTGGCCCTACCTAGGACAGCAACATCTCCTATATCCTATTAAAAGAAAAAAAGAGCAAATTTTCTTGCAGTGACCCAAACATGGGGCTAAAGTGTGTGATTTATTTATTTATTTCTCAAATGCGCCTTGTGGGGTATTACACGAGGGATGGGTCATTACAGCATGTCGGTGATTTTTCGAAAAATGCCTTGAATTGAGCTGCATTAGTGTGGTAAACTGCGTCGGCAGAAAGGGGATTCCAGTCTTTGGCTGTCTGAGGAAAGAAGGCATCAAGACGCGTGCGGTAATATGTGCCGATTGTGGGTAAACGGTTTTGTCGTGAATATTGAGATCAGAAACTCGGCGAACTGGTGTGATAACTGAACTTCCCAGTAATGAGTGCCAATATTCATGAAAAAGACATAATCTGGCAATTTTACAGCGTGACACGAGGGAGGGGAGGGAAGAATAAATTTCGATTTCAGTTCGTTTACGCTAGAATAAAACGAATAATACGAGTGAATTCGCCCCAGGATTTTGAATAGATTCATGGGTGAAAGAAAGATTTGAGTAGTGAGGTTCTCAAACTGCGAATGCGTGTTCCAGAATTGGACGAACTAGGGTAAAATAAGTAAGCAGTTTTATTGCGGGAAGGGATAGTCCCAAGTTTTACTTCTAAGCTGCTTCTAAAGGGTTCCGAGGATTCGTTCAGGTTAGGGTTCGGCCGGAGGATGGCGAAAAATATATGAATTTGAGATAGTAGCGCTTCCGGTAAAAAGGCGGTTTCTTCCCTGGTCAGCACACTCTCTTGTCCACTAACCCTGTCTTGGCACATCTATGTGCGAGGACAGGTTTACCAGAGATATTAAGAATGGCGTTTGTAGTGTAATGCATTGACGTAAACAGTCTGTTGATAATGTTTTTGAAAATCCGTATGTGCGTGAACATATAGCGCAAAGTTTGCAAAAGAATATTCAGATATTCATTTTGTCCGGAGAAGAGGTGGCCCACAATTTTCCAGCCCAACTTATATTTGCCGGGTTGGTGCTTCCTGCTGCGTCCGTTGTAGGAATCATACTATCGGTCACATTAAAATGTTATGAACAGTCCAACATATGATACATGGTTCATTGAACGACTAATAATTACTTAAACATTAATGGGGTGTGTCGTTATATGGGCATGATGATGAGGACAAAGCGCAAACACACAAGGACAGAGAGAAGTAGACAGATTACTATGACGGATTATGAGAAGTATGGGGATTATGAGGGCGTCTGCGTTAGCTCTGTATGTGACTATAATCCATATAGCACATGGCATCATGTGTGCCATTTGTGTTGTCATGATGTTGGCTCGTCAAGGAAATGTCCAAGTGATGAAAGCATGACGACGACAATGTGCCTTCACGCCTAGATGAGTCATCATGACATAGGTGATGTAAAGAGATGTAGAATGACTTCGTGACACGTGATGTCATGGTCCATAGGGTCTCGCAGAAGGATGGTATGAGTGATATGATGTATGGAACCCATTCCTTATCGCACGATATTTGCGAGATAATTAAAATGTAATTACGTTTTAAGATAGCCGGCAGCTCCGAATTTGAAGCTCACAATGCCAGGCCGTACCACAAAAGCCATATTGGCTCAGATGCGTCTTGTTGTTTATTGATGTCTTGGGTACTGAATGGAGATAAATAGTATTGTTACAGTTACGCTATGGAGGCAGCATGCAATGTTGGGAAACTGCTAGGTGTGTCTGGTATGTTATTGCTAGAAGCCACAACTAGCTGAGGGCAAAACAAGGCGTTTTCTTGATCATGGCGTTCACAAATGGCAGCAATAGGCCTTTAATAGCGATTCTGTATCTCGTGTCCTACGTAAATTGTGTGTGCTTGTTATGCCGCAATACCAACTAGTAAGTCGCAAGCAGTAAGTTACGACGAACGGGAATCATTGATAGGTGGCCTAACATCTATGTGCAGGTTGATATCTGGTAATACGACATATATATCGCAGCTTTAAAGCGGAAATAATATTTGCTCTATAGGAAGATGAATTTTACGATGCTATTTTCCCGTCATTGAATTTCCTAATCAGGTAACAGGTCTATCAATCCCAAACCTGCATATCCGAGCTTTTGGCATACTATTATCTCCTAGACTTACTTAAATAATGGTCATTGTAGTAACTGTTGAAGCGACTCAGGTTTTGAGGGAAGGTGGAGTCGAGAACTCTAGAAGTTTAGACCGCCTGCTGTTCTTTAACTTACACTAACATCACACATTACACAAGCGTCTTGCCTTTCCCTTCTATTTGAATGCATCCGTAATGGCCCAGACCACGGTGTAGAGCTCAGACCGAGCCCGGGTCCTCATATTCAGCATCTGTATGCCCTAACCGGAGGCAGGGACTCATGTAACTATAGGCGTGCACTGCTGGATGTGATAAATACTCATGCCCTAACCCGAGGCAGGAACTCATGTAACTATAGGCGTGCACTGCTGGATGTGATAAATACTCATTGTCGCCCGACTACTGTGCCGGAGTACCTGGGTTCGAACCAGACCTCGGCGGCTGCGTTTCGATGGAGGTGAAACAAAGAGGCGTCCGTGTGCTGTGCGATGTCAGCGCACGTTAAAGATCCCCAGGTGGTCGAAATTACTCCGGAGCCCTCCACTACGGCTCCTCTTCTCTCCTTCCACTTTCACTCCCGCCTTCCTCCCTTTCCTTACGGCGCGATTCAGGTGTCCACAAAACAAGTGTGACAGATACTGCGCCTTTCCTTTCCTCTGAATCAATTATAATTACGCAGTCACGTTGTCTCGACTCGCTAGCGGCGTCAGCGGCATCAGTAAGTCACTGCTATCTCTCCGCCACGCAGGCGGCGAGCGGCTTCCTGCGAGGCTTCGGTTACCAAAGCGCCGGCTCTAACCGGGAGATGAAAGGGTTTGGTTTGGTTTGGTTTGTGGGGTTTAACGTCCCAAATCAACTCAGGCTATGAGAGACGCCGTAGTGGAGGACTCCGGAAATTTCGACCACCTGGGGTTCTTTAACGTGCACTGACATCGCACAGCACACGGGCGCCTTGCTTTTCGCCTCCATCGAAAAGCGGCCGCCGAGGCCGGGATTCGATCCCGCGTCCTCGGGATGAAAGGGGGCGGAGCTGGTTATAGGCCGACGCGAAACCCAGGAACGGGCGCCAAAGAGCTGCGCCCTAAAATAGACTCAGTAAAAAAGTAGACATCAGCCGCGTTTAAGATTGGTTGACAGCAAAGAAAACGCACAGTTTCTGTCACAAATTTGCGCGGACACCTTGCCCAAGCTGTAAAGGAAAGGAAAAAGGTTGCAGCGAAAAAACAGGAGGTACCGTAGTGGAAGGTTTCGGAATAAAATTGGTTGTCAGCAAAGAAGGCGCAGTATCTGTCACAAATCTGCGCGGACACCTTAACCGAGCTGGAAAGAAAAGGAGAAAGGTGGCAGTGAAAAAAAAAGAAGGAAAGAGGTACCGTAGTGGAAGGTTTCGAACGACTGGAAGGAGGAGAGGTGGTGAAGAGGGGCAGTTCCTGGCCCTACGGGGCTTGGATGGTAGATCAACGCCGCTTGCGGCGGTGTGGTGGTGGTAGAAACATTTACTGTCAATTTTTGTCCCTACATGGTGGTAATTGAGCTCATGTAGTTGACGGAATAAGAGACGTAATCTTCGTTAAATGTAATGAGTATAGAGCTAGTCTTCCCCATCCGCCTAGCGGCCAAGATCTTGCAGTTGGGGCTGCCTTGCACGATGTGGTGGTAGACTTCGGCAGGAGTTTCTTGGTTGGTTGGTTGGTTGGTTGGTTGGTTGGTTGGTTGGTTGGTTGGTTGGTTCATAGGAAGGGAAAGGCGCAGTATATGTCACACTTGTTCTGTGGACACCTGAACCGCACCGTAAGGGAAGGGATGAAGGTGGGATTGAAAGTGGATAGAGAGAAAGGGGGCCGTAGTGGAGGGCTACGGCGTAATTTCGACCACCTGCGGATCTTTTAACGTGCGGTGGTAACAACTTTTATTGCCACGAAATGAAAGGAATTATTTCGGGCTGGGGCGAGTCTAAGGTGGCCTCCAGTCGGGAGCGACCTCTTGAGCTCGCGTGACGAGGGCCAGTTGCGTAGTTTTCCTTGGGCTGGCCAACAGCTTGTCCCATTCCTCCGCTGAGGGAGCTGGCAAGAGTGTCTTTGGAGGGGGATTGCTGGCGCATTCCCACAGTATATGGTCTTGAGTGGCCTGCGTCCCGTCACCGCAGTGCCGGCATGCAGGGTTGAATTCTCCGTTTGTAATTAACGATAGTCGGTAGGGGCTAAGAATCGCCTTTGTTTGTAGGCGTCTGAGTGTCGTGGCTTGCGCCCGGTCGAGGTCGGGGTGAGGGGCGGGGTACGTGCATCTTAGCTCGCGATAAAAGTTTGTTACCTCCGCGTATGTGCGCGGTGCCTCCACAGGCGCGTCCGTTCCCGATAGATCTCCCGTCTCCCGGTTGGTTAAGCCTCGGGCTAGACGGTCGACCCCGTCGTTTCCGGAGTTACCCGCGTGAGCCGGAACCCATACGAGATTGATGTTGTGATTGAGAGATCGGTTGCGCAGAATTCGCGCCGCGAGTGCGCTTACAGAATTTTTGGCGAAATTTTGAACGGCGCTTTTTGAGTCGCTTAGAATAGTTTTGGTGTGGGGATCCGCGATGGCCAGTGCGATAGCTACTTCCTCTGCCTCGCATATGGAGCTAGCATGAAATGTTATAGCGTTAATGAAGGTTGACTTTGGAGTGGCCATACATGCCACGTATCCTCCGTTTTTGATGTGCTGAGCTGCATCCACGTACACTGCTTGTGGATCGTCCTCGTACTGTTTTTCAAGGGTCTGTGCCCTTGTCTTCCTGCGGGCATCATGTCTACCTGGTAGCATGTTTTTGGCTATTGGTTTAACAACTAGTCTACTAGTTATGTCAGCCGATAAATGGGATGTTGCGCACACCTCCTCAGTGGGGTGGATGTGGAGCTTGTCGAGAATTACGCGTCCCGCAAGGCTGCGTGACAGGCGGGTCACTTGTGCTGTCTTATGGGCTTCAATTAGTTCAGATAGTGTGTTAAAAATTCCTAACTGCAGTAGTCGATCTGAGTTAGCGTATACTGGTAAGCTAAGGGCCGCTTTGTATGCTGTTCTAATTATGCTATTAAGTGCATGTTCGTCCCTACGACGCAGATGATAGTACGGGCAAGCGTACATGATTCTGCTTATCATAAAGGCTTGGATAATCCTGCACAGGTCGGCTTCTCTCATACCCCTGCGACGTGTGGCAATGCGTCTCACCAGCCCACCCTGACATCGCACAGCACACGGACGCCACTTCATTTCGCCTCCATCGAAACGCAGCCGCAGAGGCCGGGATTCAATCCCGGGAACTATAAGCTTGTAAGATGACACCACGAGTGGCTCCTGGAGGGGGGCTGTGTACGCCACACAGGGATGTTGTTTGCCATCAATATTGAGGGAGGTGATCTGAGAGAGACGCACAGCAAGTTCTGTCTGTGAGGTGGCCACCGTGAATGTGTAGTTAATAGGGTGGATCCGGAGGAATGCGTCTGAGGGAAGCAGAGTCTACAGCTGTTCCCGGATAGCGTTTCGTAGTTTGATGCCTGGGATCCGATCTAATTGAAGCTCACCGCGTGGGCGGAAAATCGCACGAAGTGCTTCTGGATGGATGGATGGAAAAACTTTATTTTCGTCAGAGAGCATGTATGAATGGTTCCGTGTTAGATGGCCATCAACCCATGGCTGACGGCGACCTGGGTGGCCCACTCCACGGCCCTGGTCTGGACGACCGGGTCTGAGCTAGCCAACAAGGCCTCCCACTGCTCGAGGGAAGGATCACGCATAATATCCGCCGGTGGCGGTGCTATGCTACAGCTCCATAATATGTGGTCATAGGTTGCCAATTCCTGACACCATTTGCACTCCGGCTGAATGTCCGGGGAGATTTTGCTCAACACGTATGGGTTGAAGAAACATCTAGTCTGCAATCGTCACCAGACGCATTCCTGCGCCTTCACCAATTGCTTGTCCGGGGGTGGGTAAATCCTCCGCTCAAGTTTGAAATGATTAGTAATGTCATGAAAGGATACCAGCCCATCTCTCGTGGACCTTCCCGGAACGTCCGGCTCACCTACTCGGCTGACGAAACCTCGAGCATTCATGTGAGCCGTCTCGTTCCCAGGATTCCCAGAGTGTGCTGGTACCCATACAATTTCCGCCTCCGTAGTCCCTCGCCCCGTGGCCCGATTCAGCAATCGCGCCGCTGTGACAGATATTCTGCCCCTCGCCAAATTTCGGATGGCTGTTTTGGAATCACTGAAGATCAAGTCAGCATTACTACTAGTAATAGCTAGTGCTATCGCCGCTTCCTCTGCAGTTTCTGGGGAGCGGGTTTTGACTGATCCGGAGGCGATCAAGCGTCCCCACCCGTCCACCACCGCAATTGCAAATGCGTCCTTGTCCTTATACTCGGCGACATCTACATAGACATAGAAGAAACTCATTCTAAGGAATGGCTTACAGCTCTCCATGACTCGTACAAGACCCGTGCAGGTAAGAGAGCAGAAGCCCGACAAGTCTGCTCGCAACAACTTCATGGCGTGACTGGAGACGCTGACCCTGGCACTCGGAACGCGTCGACAAATTCATCCAAGTCGACGTACGGCGCGGCTCCAGCTCGTGCACCGCCCGCCACAAAAGCAGCGCGCGTCGCAGCCCAACGCAGCATCCCATCACTTCCCAGATGCTGCGTTGGGCTGCGACGCGCGCTGCTTTTGTGGCGGGCGGTGCACGAGCTGGAGCCGCGCCGTACGTCGACTTGGATGAATTTGTCGACGCGTTCCGAGTGCCAGGGTCAGCGTCTCCAGTCACGCCATGAAGTTGTTGCGAGCAGACTTGTCGGGCTTCTGCTCTCTTACCTGCACGGGTCTTGTACGAGTCATGGAGAGCTGTAAGCCATTCCTTAGAATGAGTTTCTTGTTCCGTGATGCGTCGTCCTTCCACGGTGATCTGCATGTTATAGCCGGCTGTGTCGGATGGTGCACTGGGAGACGCAGTTGTTCGGCTTAACGTGGCTGCTCACCGGCGCTGCACTGAGCCGGTTCAAAAATAGCAAAAGTCCGTTTTAGGCTCGTCTTGAGCGGTTTGTAGGAAATCATCGAGCATTTCCGTAGCTTGTCAGATAACTCTAGACCGCTATGAAACGTACGGCAAGAAAACAACGCACCTGTTGGCGGATCTGATGTGTCGAGCGTACGGCCGGGTTGGCTTCTAGTGGCTTCTGATGGGGCTAGCAAGCCACCGAATTTTCTCAGTTGTAGGCCGTCATTGCACACGCCACTGCTTCGGTGGTGGACGACGGCTGTTGTTGCAGCGCGCGTCTTTCTCTCCCTCTTCTTTTTCGTTTCTTCTCTATTTTCTCTTTTGTCCGCACGTTCTGTCCGCACGAGGCAGCGGAGGTGGCTCAGCTACAGAGCCAGTAGCAGGCCAGTGCATTTCCTTTTCCTTCTTCCTAGAGCCATCACAACACCAACTTTCGGCCGACCACAAAGCTTCCTTCATGGCACTCAAGAATTGTTAGTGGAGTGTTCTTTGAAGGAATATGTGTGAAAACTTAAAAAAAGATGTCTGTATTTGTACTCGCATGTCTTGCTCAAAATATCTGCCTTAATCTATCGAAAAGGTGAAACAGCTGATGAGCTGCGCTCCAATTTCGCATTAGGAAATAACGTAGTTTTCGGCAATTTTTTTTTTTTTGAACAGTGTAAAGGCGGGTCAACTTCAGTGCATTATACCTACCATGGTGTGCCCCAGAGCGGAATGCTTGGCCCTACTTTATTTAATCTGATGCTCATCGCCCTCCCGGAGAACCTCCCATCCACCATTCAGATATTATTGTACACCGATAACGCCTGAATTGGGCCTCCCATGTAACATGTCTCCATGTGCGTGCAATACTACAACGAGCCAAAACAATATCTTGGCCTTATCTTCAGAAGCAAGGCCTCAGCGTTTGACTGGGAAAATGTTCTAGTGGCATTTGCACGCAAGTCTATGACTCCATATCTGTTATGCATCGATGGTCATACAATTTCTTTCTATAAACCTCATTGTTTCTTAGGCATTCTGAGAGACCACAATCTACCATGGATTGCCCACTGTTGGAAAGAAAATTAACATCCATGGCTCACTTACTGCAATTTCTTGGGGGAAAATTATGTCTCGTCGGTTCTGTCAATGGTGGAGTTGTACAGAGGACTATTTTAGGATTCCTGCGGTACATCACGCCCGTATTTTCAAACACGTGGAAAAGTAACTTACGTGCCCTCCAGGCGGCCCAGGTTCAGGCCGCTCGCACATATCTAACCTTCCCTCGGGATGCACAACTTTGGGAAATATTGCACTCGCCAGAGACCAATCGCATTCGGCATATATTATCCTAAACTCCTTGCGAATGCACATACGGCATATATCAAGGGTTCCACAGCATCACCTTGCGAGGATGCCTAGGCAGAGACCACACCACGGAATTGCAAAGATGATAGCAATGCATCAGTCACCTATCACAAAACAGTTCACTCCTGCAGCACGACCTCCATCCCGTCGCCGCTGTGGTGGTTTCGGCTTCCATGTGTGCGCCTTGCTATTCCGGGGATATCGAAGAGATCGAATTTATCAACGCCAGCCCATCAGCAACTGACACTGTCATGCTACACGACTATTGAGACCGTACTCACGTCTATACAGATGGCTCAGTAACCCCTTATTGTTCTGCTTGAGCCGTTGTCATTTCTGCGAGACAGGCAAACATTTACCATCTAATTTCTCTTAAGACTACCTCTACTGGAGCAGACTTTGCCACACTTCGTGCTGCTGTAAAGTATATCTCAGAACAAACATCACAAACCTAGGCTATGTTTTCAGTCTGTCTTGAGCTATGTACAAATTGTAGCGGAGGTACGACATCTGCAGCACCAGGCATTAGAAGAGCGTGACAAAATCATCTTCCAGTGACTAGCATGCCGTAGTGGAATTGTTGGTAACGACTTAGCTGACGAAGCTACTTGATCAGTTCACGATACAACCAATATATTCCAGATATTATTGACAAGACCTGACGCCGCGAGGCAATTATTACTGCTCGTCCGACACGTCACTAGACATGACCTACGCCTGGAGGCTGAACATCCCGCTTGCATCACTTTGACGAATTACTCCAACTGCAGGTACCATGCGGCCTCCACCGCTGGGATGCTACAGTGTTGTGCCGCCTGTGGCTAAGAGTGACGTTTAACAACTCGTATTCCCATCTCATCCCAATTGCAGACTATCCAACGTGTGAGCAGTGCGGCTAGAATGAAACGATTGCGCGCACACTTTGTGACTGCTTTCAGTCTGAGCGAGAGAGTGCCTTCCTGGCTGCTACGCTCTGCCACATGGACTCTCGCCCTCTTAAAGAACCTAAGATTATCATCCCTTGGACGACATCTTCCTCTGAAGGGAAAACGGTGATGGCGCTCCTTAAGTTATTAAAGGACATGGGGCTGAGTTCTAGACTTTAAGTGTACGCCCTCTACCCCATTTTACTGTAGATTTCTGGACATGCGACAAACTCCTTTCTTTACTGTTTTTTCTTTTATGTTTCTCCTTTTGTTCTCCCCACGTGTAGGGCAGCATACTGGACATCGTTTAATTAACCTCCCTGCCTTTGATTCTAGTTTTCTCTCTACCCAGTCCAAAGACATATTCTTTTTTAAGTACGTTATACAAGCCGATGTCCACCTTGCATGAAAAGGGAAACCTACATTCAGCCACGTTGGTTTACACGCATACTTTGCAGAGCCTGGCAAAATTTTACTTGCTCTAGCTTTCTTCGAGCATCTATCGTAAGGCGACAACGCGACAAGGCAATACCTGCGACCATACGAGCAGCTAAAAACAATCTTGCTCTGAAGCTTTCAATCTTGTTCCTCTTTATTCAGCCTTCCCAACTGGAAGAGTAGGCACGGCGTTTCTAGGAGCCTTTCCTCTGTCACGGGTGGCCACAAGTATACATAATTTTCACAGCCTATTCCACCCGCTACGTTGAGAACATGGCTGTTTGCAAGGGGCTGTCGGCAGTTTCTCACTTGTTTACGAGTGGCACTGTGCTTCAAAACGCTGCCCCGTCCACCATATTATTGACCAGGGCGAGGCGTTTGCAACTGAGCTGGTAATGGACACCTTGTATTTTTGTCATACATGGCCATCGAACATAAACAGAGGATCTTACAAAAACGAAATTGCCTAACGGAGCGGCTAATCAGGATATTGGTGGATGTAATTTAGATCAAAGGCTACGCTCAGCGGGAAACGCCTGGCAAATGCTTGCCCTGCGTTACCTTTGCGGCAACACCGGAATGTAGGAAACTGCCTGGCTTACCCTCTTGAGCGTAAAGTTTGGCATGAAGGCCCACATGATGTTGGTAGAGATGCTCGCGAGCAGAGATGTGGAATTGACCTATAAACATGGTATGCGTGCAAATATTGTTTAAGATTCGCGCAAGCAACTGCAGGCGGAGCGAGAAGGGGTAGAAGACGCTTGAGAATGGGGGCGCCAGAAGGAAACTTAGAGCCATGTTACCGTATTGGCAGCCGGGAGGACAATCGGCGAATAAACGCTGTCAGAGGCGGCCTGGTGTCTGCCCTCCTTTTTCTATAACAAGGACGAAACCCATCAGCTAACTTTATTGCCCATAAAGAAGAATTAACCCATGTTTTTCACACACTATAGACTTCGGAAAACTTAGTGCTCGACTACTCGGTGACCAGATGTGGGTGCATACCTGCGTGCGCCTCAGGCGGTTTCGTGAAGTGCTCCTCCATCGCTACTGCTGACTAAGTACTTTGACGCATCTCAGCGTCGATCACGAATTTAATCTTGATAGAACTGTGACAGATGGCCATCAATGTCAGCGGTCTAAGATTGTCCACTTAGTGCGCACCTAAAAACTTATTTTCTATTTACCAAGCGCTGTTCAAGCTGTGTTTCTATCTGTTATCGCCTTCCATTCCGGAAACGCGATGTTGACTAATATTCCACTGCCGTCCAGACAGCATAGATTGTATTCCTTACGTTATTCTTGGAGAGGAAATGGCTCATAGTCACAGTTTAAGATTCACAACCTTTAAAGTAGACCCAAACCTTTACTAAATTGCCCTGACTTCAGTTCTACCACGCAAGAATTGTGATTTACAAGTCAAGACATTGAAAAAGCTTTGAAAAATATTTTCACATCCAAACGATTAACATCATCACCAGCCTTGCTATACACACTGTACGGCAAAGTGTTCTCTCATATTCATTCAATTAACCCAGTCCTTTGCTAGCTGCATCCACTTCAGACCTGCGAACTTCTTAACCTATATCCGTCCCGCTGGTTTTCTGCCGCCCCTGCCACAGTTTCCTTCCCCTGGAATTCAATTTGTTGCCCTTTTCGACCATCAGTATCCCCTCTTCACCCTAAATTCCCTACTCATGCCCATTTCTTCGTCTTAATTTCCACGTATTACTATTAACTCTAGCTAGTTTTGTAACCCATTCTGTACGCTTCCTATCTATTAACGGTACACCTGCCATTTCTGTCCCATAGTTCTTTGGTTTGCCTTCAACTTCAGTGGAACTCTTTTTGTTAGCCTTCCAGGGTATCGTACAATAGGTGAGTACAGGTAAAATAGAACTATTATACACTTTTTGTGGGATAGTAAACGGGAAACAAATATTCGCAAATAAAAAATGCTGAAAAATTAATTTAAAAGAAATTAAAATCACCGCAAAGAAGAGCTCCCAGTTAATTTTGATAGCGGTAGAATTCTAACCAAGCAACAAACCCACAAGATTAAGGCATTGCCCTTTGTGCGTAGCACCGGAGGAGATGAGAAAGGTAATTGTATAGAGCTACCTTAATTGTGCGAGTGAAATTTTCAAACTCTTTGTTCTTAGGGATACAAATCTCTGGCAGGGGAGGGCTAATGATGGGTAGCATCAACGTCAGCGAATGACGCACAGAGATCCGACGGCGTGATCGCCGGATAGTATTATTAAAGGTGGAGACGAGGAAATCTGCAGCACAAAAGCGACCACATTGTATATAACTGCAAAAACATGGCTTCCACGGAAAGTTCAATTACTTCAAGTCTGCTATATCATCCATGGGCTCATTCTTCATTGAGTGACGTATTTATAAACATTTAAAATCTAGAGAAATGTTAGGTGTTAGAGTGGCGACAGCTGCATTGTTTGCTGAAACCTCTAAGGAATCGGCTGCCATGTTTGACGTAATAAATAAAAGGGCCTAAATTCCACTGAAAACGTCCCTCTTCGACATAAAAGAGAATAAGGAATAGACTCTAAATACACTACCCCGACAGATTTCTCTGGTAGAATGATTATTTACAGCCTATTTTTCTTTTTTTTCTTTTTCAAATTATAGTTTCAGACAGAAAATTATCCAAATACTGCAGTCCTTTTTCATGAGTATTTTCGATCTGCAGTGCACCCTGGCCAATCCAGCACTATTGGTATATACCAGTACAAGTGACGGTATCATAGACATCATCAAAATATTTTTCCTCAATACTTCAAGTGAAGCTTTACCTGTGAGCCGCTCTATGAGTACGTATTAAATTTTATGAGATCTGTTAAAAGGTAAAATTGTAAGAAATTAACGTTTGATTAGTGGCATAAAATTTCGGATAAGGACCAAGTACTGACCTCTAATCCAAAAAATACATACTTTTACAGCCATGTTTCACCATACTAAGAGGTATTATTGAAAATAGTGTCGTGTCGCAAATACTGCAACAGCTATAGATAATCTTCAGGACAACCATGTATGACCATGGCAGTCAACTGCCTTACATTAAAGGGCAGTAAAGGGTCGTAGCCATGTGCAAGAGTAGTGTTGCATGGACCCAAGCGACACTGCAAGTGCAGACAGCAAATATTCTGTAAATGTATATAAATTGCGGTTGATTACAATGTGGCTGAGTTTATAATGAAATACACCTTAATGTTTCAGAAAAAACTGGAGAAGCGCTCAGGAAATGTCTCAAGCACTCGGAAAAAGGTGCGCCGAGTCAGAAGCTGAAATTGGTTGGTTCACAGGAAGGGAAGGGCGCAGTATCTGTCACACTTCTGTCTGTGGACACCTGAACCGCGCCGTAAGGGAAGGGAGAAAGGTGGGAGTTAAAGTGGAAAGAGAGGAAGAGGAGCCGTAGTGGAGGGCTACGGAGTAATTTCGACCACCTGGGGATCTTTAACGTGCACTGACATCGCACAGCACACGGACGCCTCTTCGTTTCGCCTCCATCGCTTCGCGGGTCCAAATGTCGTACACAAGCTTGTCAACAAAGGATTCGCAGCAAATTTTGGTAAACCAAGGCGAAGCTGCAGTGTGCGCTTCTCCTAAACAACAGAATAAAATTTTCATTAGGGATAACAAAAATCAGAATTCAACCAAACTCAAGACTTTTTCTTACCAAGCTGTTCTAGGCAAACAAACCAGTGCTTGCTGTCATACCGAACTCCTCATTCCTAATTCTCATGAGGGGAGCAGTACGCTAACCTTATGAACATCATTTCTGATCCGTGGTTACCAGTCCTAGGAGGGAAGGGGAGGGGGGGGGGGGGGGGTTGTCTGCCTCGTCTGCCGTGGAGTCGGAGAGGAATCTGGGAGCTCGATTGCATTAGTGAGAGATAGAAAATGTAGTGTTCCGTTCACGTTGGCAATTAAGTTTCACTTCCCTAACAAAACTTCTTGACATACACGTATACTTGAAGTAACTGCTACAATGAATGATCATAGTTTGCAGACGCAAAACGGCAATATCATCAGCATACACATATGCGTGCATTCGAGTCGATCCCTGATATATCAGACTCGGGTATATTGAATTAATCGTTATATCAAACTCCCAGACTATCTTATTTTAATACCCCATGCGAAAGTATAACGGTCGCGTTTGCGTTTATTGAACCCCTGCTCGGCGCACATTGTATATATCGTCTTCTCGCCACGCCCCTGCTTGGAGTGTTTATTCTAATGGCGTCCATGCGCCATTTTTCGTAAAAGCAGCCGGGTCGTCTATGCAAACGTAGACACCTCCCGTCAAACTTAACGCTGTAAACCCAAAGTAGAACTTTTTGTGGGGCTTTTTGGTGCATGTTTAATGTGTTGGCAAATCTATACTTCTTAAGCTTCGAACCTGCTTGTCGAGGTGAACGTCGTGTGCTTGACAGAGGCCTTCTGCCTGACGTGCTTGTTTTCAACGCCATATTGGCCTCGAGATCGAGCAGAGTCGCCACCTTGCGGCTCAGCGGCGAAACCTACTCAGTGTGGATGCGTTTTCGCGTCGCGTGCCAGCCCGCAGTGATTTACGCACGCGCATGCGGCGTGTACAGGAGTTTTTTTGTTTGTTTCGCGGTTCCTGTGCTGTTTTGGTTGCCTATATGCCTCTTGCAAAAGAAATATGAACAGTCTATAACCCCCACGCTTCATTAAAAAAAAATACTTGTCCGTATCGAGTATGTCATGCTTGGATAAGGACATCATCCATCGCGGTCTTCGGCGCTTGAGATCCTTTGACATGCAATGTCTCAAACGAAGTGGTACTGTCGTTAGCGCCGTGTAAAAGCAAAACAGGTCGCTGCCGTCAATAAATGTTAATGCAAACGCTCAGAAATCGCGTATTCCCGTTTCTGTTTGGAATACCGCAGCTACTAAAACATATGCCACCGCAGACTGCTTCATATAGCAGAATGCAGTTTGAACTGACCACATTATGCCTGCTATGCCTTCTGTATGCACGATAGAGTTGTGTGAGTGCTTTTTTTTTTTTCTTTTAAACCTCTGTCGCGGTGTCTCAATGGTAAGGGCCTCGACTGCTGATTTCGAGAACGGGGGATTCAATCATGATCGTTTCGAAAGGCGCTCCTCTGCTGTGGGATTTGACTGCACTATAATTAATAAAAAAAAAAACGACACCAAAACCAGCCTCTGCAATCATCCGTCATAGCCGATGCCGCTTTCATGTGTTAAATCCGGGCCAATATGCATTTTTTTTTTTTTTTTTTTTTTTTTTTTTTGCTGTTGAAAGTTTCTCTGCATCCGTAAAAGTGGTAGTGAGCACATTTTGCCTTAGAGGAATGCTCGAATGTTTGAGAAACATCTTCCCTGCACCTAATTGTTACACTAAATATTACATAATACACCTAGAATAATGTACTTTACTGGTAGCCTATTATAATAATTATAATCCCTTTTCGTCCAAGTGCTGTCTTCCGAGAAAACTCGTCGTTTCTGACAAGGGGAGTAAAACAGCTTCATGCGGGCTTAAATATCAGTGTTTAGTTCGGGAATAAATATTTTTATAGTCGCATTATAAGACGACCTTCATTTCTTTTGAAATAGTTTTATATCCGGCAGCTGTTTTGGAAGCTACCCTAATATTTTACTTCGCATTAGATTTAGCCACTGCTAAATAATTAGTGATAAAGAAATTTTCAGCCTTTAAAATTGCTTCCCAGAACATGACAGATGCGCAGTTTATAACGATGTCTTCGCAGCGAGTATTTGGTAGCTTGCACTTTAACGTTACTGAAAATTAATCGCTGATTATTGTAAATTCTGTCAAGTCAAGTGTGTAAAAGTTCTCTCACACGGTGAAATTTATTAGCATTGCAAAACAAAATATTTACACTACTAATTTACCATTATATATTAAACAAAATATTTACACTACTAATTTACCATTATATATTAACATCAGACACATCAGAAATCCCTTATACTTTCCTCGGTTTCAGGAAAAAAAGCATCTCGGCAAATTCAATCCACTCAGCGCTGTCCACGTGAACAATCAGCTTTCCCGTGCGGAGGTGTCCTGTATAGTGTCGGCGTCATCTCATTTTTGGTGAATACTGTGCGTGTTTGTCTGGGCCAGAGTTTATGTGCACTCAGTCTAAAGCAACTCGCTATGCAGTACGTTGCCAGTGCTACATTTAACCTGCCTAATTCTCGAGTCAAGTACGATATAATGAATCAGGCTTTCTCGATTCAGTCTAAAGTACTGCAGGAGAGCACGAACCTTGTATCTGCGTGGGCTTAACACTAAATTTGCCGGTCTCACTCGCATGAGACACGCGCAAACTATTTAAAAGTCGATAAGAAAAACAAAGCTGTCATTAGGCAGGCCCAAGCATTAGGCGCGTGAGCGCGGTACAGCGCAAGAAACGTGTAAAGTAAATCCAGAAGACTGGTGGTTGCGTGCTTTGTTTTTCTAAAATCCGCGCTTCTTCTGCTGCATTGGCGAAATCCTTGGATTTTTTTCTGCAATATTGCAGAAATACTGCAGAAGTCACGTTTCATCGCCAACAAACCCGCCGTAAACTCGGAAGCAGACCTACGCAGCGTGCGTTTCTGTGAGCGCCGCCGGCTGCCGATCCACACTACCGGAGTGACGGTGGCGCCACCTCTAGGTCGATCTCGCGGCGAATACTGATGTCATGTGCAAAGTCAGAGTTCAGTGTAACGATTGCCGTGCGATGAAGAGAGCCTTGCTGGCCGAAGGCTTGCGACGGTTGTCTCTTGAATGGGACGAAGTTAACTGTATTGGTCTCAAGATCGAAAGAGTCGTCACCTAGCGGCATAGCGGCGAACCCTACCCAGTGTGGATGCGTGTTCGCGTCGCGGGCCAGCCCGCAGCGATTTGCGTGCATGCGTGTTTTTTGTTTGTTTCGCGGTTCCTGTAGCATTTGCTTTCTTATATGCCTCTTGTAATCGAAATATGAACAGGCTCCATTAAAAACAAATACTTGTCAATATCGAGTATATCACGCTGGAAAGGACACATTATCAGTCGCGCGCTCTACGGCGCTTGAGATTCTTTGACGAGTGATGTCTCAAACAAAGCACTGCAGTCGTTAGGCGCCATGGGAAAGCAAAACAGGCTGCTGTCGATGCAACTTAAAAAGCTCAAAAATCGTATATTCCCGTTTCCGTTTGGAATACCGCAACTACTGACACACGCGAACGCAGACAGCTGCATAGCAAAATCCAGTTTGAACAAGCCACTCTGTGTCTTCTGTATCCACGATACAGCTGTCTGAGCACTTTTTTTTTCTTTTGAACCTCTTTCGCGGTCTCTCAGTGGTAGGGCGCTCGAGTGCTGATTTCGGGAACGAGGGTTTCTCCCGGCCGTTTCGAAAGACGCTTCTCGGCTGTAGGATTTGACTGCACGTCAAACAATCCCACACGGTCAATGGCCCCGAGGCTCGCCCCAACATCATCCGTCATAGAGCCGATGCCGCACGCATTTCATTTCTACTTTTTTTTCCTGTTGAAGGATTCTGCGCATTCGTAGCAATGATAATGAGCACATTTCGCTTTAGAGAAATGCTCGAACGTAATTGAGAAACAAATCTTCGTAACACCTGTTACACTCAAAATTTCATAATACACATAGATCAATGTACACTGGTAGCCGACCATTAGGATCATCAGAACCCCTTTTCGTCTGTGCTGTCTTCCGAGCAAACTCGTTTTTGCTGACAAGGGGAGTAGAATAGCTTCATATGGGCTTACCTATCGGTGTTTAGTTCAGGAATAAATACAAATTTATAATCACATGATAGTCACTGATTCGTAGCTCGCACTTCAACGTTACTGAAAATTAATCGCTGTTAGTGCTAAATCTTTTCAAGTGTGTAAACGTTCTGTCACATGGCGAAATTCGTTGTCGTAGAATAAAAAATTACACTACTACTTTACCATTTATAAACATCGCATACATCAGAAATTCCTTATACTTTCCTTGGTTTCAGGAAATCACTTAGAGTCATTTCACAGTGCATCACTAGATTATCTGCCGCAGGAAGCAGCCGCCTTGTTGTGTGCTCGCCAAATAATCCACTCAGTGCTCTACGCGTGAGTAGTTTCCTGCGGGGCGAAGTTTCCTGTACAGTGTCGGCGTAATCTCATTTTTGGTGAAAACTTGTGCCTGGTTGTCTATCTACAGTTGATGTCCACTCAGTCTACGGCAGCCCGCCGGGCAGTACGTTGTCAGTGCTGAATTTCACCTGCTTAACCCTCGAGTCAAGTACGATATATGAACCATTCTACATCGATTCAATCTAAAGTACTGCAGGTCGGAGCACAAACCTTAATCTCTGAAGGCTGGACTTAAATTTACCTGTCTCACTCGTATAAGACACGCGCACGCTGTTGAAATTCGATAAGATAGGTCATGTTCAGGCCCAAGTATAAGGCCTGTGAGCACCGTACAAAACAAAAAGCGTCCAAAGCGATGTCACTAAATCTAAAAGAGAAGTGGTTGCGTGCCTTGTTTTCCTGAAATCCGTGCGCATTACTTTTTTTTTTTTTTTGCTGCGTTGGCGAAATCCATGAATATTCTTTTTTCTGCAATATTTGAATACTCTGAACAGTAAATCGCTAATGCATTGCACAAGACATGTTTTCATCGCCAACAAACCTGCCGTAAACTCGGCAGCAGATATAAGCCGCGCTTGTTTCTGCGAGTGCCGCCGGCTGCCGATCCCCCCTATCGGAGCGACGATGGCGCCACCTCTAAGTCGATCTCTTGGCGAATACTATTTTACCTGAGTTCTTAGAGTGTTTAGAGCGTGCCAGTAACATATTACACCTCTTATGGGAAGCGGTGATGTTTGCCAAAGAAATGTTTGCGACAGCTTTGTCGTTAACGCTAGCCGTAACTGTACATGCGAAATGCACGGCGCTATAAGCTAGATGCGTGTAGCGTAAACCTCGGCGCTCTTGTTTCACTTTTGCAAAATATTTTGAGCACATGTTGACATCCTAAAAGCGACACATGGAGGTGCGCTCCTCTTTTTGTCGCCAGGCGTGAGGTGACGCTTGGCGCCGGGGTCGCCAGGCCCGGGGCAAGCAGTGGGCTGCTAATACCCAGCCATGCAGCACAACGCTGAAGGAAGCGTGCCGCTAGCTTGAGTACACCAAACTAACGCTTCTATGGTAAAAAGAAGCTCTTATCTGGTTTTGTTCTGTGTATAGATTATTGATTTATTGAAGCTATTTTTCATTCCTCGACGAGTTCGATATATCCCAGATCGACTCTAACGCTCAACGGTAATGAGATGTATGTCTACGTTCAAAGTAAACGAGGCAGAGAAGATCTTTCGGGCATACCTCGAGTCTGTTTGTAGTGTTTGGCGGTAAACACCTGATCGGTACCGAACTGTCTTTCATTTAGCAAAACCTGAAAGCAAAAAACCGGCCGATTTTTTTAGGCTTGTTCATAAGTATGGACACTTGTTATGTTTATCAATATTCAAGCTATACAAAGCCTGTTACGTATTTATTTTTGACTGGAGCCTTAATTATGCCCACCAAGTTTATGTAAGCTGTCCACATTGAGTGCCCTCAATTAAACGCAGTGTGCGTCATCGAGGGCTTGTAGAGACATGAAATTACCTGCGACGAGTTTGGGAACAATGCGGTAAATAAGTTTGACTAACATCGACATCAGAGGGAACTGCGTTAGGTTTTCAAGATTGCAACTATTCTTGGAGTATTGCTGTGAGCAATTCAAATATCTATTTTTTTTTTTTTTGAAGCCGTCCGCATGCCGCCTTCTCACTGCGATTGTAGCGCACGGATCGATTGTGTGCACCTTGTTCGTGCTCGTTATCGCTAGCCGAGGCTTTGTCGTTTCTTTTGTTGCAGAAGATGCTTCGGGATAAATATCGGAAAATTCCAGCCAAGCGTGCGTGCTTCTACTATGTTCCTTAGTATGCTAGTCATAGTTTGCGGTTTTATCTAGATCTTTCTTCGCAGCCTTTAAACTGAGCGCTGACGAGTGGAACGGGCATTCGTACTCACTCGTCCTACATGCTGAGACAAAAAGTCCACTTAGTGTCACTTTGGGAGGCCTGTTCGTGTCGCCCATCGACCGAGCCGCTGACTTCAAGGGCTCCAACCTCAACGTGGGTTACTTCCGGACGCCAACTATCACCAGGGAGAATCATGCAGTGATGATGGCTGAGTCCAAAGTGCCCCCTTAAAGCCCCCCAGCCCTCCATTTTCAGCAGCAGCCCGGAACAAGGTTTAGAGGATTGGCTCGATCTGTACGGACGAGCTGCCGCATTTAGCCATTGGGACGAGGCACTGAAACTCCAGAACGCCTTTGCACTGGATAGGGCAGCCCATAATAGGTACGAGAATCATGAGCCTTCTTTCACGGCATAGGAAGATTTCACGAAGGAACTTTTGAGCGTGTTCGCAAGCCTGGTGAGAAAGAGCGAGCGCAAATGCTTCTTCAGACCAAGATACAGCACCCAAGTTAGTCCATCCTAAATTATGTAGAGAAATGAAGCGCCTTTTTCGCCCCGTTAATCCCAACATGACAGAAAGAAAGAAAGTTTTCTTAATGCAAGGCAACAAAGTACATATATGCTTCCTCCGTGAAAAACCCACCCAAGACCGTAGCCAAATTCGAAGGATATGCGTCCTCCATTGAACGGAACCTCGGCGCTAGGGCATGACTAGCCGCTAGCTACGCCGACGGGCTACGTAGCTCACCCCTTTGCCCCCACCCGCCAAGTCTATGAACGAACCTCAAGCCCCAGGAAATGCCATGCCTTGGGGACTTAGGACAACCGCCCGCTGGGCTTCCAGCGGTGAAGGCGGTCACAATCTGCGTCATCGCCCATACATGAGAATTGGTTTGCGCCGTGTCGCCTTTTACGCCCCACGGCCTCGTTCTGGTGAGTGACCACAAGAATTTGACGACCCCCTTTGGAAGAGAGAGCAGACTCCCCATCGCCGTACACCGGCCGCTTGCGTCGCCGGGCCGCAACTATAACGCCACTGTGCCAGTAAGGTCCCCTAAACCCCGTAGGGGAAACTAAAGGCGGCAACCTTTGGAGTTGAGGTTGTTAACGAAGAACTTCCATCGCGAACGACGCGTAACGAAGCTGCGACAATTACTCCGCCGCTACGCACGACGACAACATTGACTACCATGCGACCGCACCTTCCAGCGAAGTGACCACAGTGTGCCCCGGCCTCGACCATGGTATACATAGATCCGAGAACGAATACCGAATCCAACATGCAACGCGAGGATACGAACAAGTGACGTTGAAGTTTCTGTAGACGGTCGCGCAGTTACCACCTTAATGGACACAGGAACCGACCATTCAGTCGTCAGTTGGCCATTCGCCGCTCCGCTCAAGGACGTGACAACCACTTGGGATGGCCCGCTAACCCGCACTGCTCTGGGCAGCCTTAATACGCCACGAGGACGATGTACCACAAGAGTAACAGTGAACGGGCGCACTTATCCTACCGATTTAGTTGCCCTGCCTGCACCAGTGCTCCTGCGGCGTGATTTTAGGCATGGAGTTTCTGAACGAACATCGCGCGATCATCTACATTCGCTAAAAGCTAGTCAAGCTTTCGACACACAACGCCATACCTGTTGCAGCAGCGTGTCCCGTTGCTCTGAATATCCTCGACGAAGAATTTAGCCGCCTAATCAAGCGTCGGTATCCGTGGGGACAGGAAATACTAAAACCACCGATGACGACGTTGAGGGCGTCACCAAGTTGCTACTGGAACCAGGACTGGGCATCGCAAAAGGTATCGCCCATTTCCGTCATGGACAAGCTCAGGGACTGGTGACAAACTTCACCGAAGAAAATCGGCACCAGAACACTGGAACGGATATCGCTTTTCTCGACGAATTATTGGACATCCGAGATATATGTGGCCTCCCTGACTAACCCCTGGAAGATGCACCCGACCAAGTTCGCGAGCCTACGTTTCATATCAACCTTGCATTACTCCAAAGCAGAAAAGACCAGATTCGCAGTCTTCTTCGAAGCTGCTGCAAGTGTCTCTTGTCAGCATCGAAGGTACGACAAAAAGCAGTAGCCAAGCACCGCACTATAAAGGACGAATACGCCCAACCTCGGCACCAAAGCCCCTACTGCGTATCACCGAAATAACGCCAATCCATCCGCGAGCAAATAGATGAAATGCTTCGTGAAGGCGTCATCCAGCCATATTGAAGCCCCTGGGCGGCGCCAATCATTCTGGCGAAAAATAAAGGCAGCACACATTCTTCCTGCGTCGATTACCGCCGCCTAAACACCATAACGAAGGAGGATGTCTACCCCCTTCATCGCATTAACGACACCCTTGACGGGCTCTGTATGAAATAACATTTAACTAAAAGGTGTCCCCTACAGCGAAAGCGAGGACCTAAGTGAGTAGATGTCGGCGAAGTTCATCGCGCACAGACGAAAAGAAAAGGCCCTAAATACATAGCGGTCAAGTTTAATTTAAGAAAACCCCGTGATAAGATCATTCATGCAGCCAGAAAGAATGCGCTCACAACATCAGCACTTGGGTATGAGGAAAATGAACCGATATACGTAAATAACCATTTGTGCCCTTAAAACAAGAATCTGCTTGGAAAAGTTATCTAGACTAAGCTCGGGAAAGGTTGAAAGTTTGTATTGGGTGTCGGAAGGCAAGATGTGGCATGCGAAGAACAGCTTACACATACAGCATAAAATATCCGTTAACTTCTGTCTTTGGCTACATCGCACTGTGCCTGAATGTCGTACACAAACACTGAAATCAATAAAATCTGCATGAACAATCGCATGCTGATAAGTCATTCAAACATACGAAGCCTATAGGAGGAGGAGGAGAAGAAATAAACTTTATTTAAAAAAAATGTAAACACTCCCAGGAGGATCTCTTAGTCCAGGAGCCCTCTGGCTGTTTCTTCTAGCTTAGCCCGCTCGACCAGCCGCAACTGATCTGCAGGTTGCGTGGCTATAAGGGCAGCCTCCCAGGAGGAGGGTGTGGGGTGTTTGACGGGAGGAACGCGGATGGGATGTGGGCATTCTCATAAGTAATGGTAGAGGGTGGGTGGGGTGGCGTTGCATGTGGTGCAGTATGGTGGGAAGTCCGTGAGGTGAAATATGTGGACAAATTGGGGAGATGGAAACAAATGTGTTTGGAGTTGTCGCCAGTACGTGCTGCCGATGTGAGAAAGCGTGTGATGTGGTAGCGGCTACGTGGCACTGCAACGACGATAGTAGTGAACAATTGTAGTGTTGTCAAGAGGTTCGATGGTGGTGTATAATGAAGGTTTGGGGAGGAGATCCACCGGCGCCCGGAAGCTTAGTTCTCGGGCAAACGCATGAGCGCGCTCATTTCCGAGGATGTCCTCGTGCCTAGGAACCCATGTGAAGGTGATGGGATCGGGAGGGGTAGGTAGAGTATATAATATTTTAGCAGGTGAGTGTGGGAGGGTTCCTCGCAGTAGATATCTGTATGCTGTTTGGGAGTCTGTGCATATTGTGGTGTGCTCTGCAACTGACTGATGTGTGCAATTGCGAGTGTAATGGCCAAGCATTCGGCCTCAGCGATGCTAGTGCAGTGGATGGAGGCGGCATTAATTGTTGAGCGGCGAATGTCTGTGAATACAGCAGTGCAGATGTGAGGAATTGAGATGTGAATTGAGATGTGCAGATGTGAATTGAGTGAGATTGTGTGAGAAAATGTGAGGTTATTGCCCCTTTCAGTTTTTTCAGTAGGGTAACATTAAGAGATAGGAAAAGTGCAGAGTGGGTCCGAAAAATAACTAACGTTGCTGACATTCTAGTGGAAACCAAGAAGAAGAAATGGGCATGGGCAGGACATGTAGTGCGAAGAGAGGATAACCGATGGTCGCTGAGGGTAATAAACTGGATTCCAAGGGAAGGAAAGCGCTGCAGGAGGCGGCAGAAAGTTAGGTGGGCGAATGAGATTAAGAAGTTCGCAGGGGTCAAGTGGGTACAACTAGCACAGAGCCGGGTTAAGTGGAGAAATATGGGAGTAGGCCTTCGCCCTGCAGTGGGTATAGTCAGACTCATGATGATAATATGTATGTATATATATGTTTGCCTTGGACTCGTCGACTGTTGGCCCCTTTCAATTCTAAAATAACGAACCCCTAATTTTCCCTTCAGTTGCCAGCGTAGTGGGAAATAGTGGAGGCATATATGATAGCCACATCGAGCACCTCGCATGTCGCAAAACCTTCGGTGGCATTACAACAGATAGAAGTGGACTATGTTCATGGTATTCTACGAGTGCAATAAGTTTGTACGCGCGTGTGATTTCGCTTGCACGGGTTTTTGTGTTTTTTGTGTTTTTCCATGCCTTGTGCGCCTGCGTGAGGCAACACTTGAACCTTTTTACGCACGCGTTCTAAATAAAAAAATCAGTTGTTAGTCAGCGCTTGGTTTGTCTATTTGTCTTTCTTTCCCGGTCTACGTTTTTCGCGCTGTGCAAAATAATTAACTCCCATCAACTTGATCAGTATTCAGTTTTGTAACACTTCTAGATCGCTTGGAATCGCGGACAGAAAACTTTTCAGGAGCTTTCCGAAATACACTACTATATGTTCTCTATAGTATGTCCCCATCCCCCTTCCCCCGCTAATATGAGAGGCCGCGCAGTGAACAGCTTTCCAGCTAGCTCTGCCTGTCGCGCTTTTCGTGTTTTCTGTCGCTTTAGAAAATGGACGTTTTCAGCACCTCAAAATTTATCCCCAGCTTTTGCATGGCGGAATCGGCGACTTCACAATAGTCTTCATGAGCTCTGGCTAATCTCTTCGCTGCAATAATTTTGTCTGTTCTTGTTACTTCCTCTGCTCTCGGCTCTGAGTTCCAACTTTCGGTATCGTTAGTACTCAATGTCTTGTTGAGTGCACCACTACGTAGCACCATGTAAAATACCCGCCCCACGCTTTAAACTACCTCAGCGCAAGTGGGTTCCCAGGAACAGCATGAGAACCACTCATCTTGCTGTTTGAATTACACCACCAGATTTCCCCTCAAGAGTACGTCTAGTCTAGTGTGCCAGCATCTTTCTCAGGGGGTGGCAGCGGCAGGCAGCTCTGCTTTTGTCGTCCTGCTTCAGGAAATCTTCTTGATTTTTGCAGATACGACTACCTGGCCTGCGTGCTTTGAGAGGAAGACATCTTGGAAAGAAGCTGTGCTCCAATATGCATAAACTAAACCATACCTGCAAAGGCCTGCGTTATCTTCGAGCGGCGTCGGACAACATACCAAGCTTCGAGATTCAACATTCGCAAGCGCCGATAACCCGGGACACGTGACCTTCAAGACAACTTTCGTGGCTGGAATCCGCCCATCGAATCTTCATTCTGTACTCGGGGGCGACAGCGGCAGGCAGCTCTGTTTTTGTCGTCCTGCTTCAGGAAATCATCTTGATTTTGGCAGGTTGGTGCACTTTCATTCTTAACTACCTTATATAAGGTCAGATGCACTGCCGCTGTTGCCTCCGTTGTTGTGGTATGCCGCGGCTGTAAAAAAAAAAAATGGCTGGATCGAGCTTTAGCTCTGAGACGACAGACGTATGTCCTTCTTGTGGCAAGCAATTTACTAATAACTGCAATTTTCTGCAGTGCTGTGACTGTAGGTACACATACCATGTAGGAAAATGTGCTGGTGTTTCTGCAAAAGCATACAAGTCGATGAACAGTGATGTAAAGAATGAATGGAAATGCACTGCATGTACGACAGAGTTACCTAAAGGTGCTCAGAGCGAAGAGAGGGCAGAAAACCCTACATGCAATGCGGAGGAGCAACTGGAAAGTATCAACAAGAGGCTCGCCTTGTTGATTCCTCTGGCAGAAAAAATAGACGGTTTTATGGGCATGAAGCAGACTGTAGATGACATTGAAAAGTCTGTACAGTTACTATCAGAAAAATATGATGAGTTCACAAGAAGACTGGACAAACAGGACAAAGCAATAGCGAACCTTCAGGGTAGAATTGAGGCCATAGAAGAAACAAACCCTGCTAAGGAAATCAAACGTTTGGACCAGGACCTCAATGAACTTAACCAGTATAGAAGGAGGCTAAACTTGGAGGTGCGTGGAATAGCGGTAGAGAATAATGAAGATTTATTTTCTGCAGTGAATAATGTTGGTGTGACACTAGGATTAGAAGAGTTGAACGAGTGATTTTGAAGCACTTCACAGGTTACCCGCTCGCAAGAACACGATTCCTGCAATCCTCATTCGCTTGAAAAGTAAACGAACAAAAGATGATTGTAAACGTAAAGGCGAGAAATTGGTAGATGATGCAAACTTTGAGAACATCAGATTCTTTGAAAACCTGACACTATGCAATAAGAGGCTTCTCTGGCTGGCAAGCACTCGAGCTAAAGAAAGAAAATACGACTTTGTATAGGAAAGCAACGGGAAAATTCTTGTGCGGAAAGAGCTCGGTGCAAATGCTATCAGGATATGTACAGAGGATGATCTCAACAAGATAACATATAAATTGTATTGAATGAATTTTTTTTAGAAGAAAGAAAGTTTGTTTATTCATGAAAACAGGTATTATATAAATAATACAGAAGGAGGAACCAGAGCTCAAGGCTGTATCGGGACCGCCTATGGATGGATGTATAAACTTATGAAAAATATTATTGGTATCGTTTTTTTATACTGCTTTCTGTAACGCACGATGTCGACAGACTTTTTTTCCTCGTGCGATAAGAAGTTTAGGCTCGATAAATCTTCTGTCGGATGTGTTGAATGAAACCAGTTGTACCATCTCGGAACCTGTGCAGGGTGACGGCAAAACAGTACAAAAATAAATCGGAGTCTGTCAAGTAGAAATGGGCATGTCCCACATGCAAAAATGAAAAGCGCAAAGGAGACAATCAAGGTGACAAGCTGGCTGGTGACGAGACAGCTAACAATAAAGCCCTACTCTTTACTATAAATGGAAAATTAGACGAGCTGATGCCGCTTAAAGAAATTGCAGCTAGCATTGAAACCGCTGTAGAGGTAATGTCAGAAAAGAATGACTAAGTGCTAGAAAGACTAACCACCCAGGAAAAAGATACAAAGGATATTCAAAAGAGATTGAAGTTATGGAGCAAAAGGTCAAAAAAAAAAGAGGAAAAGAAACTTTTCGAAATGAAGTAAATGATCTGGAATGGAGAAGAAGAAGAAAGCTGAACTTTGAATTCCATGGAATTCAAGTCACTTAAGCTGAAACTTTCATAGATAAAGTAAACGCTGTGACTCGGTGGCAGCGGCAGTACGAAATACCACTGCTTGAATGTTGGTCTGCCTTTTCGCAGTTTCGCCATAGAGAAAGTGATTAGGTAAAGATCGAACACTTCCATAGTGCCCAGCGGCCCAATTGACTGTAGCGCACCGAGCGACTGGGACTCGAAGCACATCCGCTTTCGTTAAAGGCGCGCAGTTTGAATGCTGAAATGCTCTGCGCTATGGCACGCAGTTTGAATGCTAGCAAGCGTTTGCCGTACTGCCGCGCGCTGTTGGCACATTATGTCTGTTCGGTATGGTGTGGTGTTATTTGTCTATTTATCTTCAGCAATGAAATAAAAAATTGGGTCACAATTACTGCTTACTGGTCATCAACGCAACTGCGTCAAAGCCTTTGCCAAACAGCAGTATACCGATACAATTCTGTCACAGTTTGGTGCACGAGAGCAACCAGGAAAACGGACAAAACGTAGGAGACATCAGCCCACGTGTACATTAGAAAAAAGTTTAAAAAAATGTACAAGGCAGGAAACATAGGTAGAAAAATGTAGCATTACATCCAAATATGAAAAGTATGGAAAATGATATACAAGACAATAGACATACACTACGCTCAAAACACATTCGCGGCTCCCTACGAATATCCTGTATTTTATTTACACAGATTTTAAGCAAATATATTTCAAGTCATCTTGGGTATTAAGCCACAGACACACTGCTTTCAGCTGAAATGCGCACCCTTCCCCATACCATCATGTGTTTTTGGATATGACCTTCGGAGCGAAATTCCAGCACACGGTCAGGTCTTTAACCGTCAGCATTACCTTTTTCAGAAAGCTTTAATGGTTTCTAAACAAAATAATCTGTAAGCCCAAAATAAGCTGGAAAACATTGACTCATGTTACAAAGTGCCTTGTATTCATTTTACAATAACAATGTATCTAGCACTCGTTAAATTTATAGCTAGAATTCACAACAGTGTCATTATAAGAATGATTCCTCAAGCTTAGCTTGCACTGTTCTCAGATGGTCAATTTGATGGAATGTGAAAATATGTACTGATATTAATATTTCAGCCCCGCCGGGGTGGTGCAGTGGTAAGACGCCCGACTACTGTGCCGGAGTTACCGGGTTCGAACCCGACCACGGCGGCTGCGTATCGATGGAGGCGAAAAGAAGTGGCGTCCGTGTGCTGTGCGACGTCTGCGCACGTTACAGATCCCCAGGTGGTCGAAATTACTCCGAAGCCCTCCACTACGGCTCCTCTTTCTCTCTTTCCACTTTCACTCCCACCTTCATCCCTTCCCTTACGGCGCGGTTCAGGTGTCCACAGAGCAAGTGTGACAGATACTGCGCCTTTCCCTTCCTGTAAACCATTTATTATTATTATTATTACTACTAATCTTTCACGAAACATTTGGGACATTTATTTCACGCCTATTAACCCATTTCTCATGTTGAATAACAATTATATCGTTTTAGAAATACCTGATGTGCACATTAAGTTACGTGAAATGGCAAGCCAAAACCTATTGGTTGGTTTGTGGAGTTTAATGTCTCAAAGTGACTCAGGCTATGAGAGAGGCCGTAGAGGAGGACTCCGGAAATTTCTACCACTTAGGGTTCTTTAACGTGCGCTGACATCGCACAGAACACGAACGCCACTCCATTTCGCCTCCCCCGAAATGCAGCCACGGAAGCCGGGAGAGCCATACTAGGCGTTGCTTTTCGCAAGCGGACGCATGGTGCATAGTCTCCGATTTTTCGCTTGTGATCGTGGCACGTGCAACTCGACCCTTGAAGAAATCAGAGTGACTGCATCACGCAAGTGACCCGACATCTGGAGCCACCAGTTTTATCCAGGTGGGCCCCAATTTCACCGATTAGGGGCAGAGTTTCACCCGCGCATCGCGGCAGCGGCGCTAAGCCTAACGGCTGCGCCGCTCCCCGCCGCTGGATTGCTTACCCCTTTTTCTTCAATATGACTTCTAACTTGCAATGCGGCTATGATCCGTCCGAAATGTCATGGTCCACCATTTCGACGGTCCAAGATACTGGGTCTTCAGTCTCACAGCCCCTTGAGAACGAGAATCTTTTCAAACTTGTACAACGCCGTTTCCAGTCCAGAAGCGGACGCAAGATGGCGGCCGACACGTCCGCGGCCTCCCAACCTAAAGCCAACAAGGACCCTTGCGCGCAGCCCCACGCCCGTCCTGTCCAAACTGCTGACCAACCGAAAACTGCAGCAGGCAGGCAAAGGCGTCCACGACCCATGCCACACCCGCTCCCCCAAGACATTGTTGTAATCCTCAAGCCCCGCGTCACGGCGAACTTGCGGAGTGTGTTCCAACATGGCGAACTGGGAGCGGCGCTCACCGCCTACCTTGGCAAGCAGGCGGGAGCCACTCTCAATATCATCCCGGCATGGGACCAAAATCTTGTAGTAGTGGGAACCCAGGACCACCCACAGCGGACCGCCTAATTCGCGACTTCAACTTGGATACCGACAAGGGGCCCCTCCCTATGCGTGGACATTTGAAACAGACCGTGATCTTTGTGGCCAACCAGGAGACAAGCAACACCCTGAAAGAGAAAATGCAGTGGCGAGCTGGCGAGCTCGCAGAAGTACGCAAGCTGGGAAAGACGAACGTCGCGGTTCTCACTTTTGTGGGGAAAGTGGTGCCGCGTTTTGTGCATTACAATTCGGAAATGGCTGTTGTGCGTGAATACAGGCGTACTGTGCCGGCGTGTGTGAGGTGCGGTACTATCGGGCATCGGGCAGACACGTGTCCTGCCCCGAACCCCTCAAAGTGCGGCCTGTGTGGTCAATGTGTGGAGCTTACTCCAGAAGGTCCGGCTCCACATGAATGTAAACCGTCGTGTAATCTGCGGCTTGGCCCACCCCACGGGCTCACAGGATTGCACAGCCAAAATTCCGACGACTTCGAACGCCCAGAAACAAGCCTCGGCAACGTGGCGTCTTGAAAACGGACACACCTGGCAAAAAGCCAGGTCACGCCAGTCGCGGAGCCAATGACAGCGCGGAACGCGGCAACCGCGCCGCCGGCTTACGTGACAGTGACGTCAACGATTCTTCCTCCCGTAACCTGACGTCATCGAAAGACGTCAGGTTATCCCACCGCCTCCAAGCGGCAAGAATGACAGACACTTCCCGGCATCTTCGGACAACCTCTTTGCTTCAGACAGACGGCGCTCCCGGCGCCCATGCCTCCGCGCCGCAACATAAGCAGGTGAGCAGCTGAGCGGGGGTTGCCTCCTCTCCTATCCCTTCTTCACCTTCCTTCCCTCCCGCGGTCACCGGCGTAGACGCCGAGTTGCAAACAAATAGAGCTGCTCAGGGCACAGAACGAGCAATTGCTCGCTAAAATTCAAAATTTGGGAGCCAAACTCACAGCCGCGTCGAATCCCCAGAGCTCAGACGCCATGGAGAGTGAGCCGGAGCTGCCGGCCACGTTCGCGTCAGCTATGGCCGCTATGGAGGCGCGTCTCGCCTCCCAACTGCAAAACATGATGAAGGCCGCCAAGGACCGCGTCGCAGCCAAATGCTCGTCAATGGTCCCTGAAACTGTCAACAAATATATGCAGGATCATCCCAGAACGAGCCGTCGGGCTGGGAACCTTAAACATATGTCCCGTCTCACAAAATACTCCCGAATTATTGCGGATTCGGATAACGAGGACTCCAACACCGTACCTACTTCAGGTGCCGGCTCCGGGGTGGCGCCTGTACCAGTCTCACTAAATATCACTCATGGCGGGACAACCTAACCAGCAGCCCCTCCCCCCCAAATCATGTCAATCTTGGTAACGCAGTGGAACAGTAGGAGCTTCAGGAACCGCCAAAAACGCGCGAGTCTACGCCTCTACTTAGAAACACTCGAAACTTTGCCCGGTGTGGTCGCCCTCCAGGAGCCAGGAGCGGCGGCCAAATTAACAAACTACACGACGTTCCAGCGAGACCCCTCGTCCTGTCTGTTCGTACACAAATCATACAGGGCCACAGAAGCGGATCTAGATCTAACACTTGTCTATTCGTATGCCATGGTAACGATCGTACCCCTCCGCCGCTCAGATCCTCCCATGATCATACTGAACATATACTGCTCCCCCAAACTAAAGCGAATGACGTTCGCAGACATCTTTAGCCGTGCGCTGAAGACAGCGGGTCGAGACCCCCTCCTGATATTGGGCGAATTCAATGCCCCCAGTCAGCTGTGGGGTATCGTAAAGAGGAGGTGCAAGGACGCAAACTGGCGGAGCTTGTGTCCACACTGGGCCTCACCCTCCACACCGACCCTGTTTACCCAACACGCGTAGGTAACTCCGTGACGCGGGAAACGTGTCCGGATCTTACCTTCACTCGCACCATACGACACGCAGACTGGGTTAACACCGAGGAAACCTTCGGCAACGACCACTGCCTTCTTAATACCACGATCTACACACGCCCCTCAAGCGACCTACCACACAAGCCCACATCCTTAATTGGACTACCTTCCGACAACTTTCCCGCCACTACCAACACTGCCATAGCAGAGCAAGGGTACACCCATTGGTCCCGGTCACTGATGTCACCCCTTCGCACACATGAAACGCAGATCCATCTCACAGAGGCAATAACGGATGTGGATAATCACCTCATTCACCTCTGGGAAGCTCGCCGCAGCCTTACACGCCACTGGCGTCGCCAAAAACACAACCGCAAACTTAAAGAACGTATTGACGATATCACCCACCGAGCCACCGAGTACGCGGCCCAGCTCGCTGACTCGAACTGGGTGGATCGTTGCAATACAGCGGCCCGACAAATGTCTAGCCGTAATACATGGAGGCTCTTCCGAACTCTCATCAATCCTACGCAGACCCGCACCAAAACCCAAAAACATTTACACCGAGCAATCCACTCATTTAGAGGCAACACTATGCAGCTTGCACAATCGGTGCGGGACCGCTACTTGTGCACAGCTCAAGACCCCCGAGGATCGGTCTACTCCTACGCAGGCAAGGAGAACTCGGAGCTGGACAAACCTTTCCAGCTTCACGATCTTCGGGCCAGTCTAGTCAAAATGAAGAGAGGCATCGCGCCTGGTCGGGACAAGGTCACCGTCAAGCTTTTGGCGAACCTGTCTGACTCGACGTACCAGTGCCTACTCGAATACATTAACGCAATCTGGACAGGGGAAACCCCCTTACCCATCGATTGGAAAACGGCACTTGTGACTTTCATCCCGAAAGCTGGCAAACCAATAGAAACGGATAACCTCCGCCCCATCTCTCTCACCTCCTGTGTGGGCAAACTAATGGAGACTATGGTGCGCGATCGGCTATCCGAGTATCTTGAAGACAGGCACACTTTCGCGGACACCATGTTCGGATTTCTCCCACAAAGATCCGCACAGGATGTCCTTCTCCAACTTAACAGAAAAATTCTCAACCCATTTGAACGCCCCCACAATGACCGGGTTGTACTCGCCCTAGACTTAAAAGGCGCTTTCGATAACGTCGCACACGAAGTCATACTGACCTATCTAAGTGAAACACACTGTGGCAGCAATACGTTCAATTATATAAGACAATTCCTTACAGACCGACAATCATACATCAAAATACAAGACAAGGAGCACGGATCATTTATGCTCGGCACGCTGGGCACACTTCAGGGCGCAGTGCTCCCCGCTGCTTTTTAACATTGCCATGATGCGTCTGCCGGCCTAGCTGGCTGAGGTCGATGGCGTGCAGCACGCGCTCTACGTCGATGACATCACCCTATGGGCAACGCAGGGCAGTGTGGGCGACATTGAAACCTGCCGGTAAACAGCGGCGAGCATAGTAGACCGCTATGCCCGGCGCTGTGGTCTTCAATGTTCTCCCCAGAAATCACAGTTTGCGCATCTCCGCCCCTCTCTGAGATGCAGTACACAAATCTCGCTGTCGCTTGCGGGCGGTCCAATTCATGAATCAAAAGAGATCAGAGTACTCGGTCTCTTCATCCATCACCAAAGACGCCCTGACACAACACTAGCCAAGCTCCTCCAGGTGGGGGACCAGGTAGGCCGTATGGTCCGCCGGGTGTCTAAGAAACACGGGGGGTTGCGAAGTAAGGATGCCTTGCGGCTGGCAATTGCCTTCGTAACCAGTCGAATCCTGTATTCGACTCCTTACCTCCACTTGCGGAAGCACGAGGAGGATACCCTTGAGGTGATCCTCCGAAAAATCATGAAACGTGCCCTCGACCTCCCAATCTCCACCTCCAACAGTCGGATCATGGCCCTAGGGGTGGTGAACACTTTCAGGGATCTTCGGGAAGCACATTTGATGAACCAATATACTCGCCTCACACAGACAGTGTCGGGTCGCCGCCTTCTTGCCCGGCTGAACATTCAACATAAACAGTTCACAAAGGAGAGTTCCCAGAACTCTGGAGACGCGCCCTCAGAGTGCGGCCTCTCCCTGCCAACATGTTACGAGGAGACCATAATAGGCGGCGCCTGGCGCGGGCGGAAGCCTTGGCCCGCCATTATGGCAACAAATCAGGTGTGTTCTACGTGGATGCCTCGGGCCCCCATTCGGGAGGCTGGTACACGGCTGCAGTCGTTCACAACGGGAACACAGTCGATGGTCTTACATTCAAGGCCATATCTATAACACACGCTGAAGAGGATAGCCATTGCACTCGCCGCCTCAGAAAACACTTCTAAATATATCATTACCGACTCACGATGGGCGTGCCGGAACGTCGCCCAAGGGTGGACCACCCCCTTAGCCTATAGAATATTTCAAAATTGCTGTCGGGACACGGACCCCACGTGCCGATATCTCGTCTGGGCTCCTATAGCCACCAGGGTCTCGCAGGGAACGAGGCAGCTGACGCAGCCGCCCGCGCGCTTTCTCTCCGGGCAGTTTCCTCGGGACTCGAATCGGCTGAGGACATCGATTCCAATCCGGCCTACACATTCAAAGATATTGTAATGTTTTATCAAAACTCGCATCGCAAATACCCTAACCCCTGCAAAGGGTTAGGAAAAGCGAACGAGAGGCCGCTCCTGCGCCTCTTCACTAACACAATGCTGTGCCCGGCAGTACTTAAACAATTTGACTCCAAATTCACTGGACAGTGCCGGTACTGTGGGGAGGTGGCCGACACCTACCACATGGTATGGGCCTGCCGACAAAACCCATCCCTTCCCCCCCCCCCCCCTCCCTAACCCTTCCCGGGAGGACTGGGAGGCGACCCTGCTCGGCTGCTGCAACCTACAGGCCCAAAGGGCCTTAACGCGGCGTGCGCTGGTGGCGGCAACCGCCAATGGGGTCCCTGACTAGGGTCTCCACCCAGTATTATAAGGCCGAAGCCCTTAAGGCTCCGCATCAAACCTCCCAATATGAAATAAACGTTTTCACCACCACCAGGCCGGGATTCGATCCCGCTTCCTCGGGCACAGTGGTCGAGCGCCGTAACCACTGCGCCACCCCGGCGTAGAATGCGGGATATTGGTCCGGACCTCTTGCACATCTGCTGCAATTGTTTCACCATGGCACACAGCAAAGACTGCCGAATCCTGGCATCAGCTGGAAAATTTAAGAGTTGAAATATGCGTCATCGTGAGACATTTTACCGAAACCGTGTAAACAGATTAAACGCGCGAAATCTGTAAAGGAATAAAGTTACGAACATGGTCAGTGATTTTTCGAACCTCGCGTGCGTACCCTCGCAAAATGCACAAATCAAGCTACACGGCGAAGATCCCTACCAGTAATTTCCCAGCATTGCTCCATTTCCCGATGTTAGTATTCAGTTTTAAAAGCTGTATTGACAGCACACTACGCGTTTCATTCGATTAAAATATCTGATACACGGGCAGCAACAACACTGGGGTTACCAGCCAGACGTCCACAGTGCGCGTTAGGAGCATTGACAATAAATGCACGGGTGGAATGCATGTTTTCAGAAACGGAGAGGACGGAATTATCGGCGCGCCACTCAAGCTGTTTAGAAGCACCTCGGTGTTTTCTTTTCTATTGCCTTATTTTAAACCGCATTCCCCGCGGGTTTTTCGTCGCAGGTGACAATCTTCGACACACAATTTCCGATTCTTCTGCTTTGGTGCGTTGCCTTTTTTTTTCTGTCTTAAAAATTTCGGTCCCATACAGTCGCAATCAATATGAAGGTGATCGCGGGAGCTTCGACCGGTGGGCCTTTCAAGTTGCATAGCGGCCGATTTTAGAACTGCGAAGATGATTGCGCTGCCTTCTTGCTCTCCTACGCTCTTCCGGGCTACAAGCATCGCCCCCCTGACTAACTAGCAGGCTTTTTTTTTTTTCTACTCACAGCTGCTGCAGACACGACTTTGCTGACGCGGCCTGATTGATTGATTTATAGGAGGGAAAGGTGCGGTAGCTGTCTCAGTTGTTTTCTGTGGACACCTCAACCGCGCCGTAAGGGAAGGGAGGAAGGTAGGAGGGAAAGTGGAACAAGAGAAAGAGGAGCCGTAGTGGAGGGCTACGGAGTAGTTTCGACCACCTCGGGATCTTTAGCGTGGGCTGACATCGCGCAGCACACGGACGCCTCTTCGTTTCGCCTCCATCGAAACGCAGCCGCCGAGGTCGGGTTCGAACCCGGGTACTCCGGCACAGTAGTCGGGCGTCTTACCACTGCACCACCTCGGCGGGGCTTTGCTAACGCGGCCTGCGGACGCAGTCTGCTGACAGACATATGTGAACATAGTGAAAATTTGCTTTCGTAAGTCACTATAACCTGCTTGATGACGCGTGAAAAAAAGAAAACTTGTTACTGGCTAGCGGGGAGTGTCAGCCTTTACAGGAACAGCGAAAAGAGAGTGGGGCTACCAAGATGTTTCCCTTGCCACGGAAGGTGATGACGTAAAATGGCGATGCTCCATGTCTCGGTTAACTCGACCGATCACCTTCATATTGCTCGCGACTGTGCAGTCTTTGTCGAAAGTGTTGAGCCCGGGGGGTCTGCTTCTGAGCCACTTCCTGCGGCTTGTAATGCATTTCCTGTTCCTGAATGTTTCGGTGGTAAGAAGAGAGTTTGTCCTACACTCTCCAATAAAAAGGACCTCCTCTAATGCTACATTAGCAGCACTACACGGCTCAGAAGCGGACCCCTTGAGCTCTACACTTTTGATAAAGGCTGTACATACCACGCAGAACGCTCGTCTTTTACACATTAGCCTACTCTCGATGCTCAGATTTCACCCGGCCAACACATCACCTAAAAGAGATTGCGCACTGGCGAAGGCCATAAAAACACTCAACACATAAAACTCAACCAAAAACCAAGCCAAAGTAACCACTAAGCAAACCAAGCAAAGAACGTCAGGCATGGGTTCGCTCTTATCGAACTGCGCAGTAACCGGCGAGCTCTTGTTGCGCCATTACCGGGCACGTATAGGTCTTCCCTTCACAACCGCGCCAGCCAGAGTGCTGAGCTAAACTGCTTGAAAGCAGCGTAGTTGCAAACAAAAACCTTTTTTCACATTGCTTGCTGAAAGCTGCCGGGTTTCACGAACTGGCTGACCCGAACGTGCGCACCGGCGCCTGTTCATGAGCTGCGCAATTCAAGAAACTGGCCGGCGCGGTCAGCATAAACTGCTCAAAATCCAACGTTTTAAGTCAAAATAACGTTCCTCACCTTGCCGTCCTGACAAACTGCAGTAGATCCGTTTCGAAGGTCAAGGAAGCCGTAAAACTACGCAGTCTGTCCTCACAAACAAACACGCAGGCCGCATAGGCGGCCCTGCCCTTTGGGAGTCTGCTTGGTCTGCGCCGGCGGCATCCGCGATCGCGGCGTGACAAATGCTGGTGGCGCATTCCATTTCGCTGTGCCGGGGGCTATTACTAACGTTATCAGTCAAGCGTCAATTCCTGGGACCAGATTTCGCCGAGTTTCCGCTCTTTCCCAATCTTTTTCTCTATGGTTTCGCCTCATCCGCGGCTTGGTTGCCCATAATGAAGCTGACGAAGGAATCCGACTGCGCAAGTACGACAAAACTACTCAGATCTACGAACTGAATGCTGAATGCAGCCACCAGTGGCGCGACAAGCGACCATCTTTCAAGATAAACGACGGACTTCTCGGATCTCCCAGCACTCTGCAGCAGCGGCAGCACGAAAGACCCCGGCTTGAACGTTGCTCTGCCTTTTCGCAGGTTGGTCATAGGTTGGTGTCGTTCCTTGTGATTGCTTTTATGAATATGTGCTGCTTTCTGCCACTGCCGCCGCCCTAATATCCTGCTATCATTTTTGTTTTTGATAACTGCTGTCTGTAACGCAAGATGTTGACAGACTTTTATTTCTCGTGCGATAGGTTTACGCCCGATAAAGTTTCTGTCACATGGGTTCAATGCAACCAGCTGTACCATCTCGGAACCTGTGCAGGGCTGGCCGCAAAACAGTAAAATAAATCGGAGCCAGCCAAGCAGAAATGGGCCTGCCCCACATTCAAAAATATAAAAAGAGCCAAGGAGAAAATCAAGGTTTCAAGCTGGCTTTTGACGAGATAGCTGACATTACAGCCCTGCTCGTTACTATAAATGGAAAATTAGACGAGCTGATGCCGTCTAAAAAAACTGTAGCTAGCACTGAAACCGCTATAGAGCTAATGTCAGAAAAGTATGACGAAGCGCTATAAAGACTAACCACCCAGAAAAAGGACACAAATGATATTCAAAAGAGATTGGAAGTTGTGGCGAAAAAGGTCCAAAAAAAAGGAGATAAATGAAACGTTGCGAAATGAAGTAAATGATCTTGAATTCCGTGAAATTCAAATCGCTGAACCGGAAACTCTGCTAGATAAAGTAAACGCTGTGGCCGACACAATAGAAGTCTCAAGGCTTTCGACCGCAGACGTCGATGCAATTCACCGGCTACCTGCAAAGGCTGATAAGATCCCATGAATAATAGATACACCAGGCAAGCTGTCATCAGAGTTTAGTGGATCGATAAAAGGAATAAACTGAGGGACGAAAAGAACAATATTACCATTATACAAAATATGACTGGTCATAACCGACATCTGTTGCAACTGACAAAGGACTGGGCAAAACAAAATGCATGTCAGTATGTCTGACACATGAATGGAAAGGTATTCATGCTCAAAACAGATGGCCAGTCGGCAATCGTGTGCAATATGCGTGACTTTACGTCATAGCATGTTACAATGTGTCCAACGAATGAGTTTAAAATGCGCTGTCGGAGTTTGAAATGGCTAATGATAGTTACCTTCTTCCAAAGGATGTAAACGCAGTTGTAACGAACCACCATCAAAGTTCACTAAAATGCCTTCATTTAAGTGTTCGCTTACTCTGCAGCAAAGAGGCAGAAGTGGATTGTTTTATCTCTAGTTTTTTTGTTGTTTGCGTTCGACGCTGTCATATTAACTGAAACTTAGTGTAAAGACGTACAGGATAACTTTCAGTTTTCATGTTATCAGTCCTTATGCCTGAATTGAAATATATGTCGTCATATTGATGAAGCCGAATGGGAAACTGTTAATTGCTTCCTTCTTTTTGTATGTGTGATGATTTTGCAATAATGTCAGTTCGTGCAAATAAGTATGTTTTCTGTTTGCTACCAGCCCCCAGATGAAAATATGCCAATCTTTTTGTCATTTTACGGGCAGTTTCTCGATTCTGTTTCTGCAAATAATTACTCTGTCACGTCGGCCGGCGATTTTAATATATATTTATATGTTGGCAAACACTAACGTACAAACATAAAAATGCTTATTACATCAAACGGTTGCGATAATGCAATCACATTACCGACCCGAATTACGAGAGACAACAAAACACTACTAGACCTTTTTGTGACAAATTTTGATAACACAGACATCACAGCAGAAGTTATGTATCTGGTTTTAGCAACCATCTTACGATATTTGTTATGGTAAAGAAGAAGAATTTAAAAGATGCAAAAGCCGACTACCGATTTTTTTTCAGCCTATTGGTATGTCAAATTTACACAGCTTCAGGATTTAACTACTGAAGTCAGATTTTACATGGGTAATGAAGATAAATAATGTAGATGAAGGGTACGGAAGGTTTATGAACCAGTCTCTGCATATTTAAAAGCGACATTTTCCAATGAATCTTTTAGGTTAAGCAAAAAAGTCCGTAAGCCTTGGATAACTCCAGAACTGCGCCGAAAGATCGACGAAAAAAAACATGCTTTACCGCCAGTTTAATAAAACAAAAGATCCTGATATCTTACAGCAATTGAAAACGTATCGAAATAAACAAGGAGGATACAATTAGCAGATCTAGTTACATTTACTCTCAATTCCAAAGTTGCCTAAAGAAAAGTGACTTCGTATGGAAAAAGTATAACACTGTTTTTAAATGCACGAAGCTTTCGCCTAGAATCGAGAAGTTGACCATAAATCACTGTGAAGTGTCTGGTTATGCCCTTGCAGAGTCTTTTGATGAGCATTTACTCCAGATTGTTAGATCTACACAGCGACGCTAATTTTCTCCTTAACAAGCTTAACACGTGGTCAGCAGAAAACCATTTAAGCATAAATGTTAATAATACAAAAGCTGTAATATTTAGACCTAAACCGAGCGTATCCAGCCTGGTTGTAATGCTCGGTATGCTAGCCGCCATTGTAGCGCAGCTTTCAACGAGACGTGCGATGGTAGGGGTGAAACGCTGACAGGCATCTTCTACCTTGGATATTCGAGCGTCAATAGCGTCAAATTTGGCCTCTGCGTCCGAAAGGGGAGAAGGTGCTTTGCGCTTATTGCGCCTAGGCTGGTCAGCGTCTGTAGTAGAGTCGTTCACAGGGCGGGGGGATGGAGCATAAACCACCTGCGCGGTAGCACTTTAGAAGTTGTATGTGTAAATTCAAGGCTATAAATTTTGGCGCTTGCTTTCGCTAGTTAAGTTGAAGGTCTTTGACTATATCTGCCAGCTCCCTTACCTGTGAGTCGGGCTGCGGCGATGTAGAGCTACAGAGAGTGTGCCAGGCGACTTTTTTTGGTGGGTTTCGTCTCAGGCCTGGACCGGAAGTTGGCCCGAGGACTACGTGAGGCAGAGGAGGAGCGGCGGCGACGGCAACCACTGTCGATACCAAGTGGGGGGAAAGGGTCATCGTCTACGATCACGGGGGCGGGTTGACGTTCCTGTCCTGCTGAGGTGGAGTCAGTGTTCATGGTAGATGCGGGGCTCTTCGATTGGCCAGAACGCTTGAACCGATACTTGCAGCTGCGGCTGTCCGTGGGATGTGCTGCCTTGCATACTATACATGTGACTGCGCACACGGGTGGTTGATCAGCTGGAGGTGGCCACGGCGACGGCAAGCGTTCCGTCATGGGAGGGGGAGACGTCGGCCCTGTGGCCGAGCTTGCGGCAGTTGAAACAGGCCTCCGGGCGCTCTTTGAAGGGGAAGACCTCAAAGGTGAAGCCAAGGTACCGCATGTGGCGAGGCAGCTTGCTGTTGCCAACTGTGACGACGAAATGTCGAGTGCGTCATGCGACGAGCGGCGACTATGGGAAGGTCTTGGTTGCGGGCTCGAAGCTTGACAGAATATCGGCGTCAGGCTCATAGCTTTGGGCTCTGCATGTGATGCCTAGGACAGAGTAATTTCGACCACCCCAGCTCACAGCCCACGGACGCCACCATTGAAACGTAGCAGCCATGCTCTGGATCGAACCTGGGTACTCCGACAGAGTAGTAAGGTGTCTTACCATCTATCTTTTGATATTTTTAATTTTGCGCCGATATCAAAATAATATGCAGAATAAACAAACCAATCTGGAGTTTCAAACTTTTCCAGGAATAAAGAAAGGAACCTGGATAATATAGACAAATTGTTTCAGTGGCTACATTTCATTGAATCGTACCAGAATGCAAGGCTGAATTTGACAATTTTCAGAAGCACTCAGTTTTATGTTTATTGTTATATTTTTAAACTTTGTAATAACACTTTTTAGTCCCAGATATTTCAAGGTACTGAGGATTTTTGAGAGAGATTTGAATAAAAATCGAAGATTATTTTTTTAATTGGAATCAAACTTTCCCTTTTTTGTTTTTGAACTTTGGCCAATTTTGAAGCGTTATGGAGAACACACCTAGTGGTCTAGAGCCCCATATGTTGTCTGAACGTAAGAACATAACACGCGTAAGAACGAGAAAATGTTTTAGTGCAAACAATGTAAGCCCGTCATGTCAGTATGCAAGGTTAAAAATTGATATTTTTGCAGCGCGTTGCTCCAGAAATAAAGTTAGCGATGTGTAGTAAATACATGCAACAATAAAACATGTTTTTATACTTCATATAAAAGCGAAAGGTACTTAGGTTTAATGAGTAAAACACAATGGATGACAAAAGTTTATTCTGCTAGCAGAAGGTCTCCAAACGTTCAATTTTTTGAAATGGCAAAAATGGCGGTTTCCATCTCTAGTGATTTAGGATTTTTTTCCCAAAACAAATATGCCGACTCTTGTAAAATTAAGGATCATTATTCGCATCGAGAGATTTGCCCACCACTTATAAAAATTTTATTGAAACAAAAGAATGATCATGGAGCCTCAAATGAGCAGGTTTGTTAACCTTCATAATGCCTAGCTTGAACTAAGCACCACTGATGCCAAAGCCATTGTTCACTTGTTCAAACCAAAAAGTAGAGAAGAATATCACCTGTAAATTCAGTAGTGCTATTGGTGAATTTCGTGCGTTTGATTCATATGCTCATGTTCCATATATTGTTATTAAGGAGGAAGCACAAATCAAAATTTAAGTTTTCATTCACCGACGCATTTGCTTCAATGGAGCTACCCGATTCAGTGGCGGCAAAACAAAAAAGGCGCCCATCTGGAATAAAGGGAATGTTGTTAGCCTGAGTCGCCTTGAGGACGTTAAAGCCTGCATATGATGTCCGACACCATTCGGTTTTACCCAGGTAGCACATGCGATCGGCCTGATATAAATCGATTGGTGACTCCTGGTTCGACAGTGGCCCGGTATTTTTAATGCGCTACCAAAATTGGTACAGCCATGCGATATCATTGACCACTCTTGGACCAGTGATTTACATTTTCTCCCCAATGTTGGCATTCAACTGACTAACAGCAGGCAACACTGACCTTGCGTGTAGCATTGCTTGCGAACATTGTATACGCAATGATATATGCTGGTCAATATTGCCCAGCCATCTGCAATGTCTTGTCCATATTGAGCGAATCATTGCATACATTGGTAAATATTGTCGAGCCAGTATATATGGCTTGCCGACATTAAATATATCTTAGCATTCATTGGTCAATGTCGTCCCGCCAGTCTAATTGGCTTCCCAACATTGTACAGATCTTCAGTTCCAGTGGCCGATATTGCCCAAAGAGCGAAGGCCACTGGCCAACATTGCACATATCTTGGCATACATTGGACAATATCAACCTGCCAATCGTGACGGCTTCTCAGCACTGTGTATATCTGAAGTTAAAATGGTCGAATATGGTATACAATTGTAAATATTGTCCTACCAGTATAGCTGGCTTGTCGACATTGAATATATCTTGGCATATATTGGTTAATTTTATCCCACCTGTCGCACTGGCAATGTATACTTGTTGATTACAGTGGGCAATATTGCCGAATGAGCTGTGTCGATTGACCACCATTGCACTTTTCATGGCATACATGGGTCAATAATGCAATGCCAGTATTGATTTTTTGTCAACATCGAATGTATCTTGGCATACATTGGTCCATATCCTCCCGCCAGTCGTCATGGCTTCACAACATTGTGTATCTCTGCAATTACAGTGGTCAATGTTGCCTGACGAACTACAAATGCTTACCAAAATACTATACATCTTTACATAGTCAATATTCTATACTGACTAACCTATATTTACAGCCATATGATGTTCAATATTTTGCTACTAGTTTAGATGGTTTGCCAATATTGTATGCATCATGGGTTATAGTGGTCAATATTTTTTGTGGGCAGCTGCCTAGGCTTACCAACATTGCACGCGTCATTATATGCTTTGGTCGATATGATCCTATTAGTATAGATGGTTTATTTACGTTGAATACATTTTGGCATACATTGGTCGATGTGGTCCAGCTAGCTTTGGGGACTTTCCAACAATGTGTATGAGTTTCGGTTATAGTGGTGAATATTGCCAACTAAGTTCTGACTACTGGAAAAACAGTTGGCTGATACTGACTTGCAGATCTTAATGATCAATTCTAAACCTGTATATCCTGATATAATTTTTAACGTCCAGAACAATACACTGCCATGTCCTTTGCGATGGCTTTCAAGCGTGTTTTATACTTCGTCAACAATATAGTAACAGTAGTAGAGAACATTTATTCAAGAAAAATGGCTTATGTGGTAAGGGTGGGGTTGGTATAGGGTCCTTTCTCATATTGCTCTGGTGGCTGAACCCCTGCCGGAGTAGTTACATTTTCTTGACAAACCCATGCTATGAGATACAGGCAGACATGTCTCCCTTTGTCTCATTTATTGCACGCACATCTCACAGTTGTAGCTGAGCAGTTTGCTTGTAGTGTGCATGAGGATTGCTGCATATGTTTCTTATAGAAAATAACAGTTGTAAGGAATAGCTGCTCAAACTTCTTTTCAGCAACAATTTGGCATGACCGGGTCATGCACGTGCTACTGCTGTTCATGCAAGAACCGCCAGAACCAGTTTTCCTAGTTTCTTAGGAAATGCATAGGCTTGTAACTGTGTTGATATTCGTCCTATGGCCTATATTACTTAATTTTGCTGCTGCTTTCAGCGAGCAGTAATTACGCCTGAACTAAGACCCAGAATGGCCCTGACATCACTGCCTCAAGTGTTACAATTAGTATAATACTTATATTCTTCGCTGCTTGTTGAGTCAGAATAAATAATTTGACATAATTCTACTGGGAACAAGTCATAGATCAGTCACATAATGGCTATACCCATTGCATATTTCCTCAAGGCAGTGACGGTGGTATCCCTTCCAGTGTTCTGACGAAGTGTTGCTAGAGTCTGCTGTGCACGACGGTCACATATCTAGAACATGATCTAGCATATGAAATATTCTACTTGGCATTTGTGATATCATAAGGTTGGAATTTGTATGGTGAATGATATGATTGATTTCTCGCACAGATCCTGGTATCATATGGATCATTCAGTATCTACTAGATCAAATAGATCACATTTTCTGATCTCATATAGATCATATATGATTAAGAGATCGTATAGATCATATGTGTATGATGCAATAACCTCGTACAACTTGATTTGTGTGAGATCATACGAATATTATACACACTTTTTTCAACAAGGGTATCATACACCACACCGCTACCTCGTCACCCTCAGATAAATGGCCTTACAGAACGTTTTAGGCAGAAAGCCTTTAATGCCTCATCATTGTCAGCAGAAGCTGTCGCCAGAGGGTGTCACACTTTCGGAGGAGATAGATGAAAATAAATAAATAAACATTGTCTTATCCAGGAATCGAACCTCCATGCCTTGGATCCTCAGCTGAAAGCTTTACCAACTGCTCCACGCCCCGGATCGTGAAATGTTCATCGTAAATCCTCTTGTGTACCATGAGGATAGCGAGATTCCGCGAGTGGCAGATACGGCCCTTTAATTTCCTGCAAACGAATTATGGAACGCCGATGAACTTTAATGCGTTCAATGGAATGCTAATTGTTTTCGACAAGGGGCGCGCCATGTACCGTCACGACTGGTCATGACTTCACCAGGCGACTAACGCACAGACGATGCTGAACCTCTGGGTATGCGGTCCAGGCGTCCGTGCGGCGCCTTTCATTTGGCGCTCTCGAACGCCGCACCACACAACAAACAGAAACAGACCCAGTTTCTAGGAGGCGTTAGTACAACAGGCATCAGAGGCATTTCAAATTGATTTACACGGTAGAAAAGGCGCAGTATATGTCACAATAATTCGCGCACATATCTACCACTCCTTAAAGGAAAGGATGAAGATGGGAGTGAAAAACGAGAGAGAGAGAGAGAGAGAGAGAGAGAGAGAGAGGTCCATAGTTAAGGGCTACGATCCACCGCACAATAATGGCTTTCGCCTCATCGCACTTTAGTAGTCCAAAGCGCCGTCTAGAATTTTCAATCATGCTCTGAGTGGCATGCTGGCTATGCACATGAGCGCCGACCATTCCAATCGGGACCACCTTCTTCCTTTTGTTACCTACGCATATAACACCGTAACACAGACCACCACTGGATTCTCTTCCTTCTTTCTCCTTTACGGACGCGAGCTAGCCTGCGCTATGGACACATTTATTCCCTACCGACCTTATGTTTCCAAATCGATGCCACTCTCCGATGCCGTCACGTACGTAGAAGGAAGGAAGGAAGGAAAAACTTTATTTAGCCCTATATTATTTTTGCGGTTTTTGGGACGTCTTCAGAGACGTCTGCTAGTTGCATCCACAAGAGTCTTCTCCGTCGACCTCATCCACTTCTACATAAGGGTCGGTTTCCCTCAGTCCCGAGCTCCGCTGGCTACTGCCGCCGGTTGAGCTCGCTGTACCAGACCTTGCTGTTCTTCGCAGCGGTCGCTGCACAGCAGAGAGTAGGCAGAAGAATACCGTCAGCTCGCCCGCTCGCGTATGACAGAAACCAGTGGCAACAAAAACACCACCGTGACGCCGGCGAGGTTTCATCTTATCTCCCGAACTATCTGGTGTGGCTCCAGGTGCCTTCAACAACAACTGGTCTTTCAAAGAAGCTTCTTGCTTGTTCCCACGGCTCATACCGGGTCCTTCAGAAAACGTATGCAGTCAACAACATAATTAAGCCCATCTCGCCCTCTGCGGACTTGCATCGCCGTGGCCGCGAAATAGGCGATGTCAACCGACGAAAGCCCTACTACTACCCATCTGTGCTTTCCGCACCATAAGCCACCAGGATAGCTTATTTTCTACGAGGGGCGGAACTGTACACTGCCATCATCGCTTCAGCCACCGACATGCACTGGTGTGTTGGTGCGAAAAAGACGAAGAAAAAGCATGCCGATCGCTCCGCTGCAAGGTCTAGCTCCTTACCAAGACAATCCATCTAAGCTACCTTAATAAATGAATATTACAGTGTGTTTGAGATATTTCGAATCCCCTAATAACTATGTGATTCTGAGTTCTGTTGTTGCCAGATTATATTCCACTTCTTTATCGATTATTTATTAAAGTGTCTCTAAAATGAGGCACAAAACATATCCCGTCCTTTACTTGTAATATAGCTCACTTGCTAGATCGTGCTTCAATGAACGTTGTCAGCCCTCTAGCGCAGTAGAGCTTACAATGACATCGAAAAGTTGGTGGGCTCTCTCATTTGACTTTTGCATGCACTCTTTCCACCCGGTGCAACACTTCTATGTATTAATATATTTGAATCCTTATTGGTCAGCTTGCTGCAGACGTGATGCATTATAAAAACGTACTTAATCATAGCAAGTGGTAATTTTACCTTCAGTTGAAACAAACGAAAATTATGGGGTATATAGCCCATAAAATTGTCCTTTTTCAAGAATTTGGTCTTCTATTTCCTGTTTCAAGCATGCGGCCTGCAGCCGGTCACGCGCCTCATGAGCCGGCAGCCATCGCAACTTTGGTGCAAGGTCGCCGATCGCCGTAGCTGTGGCGCCTGACTTTTTGCCGCTTGTAGTACGCTTTTTCATCTGTATGTGTACACATTCTCCTTTCTTGCATTTCCAATACAAGAGCTATATATAAGTCCGCTTACGCGTCTGCAGGATTAAGACTGCAATGTACCACTCCATACGTTTAGCAATGAGTTTGGACGCAGCACTGTCGCCGAACAAGCCAAAGCGACCACATATTCGCTGGTAAATATTATCCACTATAGGTTCAGTAGCGCATGACATGCACATATGTCAGGCGCATAATGGGTAAAAGTTTTTAATATGAACCTTCTCGTCGTGCATCAGTCGTTACCGTAGCTGCTTTAGAAAAACACCCAGTCTCAACCGCGATGCCTCCTCTGATGTGAAACTATGAAGTTAAATTCACCGCATTGTGCAATCTCCATTAGCAGTTTTGCCTCAAATGACCGGGCGGTTTATGCGGCAGAATGTCTAAAACGCATGATAGTAAAAGCGAATGACAAAATCATGCAATTATGTACCGAATATTACTGAAGCGAAAGCAAAAGCTGTGAGTGTTGCAGCGAAGTTTTCAGTGGATACTTGGAAATAACGTGCCACCATCACAACTTTCAAACGAGCCTTCTGTCCTAGCAACTCGCTGTTGTTCACCTCTACCAACTACCGACTCATTTGTCTTTTTCTTCTTTTTTTCTCTTCCCCTTTCTTTTCTGGTCCTTCTTCATCTTCTTTTACTTCTCCATCTACATCTTCTTCTTTTACTTCTCCTTTTTCTTCTTCTCTTACTTTGTCTTTTTTCTTATTTCTCTTCTTCTCTTTTTGCTTCTTCCCTTTTTGCTTCTTTTTTTACTTCTTTTTCTTCTTTCTCTTCTTCCTTTTCTTCATTCCTCCAAATCCCGACACAGCTCTTGGTCTATTGGCCTCGAGATCGAGCAGAGTCGCCACCTTGCGGCTCAGCGGTGAAACCTACCCAGTGTGGATACGTTTTCGCGTCGCGTGCCAGCCGCTGTGATTTAGGCGCGCGCATGTGGCGTGTACACAAGTGTTTTTGTTTGTTTCGCAGTTCCTGTGGGCTTTTGCTTACCTATATGCCTCTTGCAAAATAAATACGAACAGTCTATAACCCCACGCTTCATTAAAAAATATATATACTTGTCGGTATTGAGCATGTCATGCTTGGATAAGGACATCATCCATCACGGTCTTCGGCGCTTGAGATCCTTTGACATGCAATGTCTCAAACGAAGTGGTACTGTCGTTACCGCCGTGTCAAAGCAAAAAAGGTCGTTGCCGTCAATAAAAGTTAATGCAAACGCTCAGAAATCGCAGATTTCCGTTTCTGTTTGGAATACCGCAGCTACTAAAACATATGCCACCGCGGACTGCTTCATATAGCAGAATGCAGTTTGAACAGACCCCTCTATGCCTACTATGCCGTCTGTATGCACGATAGAGTTGTGTGAGTACTTTTTTTTTTTTTTTTTTTTGCTTTGCTTTCAAACCTCTGTCGCGGTGTCTCAATGGTAAGGGCGCTCGATTGCTGATTTCGAGCACGGGGGATTCAATCACAACCGTTTCGAAAGGCGTTCCTCTGCTGTGGGATTTGACTGCACAATAAACAATCCCACGTGGCAAATGTAGTGTTAATAATAATAAAAAAAAAACGACACCAAAACCAGCCTCTGCAATCATCCGTCATAGCCGATGCCGCTTTCATGCGTTAAACCCGGGCCAATATGCATTTCTTTTCTTTTCTTTTGTTGTTGAAGGCTTTTGCGCATCCGTAAAAGTTTTAGTGAGCACATTTTGCTTTAGAAAATTGCTCGAATGTTTCGGAAACATATTCCCTGCTCCTAATTGTTACCCTAAATATTACATAGTACACCTAGATCAATGCACTTTACCGGTAGCCTATTATAATCATTATTATCCCTTTTCGTCCAAGTGCTGTCTTCCTACAAAACTCGTCATTTCTGACAAGGGGAGTAAAACAGCTTCATGCGGGCTTAAATATCAGTGTTTAGTTCGAGAATAAATACATTTTTATAGTCGCATGATAAGATTACCTCCATTTCTTTCGGAATAGTTTTATATCCGGCACCTGTTTTGAAAGCAACCCTAATATTTTACTTCGCATAAGGTTTAGTCACTGCTAAATAATTAGTGATAAAGAAATTTTCAGCCTGTAAAATTGCTTCCCAGAACATGACTGGGCCCATGCGCAGTTTATAACGATGTCTTCGCAGCGAGTAATTCGTAGCTTGCACTTTAACGTTACTGAAAATTAATCGCTGATTATTGTAAATTCTGTCAAGTGTGTAAATGTTCTCTCACATGGTGAAATTAATTCGCATTGCAAAACAAAATAATTACAGTACTAATTTACCGTTATATATTAACATCACACACATCAGAAATCCCTTATACTTTCCTAGGTTTCAGGAAATCATTTACAGTTAGTGGCGCATGCATTAATACCCTATCACATTCTATGACAGTGGCCGCAAAAAGATCTCGGCAAATTCAATCCACTCAGCGCTGTACACGTGAACAATCAGCTTTCCTGTGCGGCGAGGTTTCCTGTATAGTATCGGCGTGATCTCATTTTTGGGGAACACTTGTGCGTGGTTGTCTGGGCCAGAGTTGATGTGCACTCAGTCTAAAGCAACTCGCCATGCAGCACGCTGCCAATGCTACGTTTAACCTGCTTAATCTTCGAGTCAAGTACGATATAATGAACCAGGCTTTCTCGATTCAATCTAAATTACTGCAGGTCAGAGCACGAACCTTGTATCTACGTGGGCTTGACACTAAATTCGCCGGTCTCACTCGCATGAGACACGCGCAAATTATTTAAAAGTCGATAAGAAATACAAAGCTGTCATTAGACAGGCCCAAGCATTAGGCGTGTGAGCGCGGTACAGCGCAAGAAACGTGTAAAGTAAATCTAGAAGACTGGTGGTTGCGTGCTTTGTTTTCCTAAAATCCGCTCTTCTTCTGCTGCATTGGCGATATCCTTGGATCTTTTTCTGCAATATTGCAGAAATACTGCAGAAGACACGTTTTCATCGCCAACAAACCCGCCGTAAACTCGGAAGAAAACCTACGGAGAGTGCGTTTCTGCGAGCGCCGCCGGCTGCCGATCCACACTACCGGAGTGACGGTGGCGCCACCTGTACCGCAAGTGACTCTTCATGCAAGAAAGTACAGGCAAGTGACTCTTCATGCCTGAAAAAAGACAATCGATTTTTGAGTTTAGGGGAGCTGCTCCTGTCGCCAATCAAAACATACAATTGTGAAGCATTTTTTTTTTTTTGAAATCTCACATGTGTTTTCCCTTTTGTTTTAGGCCCCAGCCAGATATAGTTTTTCCACAGATATAGTGACTACCTCCATAAACCATCTATCTAATAATAGATGCTTGCTGCGTTTCGTATTTTACGCCTTATGACACAAACCTCTTTGAAGATACATGCACATAAATACAATGGTAAAAAAAGCCCTTCCATGCTGGACTGTCTATGCAATTTCTTTTTTTGTGCAACTGTTCCAGGAAAGCTGTGACTCTACAGGGCTATCGTAAGTCCTGAGTACCTCAGCACCTTTGCAATGTCTAGACACTGCTCAGATAACTTCCAAGCGTTCTTGTACAAGTGGGTAATCAGGCCAGTCATTTTGCACTGTCAAACTACTCACTCAGTGCAAGCGCATCTACAATTAATCGTCTCGAGCGGCCTTGTCTTACTTTGCATTGCATATATGCTTCTGTCTGACGATGATTAACTGAATCTATCTCTCTAACCCTCTCAAAAGTGCGGTAACCATACTCTAGTGATCGTTTAAGTTGACGGGATTTGTGGCACCTGTAGCCACATGCTTTTTTGCTTGCCCAGAAATAAGATATTTGGACCTTGTTTCAGCCTTTTTTCTGTAATATCTGGGTGTACTAAGCTCATACAAGATTATTACAATTTTATCTGTCTCCTCCCCCTTTCAGTTACGTCAGTGGATATTATGTAGTGGAAATAAACAAATAAAAAACATTAGCATGAGATCTCATATTTTGTTTCTGGTTTCAGTGGCTTCGTTTTGACGGAGTAAGGAGGCAGAATGCAAGAACATATGTGGGTAATGTTATTTAATATGCTGAAAAAGTCAATATCAATATAGTCCCCGTCAGGAACGGCTGGATGATGCACTAAAGGGACATAGACGGCATCTTCCGGTGGCAGGCGACAGAAAGTGGCGGAGTGAAGGCGAGGTGGGTTTGATAGCACAATCCTCCCTCAGCACAATCGCTCCATTCGCCTTTGTCACAATATAATGCATCTTGGACAAAACTGTAGCAGTTAGACCTCTCCAGGTGACTGAAGGAGATGTATCTCAATCTACAATATTTCTGTACATGCTTGTAGTGTAAAGAAAGGGGTATATACCGATAATGATTTCAGATGATTTACCACTAGGTAAAGCTGCTGACATTGCCTGACTATGCAATACCATGGCACATCTATCAGTGGTTACGGTTTTAAAAGGCGCAGTCTTGTTCAGTGAATGTAAACTATCAAGCTGCGGTCATCTGTAAATGGAGCAGCCATCATCTAGTGTTCCAGTACCAACCCCACTTCCTTGAACTTTAATAACCTTGTCCAAGTCTTCAGAAGAGCTGCTGCTTAAATGTCCAAGAGTTCTTTGGCTCTTGGGCGCCTGTATTATGGCACCAAAATATGCTGTGTAGTGCATTGCTAGAGTGATACACATGTTCCAAGGCCCTTTTCATTATATATTATTATGCTTAAGACTTGTCCATGAAGTTTTCCGGGTACACCTTTGTTTGGTGCATTGTAATGTACGCAGTGTCTACTGAGAATGTGTTCACCTTGTGCTGAACTTTTCACTTAAACCTACTTCTGCCAACACTGGATATTTACACGAATTTCAAAATCCTACATTCCTCTTTTTTTAAGACTACAATTTATTTATTTTTTCAAATTTTCTTCACCTTCCTGTTCGTAGCTCTCCCAAAATAAGTGTAACATATCTTAGTGATCCTTAAACCAGTTATTTTATCTGTTATCCTTTAAAGACTTCCTTTTTATTTTTCTCTTTTTGTTTCAAATCATGTAAACATTACAAGAGAATTACAAACTGCGGCATCAGGTTTTCCACAATTATGTTTTTTACAGTTCGCCTCAATTGTCTGCGTACATCCACAGCACACAGGGCTACGACAATGTCATGTGATCGTTGTGTACTAATTTAGGGTGCATTACAACAGCGCAGTATAATATCCATTAACTTTAGCAATTTTCAGCGCTGAAATAGACGCCGAAATAAGAGGTGCTGTGTTGGCCAGAGTCTCAGCCTGCATCCATGGCGCAATTTCAGTCAAACTTACAATTAAGTTTCTAAATGTAAATTCCTGTTTTGCATGGTACACATACCTTCCTATAATAAGAAAAAAAAGAGAAATTGGAGGGACTGGCTCGCCCAGCATTTTCCGTATCTGTGTTCCTGATGGTGTCTTATGTTTTAGGGTTCGGCCGTTGCAGCGAAAGTCATAATTCAATGTAGGCGGAATGTCAATATGCTGGTGTACTGTGTGATATTGGCGTGTATAATAAAGAAACCCATGTGGCCTAACTAATCTGCAGCCCTGCCGTTATACGGAATCAAGACTCATAGCTAATACGTTGCTTGAAACCATTAAAACCCCACAATCTACCGGCTGGTATGCAGCCTCAGTGCAGTTAATTGGGATCTAACGCACGCGTCTTATGGAAGGCATGAGTGCATTTCTCTGTGCGACTTGACTGGCTACGTGCAAGCATGCAAAAATCCCCGGAAATATTTTTGCTTCAGTGTAATAATCTTTTTTGAGCCCTGTCAGTAGCTTACTAGAATAAAACCACTCTTCTTCGCGCCAGCTCCCCGAAGAAAACCACCTGAGCTATTAAAATGTCACCTGAAGATACTGTGATTAGTGTGTCGAGCTAATTATATTCAGTACTCACTGGCAGAGTCGGAAGAAGAGTGTAGTAGCGCGCTTGTGCGCGTTTGGTCTGTGCGCTGACACAACCTTGCTGGGGACACCCAAATCATGGACCACATCCCGGTTGAAAATACAATCATCAGCAGAGAAATGCCATGTAAAAACGTTATCGCTTTTTTACATGGCTGCTGGCTGGCAGACACGCTGTGCCGCGCTTACGGGAGGCAGGCGTCTTGAGGAACATGGTTTACAATATTCCGGCTGTCGTCAATACGCGCGTACGCATTGATGGACTATTGAATGTCGTGCAACTTTCCGATGAATTCCCATCAAAATGGCAGGTCAGTATTTTGACATCATGAAATAAATGAGCGGTCAGGTGAGCCCAGACGACTCCGACGCACGTCGCACACTCGAAGTATAACACGCCGCTACCCGTGAGGTCGGTGCCCAGAATTGCTGGCGAAGAAACGCAACGCACCGAAGAACGGTAAGCCTGGAGCTGACGACGGGCTCCGCTGCAGTGGCCCTGCCAAAACAGAAGTTGCGGCGTGCAGCGATAAATAAAGAAGTAAAAGCAAAATGCACAAACTCGCAAAGGCTGACGCAGCTGACGTTTCACTGGACGAGACGCACGGAGGAACGCCAGCTTTGGCGCTTGCAAAAAACGCCGAGAAAGGAAAGTAGCGAAGGCGGAGAGTTTCAAACTTTGATTGTAAATTAGTCCCCTTCTGAAGATCACTTTTAAAGAATTCTTGCTGAAAGGCAATCGTAAGGCGGCATTCTTTCACACACTACGTATACCGAAGCTATACTGGCTAGCTTTTTAGAGTCCATTTAATCAACTGCTTCGCTTTTGAATGTTGGATAAATTGGCCTTGAAATCCTACTTTATTCACTCGATTTCGTTTCCTATTATTCCGTGATTAGCCTTGACGAAGGTAAGAGAGATTCTGTAAGCTGTGTCTTCAATTAACAGTTCGTCTCTAATATTTTGAATAAACAATTACTGTTGTGATTGTAACGTAATCACTCTAAGGTTAACATACTGTCTTAAAATCTGATAGTGTTTGATTGCGACTTCTAATATAATTTATGGTTTCTGTAATTGCTATTCTTCTGGTGTAAAAGAATAGTTATATGAGGGGAGTGTAAATTTTGCGGTGTGTATAACATCCCCACGTTTGTTGAAAACTACAATTGCTGCTCCCACTGTGTTTCCTGATTCGTATCCGTCTGTATATATTTAGAAGTCAAAGTGAACAGCCTGCTTGTTACATGAGACACTAGTTTTCATTTTAGCTTGATTCACAGTCCACCATTACGCCTCAGTAGTAATTTTGTTTAGTGTTATGTTTCTTCCTTCCCATTTGGAAGACGCTGTTATGTAAAATATCGAATAGAATGTTTTCGTCCTCAATAATTAGAGAAGGAAAATATTGCACAAGACACACAGAGTTTAACTTGATGTTGTTCTATATGCCTCTACACATTTCCAAAAAAGGAGTGCGTTGATTAGCTCCTAATTTTATTTGTGTATGAGAATATAATGAGTACCATATTGAGGAACTATATTTATTTTTTCTAAGGTTTACAATATAGTTGCTTAAGTGTTCATTATCATGATCCAATTGTTTCTAGTAAATGTCAGCTTTAGGGTGATAATTGAGATTTTTCCTTGGATATATAATAACAGAGGGATAAAATATAATCGTTCAATAAAACCAACACTTAATATTTTCAGTTCTTCACGTTGCTTAAGATTTCGCACTTTTATTTGAACTTGCAGGGGTCTTTTCTGGAGGGCTTTTACGAGCAGTAAAAATTGACATTTGTTAGAATTGAAAATCAATTTTTTTGGACGTAACCACTATGAGACATGATTTAATGCTAGTTGACTATTTTGTTCTAACTCTCTTCAGGCTTACCCTTGATTAGTATGCAATATCGTCCACAAAGGCATGAATATCGAATTTTGTTGGTGTACACCATTTTAGTAGTGCCGCAATCATTAGGTTCCAGTGAAGCGGGCTCAGCAATGACCCCTGTCCTGATCATCTCTTGAGTTTATGTTGTAAACAGAGCGTAAAGAATTATATATAATCACTCTATTGCATAACGCTTGCAATGTTGATTTAAATATGTTACGGGGTATTTTTTGCTTTTGCAAGTAGAGTTGTTATGATTTCTATATTTATATAGTTAATGCATTTTTATGTACAATGATATAGTGAGAACTTCAATACCTTTTTGCATTCTCTTTTAACATTTCCAATCAAGAGGGTTAGTGCCATAGCCACTGAAGTTCGGATTTTAATCCCGAATGGTGTGTTTGGTTATAGATTGTTTTTCACCTGAAATAAATATATGACGTTGTTTAAAATCTTCCCCAGTACCTCACCAACGATAGAGTTTATCGTCATGGGCCTTAAGTTATTCGCTTGAATTTCTCTTTTACTTTTTGGGATTAATACACATGTTGAGATCTTTCAAACTTCTAGGAAACAACCCCGTATAAGGCAAGAGTTATATTGTGGAGTGTGGGCGTTGAGGGTCCGCACAATGAAGGACGCTTCTCTTTCCGATTCGGACGCAGTTGTGAGTGGGTTTCCAACGAACACATTCACTTTCTTATCTTTTATTATATTGGGATTAGCATGACAATATAAGCGTTCATTTCTTCGACATAATTGCGGACTGTCTCTTCTGAGAGCTGGATCTTGGCGTGGAGGAGCAATGCCGTTCATTCTTTTCGGACGACAGTGTGAAGGCTCTCAGGAGATCTGCTTCAAATACGGCCAAATCTTTCTGAAGAATCTTATGATTTTCAGACCACACTCGGGCAGATTCGTGGAGTACAAAACGCATTTTCCACAACTTCGTATTGGCGTTATGCGTTGAATCTTGCCGTAGTCGACGAGATAACTCCCTTTTTCCGTATCTTCATTTCGCTGGCCGTGGGAGTTGGGGGCTCACGGGGCTGCAGAAAGACGAGAGGCTGTGTCTCTTCGGGTGGCTACTTACTCAGGGACATGGTCGCCTTGATTTGGGGCACATTCACCAGATGTCACATGCAAGTGAAAACGCTGAAAACGCCTTGGGCACAATCGAGGAGACATGCATTTCACAGGAATAAACTCTTTATTGGGCCACTGAAAAAAAGGTAAGCAATTCGGCAGCGACGGTAACAAAAAGGGCGCTCGGCGAACGTCGAACTGCGAATGCAATAATGCGGAAACACTCAATTTAGAGATTTCAAAGAACCATCTCGGTAAGCGGCGGAATGATCCTGAAAAAGCCTGGAACGATGCGGAAGTAGGGTCTCGCTACGATCATTGAGAAAACGTCTCGATGCATCTCGCGCTCAAAGGAAAGGATAAAGCCGCATCTCACGATAACCAGAATGAAGAAAATCGTTTTGTGCGCGATAATCACAGTAATAAGGTCACGTGCTGGCGGTGGTTGAAAACAATAACAAAGATTTAAATGGTTTGCGGTAATATCCCGCGGCATTTTTATTGAAGCTGGTCGGGGACGAGCTGGGATGGCAAAGCATGCAATGTACAGGCAGATGTTGCTAGGAAAGGCTGTGTCTACCTATATAAAGGAATAGTCTTCGAATTTGAAAGGCCAGAGACAGAATCTACAGACGATTATTAGCTCAGCTGGGAAAGGTTGTGGCCGAAAGTGGTCAGACAGGAGACAGAAAAGCTCGTCATGTCGTCAGGAAGGCGACCATTCTATTCCGGGTGAAATGGACGCCTCTGAAGATTCAGTGTTGCCAGCTAGCGCGCAGCGTGCTTTTCTGTAGTTTTGTTGTACGAATACAGATTTTGTTTTTAACTTCTCGCTCCAGTTAATGAACGTAATGTTTAAAATTCGAATCTTTACGCGCTAGCTGTAAATCCCCTATTCGGGAAATACGAGAACGTCAAGATGGGAAAAGTAAAGAACGTCACTAATTTTGTAACTAAGCTACGCATACATAGCAACATCGTGTTATACACATGAAGAAACCTTTCAGAATGTTAATCGAGTGATATCTTGTTGAATTGTGCGCTCTTTAAAAAATTAACCAGAGTATGCGCTGTAGTTGTTTTCATTACAAGATTTGGTTGTATAGAGGGACCCTTCTTTTTATATTACAACAGTTTAACATCTGAAAGATATCACAAAAATAGTTTCGGTAATTTTATTTTTCAGTAAGCGTTGTCTTAGGACGAGGAGTGTACGCTTCTAGATCATTCGGATCCAAGGTGTCGACTGGATAGTCGTACCCTGAGACGTTGTAACATTCTCCGAGATTCGTGCCTGAACGATATACGCAGAGGCAGCCCGGGGAGCAAGGTTCTTGATCTGATGGATTGCACTGGAACAAAAGATTATGTATTCATTATTTTACTGAGTTCACAATAATAAAGAAACGACTTTGAGTGGCAGACACGAAGAAAAAAAATTACGACTTCAGTGTGGATGAACGTTTTTGCATTCAACTAAAATTAGGTAAGCGTCAATCTCCACTTAATGTCACTTTCTGACTACTAGCGCACACACACACACATACACACACAATTTCCCTTTCGTATTCATTCAGTCAAAAATACAATCATGTTCTTTCTTGTTGAATAATTAAAAATTCTAGTTTGCAGAGTTTTCAATACAGCCAACATATATATTTTTAGGTTTCGCCCAGAAAACGGCCTTCAAGTTGGCTACATATTTCAGGAAGCTCAGGGAAAAGTCATTGCGCTTTGATAAACAGGCAGCCAATCCTGTCAAAATCAAATTCGCTAGGTGTGTTGTGAGTCTCGTGCACTACGTTGTGGTGTTTTGTAAGCATAGTTAATTAAAAACTATTTAGGTAGCTTTTAAATATCACGTCTTGAAATAAACTAAGCATTATTAATAATGTTATTCATAATATAATTCTAACAATAGTTTAAGGCAAAGTTACTATTCATGAAGCTCTATTTACCGGCCTTTACAACAAAAGCTACAACGTGACAGCTCTTGGTTCATATCTCTCGGCCCCTACACTCACAAAACCTGTTAAGAACAGATCTCCATTGAAAAGCGCAGTTGTATATCAGACACGTTTGACGACTCTGAAGCCACGCTGATGTCCTTGGTGCCTTTTATTAGCAGTATGTCCAGTAAAACAAGTACCTTACATAACAAACCAACAGTTGCTGAAAGCAGGGAATGAACAGAGTAACATAATTTATATTTCGGGTGAATAGGAAATTAGCGATTGTATATTTGTGTGTCTAGAGTTGTTTTGAAAGAGATGAACAAGCATGACCTTGTATGTTGCCTCTCATGCCCCACGACCTCTGGACTCATGACACACGTGTGTCACGTGGGGTGTTCTGATGGTAGATAGGTGCGGCGGATGTAAAATCTACTTTTTAATGCTGCTTGAAACTAAACCATTAGAGTGCCATTCAGGCACACCATTTTTAATAACGCCGGTCATTGAAGGTTTCGTAACTCCGAAATTGTCGCGTAAAACGTGATCAAGAAGTGAGGTTGGCAGGTGTGTGATGTCTCCTAATCCTATTTCTACAGCAAGCTAGCCATAACAGAGGATCTCTTTAAGGTATTCAGGAGATATTCTCATCATCATCAGCCAGACTATACCCACTGCAGCGTGAACGCCTCTTCAATATTTCTTCAACGAATCCAGTCCTGTACTAGCTGCATCCGATTGACCCCTGCGTATTTTTTGGCCTCATCTGCCCACAACGTTCTGCCGGGGCGGCTACGCTATGCGGTTATGCTTTTCTTCTCTTTAAACCCAATTTGTTACCCTAAGAGACCATCGTTTATCCTCTCTTCACACTACATGCCCTGCCCATGCCCATGTCTTCTCTATTTGCACTGGAACGTCATTATCTCGAGTTATTTTTCTGACCCACTCTTCCCGCTTCCTATCTCTTAACGTTAAACCTACCATTTTTGGTTCCATAGCCCTCTGCATTGTCTTCAACTTGAGTAGAATCCTTTGTTAACCTCCATGTTTCAGCCCCATACGTGAGTACAGGTAAAATGCTGTAGCGAATTTACGGGGTCGCAGCGGAGCACCCGTACAAAACGACCAGCGTGGCAGGCTTATCGAATCGAACAGCCCGTGCCCTGCGTGGGCACAGAGAACGCGCCATTCAATTTTAAGCTCTTCTTTCGCCTGCTGGGAACGTTAACTTAGCGCCTCCGCTTTACAGCGTCGCTGTATGCTACAGAGCCCACCACCCAGACGGAACGACAAAATGGACGCGCCGACGGGGCAGGGATCGAGGTGCCTCGGCGACAGGCAGGTCGGCAAATAGACCGGCAGCTTCCCAGCGGAGGTCCTGGGAAGGTGTCTCCATGAATACGTGTTTGAAGCGGTCTAATAAGACGATCTTTTCCCAATCATCAAGCAGAATTGCCGCCGACTTTGTCATCTTGCTCAGGGCGGGTTAGGGGTCGTCGTAGGGGAGTGTAAGAGGTACTTTTACAGCTTCTCGCCTTAGAAACACATTCGTGGAGGACGCAAGGTACGGATGCATGAAGGCCTGGCAGTCAGATGATCGATGCGGGACTGGGAGCAGGTGTTGAATGAAGTCCTGAAGGTTTTGAAGATACTGAAAGGGCTGGGACGAGGGAGCCGAAGTAACGAACAAGTATCTGGGAAGCCGCAGGGGTGCACCAAAGACGAGGTCGGCCACCAAACAGCCAAGGTAACTACGAAGAACGGCGCGTAGGCCAAGATGCACCATGGAAAGGTGCTCAGCTCAGTGCTCGCGATCAAGGCGTGCAGTGAGGACAGTCTTGAGCGGACAATTGAACCGCTCGACCACGCCGTTGGCACAGGGATTGTATGCTGTGGTGCGGCAGTGTTTTATTGCCGAGCCGATGGGTGATGGAAGTCAAGCGGGCGCATTCAAACTGGTGGCCGTGATCCGTGGTAACAATGCTGGCGCAGCCGAAGCGGTAAACCCATGCTGAACCGAGGGCTTTTGCAAATGTTTCTCGCAGTAATGTCCGGAATGGGCACTGCATCGGGCCAATGAGTGAAACGGTCCATCATCGTCAAAATGTACCGGCAGCCATTAGGAGGTAGCGGGCCAACTAAGCCAACATGAACATCGTCAAAGGGACAACTAGGTAACAGGAAATACAGGGGTGGAGTCTTTGCATGGCGGGTCACTTTGGCGAACTGGCAAGCAAGGTACGAGCTGGCCCACTGGCAATCGTCGGTGTTAATGTTCGGCCAGACGGACCGCTGGGTAACGAGGCGCTGTGTGGCTCCTATGCTGGGAATGCAGATGTGAAGAGAATGAAAAATGGCATGACCAAAGACTTCCCGGATAAATGGACGTGGTAGAGCCGATGAGATGTCACACACGAGCAATCCGATCCCCAGTGGATGAGGCACGAGCTGCAGATGGAGGGCATGGGGTATAGTCACGCAGGGCTTGAAGCTTAGGGTCTTGTTGCTGCACCCGGGCCAGACATTCCTAGTCCACAGCAGAGTAGACAGGCCGATGGAGGTAATGCAATAAAGTTCTTCAGCTGGTTGATTGTAAATGCCTTTGATGTGCCTAATATTAGTTTTAAACTCCAATGTAAGCCAGATGACGAAGTTCACGGGCGACGTACTTTGAAGAGTTCGTACGGAACACATATATCGGAGGCTTGTGATCCGTAAGAATGTAATATGGCTGGCCCTCCAAGAGTGCCGTTAATGCTGGACGGTGGAATAGATGGCGAGGAGCTCACGGCCAAATACGCTGTAGATAGTCTCGGCAGGTCGGAGCTTCCGAGCAAAGAAACCCAGTGGGTACCACTCGCAGTCACTTTTCTGCTGAAGAACAGCACAAATGACCATGCTGGAAGAATCCACCATGATACGAGTGGACACGGAAGTCCTGGAGCAGATGCGAAGGATCGAATCGGCGAGAGCTTGTTTTGCAGCCGTGACAGCAGCCTGAGCTTCGGGAGACCAGGAAATCACGGAGGAGGAGGATTTGGTTGCGCGAAGAATGTCGAATAGGGAGTGAAGAAGCTTGGTGCAGTGCGGGATAGAGCGTTGGGAAAAGTTCACTAGGCCGAGGAACTCGCGGAGCTTGCTTAGGGTAGTGGGTGTTGGGAAGTCTAACAACTTGGACGTGAAAAGGCAACGGACGAATACCCTGCGCCGAGATATGGTGGCCCAGAAACTCAGGCTCGGAAGAGCCGCAAACACATTTCTAAACGTTGACGACCAAGCCAAATTCTTGGAGACGTTGAAGGAGCTCCCGGAGGTGACGCTCGTGACCTTGCGGAGTACGACTCACGACGAGGATGTCGTCGAGGTGAACACAGCCGGGAGTCCACGCGTCAGTTCAGCAATTTATCTCTCGAAAGTTCGAGCTGCGCTGCGTAGCCCAAATGGCATGCGCACGTACTCAAACAAGCCGAAAGCGCGTAGTGGCGTCTTCGAGATATCAGCTGGTTCAACAGGGATTTCATGGTACGCTTTTACAAGGTACACTTTACTAAATATCTTGCATCCGTCCAGGTGTCCAGTGATGTCTTAGACGTGTGGAAGGGGATAGCTGTCGTGGACCGTGTGAGCGTTGAGAGCCCTGTAGTCGCCGCACAGACGCCAGTCACCCGGATCTTCTTGGGTACCAGACGGAGCGGTGAGGCCTAAGACGAAGAATACCCTGCTAGATAATGCGATCGAATTCCCGTTTAGCAATCGCCAGACGCTCACCGAAGAGGCGGCGCGGACGAGCTGCGACGAGTGGACAACGCATGAAAATGTGGTGGTTTATACCTTGCTTGTGTGGCTGGTGGAGATTACAAGGCTTCGTGACCTCAAGAAAGCCTGCGAGTACTTGGGCATACGGGCATGACGGGATGAGCATGTGGATACCAGTGGAAGCGACAGCCGATATAACGCCAGTGATACAAAGGCGCGTCGTGCCGCAGATGAGACGATGGCAACACATGCTGACGTTCAGATCAAAATGCGCCAGGAAGTCGGATCCGAGGTTGGGAAGATAGAGGCCGGCGCGGATGAACACCCATCGAAACGTGCACTGCAGGCCAAAGTCCGGGGTGCCCTCAACCGGAGACCATACTTGGCGATGAAGATTTAGTGTGACGCACGGAGATTAAGTGCAGATGACTTGGACGTATGCTCAGCCTGGGGTGGATGGCAGAACACTGACTTCGGTGCCAGTGTCGACGAGGAAGGGCAGGCCGGAAATGCGGTCTATGACTACCAAAAGGCGGATAAGGTAAAGGGTGAGGTCACATTCGGCCATCAGTGATCTCGCAGCGCATTTCCCAAGTTGCATGGTGAAGTGAGTTGGCGGGCGCGGTGTTGAAAAGTGCGGCGACACAAGCAAATACCCTGATTGCAAGTATTAGAAAGTCGCGAACCTCTCTGAGAAGACGAACGGCGGCTAGGACTTGAGGGGAACTCGTGCTGGGCATGAGAGGGCGTCCGCGGGCACCACGACAAGCGGCTAACTGATCGATTCGGGTCTCTAAGGGCGGCGAAAGAAGAAGCCGCGTCATGGACTCGATCAGCTAGCTGAACGAGGTGGTTAAGGGTCAAGTCCTCCGCAGCAGCCAAGACGAGGCGGGTGGACTGCTGCAACTGCTGCAAGAAGAGTTTTCTCAACAGTGCGCCGTTCGAGTCGGCGTTGCTTTTGCCCAAGAGCTGGCCCATGCTTGTGAGTATCTGGGAGGAGCGGCAGTTTCTGTGCTCTTCGCAGCTGAGCTGGAGGCGCGCAGTCTCAGACGCTGTGATACGGTCCAGAATGCATTGCTTAAGTCGCTGTTGCGGAGTATCTCCCGAGGGTCTAAGGATGACATCCGCCACCTCAGCAGGCAGGTTGGAAAGTAAGTAACAAAACCAATATGCCTTCGAGGTGGCGTGGGATGTGCAGATGGAAGATGGCTTCCACCTGGCCCACCAGATCTGTGGCTGCTTGGGCCAGAATGTCGGCAGGCGGAGCTGGACAGCTGCGACATTCCGTGAGCGCTAGGTAGCATCAGGCAGAGGGTCGCCTCAGGGTGGTACGTTTCTGGGGTCAGCCATCTCATAGACCGGGTCATCACTGTAGACAATTTACGGGGTCGCTGCGGGGAACCCGAATAAAACGATCAGCGGGGCAGGTTTCTCAAGCAGTATAGCCTGTGCCGTACATGCGTACCGAACACGTGCTGTTCAAACTTATTCTCTTTCGCAGGCTGGGAACGCCGATCTTAGCGCCTCCACTTTACAGAATCGCTGTGCACTACAATGAAACTGGTGTATATTTTCCTCTTGATTGATACCGGTAAGATCCTGGACAACATCAGGCAAGGTAGCCATAACGGGGGACTTTAGACGCACGTATTGAAAAACCAATCGTGGTCAAAACTAAAGAATGCCCAGGGAAGTGGGTTTCTTTTTATAAATGACTAGGAATTAAATGGGTATGTTGTCAAGGTCGTGTCACCAGAAGATTGTCGGCAGGATTACCCTCGAACGCAGCGAGTGATAAAGAAACGCACGGTTGAACTAAATAGAGGATGAAAAAAACTATCAGTGGGGAAAAATTTGATGCAGGCGGGGTAATTAGTAAATACTTTTTGCCAATTAGGGTATTCAGACCTCGAAATAACGAAGGGGGCAATGTCGATGTCCAAGGGGTGTCACGTGTTACCAGCTTACTGGGGTGTTATGTCATAGTGTAGCGTCATAAACCGGAATTTTTTTTCTGCCGTGTCTCTTCTTCCACTAAGAACGCTGACGCATTCTCCCATGCGGATGCCGCAGTGATTACAAACGTTTTAGTTTCGGTGTTGGTCCATACAGAGTAGTAAAGCAATCATTTAATGCCTTATCCACAACTGTATTCTTCCTATGTCGCGTACGGTGTTCAACTATTTGGACTATCTCCGTGCCATACCACACAAATAAATGTCCAACATGAGTACAGCCGTACAACCAGCATCGAATGGATCTGGTACAGCTTACGTTTGACATCACAAAATCGTATTTTCAATCTCGCAGGTTGTCTTCAGACCTCACCTCCGTTCATTGTTATTTCGGCTTGTATACTGGTAGGAAAACAGTATTCTAAACGCATCCCTCCCTTCAAGTTCATGCTTTATGAATAAAAGAACTCGCAGAAGTCTTATTGAAAAGTGCACTAGGCCTGGATAAGACACAATCTACTCAACAAGCCTGGAAATATAGCACAAAATTACAAACATAATTATAAGTGCCCGAGCACAATTCCACTCGCCTATCAGTGAGGCCCTGTGTTCTCGGAATGTATGTTTGCAGCAGCAGGAATAAAAATTTGGAAAATATTTTTGAACCATATATTTTAGTAAAACTTCCGTCACGCTACAAATGGTTTGCAATATAAACTTTCTTCCAGCCATTTCTTGCATGAAGGGCAAATTGACGGTTTTCGTCACCGAACCTGAAGTGCTGCATTAGGTACCTTATATGACCAATCAATACAAAATCCGGCTGCGGCGTCTAGTTCCCAGCGTTCATGTCTCAAAACTCGCGAGCATGCCTGTAGCAGATTGGTTGGAGGCATGATTTCTAGTGCGGCAGCGCAATGGCACAATGCCAGAGGACAAGAAGGGACTCCATACTGTTTATTATACGATAAGGTGAACTACGCATGCAAAATTGTGTTTTTCTGCAAGATTGCCACATAATGGGTGCTTACATATTTCTGACCTAACTTCATGACCTCAGACACCTAGATAACTTTTCTAATCTGCATATCTTTGTGTTTATTTACAATTCGGCTGTTGTACACTGCCTCGCAAGAACAATCACGGCAGTAAACTCCCATGTGGCGCGAGGCAGTCGAGATTGTTTTTGTGCTCCGTCATCCTATCATCTTTCATACACCAACCAGTTTGGCCAAAATAGGATCTACCACAAATTGAAGGGTTCGATTATACCAGGTTTTCTACGCACTTCATACTTTTTATCTCATGCTTTTTTCGCACCGATAGGTCCAGTTTCAACTGAGTCTCGGGGACCATTTGCACGCGCGCACCGCTGAAAACACATCTACCCCACCTCTCTTTCCAATTATTTTCAAATTATGAGAGACAATACTATGAACATAACGTATCACACATGCACTTTTCCCTCCGCTACTATGGTTGACTGAGGTACCAAATTTCAAGTTTTTCAACATCCCTTCCGCTACTGCTGCTAAAATGATAAGATGGTATCCTGCCGCAACGAGCCTCTCAAACTAAAATATGACTATTGACTGCCCTGTGGGTGCCTTATTACTTCATGGCATTACTGAAGCAAGACGCGACAATACCCCTTATAACAAGCTTTAAATGATAGTAACTGTACGGAAGTAACGGATTTTTACTCCTCGGTTCAAAGGTCTACCACATATGTGCAACAATGAAGTACAAGGTAAAGTCAAAAACTTTTATGCAGTCATCAACAGGCCCTTCATGTGTCACTTCGAAAGGCGCAAGAGCTTCAGAAAAAACGGTAAAGACAGCTATAACTCATTCATCAAAATTCACCGAATCAGATATAATTAAAACCAGATAGTCATCTGCAAAGCGGAAAACTCTAGCGATGATTGAGCTTATCAGACGATCTTCAAGTGTTCTGTCAATCATAGCTAAATAAAGATCACTTAGCGATGGAACAAAGCTCTCATATGCATATCTCTTTCTTGAGAATAAAAACACGTTCATCCCATTCAGCGTAAATAGACTAAGGTAGCTTTGTATCAGAGCCAAAAGTTCTGTACGGAGATGGCAGACCTATTCTAGAAAGCAAGTGCTCCGTACCTGTCAATTACTTCACTAATGCACTCTAGCAGTTCGTCATGCGGTTAGAATAACGCAAGTCATTGACGTCAATAGAAAAGCAAGCAACCGTTTGTCGTGGTTATATTTCAAAAAGTTAATTGTCACATGATACGATGAACTGTCATTGCACTACCATGTCAATTGGCAACTACAAACTATAAGAGCCATAACAGTGAATTTATACTCCCCACGTCAGCAACGCCCATACACTGTTTTCTGTAAATAGGCACCCTTAACGCTATCATAGCTTTAATCAATCACACGAATCAATTCAGTCGGGAGTAGAAATCCTATTACGAAAGAAATTCGGTGGCACTCAGAGTGTCGCCATGAAATTACCTCGTAACAGCTACCTGTCACAATTAATAAAATAATTATTGCTAAAACAATAATTAGAAGCCCCACTAAGAAAGAAATCTGGCTTCTATTGCATGCACTAAAATTACGAGCATGCCCATGGCAGATGAAAGTTAGCTAGTGCCATGGTAGGGCACTGATTGGTCGGCAATTTGCGTGACGTCGCGAGACCATATGTTATGAACTGCGAAATTGGGCGGCATATTTGGCATGGAAATCGAACCAGTCAGGACCCTTGGTATGAAAATGTGTGCAAGGGCGTACATACTGCTTTTTTGTCAATTCTGCCAACTTTGGCAACATGCATAACAATCTTGGTCCCAACCATGCCTCTGGTAACCAGTAGCTAGCAGGTTGCATGGGCAGTCCTGAATGGCAGACAGCGGCATGGCTCAGCACTCTATAAAGTCCCCCCATTTAAGGCGTCCAGCACACAGTTATTGGCCTGACTCATGGCTAATAGTTATACAACGCAGCTTGACACATTGCTTTGCAAGGACACCTAAAGTAATGTTGTGTTTTCGCCTTATGTAATCAGTCTTATGAGGGGCGAATGTTTTCATAAGTGATCTAAGACTATAACGCGCGTAAAACTATATTTAAGGAAGCAGCCCATTATTTTCTAAAATTTATTTCAGGGATTTTATCACGTAATTTGCCCCTCCTGCTTAGCATCAACTTGTGCGCAGAAGGCCTGTCTGCCATTGCACGGTGGGAGTATATTTATTCGACTCCAGAATGAAAATTTCAAATGTACAAGTCTTCAGGCAATATATCGTGAACATCTCTGGCGCTAGCACTGACGCTCTCTATGACACTCACGACTGATAGATGGGCTTTTAGAATGCATTACAAATGAAGGGTTCTAGGAAGAATAAGGATACAGGGAGTCTCAAAGTATGTAGTTACTTGAACGCACTCTTCAATGAACAATAATGTATTTAATAGCCATTAAATTCAACACCTAAAACGAAAGCGCTGTAGCATGAAGAGAAAAACTTTTCAGCTTGTATCTGTAGTCTCTAGCTACCTACCACGGTTCATAGGTGGCAAATTGGAGAAAAGGAACTTGTCCTCCTCAAATTTAGCGGAGTGAGTAAATGCAACGTGGAAAAGAGAGAGGGAATCGCGAGGCGACTGGGTGTCCTTGTGTACGGCAATGTGTACGTAATTGAGGTTAGGAATAGCGGAGAATGAAATACAGTACCTAAAGTATCTCTTAGTGCTGCTGTGTACAATATAAGCGGAGTTAAAAAGGAAAAAAGTACTTCTTTTCCTAAACATTAGTCTCATTATTCGGACCAAGGAGGGTGAAAAATCAAACACAAAGCAAGCTGAAAAGTAATTTTAAAAATGTTCTCGGGGCCTGAAGTTTCCATTAAACCGAGGAATGTCCGGAAGACAACGCTTTATAGCATGCATATGCAACAAATGCTAAACACTGCGAGAACGAAATAATATTCGCTAAAGTAAGCAGGATTCGTTTGAAAATAGAAGCCTAGTAAATCGCTCTCAGTTCCTAGATCTTCAATCTCAAAGTAAGCATTAAGAGGCTGTCAAGTCATAAGAAAACGGATTGTACACAAATCATCAGTCTTCCGGACTCCTTTCGTACGCACTAGCTCTTCGCAGCTGTCAGTAGCAACAATTATTTTGCTTCAGTAGGGATATCTCTCAGAAGGTATAGGCTAGAAGAAAAAATGGGTTGTAAATATCGGTGAATATTGCATTTCAGAGACAAGAATCTTCTGTTGTATATGCTGGTGTATACAGTGTGTAGTGCACACTCGTGGCAGCTTTACTCACTTCAAATCCACTTGAACTGTAAAAAATCTGCCCAAACCCAGATCAATCAGCGCGTTCTCTAGACCGCTTTATTTCGCATTGGTTCGTCTGTCCATTCTCATATTTTAAATGCTTTTGAATCAGCGAATGCTTTCCAAGCGCGTTTTGTTATTATCAGATGTAATATTATTTTCTTGTACAGTTCTTATGGATATTTATTGGCATCAGTGAATAAAACGTCATACTTATCTAAATACGATATATGAACAGCAGTGTAACTTGAAGGAAAGGCACAAGAAATCATTAAATTACAAATGAGTCGTAAACATTTCTTCCTAAGTGCTGCGACTACAAAGATATCCTTTGGTTCAGCTCTTATAAGGCCATACGTTCGTTTTTGGTGGTTAGCATACGCTCTTGAGAAAATAGTGCACTTTGACTTATTGGAACGTTCAAAGCTTTCCAATAACGGGGACGTCTTCACACAACACTTAGTTAACAATTTTATCTGGTAACATCGGTCAGAATGCATGAAGATGAAGCATGAACTAAAAAGGGCCACTATTTTTGTATGATATCTTGTTTAGATTGCTGCTCTACTCAAATAGGTAAATACCGTGCTTTTCAAAAGACACATTTTGTTTCACAATTCGCAGTGTACCTACGTGTCTCTTCATAGAAATTGTACTGAGTTTATAGCCTGGTTATTAGCGGTGAAAGTTCTGTTTTGCCTCACAGTTGAAAGGCGAACTCGACCGACAGATACCATGCATTTTTTTTTGTTTTTTGTGTTTTTTTTTTTTTTTGTGCTTTGCAGGTACTCTTGAAGAAAATGCACGTGTATCCAAGTTTTGTATATATATCCTTCTGTATCAGACCTTAAAGGAAAGCGATTTCCCTCTCCGCTTTCGAAGATATATGGAAGCAAGAATCGCCAACGAATGTAACTATATGGGTGAGCCGCCAACTGCATTGGTAATGATAGCGTCATTTGTTTTGTTTTTGTTTTTTTTGTTGTTGTTGTTGTTCTTCGGGTTCATTTCATTTATACTGTCACTGAATTGTTTCACCTATGGGGCTGAAACATGGAGGCTAACCAAGAGAATTCTACTTAAATTGAGGACAACTCAGAGGGCTATGTAACGAAAAATGGTAGGGGTAACATTAAGAGATAGGAAGCGTGCAGAGTGGGTCAGAGAAATAACTCAAGTTACCGACATTCTAATGGACATTAAAAGAAGAAATGGGCATGGGCAGGACATGTAGTGCGAAGAGAGGATACCCCGATGGTCGCTGAGGGTAACAAACTTGATTCCAAGGGAAGGAAAGCGTAGCAGGGGGCGGCAGAAAGTTAGGTGGGCAGATGAGATTAAGAAGTTCGCAGGGGTCAAGCGAATGCAGCTAGCACAGAACCGGGTTAAGTGGAGAAATATGGGAGAGGCGTTCGCCCTGCATTGGGTATAGTCAGGCTGATGATGATTATGATGATGATGAATTGTAAGATCAAATGAACGCCACCGTGTAATAACGTTAAAATGCATTAATATTAACTGCTGAAATGTACTTTCACTGAATGCGCGCTCGTAATAAAAGATTCAGGAAAAAATAGTGTTTATTATAATGCATTTCTGAAACTGTTCTGAAACCTGCGTGTACATCTATTATAAAAATAAATATTGTAATGTCTATGAAGCTTGTGCACATGATTTGATTTCCTATTTTGCGGCATATGCCCCGCCGGAGTGGCGCAGTGGTTACGGCGCTCGACTACTGTTCCCAAGGACGCGGGATCGAATCACGGCCTCGGCGGCCGCTTTTCGATGGAGGTGAAAAGCAAGGCGCCCGTGTGGTTTGCGATATTATGTGCACGTTAAAGAACCCTAGGAAGTCCAGATTTCGGGAGTCTTCCACTACGGCGTCTCCCATAGCCTGAGTTGCTTTGGTACGTTAAACCCCACAAACCAAACCTATTTTTCAGCATATAATGGCAAGCACTGGTTCTAGATAATTTCAGGGCAAACATAATGTTTATATAAATATCAGCTTGCGTCTCACCGTTTTGTTGCAACTGTCGACAGCAATATTAGATTTATCGGTAGTAGTCTCTGTCCTCTCCATAATTTCAGGCCAACAGAAGCAGAGAACACTGAAAAGGATAGCACCGGCATAGGCAAGTTTTAAAAGTGTGGTTTTCGTCGCCGCGCATTAGTATCTGCATCATTTGTTCTTTATTTCGAGAAATAAAAACATCGAAACATCATACGAAAAAAGACATCGCGCGGGTAGAAAAAGTTGAAAGGTGGGCCGTGCGCTTCTCTATATAACAAATACCGAAATTCTGATTCTCCATCTTTCCTTATGGAAACGAACAAAATAAAACAGCTCTGTACCCGACGAAAGATAGCAAGATTAGAATTTTTGCACTCCTTAATTCATGGAAAGCTCGGAATATCGGCAACACTTTATGTCACACCATCCCTAACTCGAAAAACAAGACACACACACAATTATAGCTTAACTCCCCATTTCGCCAGAACCAACATTCACAAATTCTCCTTTTTTCCACGAACTATCGAGGACTGGAATGTACTGCCTGGGGAGGTTTTCACTTGTGAAAAATTCAGGGAAGCCATTGGCAATGTTTTTGACCACTGAGAGAGTTTTTGTCCGGTTGTTCGCAATGTTTTTGACCTCTGAGAAAGTTATTGTCGAGTTTTTTTTTTTTTTTTTTTTTTTTGATAGCGACATAATCAAAATGGTCATCTGTACCAATTCATGCTTGCTTCCAGGTTATTTGTAGAACTGTATCTGTGCATGACACGCAAAAATTTCTCCTTTTCTTTGTTATTTCTTCTTAACACTGATTTTGCCCATCCTGCTTGGACCAAAGAGGTGTGCAGTATCATGTAAATAAATAAATAAATAAAATGAAATTATACATGATGTAAAACTGGAATGGAATGGGAAAAAAAAAAACATTTTTGCTATTTTTCTAGTCAGCGCAGAGTGCAGCGATAGCAATGTTTATATTTACAACTAGCCTACCAAGTATGTTCACAAAAAAGCTTACACAAAATTTGGGGACACATTTTAGCCAGAGGTTAGTATCAGAGGCTCCTCTTCGTGGGCCCTTTTCGCATGCCAACTACTAACCGAGAAGCACTTTGCTACTAGTCTCGACACTTGTCCTTTCATTATTTCTTCTTTAATTTCGCACGTATTTATTAGCACAGATTCGTAGGCTGCCATAGTATTTCAAAGACCAACTGACATAGGTATAAAGCCCCACTTTCACCAAGCCGCCCGCTCGTCCATGATTTGACCATTTTGTTTCTGCATCAGTCAGCCACTTCAGCATTGATCGTAAAATAGCACTTTTCGAAGTTTGCCTTCTGTTATTAAGGATAGAGCCCGAGCATTGCTATGTGAGTAATCGTTGTTAACACAGTGCTGTTTTGGCATGTAGATACAGCCTTCTGGATGTTGGATGAGATTAACCATATTTAAAATTATTTTACCCGTTTTCTTTGTTCACTCGGGACCTCAAAATTCCAGATTGTTTGCGTCATAATGTAAATAAATATGTGTTGTTCCACTTCAATTAAAATGCGATCTTTCGTATAAGGAAACGTTTTCTTAGCATGCTGTGAAAGAATACGTCTTGCAACGTTCCTCTTTAATTTGCATTGTTGCATGATTTTGTTCTTGAAGGCAATTTTAAAACACCATCAAAACACGTGATTTAGTTATGATGATGATGACTATGGATTTAATGGCACAATGAGATGTTAGGGGGAAAAGCGCCAAATTTAAATAAAGGTAAGTTCGTGAAATGAGTGTGAAAAATGTCTATGGCTTGATACTTTTTCTTTATTCTGGTAAACACAATTGAACGTGCTAGGTGGGTTTCAAAACAAGTTTTCAATCAGAAAACCAATAAACTGAACAGGCAATATTGTTGAATATTTCGCATCTTCTAACTCGCATTCGTTTAAAATGTTATGTCACTTCATAATGTATTTTCCCAGCGCATGCGAATGCGAAAGCATTAGCTTTTAAGAATCCGAGATATAATGCTCACGTAGTCCCCAGTCACCCAACAGGTATCAGTGAACATAAGTTTTGAGCCTCCCTAATACGACTTTACCAAGCAATGTTGGTCAAATAATTAGGGGAAACCCCCAAGGTGGAGTAGATTCCTAATAATAAGGGAGTAATTACTCATTGTCATCCACCCGAGCGCAGCCATACGGCTGCAAAGGAAAGCTTTGTAGCCGTATGGCTGCGCTCGGGTGGATGACAATAAGTAATTACTCCCTTATTAAAAATCTACTCCACCATGGGGGTTTCCCCTAAATATTTGACCAACGCTATTACCACTTCGAGTTATAGATCAATTCGCTCTCGCCCTACCATCTGATCTGCTAACCGTGCTGGTTAGCTCAGTTGGTAGAGCGACTGCCCCGGAAAGGCAGTGGTGCCGGGTTCATTCCCCGGATCAGGAGGAATTTTTCTTTAACTACGAAGTTTCTAAGAAAGCTGTATAGCTTTCCTTTGTAGCCGTATGGCAGCGCTCGGGTGGATGATAATGAGTAATTACTTCGTTATTACCAAGCAATGTATAGTCATGACACGCTCAAATAGTATTTTGTATTAAATTTCACAAACATAAATACCGTTCATTATTATACGTGCATCGTAGTTGTCGTAACTGTAATCGTATTTCTCAAACTTCTCAGCTTCCACAAATATGGTCAATAATGAGTTGCTTCTACTTACATCGCCTGGAGGACGATTACTGCAAACGTAGTCGTTTGAAAAGCACTGCGTGAGCTCATTGTAGCACCTTTCTCGCCTCTACCGGCTTTAATGTGTACTACAAGCAAGCGTTCCCTTTATATACACATTATCGAAGCGTTGGTTGCTGCTCTTTTGTTAGCGGTATTCGCCCTTTCCCAATTACTGAGCCTGGCATACTACTTTTCTTTCATCTAATACAGCAAACGTCAGACATGACGTACATGCTGATCGTAAAAAAAAACATTTGCTATGAATATGTAGTTTATTAAATGGGTTATTGTCTATAATTTTCCGTTTATTTACTTCTGTGCAGCCGGTGCAGATCAGTTACGCTGGCTGAGTGTTTCTAAAAAATCGAAGAGTTGCGCTACCGATATAAGGACTAAGAAGAGGCAAGGCAAACTTAAAACGCGTTTTTGTGTATCTTGCCTCTTATTAGTCCTTGTACCAATACCGCAGGTTTTCTTTTTTTTTAATCATTTACCAACTAGCTCGACAAGTCCCGTTAGGATATTTATTTATTTATTTATTTATTTATTTATTTATTTATTTATTTATTTATTTATTTATTTATTTATTTATTTATTTATTTATTTATTTATTTATTTATTTATTTATTTATTTATTTATTTATTTATTTATTTATTTATTTATTTTGATTATATTATTAGCCTATTTTATAGGCTGTTACAGGAATGGGCAAAACTAGACACAGCTACACAGAAAACTAAGAACACGGACAGGAATTTTACGCTAAATACAAATCACTTAGGACACAAAATAGGTTAACATTTATAGTGTCGGTGTGGCAGTGTATTTAAGGAAAGAGTGTTGTATAAAAGAAAAGGATGTAACGTCGCGATATACACAAGGCAAATATTCAAAAGTAACAAATTCACTCGGGAAAATGGTAAGAAAGATATGTCACGATAACAATCAAAAGTCATAATCAGTTTGCAGTTTTGATAGAAAAACAGGAAAAGACGAACTGCTAACTGTATCATATTGTAATGCATTCCACTCCCGAACAGACTGTGGAAACAAAGGGTACCTAAACGTGTCACAATGAAATATAATCTCTGTTAAATGTTTCGAGTGTTTTGAACGTGTGTTTCTTGTTGATGAAGGGGGCACGTACTGATCAACGTCCAATTTCAGGTATCGACTCAGCAGTTCGTACAGGAACTTCTGGCGTAAGAAATGCTCTTGGGTACTTCGTGTGGGAAGACAAGCTTTATTAAAGAGGTCTGTAGGAAAGTCACGTCTGCGACACTTGTTATAAATAAATCGAACTGCTCTTCTCTGGATACCCCCAGTTTGGCAACTAGTTGCTTCGTGTGTGGAAACCAGCATAAAATATTGTATTCAAGTACAGAGCGAACTAAGGATGTGTAAGCCAGTAACTATAGCGAGGGAAGCCGACGGGATTGGTCGCTTGAGTGAGAAAAGTACAATGAGGGCTTTATTTGTTATGTATGAAACCTGCTTGCTCCTCTTTAGGTCAGATGAAAGAAGGACACCAATATATTTGAATTTATCCACTGATTTTAGTTTTGTATCAATAATTGTATAAGTGAAATTCGACGGGTTTTTCTTCGTCGTCACTGATATACATACGGTTTTCTCTAAATTAATAATTATCTGCAAATTTTTACAACAGTTTCCTATATTGCGTTGTTTAGAAGAAAATGGTCGTTATGGTCTCTAATATCTTTATAAATAACGCAGTCATCTGTAAACATGCGAACTGTGGCATCTATGTTATGTGATATATCGTTTATGTACAAGATGAAAAGAACAGGTGCGAGTACAGCACCCTGGGGTACCCCGGAGGAAACTTCGACATAGTTGGAGGACTGCTCTTCTTGCTGAACAAATTGTTATCGGCCAGATCAATATGAATTTATCCAATTTGTTATATTATTATTTTCTAGGATGTTATCAGGTTTATATTGCAATTTTGGTGAGATGCGCAGTATAAAGCTTTAGATAGATCGAGAAAGATTATGCCAATTTGTCCGCGCTTGTCGACACTTGATGTCAGGTCATGAATGATTTCTAATAGTTGCGTGGTAGTAGACAAACCCTTTCTAAAGCCTGTTTGATTAGAATTTAATATAATACGTTCTTCGACAAAGGTGACAATGTGCTTAAGAACACTGCTCAAGTATTTCGCACGCTGTGCAAGTGAGAGATATTGGACAAAACTTCGAAGGGTTTAAAGGATTACCTGATTTGAAGACAGGTATAACTTTTGCAATTTTTCAATCAATAGGCATCTCGCCTGTTTCTAAAAACTTTGTGTATACAAGCAGTAAGTATTTGGATGCCCATTCGACTTATCGTTTCAAAAAAGTCTTTATGTCATTGGGGCCTCAGGACTTGTTAGTGTCAATATTAAGCTATAATGAAAATATCCACGATTCCTGATTGACGATGTCATCTAGTTTTTGTTCCTCATCAAGCAGAACGTTCCCGAGACTGGTACGATTCCATTGTCAAACGTGAAAACTGATTTGAAGTGCTCGCTACAAATTTTCGCCTTTTTTATCGCGTCGCCTCAGGGCAAATAGTTATACTGCCGCCTATGTGTGTTCAAATAATTCCAAAAGTTTGTTGATGCTGTCCTGATGAAGTTATTCAAGATAACGTTTAAATATTTATGTTTTGCCTTTTTTATTGCTTCTTTCAGTGTAAGCGAGAGATATTGAATGCAGTCCGTATACGGAGTGATTTATACTTGTTTTTATCTTTTCTTAACCTAGCTATTCGGCGCTTAACATGAATGATCTCTCGAGGTATCCATGGGCTTTTTTTCTGACTGTCTTAGTTTTAGTTGTAATATATTGAAATTTCTGACGAGGTCAACATTCCCAATTAACTGTTGAAAGGTTCACTGAAAATCCGCCTAACGATATTCATCTCTTGCATAAAAAAAAATCAAAAGGACACTTAGAATTGTCGCGCTAATAATATGAAATATAATTAATATCACTTATAACTGCTACTATCAGCCTGCCTATGTGTACAATTGTACATATTCTATACCTTACAATACTTTACTACTGAAGTTTTACGGAATGCTAAGTTGTGCATAGTGTATTGTCATGTGTTATAACTTGCTGAAGTGTTATTTTTCACCATTCATAACTTTATATGTCATCCTATAATTACGTTGTGGCACCGTAAACAGGCATGGTAACGGCCTGCGTATTTCGTGCCGTGGACATCCCTACTGCTGCCGGCCCTAAACTCAGTAACTGACCGTGCCACTGCCCCCTTGCCACAAGGAATACGCATGCTCCTCGAAACGACTGCTATATATGCTACCCAGTTTACAGGAGGTACATAGCTAGAAAGTGCAGCTTCAGCCAAGCCATACATAAGTGGAATTCGGGTACCAGAGGGCCGAGCCTTAATTTGAATCCAATGGTCCCCGCGGGTTCGATTCCCATCTAATATGTGCAGCAGGGGTTCCGGTCTCCCGCAAGTTAGGTCATGATGTCTGGTATTCTGAGGGCGTCAAAAAACCCAAAAATTCAGAGTTGTACTATGACCCTAACCATTCCCTGCCAATGGCATGCTGACGATGCAGGACCGCAAAGATAGGAAAAAAGACATGTCACCCGCAGGCCTGCATTCTATGTCACCGGCCAAGCACCAGCTGCCCGATTCTAGCCCATGATGTTTGCAGTATGTATATAAACTTCGCCTGCTTTTTTGTAATGTGCCTAAAATGTTTACGCTCATACAGGAATTCGTCGAATGCTCCTTGAGTGCACATTTGTTAATGTTTGCAAATTCTCGGGGCTTTGTTCTTGCTTATAAGCGTGACCGATACTTATGCTGTTATGTTAAACTATGCAGCACACATATATTCTAGTTTATGACGAGCACCAGAATAGATGCGTTCAAATAGCTAAGCGATCAATAGAATCTACTCTTAGCATGCCAGTGCAAACAAAATAGTGAATGCGTGGTCGTTCTATAAACAACTTATTCATATGAAGCGTAGGAAACGTTAATTTTAGTGCATAATGCTGGCCGTTCTTTCAGTTTCTCAGCATTCCGATTTTACTTTCTTAAGAGACTTGGAGTTATTATGAAAGCTTCTGCATGGGTTTTTCCCGTTGTTTTGGCGAGGTTCTCAGAAAAGCAGCGCAAAAAAAGACGCAGACAAAGACAAGAGGACAAGGTCAGGTCTTTTTTCTGTGTCCTAGTCCGCATCTTTTTTACGCTCCTTTTCTGAGAACTATGTACCAACATGCCCAACTTGCCACATTAACTTTTGGCAAGGGTTCGTGTAATTAAAAATGATTCACAAAATTTAAACAGCTAACTGTAGTTTGAACTTTTATGAGGTAACATTTCAAGACGAAAAAAAGACCAAACCGCACCTGCAGACATGTGCGAATGATTGACAGTGTGGCTTGGGCTGCCAAAGCAGAAAGGAACTTTAGACGCCGGGTGGGGCGCCAAAAGTTGCGAAATGGTCGAGCGGAGAGTAAAAGAACGTAAACATTACGTTTTTTTTTTTTCGATATATATGCTTCGGATGCAAACATTGCAAGACATTTCTGATAAGTGCGCCTTCTGCTAGATGTTGGCCGTGATTAGCGGACGGGACTCATCTTTTCATGAGAAATATTACCAAAAACATTTTATGTTTAAAACGGACGGTCGAACGTCAGGGATGAAGCGCATCGTAATTGGAGCTTGGCAAATATATTTGCAAAGCCCGTTAAACTGCCTAAGTTTACGTCATGTTTTAAAGCTAAAGCTTTACTGGCCCCATTCCGAAACATTCCGGACGGCGGCGTGTGGACTCGATGGTACCCAAAACGACGGCGCTTTCAGGTAGACGGCTAGCCCCGCAGTGGATGAGGGAAGGCAGCGGAGGAGGGATGGATGCTGATATATCTTGGCGCTCCGGAGCAGGACGGGGGAAGGCTGTCCTGGTTTCGCGTAGGCGACGCACCACATGGCGTTGCTAGTGCAGGACAGCAGGTTGTCGGCGGGGTCACACGATCCCCCTGCCATGTCAGTCGTACCCAGATAGCCATGTGTGCGCGATGAATAATAAACCATCTACAAGCAAGGCTCCACGGGGCAGGCCTCGCAAACGCTTCGACTCCGAAGATGCACAGCGATGTCATTGAGGAGCACAAGACAGCAAGAATGCAGCCAGTCGTGTAAAACGAGGAGCGCTCGCTGCTACCAAGGCGGTCTCGTTGTCTCCGATCGAACGGCCTTCTCGATGTGCTCAACAGGTAGCTGAGGCGATGCGACAAAAGCGTTCCCAAGACGAGGAATACCGGCAACTGGAGACCGAGGCCATACACAAAACGCGAACCGAGGACGAAGGATAATGGTAAAGGGAGGTGGAGGCCAGACACCCAAGGAGAGCCCAGGAAGAATACCAGCAACGAGAAGCTGCTATCTAGGCTGAAGGTAAAAGACGAAAGCGGCAGTGAGATGTCGAGGCAAGTTGTCAGCGAACTTATAAGCCGTTCATCGCAGATACAAATTGTTTCTGCGAGGCATTCACTGAGAATGCGTTCGCAAGTGCATGCAATATGCTTTCGAATTCTCGCACGCAGTCGATTCCCAATCTTTACCGAATTGTTCACGCTCTCTGTCACGGTGAGACTATATTGTAACGCCCTTAACGTTGCCAATAACACATTCAGGCAGGTTTGAGCACAGGCACCACAAGACAAGGTCTAAAATAATGCCTACACCTCAATCTCCTCTTCTTTCTTCCTTTGCCTGGCTCTGAACACTTCTCCGTAACACTTCCCCATTCGCAGACGAAACTCTCCGGGCGAGTCATTCATCACGACGACGATGGCAAGGGTTCGTTCTGGCGGCGTGAGTAACCTATATGCGTGCCGAACGTCGGCCACATTTTGGTGAGGTGAGCAATCCGATAGTTAAAATCACTAACTTTGTCCTAGATCACGTAGGCACCGGTATAGTGCGTGATCATTTCTGGCTTAAACCTAGCTTCTGTTTTGGTAGCCAAAGCTAGACCAACTCGTCAGTGAGATAGGCGACGTGGCGATGATGGGCGTCACAGCGGGATTTCGAGCGTTGTGCGAGGCGAGAGTTCCTAGGCCGGCTATCCAGCAGGCTTGTTCACCCTGGCAGAGAATCTCAGCAATCCCAGGATGGGCGCCTGTGAAGAATAAAGGGGTGCTGTCAAGGGTGTGTCGAGGAGAGCCGGCATAAAGGAGAAAAAACTGACCGTAACATGATGTTTCCTATTGAGTGGTATTGTATGCGTATATTATAAATGGCAGTAAAAATCTCAGTTCGTGGGATCGGCGGCGATGTACATCGAAAGCATGTTGATGAGTGTCCGGTTGGTTCACTCGATCAGTCCATTTGTTTGAGTATGATAAGGTGTAGAGTGCAGAAAATACGTTGTGCAGAAGTGAGGTTGTTCCACAACATCCGCGATGAACTATGGACCACGGTTGCTGACAAACAATCGTGGCGGCCCATGACGAAGTATAACAACGTTTAAAAAGAAAAGGGAGACCTGATGGGCTGTAGTCAATGGAAGACCTGCCGTTTCATTATAACGCGTGTGATAATAGCGCAGATAACGATCCAATGGTTACAGTCATGGGATTCGGGAAAGAGCCCGAGTAGATCTACGCTGACCTGCTCAAAATGATATCTTGGTGACTTCATAGGTTGTAGAAGACCAGTGAGAGCAGCAGTGGGACATTCGTGACTGGCGCAATGGGCACAGCTGGCACATTTCAGTATGTTCCCTCACTCGCCGCCAATAAAAACGTTCTTGGATGCGATGGAAAATCCTCCCGCATCCCAGGTGTCCCGAAGTGGGATCATAATGCTTGGCGCACAAAACTAAGGATCGCAGGCTGTGAGGTACCGCCAGACGGTAGCGGAGGCCAGCGTCACAATAGTCCTTGTACAAAAGGCCGCCACGTACACAAAAAGGATGGCAAGCTGCGGAGTCCTCTGTAAATGGAATGGCTTCAGTTTCTCGTCCTGCCTCAGCTCAGTACGGAACGTGAGTGCATCAGGGAACGGGAGTAATACCGCGGCAATGCAATCGTCAATATTGGTCGGCGTCACATTCTGTCATCGCAACCGGAAACGTGGGAGACAGTGCGCGTCAGCTCCTCTTGCTTTTTTATGACACCACGTAAGCAAATTCTTGCAACCGGATTGCCCACCACGCAAGGCAGCCAGACGGGTCGCTGAGTTTGATCAGCCAACAGGGGAATGATGTCAGTAGCCACTGTAAATGGGCGTTCGTACAAATAGCACTGAAACCGCTGAACAGCGATAACTATACGACGTGACACTTGCTCAGTATGAGTAAGTTTCTAATTTCGCTGAAGTTTATTTAAGGATCGAACATTTTTGTTGGCGCAATAACGCTCAATCAACGCTGCATCGATGCCAACACTACTGGCATCGACGTACTTTCGGGAGGGGGGGAAGGGGCAAAAAGATTGGACGCGTTGTTAGTAGAAACTAAAGTTGGCGAAAACAAGTCACAATCGGGTGTCCACTCGTAAGGGCGTCTTCGCGGAGAAGGCACGTGAACGGGTGAGCAATGTCAGCGAAACGGGGAATGAAGCGGCGAAAATATGATCAAAGTACGAGGAACCTTCAAAATTTCTTTACATTGTGAAGTGTTGGAAATGTCGCAACGGCCGCGCTCTTCTGTGGGTCAGGTTTGTTGCCAAAACAACAAGGTTGCCAAAAAACAGTTTGCCGTTCACCGAACTGACACTCGCATTCAATACGAGACCAGTGTTTTTCAGGTTGTCCAGTACAAGCACAAAACGTTCATTGTGCTCATAAACTGTCTGGCGAAAAATGATATCACTGAGGTATCAAATACATATCTGCCATTTTATCCACGTAGGATGGCATCCATAAATCTCTCGAACGATGCGCAGAAGCATTGCACAGCTGAACAGGCCGTCTTGCGTGATAAAAGCGGTCTTATGCTTGTTCTGAGGCTGCATAGATATCTGCCAATATTCCGACCGCAGATCAACAGATAAAAGGTATGACGTGGTGTACAGACAATCTATGGCGTCATCGATCCGGGGAAGAGGAAAAATGTATTTCTTAATTACAGCACTCAGGCGGCGATAGCCCGCGAAAAAGTCAAGGAAAAATCTTTTTCCTTGACCAGAATGACAGCAGTAGCCCAAGAACTGCATGACTCTTGAATAATACATTTGTCTAGCCTGTGCTGAACTTGTTCACTGATCACCTGGCGTTCTATCGGCGGTGCTCTATACGGCTTTTGTTGAAGTGGGTGTGGGTAGCCCGTGTCAATGCGATGTCGGGTACGTGTCATGGGAATGTACCGTGAATCACTTGTCTCCGAAAAGTCAAATATTGACGAGCACTTGAAAAACGTAGTCTCCAGCGTCTCACGCTGTTTGCTGGTTAGAGATTTGCTGATAATTCGGCGCCGTTCTGATTAAGGTGCTGGAGCAGCAGTGCAGTAACTCTGTTAGGCCCGTCTGTTATCAACGCCACTGACGCAGTAGCATCATCTTGGCTACACGTGGCAATCTTCATATTCATGGACAAAACCACCAGTTGCGAAGAACATTTGATGACCCACAGCCGCGAGCCGCCCTTGACCACCGAAAGCATGCAGTGAGAAACGACAATGAGTTTCTTGGCAAAGTTTTCATGAAGCGGCGCCAACGTAGCATCAAAGGTGTCCGAACACGACTGTAGCACAAAAGTTGGACGCACATCATAGAAAGGGCTGGTACATTGGTATCCTCGGATACACAAAACATATAATCCTGCTCTGGGTATTCCTCTAAAATTCCAGACGGAAGGAATCTGTCAATGCAGAGCTTTTCGGAACGACATTCTACAGTAGTACCACACAATCGCAAAAACATCAATACCGAGAATCACACCATGCGTGCATCGTGAAAGCAATACAAACTGCGCTGCGAATATTGTTCCCCCAAGGCACAACGTAGCACTGCACATTCACAAAGGGCTCAACATGCCCTTTATTTAAGGATCGAGGGTGTGTCGAGGAGAGCCGGCATAAAGGAGAAATACCCATGAAGTTTCTCATGTCTGTCCCTTATAAACATAACTTTAAGGTCCAAGCGGTTTCCTAAACGATAAACTCCTAATTGAAATGGATGCTCATGTATCCACTGAAGCCATTGTCACCATACTGTCGACAAGCACAGAAACAGTGTTGTTTAGCATCATAATCGATGGAGGAATTTTTACAGGCAGCGCACACTCTCCCGCTGACTCGTTTTCCGGCACAGGTGATGCGGACCACCACCGCGGTCGTGGCGACGAAAAGCAGCTCGCAGAAGACGCAGGCGGTGGGGTGAAGCTGCGGTCGGGAACAGGAGAGTGCCTAAGTGGTCTATCAGTCTGCGGAAAATCATGTGAAGATGGAGGCAATTGCCAGCAGAACCGTAGAAACAGTTACGTGGATGAGCTTGGTTGACGGGGCGATCGTAGCAATTTAGTTGGCGACTGCGGCAATGACGAGCAATGTGCCCCTCAATGCCACAACGGTGGCAGACGGGGGCTGTACGCCGAAGACCTCGTTGCCTGGAAGGCTCCAAGGTGGCAGGAGCCATTTGATAGTCAAACGTATCTGCAGGTCTTCGGGCTGGACGCTGGAAAGAGTGGGCAGGTGGTGGAGACCGACGGAACTCAGAACACGGCTCGAAGTGTTGCGAGTAGTGAGCAGGACGAGAGTCGTAGCAAGACTGATGATTATAACTATCAATCCTTGCCATTAGGCAGTAGGCGTCAATTTGTGCCGTGTTGACGGAGTTCATCCCTGGAATCAAGGGGAGCATGGTGGGAGCCTCTCGAGTAACGGTAACGTCAGCAGGCACGGATGGTGTACACCACGAAGACGGCTCGAACCGCTGTAGTTGCTCGCAAACTATTTCCAGATCGTCGATGACAAGTCCTTGAAGCTAATTCCAATGGTAGCCACAGTTGGAACATTGGCTAGCCGCCCAAATGTTTGCATTATGCGACAAGTATTCAATGTCTCAAAGGTGCGCACGTGGAAAATGAGATCAAAGACGGCGTAAATGTCATCTGCTATCAAGAAATTGTAATCATCATCAGCGATGTCTTTGAGCAAATGTCCTACTTTGTATTCATCGGTCATTTGAGCATTCGTTACTTCACTAAGCTTCAAGACGTCCTCTATATATGTTTTCTGCACTTTTATCCCTGTAGTTGAGCCCTATGTGCGAGCCGGTGTTCAGCGCGTTTGGAAGCGTTTGAAGCGAAACAGCGAACAATAACAATTTATGACATTAAATACTTAGTTCGAAACAAAATAGGCTTGCAGGAAGGTAATTATTTCTTGGGTTGTTTTTTTGATGCAAATAACTCAATCACACTGTCATAGTTATTCTACAAAAGAAAGCAATTAACAGTGGTCTATGATATAAGCGATTTATTTTGCCTTCTGTTTTTCAATTCATAGGCAAAAATCTATCCCACAAAAGTTACTTCGAGAAACATTGTAATAATAAAGCAGTAATACAGCTAATAAGGTTAATAACGCTTGCTACTGTACGATAGGCTTAAAACTGCAAACACAGAAAATAGTGCCACGTGCCTAGCTCAGCTGATGGAGGTACGGTGAATACCGCAATATCCTGCGGCCAATCTACCAAGTCTGGCTGTAGCCAACTCTTCTGATCAAAGTGCAGCCGCAAGCTCTGAAAATATTTCCCGACGTGTTTCAGAATCATGAAACAGCGTCGGGGCAGTCCCCCGACATAATTCGCGCACTATCCTAATTCTGACTTCAGATTGCTAGCTATGCGTCATAACAATTCGACCACCAATGCGAAAATATATTGTTATCGTAGAGTCAAATCTACGTTGAGATATCCACCCTGCATGCCACCAAGAGTCCACATTCAATCACCTTGGGTTTACAGGCTTGTAGCGTCCGGCAGGATTATTACTAGTCCTAGTTTGCTTCGAATACCGAGAATTGCCGGCAGCGCGAGCGGCTAAAATGTGTGCTCAAGACTTCCAGCTTGTTGCACTCTAATAAGCCATTGCAACTACCGTTGGCAAAATAAGCTGGCTCTTCTGAGACCCTTTTTTCTTCGCAAACAAACACATGTGGATCACAATCGCAAAACATTAATTCACCTTCTATGCTGAGAACATGGTCGTTGGACGAGGTTGGCAAAGTTTGTCATTTCTTTGAGTGGAAATGCGCTTCGAGCCTCGGCACGATGCCCCGTCGGCCATTATTACTGACTAGGGCAAAGCGTTTAAAATAAGCTAATAAATGACATCGTGTCTCAAGTCATACAGACCATCGAAGAAAAACAGGGATCACACCCAAACAAATGGTGTAACGAAGAGGCTAATAATATATTGGTGGATATGATTTCGATCAACGTGCATGTTAAGCGTGAAACGCAAGAAAAAATCTTGCCATACGTCAACTTTTCTCCACGAACGGAACAAGGAAACAACCCGGCTTAGTACAGCCTTTGCCTAAAGTTTATAGCACAAAGGGCTTGCTTTTAAGCTGTATATCATAGCTTCTTTAACAATCTTGGAAGTCCTAGCCACGGAAGAGGGTAGGACGAAAAATATTCTTGCCTTCAGCAAGTTAGAAAACATGGGAATTCATTATGAGCCACATGGTTGGCTCAGAAGCAGACCCCCTGGGCTCTAAACGTTTGACAAAGGCTTCACCTTCTGTGTCAAGTTTGGCAGTAAGGTCCGCATGACGTTGGGCGAGATGTCCCATGTGGGGACAAGAAAATCAATATAGAGATATGGTATGTCGTGCGACAAGCAAATGAATTTCTTTGGATCACTTCATTGCTTATAAAGAAGCAGCAATAAATGTTTCCCCGACACTATAACATCTGAAAAAATTAGTGTGCTACTACCTGGTGCTCAGATGTAGGTGTAGACCTGCGTGCCCCCTCATGCCGTTCGGGGAAAAGGTTCTCCTTAGCTACTATTGGTTTTAGAAAATCGTTCGAAGCATCGCAGCGCCAACTACGATTTTGTTCGTGACGGAACTGCGGCAGGTGGTTACTGGTGTCAGATGCCTGAAATTTCGTAAGTAGTGCTCGTAAAGCCTTACTTATCTCTTCAACGAACGTTATTCACGCCGTATTTCGATCCGTTCTCGCCTTCCTTTTTGAAGCGCGATGTTGACTGGCATTCTACCTCTTCCCAATCAGCACAGATTGTATAGATGATGTTTTGCCCCACAGGAAACGGTCCACACCACAGCGGGAGATTGCCCCGGCTTTCTAGCAGACACAAACCTTCACTAAATCGTCCTAACTTCAGTTCTACAGCGCGCAAATTGTGGTTTAAACGTCAGTGACTCCAACTAAGGTTTTAAAATGTTTTGCATCGCAGAGGTAATAAGCGGCAAAGGAATATTTTGGAAATTAAAAAAGGTGCTAGAATAATTTAGAAGAAAGAAAAACCACGGCAATTAAGCGATTACATTACGCACAAACGGGAGGAATCTAGGTGCTACCTTCTGACGGTCTCACCGAATGATAGGAGAAAGGGAGGTGTAAAGAGCAATCGTAATTGTGCGGGAGTATTTTCAAACGCTTTGTTAATTATTAGGAGCACACATTGCTGGCAGGAAAGGACTAATGATGGTTAGTCTCATCGTCAGCGAATGACGTACATAACTCCAATGGCGTGATCGGAGGAAAGCATAAATAAAACTTGAAACCAGGACATCTGCAGCACAAAAGCGACATGTAAATGTCACATTGTTTATAGCTGCAAGAACGATCTTTTCGTGAAAAGTTCAATTGTTTGAAGTCTGCTATATCATCCATGGGCTCTTTGCTCAGGATGTGGCGTTCATAGAAAGATTTAAAATCCGAAAAACATGTTCCGTGTGACAATACCAACAGCTGCATTGTTTGCTGAAACCGGTAAAGAAACGGCCGCCAAGTTTGATGTTAAGCAGAAAGTGCCTCAATTTTGCTGAAGTTGTTCCTCTTCCACATGATAGAGATGAAAATGGACTGCATTACACCAGGTAGCTTACTTTGCAAGAAATAATATTTATTACTTTTTTTCCTTTCTTACGTTTGTTCAAACTATAGTTTAAGACAGCAATAGTATACAAATACTCCCCTCCTTATCGATGAGCGTTTTGGATCACCAATGCAGCCTGGCTAATCCCACGCCTTGGGTACGTGTCATCTCGACAGGGGATATATATTCATCAAATTATTTCAAAAGATTTGTGAGCGAGATTTCAATTGATGCTAAGCCTGTGACAAAGTCTGACAGTATGGGTACGTGAGAAATATTGTGAGTACGTTTAAAATGCCACATAAAATGTAACAAATTCACGGGCTATTCGTGGCGTATAATGTCGGATCAGGACTGAATACCAACATATATTGCCAAGAAATAAATGATTTTACTGCCACCTTTTCACCATACTGAGATGTATCATTAAAATAGTTTCTACTCGCGAATGATCCAACAGCTAGGTGATCTTCCAGGAGACCATTTATCAACTTGACAGTCAACTGATTTGCATTACAGGACAGTGAAGGGTTCTAGCAATACGCATAAGTAGCGTTGCATGGATCTAAGTCATACCGCAAGTGAAGCCAGCAAATATTCAGTACATGCATGCAAATTGTGGTTGCTTACAATGCGGCCGAATTTATAATGAAAGAAACCTGAATGTTTTAGAACAACGGGAGCAGCCACTCCTGGAAAAGAGTCAAGTGCTCGGAAAAAGGTACGCCGAATCAGACGCTGAAATCGAGGGCCCAAGACTCATACTGTAGTCCTTTGTCAACAAAGGACTACATTCGCAGCCGATTTTGGCAAACCAAGGCAAATCCGTAGTGGGCGCCTCTCCAAAACAAGGACTAAACTTTGCATGTACGCTTATAGAATTTATTAAAAGTCAAATATTTTTACTTACATAGCTCTTGTACACAAAGAAAAGTGTGCTTCTGATCATAATGAAATCGTCGTGCCTAATTCACATCGGGTGAGAAAGATTACGCTTGGCTCGTGAACATTATTTTTGGCGTTGGGTCATCAGTCTTACTGGGAGGTCGTATGTTATATTCAGGCCTGCCTAGGACAGACTGCGGGATCAGGACGCCGCAAATTATTACTGAGAGAAATAGGACAAATATGACGGGGAAAAGGGCACAGAAGATTTTTTCACGGAACACACACAATTATATTTCACTACCACATCCAAACTTCTTCGGCATACACGCAGGCTTGAAGTAACTGCTACAATGAATTACTATCATTTGCAGACGCCAAAAGACAATGTCATCAGCATACACGGATATATAGAATCACTTCTTATATCAAACTCCCCGAACATCCCTTTCAGTATCCCGTGCAAAATTATACGAGCCATGTTTGCGTTTATTGAATTCCTGTACAGCGAAACATTCGGTACATTGTGTTTACACCACGCTTCTGAAAGGCGTGCTTATCCTAATTGCTCCCTTGCGATCATTTTTCGCGCTTGAAGCCATATTGGCAGCGCAACCTTCCACACCTCCCAACACCGTTAACGCTAGAAAACTAAGGTAGGACTATTTGCTGAGCTAGCTGAAGCCAGTTTAATGCGTTGGCTCATCTATATCTCTTAAGCTATAAATCTGTTTGGCGAGGTCGACGTTTGTGCACTTGATAGTGCCCTTCTGTCCGGCGTGCTTGTTTAATTTGACTCTGCTGCCCAACTTGAAAGCCAGAGTGCAATGCACCAAGTGTCATGCGGTGACACCAGCCTTGCTTGCCAAAGGCTTCCGACGGTTGTCTCCTAGAGGGGACGGAGAAGTGAACTGTACGATATTTTACCTCAGTTATTATAGCCTTTATACTGTGCCAGTAACAGGATTTCAGCTTATGGGGAGTGGTGGTGTTCCCCAACGCAGTCTGCAGCAGCTTTGAAGTTTATCCAAGCCGCAAATTTACATGACAAACGCGGCTCTAGATGCTAGGTGCGATCAGGGTGAGCTCCGGCGCCCTGCTTTGATATTAAAAAATATTTACAAAAAGGATCGGCACGTGGAGGTGCACTGCTCTTTTTCTCGACTGGCGCGAGGTGATGCTTAGCGCGGATCGCCCCTCCCGAGGTAAGCAGTGGGCTGCTATTACGCTGGCATGCAGCGCGTCGCTGCATGAAGGGTCCAGTTATATCATGCGTGCAACATACTGACACTTCTATGTCACACAGGAGTACATATCTCTGCATGTTTTAGTGTCGAAGTATCGCACTATTTCTCGATTCCATTCGAGTTCAGTATCTCCCAGATCGACTGAAATGGCCAGCGGTAATGTAACGTGTGACTATGTTAAAAGGAAATGAGAACGGTAAGCTCTCTGGGGTACACCTCAAATCTGCTTATAGGTTTTGGCAGTTAAGATTTGCTTAGTACAGAACAATTGTATATATTATAGGAATACCTGCAAGGAAAGATCAGCCAATTTTTTCAAGCCTGTTGATCAGTATGAACACTGGTAGCGCCTTCAAAGCGACAAAGGCTGCAATATATTTCTTTCTCGTTGCAAAGATAATCGGTTCACTAACTCTACGTACGCTGCCCAGATCAAGCAGCCTCAATTAAACGCAACCTGTGCGTCACTGAAAGCTTATGGACACATGAAATCAGTGACGAGGTTGTGAACAATGTCACTTAAATTCGGCGTCAGAGGATTCGGCTCGCGGTTGTCAAGATTACAACTGTTCTTTGAATATATTAGAAGTGAGGCAAATTTCTAGAAGGAGTGAGGTATTCAATCCCTGAGATGTACGGCCTTGCACTGGTATTTTCAACATACTGACTTTGACCACGTCATTATTAGAGCTGCCGGCAACCTGTGCGTCAATGAAGGCTTATGGACACATACCATCTGTGACGAGGTTGTGAACAATGTGACTTAAATTCCGCGTCAGGGGATTCGGCTTGAGGTTGTCAAGATTACAACTGTTCTTTGAATGTTTTAGAAGTAAGGCAATTTTCTAGGTGGAGTAAAGTATTCAGTCCCTGAGAAGTACGGCCTTGCACTGGTATTTTCAGCATACTGACTTTGACCACGTCATAACTAGAGCGGCCGGGTGCATTTATACCAGCAACTGCAGATTATAACAGAGATGGGTAAACTACACTGAAGTTTGCAGGCGGCGTAGTTTACACAAACGGAACCACCATCTGCGCCTTAAAGCGAACAGCAATGCCCTACATTCTTGCAGTAAGCTGATCGTTGTTTTTTGGATGGCAGCATCTATGACTATGGTACGTAAAAGGCGAGCGAACTGTAGTGGAATCCCATATTTTTTCACAAAACTTACCGATTTTTTGTACTAAATATAATAATGGCCTAATTTTCATGAAACTCCTCGTTAACAATGTTTGTTTTAAATGAAAGAAAACTGCAACCAACTATGAACAACACATCGAGAAGTTAGAAGTGACACGACCCTCACATGCAGAGAAAAAGGACGACTGTCGACAAAGGCACACTAAGACAAGAAATGAGGTAGTAATATAGTAGAATAAATGAAATCGCAAAAATTACACATCATTTATCAAATTTTCAGGACGCTAAATGAGACAGAGGCTCTTCCAAAGAGTCTATTTTTAACAGCGTGCTATTTTACAAAGACATTTCGCTTTCGCAAGCACATATTGTTATTAGCAGTGACAGCACAAGAACACAGAGCGCTCAACGCTCAGCGCTCAGCGGCATCCAGCCGAGAAGGAGCACTGGCTTAGCGCGATAAAAATTAGCAGGTGATGCTGTGGAGGAGAAAAAGAAATGCACATTATTTTGAAGGTTAGTCAATGGCGAATTTTTGTACTGAAATATTTTCCTGAAAGAGGTATGGGACACCGGTGTCACTGTGCTCATCACACTCTTAAATGGACCGTAACGAGAGCCTGTCTTCTTCCGCATTAAAGTTAAATCAGTGACTGAACAAGACTGAGCAGTCCAAGTTGCGTTTGGAGTATTACATATGTATGCGCATGTGGTCCACAGACATCCAGGTTAAAAGAAGCTGCTCACGCCCTTGTGACCGATAATGCCAAATAAGATTATTAGAAAGGAAATAGCCAGCAGTAACTACTCCGTTTTTAATACATCGCTGATCACTTAAGCAATCAGACTTGCGAGCTCCAGCATGCAAGTCTGTGGTACAGACTCGCTGTGGTACAGACAGCCCATGCTGTAATTGAAAATTCAAAAGCAAGCACCTCGCATTCTCACCTACAAATTTGTGCGCCACACTATCGCCCAACAAAACGTTTTTGAAGAAATTAATGTCAGCAAGTAACTGCCTGGCCATTACTGCTATCAGCTCTTAATATTCGAAAATGTTCAATATAACATATCTAGATCGCGAAATAAAAATTTTGTTTTAGTAAAACGATATCTGGACTGAATATTCGGACAACGATCTGTAAATCATGAAAAAAGAACTTGAACGATGATTCTTTGTAGTATCTTCATTCCTGCTATGACTATTCTAATATCAGAGAGCCCGAATTAGCCTCTTTTAAAACATTCTGATGCGAAAGACTTGAAAAGCTTTTTTTTAATTTTAGGGCTTGAGGGGTCGATATCCATGGAAGCGCGACTCTCCGTAAAATGAAACCCCATTTTACCATCCGAATAATAAAAAATGGTGGTCATGCCTGGCTTCCAGTATGAGTATGAGCGCACTAGAGGGAGGGCATATAAGGAAAACAGAATTGCCAACAGGTGAAGCCGCCAATCAAGAAACAGCAAGCAGAGAAGAAAGACCCGTAAGCTGGCGTTTGGTAAAGCTGGACAACATGTTAACGTGCTCTCCACGACACCTAGAAGCATCTTCTCAACAACAAGCTCAGACGTTTTTGATGAGACAACATATACCCCAGAGCCTGTCCTTCTAGTATACAGTGCACACGCACGCCTCTTATTCAGCTGCTGGAGGCATCTGCTCTAGAGCATTTCTGTGCTAGATGGACTCTAAGACAAACTGTTTATCTAGCCTATTGGAGAGCTAGAATCAAGAGTCGGCTGAGGGCCACAACGACAGACACTATGAGCATCTTACGTGCGGATAGAAATGTTATGACAAGTATGTCTGCATGAAAACGTAGAAATAATAATTTTCATGTTTAACTGCAATAATAACCAGTCAGAAATTCCTGAAATGCGCATGTTCAGAGTGGAGCGTTGCGATGTGATACACTAAATGTTATAGGCCGCCAATTATGAGATCAGTAACTGTGTCCACAGAGGAGAGCCATCAGAATCATTGCAACAGGACAGCGACATGTCAACATCGGCGTACTAATCTTCCTCAAGTAGTTCCTACGCAGAAGCCGATGAATCCACGTAGTGGAAGGTATTGTTACGAGGTGCCAAGCCAATGAACACAAAGAACAAAGAAATGATGTTCGATGACCTTGAAGCGATTTAATGAATATCCGCGGGCCTAGCGCGAAGACTCCGGCCCGCTCTACTGCCCGCCTCTTCCTCGTTCGTAACATTACGCGGGGCCAACGAGTGATCGTCCCGATCGTGGACGAAAATGTTTGTCAATGTCAATGAGACCCATGGTATGACGATGAGGAGAAGATCTTCGATTTGCGCTGCTTGTGATTCAAGCGGTTTTTTTTTTTTTTTTTGTCCTGTCTTGTCGAAGGACGGTGAAGCGTGAATCGGCTAAGTATTGGGCGGCCGGTCCTCTTTTTCTGTTTTCCTCTGCGCATTTGCGCCTTTTACCGTGTTGATAACGATCGCGGAGAGATTGTAGCTGTCAAGTGATGTCTACACAGTCTCCCGGCCAGGGGAGCTCCCCCTGGTCGGCTTTCATTGTGGCTCATGATCTACTTCTGGAAGCGTTCCAACGATCTCGCGTTCGAAACATTCCTGTAGCGCTGAGACCCAAGGATGGCGGATTTATCAAAATTACTAACCCTGGGGCTATTCGAGCTGCTCACCTGGCAGCCTGTTCCTTGTATGACTCGATTACAGAAGTGAGGCAGTTTGTACGTGGCGGGATACTGTGCCGATCTCCAGACCTCAATTGCAGTAAGGATCTGCTTAAATGCAATTCATTTGGATTGCTTCAGGTGAGCAGCTTTATCCCTTCTCATCTGGCATGCACAAAAGAAATGGTCCGAGGAGTAGACTCTTCTTTAACTCCAGCTGAGACTCTCGACCTTCTTTCGGCGACTGGTGTGGTAGCGGTGTATCGTTGCAGGTGAGAGGTTGACAATACGCGGGTACCAACAGAGTCAGTGATTGCCACATTTGCGGGAACTTCATGCCCGTCAGAGATAAAAGCATGGCCATTGATGTTTCGTGTGGATCCTCTTGAATCTAAGCCACTGCAGTGTACTAATTACTGGCGATATAGTCACAGTGCTCGTGGTTGTAAGTCCTCCGTGCAGTGTTACAGATGTGGCGATGGTCGTCATTCGTCATCATGTCCTCAGCAAAACGACAAATAGTGTCTTTGCGGTGGAGCCTATGCTGCAAACGCCTTGAAGTGTTCATCTCTAAAACAGGAGCTTCAAATTCTAGAAGTTAGAGACAGAAAACGCTGTTCGTGTCGTGAGGCTGTAACAGAAGTTAAAGAGCGATTGCACGATTATGCAGGTGTGTCAGCCCGATCAGGTGTGCCCCTGGATGCATCAATCTCAAAGCCGATAATGACTGCAGTGAAAGCCTAATGACTAACATGGTCGGCCGAATAGTTGCTACTGTCACAGTGTTTTTCCAACGTTCTGGCAGTTCAGCTAATGCAAGCCCTGCAATCAGGAACAGCCCCTTTCATAGCCAATATGCCTTCGGAAAGGTCTCAACTGATTGAAAGCCCTGCTGTTGCTTCGGCTCACAGGACTATTCTCCAGATAAGAATGGAGTCATTATTGACGTAGAGATGGTGTAATCAGACGTAAGAATTCTAAAACAATGTGGTCTCCCATGCCCAACCATTCTTCTCCGCGGTCCCAACCAAAATCAAAGAAACATCAGCATGCATCAAAGCCAACGAAGAATATTTTGGGGCAGGGAGTTGCAGCAACCCAGATTCTAAATCATAGGGGCACTAAAAGTTATCCAGTGAAACTGTCGTTCAATTCTAACAGCTGCAACAGATTTAGTTTACATTTCTTCTCAGTATAATCCACATATAATCATTTTGCATGAAACATGGCTAACAGCCGATAAGCATTTCTATTTACAAAAATTATCATTCATTCCGGCAAGATCGCCAATCAAAATGAGGAGGTATAATTATATTTGTCTCTACAAAATTTTGTCACAGATCTAAAATCTCTTTCCAGCTATATTCTCTAGATTGTGAGTTATTGGCCCTAGAATTTGAAATTCCAGTGCGCTGTCCGTTTTCCTTAGTGAATGCTTATTTCCATAGCGGTGTACAAGATAAAAAAACCTCTAGATCTGCTATGAGTTAATTGTCGGAACTCAGTTGGTGATTTTAAATCGCATCATGTGTCATGGGGCTACAAGACAGATAGTTGCGGCAAGCGACTTTGGGATTGGGTAACACATAATACCTTTCCCTGCAGAAATTTTGGGTTCGGCCACTTTCATAAGAAACCACACTCAATCTGGGTTATATTCAACTTTTACCTCTCCCAGCCTTTTTGTTAATAATAGGTCGACACTTCATTGTGGCACCTCAAGTGACCACATATCGATTGCTTTTGATGTTAATTTCCCTGTAATTCCAGCGAACTTCTCAGTTGAAGTCATTTATTAGCTATAATAATTTTCAGTTAACGTTACGCTTTCATCTTGAGTCAGTGACTAACACGGATGAAGAACAAAAATCAAAACGCTTATGCTCGGCGATTGAGGATTGCCGTAAAAAGTCTGAGATCTTGGTAAGGAGATCAAAGGGGAATAATACAGCTGTTTGGTGGAATGTTTATTGTTCCCGAAATTACAGACGTAGAAACGCGGCATGGAAAAAGCTTCTCCACAATCAGTGCCCGAAAAACTGGCATGATTATAAGTTCATTGCAGCTACTTTTAAACGTACAGTTGCAAAAGCGAAGGACGAGTATGATGTTGGGCATTTTGATTTCCTGTCTAAATCTGGCAACCGAACTGCTCTTTTTGTTTTTTTACGCTCGCGTAAAAAGGTTGCGCAATCACAAAATCTACGTTCCCTTATTTTGACTCCCCATGAAGCACTAGACACAATTGAAACATTTCCAAAGAACTGGAGAAGCGTTTCTCGTCTACACTTTCGATTTCTGTAATGCCAATGGATCCAGTTAATTATAATCCTTAAATTTTTGTTTCCATGCTTTCTCCTATAGTTATGAGATTACCAGCCGCTGCTCCCAGTCCTGATAACGTAACTTCAAAAATGTTAAAAATTATTTTTGAGAAGTCACCTGACACGTTATTAGAGCTAGTAAAGTATTCCATCAAACATGCTTGGATACACCCGGAATGGAAACTTGCCAAAATAATTCATTTACTTAAGAATATAGGCGGTGCCTTCTCCATAGATAATAATAGACCAATTGCATTAACATCAAACATTGGAAAATTATTTGAAAGAGTCATAGTTATACGTATTTCGGATTTCGTGAATCAACAAAATATCATCAGCCCTTGTCAAATTGGTTTCAGTCAAAAGTGTCCCATCTGGAATGGGCATGCTGACCTCGAGAGTCGAGTTCTTTTTGCGCGGCGCCAACAAATGCACGCTGTCTTGATAACGCTAGATCCAAAGCCTATGATAGTGTTGAACATAGCATTCTATTGCAAAAATTAAAAGCTCTTCAGTTTCCACATTATTTAGTAGCCTGGATATCTGAATTCATCCAAAACCGAGATTTTTACTGTGCATTAAGTGGCGTTCCTTCTAGCAGATATAAGCATGCCAGGGGAGTGCCGCAAGCAGCATTCCTCTCACCTGTGCTTTTGTGAGAGGACTGCTCCTTTCGGTACTCGCCGAATGGAAAAAAGCACATCAGGAAAGAAGCTTTCTTTGATAACTCAAGAGGCACTGCCGCAGTTTTTGAAGCTAGATCAGGGTGCCTAAGAACACGCAGCTACAAAAAGAAATTTAACAATGAATATGACGCATGTGCTGTATGTGTTAACTCCAGTGAAACAATAGACCATATTATACTCGAATGTAATGGTATCCATCCGGAAGTAGATGCAGGCGCAGTCAGTCTTCCAGAAGCTTTGGGGTTTAGAGATACCACTTGCCGGGTGAATAAACCTGCGGTGGAAGCTAGCAAAAAACGACTGGAAGATTGGTGGCTTAAAAGCAGAAAAGTGACATAATGTCAATAATGTAGAAACAAAAAATCGATAAATAGATTGATGGTATAGTTAACCAATCTAAAACAATAATTAAGATATAGGGAGAAAAATGAGCATAATAGCAACTGCTACCACCCCGTTTCAAAGGGGACGCTCCTATATTCCCTCCATCCAATCCATCCTTTTCAACATACTACTCAGCTCAATTCCAGTTAATCATGACGTTCGCATTTACGTATATGCAGATGATATTGCGTTTTTTGCAACTGCATCAGATATTCAATCCCTTCATCTCCGCTTGGAAACGTACCTAAACTCTATTGAGAATTGGTTGCGTAGCTTGCGTCTCACATTACATGTGAACAAAAGCACGCTACTTGTATTCAATATAAAGGATCCTGTATGTCTGTCTGTAATGTATCAGCAACAAATAATACCTCGGGTTAAATCATTAAAGTATTTAGGGGTCACTTGTGATGGTAATCTTTCATGGCAGCCTCACATTAACCATATTGCTATGAAAGGGGCTCGGACAGTGGGCATGGTGCGCCGAATTAGTCTGCGCCGTTCTGGAATGCGACGAGATGTGCTAATAATGGTTTCTGTTATGTATGTGCGTCCAATTTTAAAGTTCGATTCGGCCCTGCTTTCTGGTTCAGCAGCTTATAAAATTCGACCGCTTGTTTTCTTGGAGCGAGAAGCGCTGCGGCTGTGTCTTGGACTTCCAAAATTTGTTGCCAACAATGTGCTCTGCCTTGAAGCCCGGAGTCCTCCTTTGATATGTAGATTACATATTCTAACTATTCAGACGTACTTAAGGATATATGAATCAGAGTTTCACCGATCTATGTCAATTTTTTGCTGTCAACCCACCTCCTTTTTCGGTGTCCATTGGCCTAAATTTACACCCCGCAGGTAGTTATGGTCAACAATTTGCTAGACCCTTTAAATGTTTCCCTTCCTAATATCCTACCCATACAAACCAACGGGTCGTCTGTTGAAATGGTCTTCGATGACATATTCCCGAATAGTGCTAAAGACTTATCAGCCGTTATTCTAAACGGATTATTAGAAGATCATTTAAGAAGCCTTTCAGCTAGTTTAGTAATAGCTACTGACGCATCTCAATGTAATGAAAAGGCGGGTGCGGGTATATATTGTCCGCATTTAGACTGGTCATTTTCTGTCCGGATTCCGGACTTCACCCCAATTTCGGAAATGGAGTTTCTGGCGGGGTTACTCGCTTTAACGAAATTAGACTCCTCTTTTTTCTAAAGTGGCTGTAATTTCTGACTCTTTACCCTTCTCTTTAGAACCTCTTCCTCTGCGCTCAACATTCCTGAGCACTCCTTCCCCTTTTCCCGTCCTATCCAACTCTTTTGGGTTCCGGCTCACGCAAGGCACCCTGGAAATGAGGCGGCGAATTCCATCACTCGCGAGATGACCGACCGAGCTGGCCCCCTCCCCTCCGAGATGGACACGTGTGACTCCCTCCACCCCTTCCATGATATTACTCTCCACTATCGTAAACCTCGCTTATCCCTCCCTCCCCCTCACAAGTCCCTATCTAAAATAGAACAGAATACTTGGCGCCATTTACAGGCCCACACTTTCCTCTCCCCTGCACACCTTGCCTTTATTAACCCCGGTGCCTTCTCGCCCAAATGCACTCTATGCAGCTCTCCCCGAGCAGACTATGCTCTCATACTATACTCATGCCCGGCTCACTTTCCCCCGTCTCCTGGCAATTAAACAGCACGCAGCTGTCGGAGGCTGCTTTGGCCAGCTCGGAGCCGAATATTCAACAGCGGCTTACGATAGCGGAAGTGGCCGTCAGGCATGCCCTGGAGGCCACGACCAGCAGCCGAAAGGCCGCCCACGGAACCGCGGGAGCATAATCTTTTTTTGTCCTTCACTAGATAACGTTTTCACCACCACCACCTGCCCCGTAAGCCATATCAAAGGCGTTTTCAACTCAGCTGCTGAAGGACATCTAGACTTTCGTCATACCGAATATAAAACAAAACAGGGGATCACACACAAACGAGCTAATTAGAATATTGGTGGATATGATTTCGATCAACGTCTATGTTAAACGCATGATAAAGTCTTGCCCTACGTCACCTTTGCTACCACACCACAGCACAAGAGATTATCCTGTCTTCCCTAGGTTTGGCAGGACGGTCCGCATACCTTCAGACGAGATTCTCCCATGCAAAGACGAGGAGGTCAAAATAGAGACCGGTTATGTCTTGCAACAAGCAAAGGAACTCCACTGGCTCACTTGATTGCCATTTAGATGCAGTTATTGACATTGTCCCGACACATTAGCCCACGGCAAAAATAGTGCACTACTACTCGGTCACCAAATGTAGGTTTAGACCTGCGTGAGCCACCAGCGGTTCTGTGAAAAGCTTTCCCGCAGCTATTGCTGACCTTGCATAGTCCTTCGACGCACCAAAGCGTGAACTACGAATTTGTTCTTGACGTAACTCTGATAGGATATGTCACTGATGTCAGCAGGCTGAAATTGTAAACGTAGTTTGCAATAAACGATTACTTTTTTTTTTTTTCGACCGAGCTCTATTGAACTTGTGTTTCGATCTGTTATCGCGTTCCTTCCTGCAAGGGCGAAGTGGACTCGGACTCTACCGCTTCGCAGTCGGCACAGGTTGTATAGATGATGCTGTTGACTCAGAGGAAATAGCACACAACCACAGCAGAAAATTTCCCAGGTGCAGAAGCTAACCTAATAGTTGACTAAATTGCCCTGTCTTCAGTTCTAGATCGCTAAATTGTCATTCAGAAGTCGTCAATGCTGGGAAAGTTTTTGAAAAATGCTTTTAAATCTGTGGAATAGTAAACAAGGAACAAATATTTCAAAAATTAAATATAGTGGAAAAAGCCAAAATCACCGCAATGAAGCGATCACACATATCGTTTTATAGCAATGTTATTCCACCCAAGTAACACACCTACGGGATTTAGGTGTTTGCTGTTGACGATAGCAACGAAGGAGACAAGAAAGGGAACTGTTTAGGGTAACCGTAATTGTGTGTGTGGAATTTTCAAGCACTTTGTTATTAGGAAGAGAAATTACTGGAGGCAGAGGAATAATGATAGGTAGCTTCAACGTCAGCGAATGACGCACATAGATTGAACGACGTGATCGCAGGAAGGAATAATTAAAGGTTTAGACGAGGAAATGTTCAGCACGAAAATGATATGTAAATGTCGCACTGTAAACAGCTACGAGAACATGCTATCCATGGAAAATGCAATTGTTTGAACTCGCTATAACTTCGATGAGCTCATTGCTATGGACGTCACATACTTAGCAGCATTTAAATCAAGAAAAATGATAGGTGGGAAAGGAGCAACAGCTGCAGTGTTTGCTTAAATCGCTTAGAAATTGGCCACCGTATTTGAAGTAATAGAGAAGTGACTTTGATCCTACTGAAAACGGCTCTCTCCGATATAAAAAAGAAGAAAGAAAATGCTTATTGATTGCATTTTGCCAGGTAGACTTCACTGCTAAAATGGTTATACAATAATTGCTTCTTTTCCTTTTTGGGTTTTGTTCAAATATCTAGCTTAAATAGGACACAATTATCTAAATACTCCACTCCTTGTCCATGAGTGTTTTAGATCTCCAACAAACGCTAACCAATTCCGCGCCGTGAGTATGAGCCGTGACGACTGAAGACATATCATAACCATCGTCAGAAGGTTTCTCCCGAGCTTTCAAGCGATGCTAAAGCTTTTGAGGTAGTCTAACAATATGAGTACGTGAGAAATATTGTGGGATTTTATAAAAGGCCCAAAAAGGTGTAAGAAATCCACCAGTCATTAGTGACATCTCATTTCTGATCAGGACAAAATACTTATACTGGCCCGGTTTTGCTATACAGAAAGATTTCATTGAAAATAGTGTCTTGTCGCGAATACTGTAACCGATAGGTAATCTTCCAGGAGACCATAAATCAAAATGCAAGTTAATTGCTTTGCATTACAGGGTAGTGAATTGTCGTAGCAACGTGCAGAAGTAGCGTTGAACGTTAATAACGCGTAGCATGGATCTAAGCGATACTGCAAGTATGTACAAACAGCAAACACTCAGAAAATGCACGCAAATTGTGGTTGCTTGCAATGCGGCCACATTTATAATTAAAGGCACATTGTACTTGTCAGAGAAATAGCAGAAGCTACTCCAGGAAAACACTAAAATTCTCGTAAAATGCTACGCCGAGTGAGAAGCTGAAATCTCGTGTCCCAGTATCGCACACGATCTTCTCAACAAAGAACAGCATTCGCAATCGATTTTCGCATAGCGAGGCAAAGCCGTAGTGTATGCCTCTCCAAAGCAAGAGACTAAATTTGCATCTAGGGTTAACGGAGAGCATAAATACACAGAATTCAAGAATTTTTCTTGTATATTTCTTGTACACGAACCAAAGAGTGCCTTTGGTCACACCAAACTCCCCATCCCCAATTCACGTGGGTTAACAAGAGTACGCTAACCTTATATATATTTCTTTTGATACGAGGTCGTCAGTCTTAGTAGAGGATGCGTATTATATTCGGGTCTGATGAGGACTCAGCTTGTAGGCCTTAGACGCCGCTATGCATTATTGAGAGAAAGAAGAGGATGGCAATGGTGAAAATAGAACAGAAGATTTATTAACGTTAATCATGAAATTCCCCCCCCCCGTCCCCCCGCAGCCAAAGTTCCTGGTCACTCGGTTTGGAGCAACTGCTACAATGAATGATCACCATTTACAGACGCCAGAACGGCAATGTCAACAGCATGCACATACACATGTATACAAGTCGCTGCAGATATATCGACATACTGATTTTATCAGAAGCCAAGAATATCCATTTCAACATGTGTAAGAATCGCGTTCGCGTTTATCGAACTCCAAATTAGCTGAACATTCAATACATCATCTGCGCAACGCGCCTCTGCAATGCATGCTTTTGCTAATAGCATCCCAGTGGTCATTTTTCGACCGCGAAGTCGGGTCGGCTGCGGAACCTTAGACACCTCCCGACAAAGTTTGCGCTGCAAACACGAACATTTTGCTGAGCTAGATGGTGCATGTTTAATGTATTAGTGCATCAATATTTCTTTAGCTGCAATGCAACTATCAATCGGGCAGTACTGAGGCCTAGGGAAAAAGGGTTCCTTGCTCCAAAGGCGGTTGAAGATCAGCTACACGCCAAAGCCTCGAGACCATTCTGAAAAAGGCCCCTGACGCGAAAGGTGGTAATCAGATGCCTTTAAGCTGCGCAAAAGAGCAACCCAAACCTGAGCGCCAGAGAGTCAGCTTGAAAATTAGAAATGGTAGCGCAAATATAATTTTGAATAATATATTTATGGGTAAATTTGGCATTACGATGAACTTCAAAACTCTGTAGTCTTGAGATGAGACTTCCGAATGTTTTCAGCGTGCGTATATACATACACATGCTTTCTTTGTGTTTTGTGCGGCCTTCTTTCTTTTTTGCCTTTTTTGTGCAAGCATTTTTCGTTTAGCAGTGTTTGCTTGCTGATGTAAATTTATTTGGTATTGCCACGCTTTATTTGAACTCTTTTGAATATTTAACGTGATTTTGCCGGTCGACAGATGGCACTCACCGAGGTTACCTGAATCATCACAGTCATCGTCATCTATCCCCTTTGCACTTGACGTGTAGCTGCACACAGCTCTGCTTTTGCTACTCTAAAGCAATAAACCTCCTTTGCAGTAAAAGACCTTGAAGAAGGGCCACGTCACCGGTGGATACAACCGCTTCACGACGTGTCGTTTCTCTTGAAACTGGCCTTGTGTTCAAACCTCGACACATACTACGACAGCCTGAGGGGAGAGTTGGTTCATGACTTCAAAACCACTACGGCCCAAGAAAGTAAACACAACAAGAAAACGATACCATATGCACACTGCCAACTGTTTGTTGGAAGAAAAGGAGCATATTTAAACGCTCGAACACACCTGCGAACAAAGCTTAATTGCTTTCGACTCTACCGGTAACAGTAATCAGCAAATGACTCAACTAAACACTTAAAACTAAGGTAAAACATATCAACCAAACTAGCCTTCAATCCTAGCAAAATTATTTCCTTGCCTGACAAGGCACAAACCTGCAAGAAAGAACCTAACCTGACAATGCAGGTGTTGTCGAGAAGGAAAGTTCGCGAAGAAAGACAAGCAAGAACCTGCTGAGGGATTGGAAACGTAAGCGCAAAACGACCTGCTCTGACCTAGATCAAAGATCCCAGAGCCTTATGAGAGAATAGTGTCCAGCATCCAATCCGAAATAACATCTAGGTGTGAGTAGCAAGAGAAGTGGGAACCACGCCCGTAAGAAAATCTCAAAAGGGAGTAGGAAAAGGAGCAGGACGCGCAAGAGGAAGAAACGCCAGAGTCTAATTAGAAAGAGAACTGACTGGCTAGAAAATTGCAGAGGAACTAATCTGTTCCAAGCAGGAAGCGCAAGTTGTGTATGGAAGTATAGGCGAGATAATTGCATGGATTTATGCGCTTTTCACTTCGAAGGATGTGAGTTCCTTCTCGATTTGCGACAAATTTTTAATTGTGTATTGACATTGGTCAAACGCTGTTTGGGAGCATCATTGTACTGATGTGTTTATTGAGACTTCTCGTTGTTTTTGCCGCTCAGAGTGTTGATGTCTGTATGTGTGCCTTTTTCGGATAAATTTTGTGAGCCCATGACTGCGTGAATTCTGTTCTAGTGTTGAAAATATTGTACGACAATATTTTTAGGAAGCCAAAGTTTCACGAAATCGGCGCTCGTTTTCCTGAAGTCAACGCAACTCGAAGGAAGCCCGCGCGGCGTCTACGTATAGATCGCCCCAGAACATTGCATAAACGTCTCCTCTTCACTGCGAGGGGAGTGCGTAGCCTTGCGCGCATGGCTGTCACCCCATCCACATAACTCGGCGGTGACCCTGTCTCCCTCGGCCGAGAAGGGGAGAAAACACAAGAAGAAAAGTACACGGGACAGTGCCATGCCGTGTACTTCTACTCTTGTGTTTGTGCGTCTTTTGCTAGTTAAGTATGTTAGAGAGCTATTTATTGAGGGCGAATCGCTTCGGCTGCCAGCCAGCCAATGTTAGTGCGAGTATTGCAGTGCTACTGCTCGGCTCCCATGGTCAACCCGCTGTTCGGCTAAGCCTGAGAGATCTGCGAGGGAGCGGTGCTCGTCTAAAGGACGGCCACATCGCGACTCTCCAGACGTCGGTCTGTGACAGTGCCCGGTGAACTTGGTGTTTATTTGTTCTGACACTCTCGTGTATTTTTCAGTGTTCAGTGCCTTTGTGTTTATTGAAAGCCTCTTTAGCTGTATGCTTTGCATTGCCTTCCTGTGAACCTTTTTTCTGTGTATTTTAAGTGTTAGTGCGAATTCCTCTGCATCGCCTCTTGCTGCATAATGTTTGTTTGTTTTTTGTCAATTCTGACTTCGACCTTTTCTGTTTGCTTGAACCGGCGAAAGCTGTGAACCAAATGGCCCCCCTCTTCTGTCACTAGGTAGTTGACTGCCGGCTGAGTTTGCCATGAAAGTTGAGGGCATCTCCTTTGAGATGGGAACAGCTACCTTCACTAACTCTAAGTGTGCCCGGAGTGTGCGCACAATAGAGGCGCAGTATTATTAATCTATAATAATTACCAAGTGACACTCAGCCACTGAATACAAGTTATGCATGGCGAATCAGAGCTTCATAAGTACATTTCCAGATAGCAAATTTCCAAGAGCCAAACAGTTATTACTGACTCACATGATCCCCTTCTGTTTAATCAAAAAGGCTTCAAGAAGTTCTCGTGCCACTTGATTGCGAATTCTACCTCGAATCCTTGTACTGCGAAGCACTGACTCACGCCCGCAATGAGATGCAAATGCGACATTGCTTCTTTCTTTAGGTTACGAGGTTCCCATTGTATTTTGTGCGCCCAAAAAGCTGGGAGGGTTGTGCTCAAAGATTTGGGCAAAACCCCAAATGCTATATATATATATATATATATATATATATATATATATATATATATATATATATATATATATATATATATAGCATTTGGGGTTATATATATATATATATATATATATATATATATATATATATATATATATATATATATATATATACAAGTGAAAAATTGCTTCATACTGTTTCCAAGTTTATTTGGAGTCGCCGGAACGTCGACTCCAAATAAACTTGGAAACAGTATGAAGCAATTTTTACCTCGTATGTAACCGCTAGCAACCAAGTACGCCTATTTACTTATGCTATATATATATATATATATATATATATGTATACTCGACCCGATGTTGAACTTTTGCGTTACTGAGTTACTTACGCCGTCAGCATGGTGTATGAAATCCCACTAACATGTGGAAGGGCTTACATAGGCCAAACTGGTCGTTGCATCGATGACAGAGCACGGGAGCATGAAAAATTGCTAGAGAAAGGAGAAGGGTCGCATTTTCCTGTCCACTGCATATACTGTGGATGTGAGCCAGAGCTTATCAGTATCACGATTGTAGGCAGAAGTCGCGATCAGCTGGCGCGAGAAATGTTTCTTGCCTTTTTTAATAAACAGAAGGAGAGCATGTTTATCAGTGGTAAGTGTTTGGCTCTTCGAGAAATGAAATTTGCTATCTAGAAACTTTGATATGAAGAATTGATTAGCTTTACATTATTTTTATTCAGTGCCTGACGCCCTGTGTAGGGTGTTACTGCGTAATTGCTTTTTTTTTTGTTATTTGCCTTTGTTTTTGTTATTTTGCCTTTTTTGTTTGGCTTTACTTTATAGGTTTGGCTGCTATTGCTTCGAATACATGACATTGCTTTTGCTACGACGCTTTGACTGTGTATACTGCTAAGATTTCTTTGGCTTATATTTTGTTACCTTTGTTTTAAGTGTTTAGTCATATGTGCTTAGTTATGTCATTTATTGATTAGTGTTATTGGCAGGGTTGCGAGCGATTAGGCGTTGTATGCATGCGTGGCCGAGAGTTTAAATATGCCCCTTTTCTTCCAATAAACAGTGATAGTGCGCGCGTGTGATGTCGTTTTCTTTATTGTGTAGTCGTCTTTGTGCCGTAATGGTTTTCACGTACTGCCGTCATGCTGCTAAGCCGGAATTCAAGGCACGGGCTGTTGTGCGGTGAAGCCAGTCTTGCTGACCACGCCCTTTCGACAGTTGTCTCCTGAAGGGAACGGAGAAAGGAACTGTACACTATTTTAACTGAGTTATTATAAAGTTTATCGCGTGCAAGTAACAGAATTCCACCTCTAATGGGGAGCGTTGATGTTTCCCGGATCACTGCCTGCAGCAGCTTTAATGTAAAGCCAAACCCCAACAGCACATACGCCACGCGGCCCTAGACAGACACCAGGCGCGGCCACATAAGTTACAAAATATTTAGAGGATGCGCTCACGTCCGCGGAGCGCCGCTTAAACGGCGTGTTCGGTCACACGTCGCGCGTTTTACCGTATCGCTGCATTAGAAGTTGAGTTTGTATTCGCATATGCGGTGCAGGCCGTTTTCGAATTTTTGTGTGCAATGAAGAGGCGGAACTGGGGGCAAGTCATGCAAGGAAGAGCTGCAGGATCTACTCATATTCCTAGTGGGTGAGCACTGCCGAGTGATGCAAGGGTGAGTTGTCGGATCTAGCATTCGTGTTCCTGTCGCTGACCATATAGAAAGCGACTGGAAGGGGACTATGCACGCACTTGTGGTTTGAGAAACTGAGAGTTACGCAAGCAAACTTCGCGACTCATCAGAAAAGTCCAAGCATCACCGCTAATGCTAGTGTACAAAGTCCCGTGTACAAAATGAGCGCACAACATGATTTCTCGTGACTTTATTAGAATCAATCAGAACATCCAAATACCTAAATGAATCATATATTTATCTTCCGAGCTCCGCATATTTCATCGAGTCATGACAGCTTGGCATATCATGTATCCTGTCTGGAAATCGCTGGTGTTGAATGTGTAGTAACTTTCAAAGACCTCAATAAATATTTAGCTTCCTAAGCTCCTCACATTGTAGCCACTGAACGCCTTTGCATCTCAATAGCTCTGACACAGATTCCGTTAATCTGAGTAGTTAAACGTTGTGTCAGATAACTCTGGTTCTCTTCGGGGAATTCCCCTTTTCAGAAAAGGTCTATGTATGTAACGGTTATCGCCAAATCGCTCTTCACAACACGCCCTTCTGTTTATAATTGCCATGCTCAGCTTTCGTATTCACTTTAGCTGCATGCACCATGGGTTGTCCTGAGCAGACATTATCTTTTCTCTGCACTCAACTTTTTCCTTCAATATAAAAGCTTCCTTTGGGTGCCTACTTTAAACTTTGAAGGGCCCTGACGTGTCATTGCCGGCTATCCCTAATTGCCTAATTAGGTAAACCATTGTATACCTGCATAATGTCGAATTGATGTCTTTGAATCACAGCCTTGTTGTTTGTACGACTTGTGCAGAGCAATGCAACTAACATCTTTAGCGCATCCTAGTGATCGGTAACGATAAATCGCAATCTAGTAACGCCAAACCTAAGCAGTGCAAACAACAACAGCAGCTGCAGCGATCGCTGATGAAATGTTATGAACGAACAGCACGCACGCCAGCCCACCAAGAATCAGTCATGTTTACGTGGCGGCACCATGCAGCTGCTAGGTGCTTAAATGTGTTGGCGCTTAGAGGGCGAACTTTTGGGCAATGAAAAATATAGGAGACACTGGCATGGTCCTCTAAGCCTTGTCGATCACGCTACTGTGCAATAACAACATAATGTTCTGTAGTTGCTTTCGACTGGGATATAGTCCGAGAACCGGGAATAGGCTTATCTGGCCACGCTATTAGGATAAAATTACAATTTTTGATTGTGATATTCAACGAGGCAAAGCGAGCTTCCTTATAATTTTTATTTACTGCATTACAAACTTAGAGTAAAATATGGAAAACATTTGGCTGCATTCTCTGTATAATAGCGTCAAGTCACTAATAAAATACGGACGTATCAAAAAGATGGGAAGTCTGCACTGCCCTATAGAAGAGGTGAGCTCTGCTCTGAGGTAAACAGAGTTCTATTCTGAAAACAAGCAAATGTTACTTTAAAACCTGAAAATTGCCAAACGAAATATTGTCGTTGAATAGTAAATCATGTGCGTTCAGGGTTGTTTTAGGCACTCGCTTAACGTGAAAAGCTCGAAATCTAAGACAATGCTAGGCTTTATTCATAATTGGCAATAATTCTAGAATGAGTTTAACGCCATATATTCGACCTCCCATAGAACCGTGAGTGTAGCAAACGGAACACTCAACTTCGCGCCTGATCCAAGGCGAAAGTAAAATGCTTGCGTAATTCCGTGCCAGCGATAAAGATGAGTTTTTAAGAAGTAAGATAAGCATTTCGCATCCCCTTTGTGAACGAAGAAAGAATGAATCAAAACCTATCATCTTTTGTGTTCTTTATTTGTTGGCGAAACACGTTTGCTATAACAAGCTGGCTGGAAGCAATTATAACAGAAAAAAAGAGGGCTAGTTGATGATTAGTATTTGAATGCATAATATAACAGCGCCAAAGGCCAGCAGACAAGCACCACTTCCCTCTACCCTCTTTTCTCCCTTGCTCGTTCTTTCAAACGGTTGTGATATGCATTATCATCGATAGAAGCATAAATTTAAGGAATCAGTACTTCAGTTACATCTAACGCCGTAGTTCAGGAGTCCCTAATTGATTGCAGGTTCGGTCGGTCAAAGGCGCAGGTCATCGCGTCCTATAGATCTCTAACTTCAGCTGTTTTTCTCTCACCAACGCACAATTTTTCTTTAGTTAATACGCAGTGAAATGCATCTCTTGCCATATGGCCTGTATCTAATAAAACCCAGCAAAGCCAAAATTTAGTTTACTTTGAATGTAAATACCGTGTTTTCGTAATTTCCAACCATAAGACCTATAGTGAGGAGTTAAATGTTGCGGATAAGCCGGAACATTTATTTTTTTCTCTTCGAAGAATTTTATTATTTTTTTAAATCTGGAAATTATCAGTACCTTATTTACTGCTTCTAGTTCAAAACCGTTAAATGTCAACAGTCTTGCTGACCTTAAGATTCTACTTATATTTCAGCTCGTTATCATCGAACAAGACACGTCTGCGGATAATAAGCATTCTTATCGCGTTTCTGCTTTGCTGATACGGTATAGTAAACAGCAAGGTGGTAAACAGAAATGAATGCTGTTCCAAGAGTCCTGAAAGCCGTCCACCTTCACTTCTGAGGCGCGGAGATGAGTTTGTTTCCCTGCGATTATTTTCCGCAAATGACGTCATCTCCTGTCTTCTTTGTTTTCTCCTTGCCAGCTGCGGAAATTTCACGCAGTACCCGATGCTGAGTAGTACACACTCCAACATTAATTATCTAGTGATATTTGGAAAATCGGGTGACAAAGTGCCTGTTCAAACAAAGATTTCGCTGGAAAGTTTTAATAGCAATCCCTCCGCCGCGATTACTCAGTCTTTAGAGCACTTGACAGCTATGAGCAAGAATACCCGAGGTGAAGGAGAAAAGCAAATCTTCTTTTTTGTGTTCAAGGTGCGTACATTTTAACGAACACCGGGCGGTCAAAGCCATTCAAATTCAGCCCCTCAGAACATTTGTTCATTCGGAGCTTAACGCCGCATAAAGAAAGCAATAAACAATGTAAAATATGTGGTAGAAAATGTATTGTAATAGAAAAGAATTTTTAGGTATTTTTTTTACATTTGTTCATTCTTCTTTCTTCTGCCTTGGTTGCTTCTTCTTCCTACTCTTGAACTTGTACCTCCTTCTTTCCTCTTCCATCTTTTTGTTCTTCACTCGAATTTGTTGTTAAAATTTGTTTGTCTTTTATACGTCTGGTCCTCAGTGTTTTGCTTATTTTTTTTTCTTTTTAATACATCTACCCCTCTCTGTTTTTTTTTCCTTTTTTTTTCTTTTTTTGCAAGCCTTCTCCTCTGTACATATCTTATTTTTTTCCACGCTTCGCTTTGGTATGGGTGTCATGGGAGCGGTTCCAGACGCACCCACCGCGCACGGTCTGAGTGAAAACCCTGACTTCTACACAATGAGAACCCACTATAATCTTTTGTCTAAATTTCGTCGTAGAAGTGTTCCAGAATTTGCTTCATCATTTCCTCTAACAAGTTAATGTTCCTATTTTTTAAAATAATTTCCGGTTTTATTTTGTGCGATGTCTCTTCCTAATATTTTTGTTAATGTTTCCCTATGTTCCTTCGTTAATGTGCAGAATTCTAAATGATTATCGAAATCGTGAACACCGATACCACAACTGCATCTTAGTTCGCTAGCTACGCTAAACCTTGTTAAATAGTGGGGGAGCCTGCCATGCCCTGTAAGTACCTGTGATGTGTACTGATTTGTGGGGAAATGATCAGGAATGTGTTTTACATTGTTGAGCCAATGAAATAGCTTAGTATCATCTCCTTCCTTTTGCCATATTGCATCCCATTTCTCTATGATTTGTTTTCTGAGTTGTTATTTGATGAATTGCCTGGGGATTGGTGTTTCTATTTTTTCCCCCTCTTTTGCGGGCTGCTTTTCCTCATTCGTCGCTTTTCTAGCTTCCAATGTCCCGGCTATGTCCCCTAATACATCTGAACTGAATTCGAGGCGTATTGGCACGTAGTTTGTCTTTAATGTCCTGAACGAATGAATTCATGTTACATAAATTGTTTAATGCCTTTAAGGTGTTTAGGCTATCTGTCAATATTTGATGTGTGTGTTCGTCTTTTTTCCCTAATAATGCTGCCAGTGCGAAGAAGACAAGGAAGAGAAGCAGAAAACGACGAAGTTCCGTTTCGCACTCGGACACTTCGTCCCTGGACTTCGCCAACACCGGGCTCTCTGTGTTACCGGCTCTGCGGCCTTTTGCCAACGTGAATATATATTAAACTGCTTTCTTAATTGCTACTACTTCCGTTTCAAAATTACTACTATGATTTAAAAGTGCTCATTGTTGATAGTCAATCATTCTTCCCGTTTTGTCGTAAAGTACGAAAGCCGCTCCCACGCCGGCTTTTAATTGAGATCCGTCTGTGTGTATATTATATTGTCTGTTTGTTATGTACTTCCGAGTAATTGTATTTAACTTTCCTGCTGAATGTATTTCTTAAAGATCAACTTTATCAACTATTTATTTCCCACTAAATGGGGTATTGTTCCGTTCAAACGTTTTCTCTTCACTCATGTTAATGTAGATTTCGTTCTCTTGTTTAGTTTTCAAATGTATGGGTGGAATACCTGCCAAAATGTTATGTTTGATGTTGTTTTGTAGGCTCGTGTAATTAAGAATAATGGAATTTTTTGTATAGGCTTTAACATATTCTTAATTATGACTTTACTTTTGTACCAAACTGCTGAGCCATAAATGATTTGTCTTTCTATAGCTCGAGTGTATATTTTCTTCAATGTGTCTGGTTTCAGTCCTCTACTGGTTCCAGAGAATTTTGTTTGAATTGTGTTTTGTCTGTCCTTTTTCTTTAATGTATTTCAAATGCGACAGAAGTGTCAACTTCGAATCAAATATTACCCCTAATATTTTGAGTTCTTGTGTTACTTTAATTCTATTGTTTCCCATTGTTATTTGGAGGATGAGTTCCCTAGTCGTTTCCTATTGTTATAAATTTTAATTTTTCTGTGTTTTCTTTAAGAATTTGAGTTATTGCGCATTGTTCGATGTTTTCGACGATGCTTTTTGACCTTTGTCCGTGTGTTTAGTTCTTGGTTTAAATTTAATTATACTATGTTGTTGTCGCAAAATGCTTGGAGATGAGTTACTAGACTTTGAGTAAGATGGCGTCCAAAGTCAGACTCCTCCCTCACTGAGTATCTGGACGTATATTATGGTGAGACTGCCCAAAAGCACTAGAAAATAATATGCCTCTGCCCGTGTCACTAGGTATAACGGGCTTGAGTAACTTGACAGATGTAGTTGAGGGGGAAAGGTCACCTCTCCCGTACCACAAATGTATCACGGGGAGTATCTGGATAGTTGAACTTCTAAATTTTTTTCACAGTTTTCTTTAATGTGCCGCACAGGATTATATTCAGATACAGCTCAAGTCAGCAGCAACCACCGCATGCTTTTCCTCTGCATAAAAGAAGTAGAAAGCTTTTAAAGCCTAACTGCTTGTCTGAATAAAACGCCAACAGATCAAGTCATCAGACTTTTCGATGCCTTTGCAGCAGTCAAATATAAAAAACTGATTTCGTTGACTGCCCTGCGGAGTAATAGACATGCTGCGTACCATCCCCTATAGTTAGGAAGTACTGTTTATTTAAAGCTGTTTCCTAATATAGCAACACTTTAGCTCCTACGCTGAATAAAAAAATTGCCAATAATTACTTTACGCAAGAATAAATGCCCTATTTATAAACAGGAAAGACATATAGAACAGGGACGGTATAAAATGCGTCCCAGATTAAACCACTAGCAAAACCTTATGAAAAACGTTGCTGTTCAGCACCATTTCTGATGTCAAACACACGAACCTTTGCACTAAAGTATAACCGAATGCATATATATATATATATATATATAACAACGTGCCGATGGTGGGAACCTAACCCATGACCTCCGAATATCGCGTCCGGCCGGTGCGCGATATTCGGAGGTCGTGGGTTAGGTTCCCACCATCGGCACGTTGTTTTTTCTTCTACTTTGTGTTTAATTATCTTTCCCTTAAACAGACTACATTGCTAATTGCTGTGATTATCCAAGTAAAAATTTAAAAAAAAAAGACAAAGTACCATCCCCAATGCTTTCCTTAGACTCGCTGACTGTTGGCTTCTTTCCTTCATGTATTATAACGAGCACACTCATTTCCCCTTCATTTATCTGCTTGTAATTTATGGGGGTCTCGGTTCTGGCAGTCTTGAAGCCATAGGTAGCGTAAGAGGGTTCTAGCACAGCTTTCGCCCTCGCTCCTGATGACGTTCTACGTGAGGCTGGCGGTAACACTGGACGTTCCACGTCTGCCGCTATGGTTGAGGGTGGCGCTGGAACTCTCTCAAGGTTCGTATACAGACAACATAAATACCCAAGAAACTAGCAGGGGGGAAAGCGGCCGATGTAGCTCAGTTGGAAGAGCACCGGACGCGACATTCGGAGGTCGTGGGTTCGGTTCCCACCATCGGCGCGTTGTTTTTTCTTCTCAGTCAGTTCAGTCGTTCAGTCGTGTCCGACTCATCGTGACCCTATGGACCACATCACGCCACGCCTTCCGGTCTCTCACTATCTTCCTAACATCACATAACTTCATCTGCAGTGCCTCGAGGATGCCATCTAACCATCGCGTTCGCTGCCTACCCCTTCTCCGGCGACCCTCAACCTTTCCCAACATCAAATCTTTCTCCAGCGACTCCTCTCTTCTCATCAGATGACCAAAGTAGCTGAGCTTTAACTTTAGAATTTGACCCTCCAATGAGCAGTCAGGGTTTATGGTCGACAATATTGACTGATTTGATCTTCTGGCAGTCCAAGGAACTCTCAAGAGTCTTCGCCAGCACCCCAATTCAAACGCGTCAATTCTTCGGCGGTCAGCCTTTTTCACAGTCCAACTCTCGCATCCATACATCACAACTGGAAAGGCCATAGGACGAGTTATACGGATCTTGGTTGGCAGACTAATGTTTCTGCTCTTTACTAGGCGGTCAAGGCTAACCATTGCTCTCTTTCCCAGAAGCAGGCGTCTCCTAATTTCATGGCTGCAGTCTCCTTCCGAGGTAATCTTGGAGCCCAAGAAGAGAAAATCTGTCACAGCTTCCACTTCTTGTCCCTTGATGCTCCAGGACTTGATAGGGCAAGTCGCCATGATCTTTGTCTTTTTAATGTTCAGTTTAAGCCCAAACTTCTCACTCTCTTCTTGTACGCGCATCAGAAGTCTCTTGAGTTCCGCTTCATTTTCTGCCATTAAAGTGGTATCATCCGCATATCTAAGGTTGTTGATACGTTTTCCAGCAATCTTCACTCCAGTTGAAGACTCGTCCAGAGCGGCTTTCCTCATGATGCACTCTGCATATAGATTAAATAGGCAGGGCGACAGTATGCAGCCTTGCCTCACTCCTTTCTCAATCGGAAACCATTCAGTAAGACCATGCCCAGTTCTGACTGTGGCCTCTTGCCCTTCATACAGGTTCCTGAGGAGACAGATGAGGTGAATTGGAACTCCCATCTCTTGGAGAGCTTGCCACAATCTGCTGTGATCTACGCAGTCAAACGCTTTCGCATAATCAATAAAGCAGAAGTAGATGGGTTTCTGGAACTCTCTTGCTTTTTCCATGATCCAGCGAAGGTTGGCAACGTGGTCTCTAGTTCCTCTGCCCTTGCGAAACCCAGCTTGCACGTCCGGAAGCTCCCGATCCACATACTGCTGCAGCCTACCTTGGAGGATTTTCAACATCACCTTGCTAGCATGCGAAATAAGCGCGATCGTGTGGTAGTTGGAACAATCTTTGGCACTGCCTTTCTTTGGAATGGGGATGTAAGCTGACCTCCTCCAATCCTGTGGACACTGCAGGGTTGTCCAAATCTTCTGACATAATGTATGCAGAATGTTAATAGCGTCATGGTTGAGGTTTTGAAGCAACTCAGCTGGAATGCCATCAATTCCGCTAGCTTTGTTCTTAGCAAGGCTGGCTAAGGCCCATTCAAATTCACTCTTCAGGATGCCCGGCTCCAGATCAGTGATCACAACCACCTTATGTTGGGTTTGCACATTCGGGTCCTTCTTGTACAGTTCTTCTGTGTATTCCTGCCACCTCTTCTTTATCTTTGCGGCTTCAGTAAGATCCTTGCCTCGTTTGTCCTTTATCACGCCCAGCTTAGCACAGAAGCTTCCTTTGATATCCTTGATTGTCTTATACAGAGCTCTTGTGTTCCTTAATTGGCTGTTGTCCTCAACTGCTTGGCACTGTATGTTCAGGAAGGCATTCTTATCTCTCCTTGCTATTTTCTGAAAATCCGCATTGAGAACCTTGTATCTTTCTCTTTCCCCCATAACTTTTGCCATCCTCCTTTCCTCAGCTATTTGCAAAGCCTCTTCAGATAACCAGTTTGCTTTCTTGCATTTCTTTTGCTTTGGAACTACCTTAGTAGCAACTTCTTGTATTATATCACGAACATCAGTCCACATCTCTTCGGGCTCTTTTTCTTCTAGATCTAATTCTTGAAATCGATTCCTCACTTCCACAGCATATTCTAATGGAACTTGATCCAGATTATACCTGAAAGGCCTTCTAGTTTCCTGCGTTTTCCTCAATCGCAGCTTAATCTTGGCAACAAGAAGCTGATGATCGGTGCCACAATCGGCCCCAGGCCTTGTTTTTACTGCTTGTACAGCGCTTCTCCATCTCTGCCGGCAAATAATATAATCGATCTGATTCCTGTACAGACCGCCTGGTGAAGTCCATGTGTACAGGCGCCTCTTGTGCTGTTGAAAATGAGTATTCGCTATGGTCAGGTTGTTATCTTGACAAAACTCTACTAGCCTCTGCCCAGCTTCATTTGGCTCACCAAGACCGAACTTGCCTGTAATTCCGGATATTTCTTCACTTCCTATCTTAGCATTCCAGTCTCCTATGAGAAAAACGACGTCTGATGATGGAGTGCGGTCTAAAAGGCATTGTAGGTCCGCATAAAATCTCTCAAGGTCAGCTTCTTCAGCAGTAGTGGTCGGCGCATAGACTTGGATAACTGTTATGTTGAAAGGGTGACCTTGGATCCGAAGTGAAATCATTCGGTCGTTTTTGGGGTTGTATCCTAGCAGTGCTTTGCCCATTCTTCTGTTTACTATGAGAGCGACCCCATTCCTTCTCTTGGATTCGTGCCCACGATGAAAGACATAATGGTCGCCGGAGTTAAATTCTCCCATTCCGGTCCACTTGAGCTCGCTGATACACAAGATATCAATGTTCAATCTGTCCATTTCTCGCTTGACGATATCCAGTTTACCTTGCGTCATAGATCTTACATTCCATGTTGCTATGTGATATATCTCCTTGCAACATCGGACTTTCCGGTCGCTTCCTGACACATCCACAACTGAGCGTCCTTTTGGCTTTAGCCCAGCCGCTTCATTCGTCCTGGAGCTACTAGGAATCGCCCTTTGTTCATCCCCAGTAACATGTGGGACGCCTTCCAATCTGGGGGGCTCATCTTCCGGCGCCATATCATTAATGGTATTGTGACTGGCCATAGGGTTTTCTTGGCAGCAAATACTGGAGTGGGTTGCCATTACCTTCTACAGTGAATCACATTTTGTCAGAACTCTCCGCCGTGACCTGTTTATCTTAGGTGGCCCTACACAGCAGAGCTCACGACTTCATCGAGTTTCGCAAGCCTCTCCGCCACGACAAGGCAGTGATCCATGAAGGGGGTTTTTTCTTCTAACGATTTAGTTGTTTAGTGAATGGTTGGGACGTGCAAAGTTCCTGGACTTGCACATATCCAACCATTATAGTTGTATGTAGCATCCATAAATTCATATCAAGATGTGTCAGTGTTGTCGGCGGGGCTGATGTCAAAGCTCAGATATACCCCTCCTCCCGTTTGAGTGCACTGAACATTGTTGAACGTGGATTTCACTTTCTGGTGCGCGCTATATATATATATATATATATATATATATATATATATATATATATATATATATATATATATATATATATATATATATATATATATATATATATATATATATATATATAATTATCTTTCCCCTGAACAGACTAATTACTAATTTCTATGATTATCCAAGTAAAAATTTGAAAAAAAAAGAAGACAAAGTACCATCCCCAATGCTTTCCTTGGACTCGCCGACTGTTGGCTTCTTTCCTTCGTGTATTATAACGAGCACCCTCATTTCCCCTTAATTTATCTGCTCTCTCTCTCTCTCTCTCTCTCTATATATATATATATATATATATATATATATATATATATATATATATATATATATATATATATATATATATATATAGCGCACACCAGAAAGTGAAATCCACGTTCAACAATGTTCAGTGCACTCAAACGGGAGGAGGGGTATATCTGAGCTTTGACATCAGCCCCGCCGACAACACTGACACATCTTGATATGAATTTATGGATGCTACATACAACTATAATGGTTGGATATGTGCAAGTCCAGGAACTTTGCATGTCCCAACCAGTCACTAAACAACTAAATCGTCTTGCGGCACACTTCTTACAACTGCACCTTGGCCCTGTAACACAGAAGCCATGGAGGATGGTTGTCGCTTTTGATGCGCTTTTGTGTGGAAATCATGGTTAATTCCACCACAAGCCAGCTATGTACGATGTGTCCCTTCGCGTACATGCCAATCTTCGAAACTGTAAACAAAAGTTTCCGTACTGTGTAAAAACAATCGTTATTCAGAATTGAGAGGGTGCCTTCACAAAAACACGGAAGTGTGTGGGGAAATCACTGCGGTGACTTCAAATCTACCGACTTACCACGCCGCATGCAAGCTCTGAGGGGAAAGCGACGCTCATGTGCCGCACCACCGAAAAAGGAATCGCGTAGACGGCAGCAACTTCTTGCATCCTAGGAGCTCGACGGGCGCAAAACTGCCGATTACTAAGTCGCATGCAAGTTTTGGTTGCAGCCCTAGCTACATCTACCAACAGCGACCTCTCCGCGGACCAGTTCATGCTGCGTCTTCTACAGCAGGTGTGCATGACATTGACTGCGCCTTCATCGACTACCTTGAATATTCTCCATCAGCTAGCTGACAAGAATATGGATGCTGGTATCTTCTACAGGGCAGCAATGCATCTTCCTCCTGCCTCTTTGTCTTTCGGTGCGGCTACAGATTAGATAAGATCCGAAACACACCTGATATAGCGAAATGCCTGATCGATGCAGCAAGCTCTAATAAAAAGCTGCCCGCTCATTTGCACGAAAAATATTCAAAGCACCAAAAAGAAGAAAAGGCGAGATTGACGATTTTGCGGTTGCAACACTTTAGGATGACCATTTTATTTACTCAGTAGCCAGATTTTTTTTGCCCTAATTGTAAATTCATTATTCATAAAGAAATAATTTGTTATTTTTATCACAGAAAATAAGGGCCCAGTTTTTATTTTCGAGGCGTATGAAAATGTGTGCCCGCTTTGTCATAACTGCTGAAAGATCAAAATTGAAACGGAGGGCTTGGTTTGTACAGAGGTCACGAAGTGGGGAATTAGTTTATATATTTGGGATTTTCTTAAACTTCATGTGAAGAATTATTTTCAAATTTTTTTCATGGAAAAATCAACATCCAGAACGACTGCGGACGACGTGCTACATGGCTGAACTCACTGCTAAGTATTTTTACTGCCTACGCTATATTGAGTACAATAATGCTTTATTTTTGCGATGAAGGACAAAAAATTGCTTCGAAATTCACGCACGCTTCTGTTTCTTTGGACAAGAAGTGATTATTCTTTTTCCGTTCTTCACAAAACGCCTCGACAGGTTGATTTCAAAATTTTTAGAAGCTAATTTGATCAACCCTACTTTCGACACTTTTCGGAATACGTTAGTTTTTCCAGTTGGCAAGGATATCTCGTATACGCTGCAGCACTGTGTCCGCGGTTGTCGTAATAGCTTAATTATTAATTTTAATTCTTGCCAGTAATTGGGGAAAAAGCACTTTTGTTCATCTATCCGCAGCCCCTAAAACTCTACAATGCACGCCAGACCGCCTAGCAACGTGCTTGCACAATTCCGACACGTGGGAATAAACATATCAGTCACCCTCAGTTACAGAACGTGTCGGTCAAAGTTTATTCATTTTCTGGCTCTATTTCTGATCACTAGTGGCTTTGTGCGGACATTGACCATTCTTTGGAATCGATCCTCTCGTGTTCCTTATCAGTCTATTTATTTTGCACTGAGGTAACGGTTTATAATTACAGGCATGTCATAGCCTCGGGCATGTATGGCATAACCTGATAGCGAACAGTCGCGTGCATGATTTACATTTATAAGAACTGTAAGTAAATGTCAAACCGCAAGTAAAACTAAGACACAAACAACGCAATTTAGGCCGCAAATATTCACAGCTATTATAAAAATAAAGGCGAATCCATCGAAACCATATTAACGCTAACGACGCCAACAACTACAGGCTATTACTAGCACAAGAAATATTGACCATTGAGGATATGACAGACAATAAAGGAGAATATTCACTACAATAAATTCACATTGACAAAAATTCGACCATAAATTTATGTGTTTAGGTGGAAACGGTTGAACGCCCTAGTTTCTTTAGTTTATGATTGGCATTTAATTTGAAGACGTTCGATGGCAATGCATTCAAATATCTCGGCGCATAAAAAGCACGAGTTCAGCATAACGAGTGGCGAGGAATGATATGTCTGCATTTCGGCTTCAGACATCTACTCAGAAGAATTCAACTAAATACACACTCGCTCAAACTTGTTTTTGCGCAACTGTTTCAAACAACACTTAAATAATGTTCGGAAGCCCTAGAAAAGAAAAAATATCCCATTCCTTCGAAAGTTCCAAATCCTAAGCCCTCTTCTTTAAGATTGAGCGCAATAGACCCCTTTCGTAAATGTTAAGTCAGCTTCACCTCTATGCTGCATTCCCCTCTAATGGAGGAACAGCAATGTATTGAAACATTATATTATGGTCATAATTCATATCATTTATGCATCGGAACATATTCGCATAATTGCTCGATTACCACTACATGCATCTGTGTAGAAGCAACATGCGATTTCAGGTCTATATCGCCGCTTTTCTGGCGGCCAGTGACGCCATGTTTGGGGAAAGAAGCAGCGTGGGAAAGCCTACTTAACGATTTTTGCAAGGGGTCCATATAGAGTTAAGTCTCTTTTACCAAAGAAGCGCACTGTGCTCACATACTGTTATGCCATATATTAAAAGACTAACACGAGCATGCATAATTGTTCTCTTGATATAAAATGGCATATAATATCTAATGTTACACAGCGAACAGGAAACAGCACGCAATTTCTGAGAGACATTGTTCATGTGACGATTCCAAGATAAATCACTAATAAAACATAAACCAAGATATTTTACATAGAAGGCGTACACCAGCGGTAAACAGAAACATAAAGTGCAATCCGATATACTATGTAAAGGTATAGAGCTCTCAAGCGTCAGTTTCATTAATGAGTTACAGTCTTACAGAAGAGTATCAGCCGGGTTTAGGAAGCAATATTATTGATAAGTTCGCGTGCAAACCCGTCAATACTTCTTGTCGAAGTCATTTGAAGATCATTTATTGCATGAGAGAAATGCTTTGCACAGGAAATAACTGCATCATCGGCATACTTGAATAGACGACCAGACGCCGAGTTAACTGCATTATTAACAAAAATCTTAAATAACAGATGGCTAAGAATAGAACCTTGAAGGACAGCTGAACTTATATTATTTAAATCTACTGCGAAAACTGGCAATAGAGACCAGATGCCGCCTATTATTGTTAGTAATCGCGAAAATGACCCTCTAAATTCTAACATACGAGGTTTATTTAAAAGAATACTGTGACACAAACTGTCGAACACCTGGCTCGCATCAAGAAATAGCGCACATACGACCTCATTAGACTCAAATGCTGAGTTCAGAGGGGCAGCGGAATCTTCACAAAAACCTGTGTGCCTTTCGCCGGCACGAATTTTTACTGGCTAAGAGAAAAGACACAATGTTTGTCAGAAAACCCTGCATAGTCTGAGAACATGTTTTTCTGGTGCTTTGGATAGAGCAGGCAAAATTTAAATTGCTTATTTTTCTGCCTTGTTTCGTGCCCCGCTTAAAAAAAAGAAACAAAAAGAAATATGTGGCGGGTTTATTAAGGCCAGTATCTCGCCAGTACCAATAATGTATTGACCAAGAGTCAGCAACACACATATACGAGTATTAAAATTTCTGCGTAAATAGGCAATTAGGATCCCATAATTTCCAGAAGAACTATTAGGGTTGAAGCTGGCAGCCAGAAACTTTTGGTCATGGCGCCTTCGTCACCAAATAATAAATAATAAATCGTGAATTTTTGAGGTACGTCTTTTTCATCAAGCCTTGTCACTAATTGTTTACATTCCAAGTCCGAATATTTACTCTAAGCAAGCGCTGAATAGCACTGTGGATAAAGTGTCTCCTCGCTTAACACCTTTCTTAATGGGAATTTTATTAATTGAAATTAAAGCTAGCAAATTACGTTTACTCACAATCCTTGTAAAGCAACCAGTATTTATTTATTTATTTCAGTACCCTCAGGACCCGAGGGCATTACAGAGGGGAGTGGGGTACAATAAAAGAAAAAAAAAAGGAAAAGAACAGCAATCAGTATTAAAACAAATTTGAACAGTAGTATGGTTGAAACACATAAGCAAGTTACAGCAAAATAAGAATACAAATTATTAGCTATCGACATAGACGTATGAGCGAATTGTATAAGCACACAAAATATACCACGTGAGCAAAACAAACAATTTTACTAGCAGGCAGGAAACAAAGTTGCTGAAATATACCATCATATACGTAATCAGCCGCACAATTCGGGGGGAAAAGGAGAAAAAAGTTTATAAAAACAGCAGATGAACTAAAAACAATAAACAAATGGCAGTGTGGGAGAATTCAATGTTCTATGTTAACATCAGATTAGCTAAAGCAGATTTAAACGCAGAATAGTCACTCACTTCAACAACCGATGGCGGAAGGCGATTCCATTGTGCCGATGTGCTGGGGATGAAAGAGTTGTAGAAGTGATTTGTTTGGCACGAAGGAATACCAACCTTATGACGGTGATCGATCCGAGCAGACATGTAGCAAGGAGGCGTAATGAATTTTCTCTTAAGGATGGGGTTATTATAGTAGATCTTATGAAATAGACAAAGACGGAATATATTTCTACGTTGAGACAGTAGTAGCAGTGATAAGCTTGATTTCATAGCAGTGACACTAGAATTACGATGGTAGTTAGAGAGAATGAAACGGGCCGCACGGTTCTGAATAGGTTCGAGTTCATAGATTTGTGTCTCTTGATAAGGGTCCCAGATGGATGAAGCATACTCCAGTTTACTACGAACCAACGATTTGTAAAGGAGCAATTTTACGGAACTGGAGGAAAAACTAAAGTTACGACGTATGTAGCCTAGCATGCGATTAGCGTTGTTGGTTATGTGATCTATATGAGCCTTCCAGTTAAGATAATGGGAAATAAATACACCTAAATATTTATAACAAGGCACAGACTCAAGGCTACTATTATTAAGAAGGTATGAGGGTAATAAAGTGTTACGACGAGAGACACGCATATACTTGCATTTGTTAATATTTAGTTCCATGTTCCACCTGTTAGTCCACTCAAGGGCATGATTAATATCGGATTGAAGGAGAGCAACGTCAGAATCACTGTTAATTTCACGGTATATGAAACAGTCATCCGCGAAAAGATTTATTGTTGAGCATAAATCTTTTCCAGTGCCAGAGATGCAAATGCAAGACTTGTAAACTGGCTCATTGTGGACGAGAGGAACCTTCTTGCTGGTGAGCGCGAGATGGCAGTTGTGCGCTGCTATTTCTAGTTTATCCCACCCTCGCGGAAAACTTCAAGTATCTGCGCGCGCTGTACAAGCGAGCTACCCCTCTGCATGGGGCCACCCACGACGCTACGCGTGTCACGCTGGGCACCAGCTGGACGTCATTATTAATTGAAAAATGGCCAAGAACTTGTGAAAGTTTATTCTCAATGGGAGCTTACAAAATGTTTTTGGAAGTGTCCCTTGACGTCAAGAAAAATTTTGTTATTCGCATTGTGATTATTGAGTTCCCAAATCAGCTCAATTAAAATCAAACCTGCTGCTTCTGTCTTGAGGGAGACAACATAAATGCTATTCAAGTTTATCATGTCCCAGATGAGGGAATGCAAGCAAAGCGTACTTTAGATTTCAGCTCTTTGTCCTAAATCTCGGCGTACATTTCGTAGTAAAATCTGTGTGGGGCTGCGTTGCCCTCAATACATCATTAGCACCTGCAGACGATGACCTTCCCGTGGTAACGGATCAATGTTAACTTTCATTTAGTAAACATCGGTGACAATCCTATGCCTATTTTCAGATTTCAGAGCAAAACGTGATGTCACATGCCTTAAATATCAACTGATTTACAATCACCGCTCCCCTTTGTGGACCAACGTAAACGAGAAAAGGTACCAAGGTACGAGAAGACGACCGCGCCCGTGTTTTCTTCTCTCTCGTTGGTTCTATGTCTGTCTTGCGCTGGTCCACAGTATGAACAATTAACTTACAACTTACCCATACAGCGTGCTGTTCAATTATATCCCCATTCCGCAATATGTATTAAAATCATTTTCAGGCTAGTGTTAAAGACTAAACTAGCCCAATTTTTTCCCGTTATTTGACGGCAGTGAATGGTCCTTAGACTCCATTCACATCCTTCATGCTCAAGACCTAATGTTACCGCTAAAATAAGTCATCAACAAACCTAAAGGTGGTCAGGCATGGGTGTGTCTAGCATTAGAACTCAATGAGGACTTTGATAACTTCAAATATGTTATGATACTCAAAACGTTCTAAGTAATCAATTTTTGTCTAGAAGGCGTATATAGCTCAGTTCCTCATGATCGATCGGTTTCGCTTAAAAACAGTTCATCCTGCTCCCAAAGTGTTCACTTAAAGCAATACAGTGTCGATAAGTCATTGTCTAACCGGTTCGAGGGAGGCCGTACGCTGTTAGCAACATGAGTTTCGGAAGCCGCGTCAGCGAGTTTAGTGTAAATCAAAATTCTAAATGGAAAGAATACGTGGAGCGCATGCAGCTGACAAGCCGATAGACAGCGAGCAGAGGAGAGCGCCATCCAGCTGTTGCAGCTAGTCAACGTACTCTCTGATAGCAACCCTCGAAAACCCTCAACGACCGCCAGGTGTCGAGTACCTAGGCATCACCGACGTGTTGAAGGACCACAACAATGTAAAGCCATCAGAACTGTACTAAAAGGTATGTTTTTGCGATGCTAGACCAGTATTACGATGAATCTAGCTGGCTACGTCACAGCTGTAAGCAAGCTATAGCTGAGAACTGCACTAAGCAGGCTTTATCTCAGAGAGCGCAATGCCCGGAGAAACATGCGAAACGTAAATTGAAGAGATGCTGAAAATCTGTAAAGCGGTGAATCCCTGCATGTGTGAAGAAGACAGAGTTGGCCACCTCTTAAAGGGCATGTCAATGCCTAATGTCAACACTATCGAAAGCGTGGATACCCATGAGACTCCGTATTTAACGAATATGATTCGACAAATTTTTCGTTCTGAAGACTCCCGGAATCAGGATGTTGTAAGCCGCAGTGAAATTCCCTGTGACAGGTTAACCCTGCAGGCAGCCTGCATCCAGCACTCATCTTTTTAGGGTACTACCGCTCACAACCATCCTGCCCGTGAACACCGGAACGACTCCCACGGCCCTGCTCCACTCATGCGTTCCTACTACAGTGCGCCACTTCCTCCGCAATGACACCAGTGGCTGGACTTGGATCCTGTCTCAGAGGACTATTATTCTGACCGGGCTAGTGCGACACAAGTTTGCTACCGCTGAGGTATGAGCGGCCACATATCCCGATTTTGCCGCCGTCAGAACCGGGTTCCACGCTACAAGCGCCAATGGTTGAGTCGTCGACCTAGTGTCAGTCCAGAAGTCCGCGACCCAACCTTTGCAGGCCATTCGGGCACCTACCGCTACGCACCACTATGAAACTACTCTTGCGTTTCTGACCGGAGCCTACCTCCTGCTCACCGTTCCTCACGTTCTCCAACTCACCGCAGTTCTTCGCTGCCACCGGAAAACTAGAGTGTGCGGCCGATGGAGGTTCGCTTGCCAGGTCATCGATTTTGCCTATTCCTCTACCTGTCGTTATGAAAGAACCGCCAGGAAGTGTTAGTGGACGATGTTTGCGTTATGGCCTTAGTGGATACTGGTGCTACAGAGTCTGTTATGAGTTTAGATTATTAGAATCACCTGAGCCGCAAAATTATGCTTACTGGGATAAAACTGTCATATTCCGAGGCGTAGGGAGAGAATCTTTGGCACCGCTTGGCATTTGATATATAAATGTAGCGATCGCTGGACACGTATTTAGAGCTCAATTTACGGTGCTCCCTCGCTCTACGCACGACATTATTATTGGAGGTGACGTTTTACAGCAGTGTGGCGCAACACTCGACTTCAACAGGGGCGAGGTAACAATAAGCCCCAGCCTTCGATCGGCCATCATAGAAGAATTGCCGCGGGCTGCCAAAGCGTTCTGTGTCTTCGGAGATACCGTCGTTCCAGTGATCTCCGCCATCTTCGTCCCATTTGTGTCCTCGGGCGCGGTCCCAATGCCTTCGACGCTCTGGTGAAACCCGTCTCCCTTTCCGGCGCGAAAAAGAATGCGTTGATGCCCCGCAGCGTTGTTCGAGTGAACGAGGGCCGTGCCACGCTTTGAACTGTCAACTATTCCAACGAACCAGCCGTATTGCCAAGTAGTTTAACACTCGCCGACTTTGAAGAAGAACGCCTTTCTATGCACATCGTCGCGTTCAGTGACGGCGTTGCCCGTTCAACTAGACATCCTGATCATGCCAATTCCCAGTTTCAGTCATGATAAACGAATCGTATACCCACCAACGACCACAGGATATTGATGGAAGTTCTTACGAAACGTGCGGACGTGTTCGACTTTGCTCGAGATCAGCCACCACCGATTCCACCTTCCCGCACCCATCATATGATTGACACTGGATCTGCAGAGTGCAGACCCGATTAGACAGACGCCAAACCGTCTCTCACCTTTAGAAGGCAAAGTAATTGACGAACAGGTCCGTGATATGATGCAAAGGGGAATTATTCGGATATCATCTAGCCCATGGGCCGTCCTGTGTTTCATGTGAAAAAGAAAGATTTCACATCACGATTTTGCGTCGACTATCGCCACCTGTACACTGTCACAAAGAAGAATGTTTACCGGGTCTCGCACGTTGATGATCCAATTTATTACCTCCATCAGTTTCTTACTTTTCCTTTGTTGATTTACGGTACAGATACTGGCAGATTCCGATGCATCCGAAAGACAAAGCGAAGACTGCTTTCGTGACTGCAGATTTGTGATGCCTTTCGGCCTATGGAACGCTCCAGTGATCTTTGAAAGATCTATCGACATTCTTTTGCGTGGACTGAAGTGGCAAATTTGCGTGTGTTACCTAGATGATGTGATTTTCGGAAGGACCTTCGCCGAGCATAACAGCCGTTAAATTGTTGACCTTAACTGCATAGAGAAAGCAGGTCTACATCTGAACTCTAAAAAGTGCCGCATAGGGGAACGCCAGATTGTGGTGCTTGGGCATCTGGTTGACAAAGACGATGTTAGGCCCGACCCACAAAAGAATAAAACTGTAAACTGCGTCAAAGAGCCCAAGTCTCTGAAGCCCAAGTCGGGAGCTTTTTGGGACTTCGCTCATTCGGCGCTTTAGTTTGCTGGCGTATGCTGCCCGCTCAAATGCCTCTTACAAAAAGATATTCTTTTCAAATCGACTCCCGCATGTGAGTGTGCGTTTCGCCTCTCAAGTTTCTTTTTAACTCGCGGCCCCTAATCCGTCACTTCAGCCCGACAGCTCCCACTCAACCCCACACTGGTGCCAGTGGCATCGACGTGGGTACTGGGCTCATACAACGGCATGGTGGGAATCAACACCTTGTCGGTTATCAGTTACGCAAGTAGCACCCTCTGCAGATAAGAACACAGTTATGCTGTGATGGACCTAGAGAGCCTTGCCGTCGTTTTCGGCATACAGCGGTTTCGCTCGTACCTTTATGCACGTGTATTTACAGTCATCACCGCTCATCATTCGCTTTGTTCGAGTCAAATTGATTTGAATCACCTGGATTTTTAAAAATCGATGATATTCGGGTACCTGGGTGTTTACATTCCCGGACAACCTTTACGGGGGCGAAGCTGCCATCACGGTGTTACTACACTTCGTATTTCTGGCACATCCGGTCTGAGTTACGGTTTCTGTTTCAGCTCCATCTTTGCTTAAAATTAGTGTTTTCTAGCTGCCAACGACGAAGAAATGACCTTTTTTAGAATAATTAAGGCATAAGTGAACCGAATATCAGGCGCTGCGTACGGTTCCGAAACAAGCGTATTGTGCAAGCGTGCAGAAACCGCGGCAGGTAGACACAGCGGAAACAGCCGATATAATCTTCAGAAGACTACCGACAGATGTCGCAGCTGTCACACTTGCTCGGCATGCTGTAGTGATTTTAAAATGCGCTACACTAACAGGTACACATTGGTCTTTTAGTACATTAATAGTGTCAATATTTCAGTAATGGTATAATATTCCAAAGCACAATACGCGAAATTTACTAACCAACTATTTGTACTGTGCTGTGCTGTGCTGTAAGCTGATGCATTTGGGCTCTGTAGCTTTTGCTGCATATTCAGAAAATGTCCGGGAGTATAGCTCTACCCAGCGGAAAAGTCGTAGCTCAACCTCAATGTCAAATCTTAGAGCCAAGCCATATCAACTCTAGTATTAAATAGTTGTGGAGCTTATGTCGAGTGTAAAAGCACTGGATTGATTGGAAGTAATAATGAAACATAGTAAATAAATAATACTTACTAGGCTTTGGACACTATACAAGATCATCGCGTGATATGAAGTTGCAAAGCTTATGGCGAGTACAATTGCACCGGGCTAATTTTAGGTCCTAATAAGTTACTCCTCTTCAGATAACTGGGATCAAAAATTGAAATTCCTGCTCTACAAGTCGCATATCGTAGAAGAGTTTATGCCGAGTACACATGCACTGTACGAACTGCACATCATAATTAATTACCTCTAATTAGTAGTTCTAATTAAAAATTTAAATGTCTGCTATACTTTCTTGTCACATATCATAGCGTAGCTTATATCGTGTACAGTTCTACTAAACTAGTGTCATTGCACCGCACTAAGGTCCTAACTTTTGATGATTAGTAATATGATTAAAAGTGAACTTTATACTACAACGGGAAGTCGCATATCGTTGAAATGGTCTCGATTAATAGATTTCAAAATCAAATGCTAAATAACCCAAAACCTACGTAAGCAGAAATAATTCTCTTATAACCCGTGCAACCAAGTTAGACAGCCCATTTATTTCCATTTCAAAAGTACAAGCATGCAGCTTCATAGGTGGAGATCGGGCCAATTACCTCTGGATTAGCAAGTGAACGCATTTGCCAAATACACCGTTCAGGCGCAAAGAAAAAACGAATAGTACAGCAATTCACGTTTCTTCATCTTTTAATGCACTCACTTGAGATTTTGAAGCGAGCAGTCACGTAAGTTGTCAAAATAAATGTAACTGAAAGCATGATAAATAACAATGCAAGCAACAAACGTAATCAAATCAGCATTTTGAAACAAGCAAGAGGAGAACCATAGCTTTTTATACTTCGCAGAAAGAAACACACATTGATGTAAATAAATAAACCTGACCATCGTGCTGATGCACGCAACCTTATTAAGCTTAAGAGAAGCAGGTGCCATCAAGTTTGTAGCATTTGAGACTCACTGACAAGGAAACAAACAGCAAACAATCTAGAAGGCACACTGATTCTGGTGGGTTACACAGTTACACAGCACTGCCGACATGAATGCGAGCGCCAAACCATTTATATCTTAGCAAATGTATAGAATTTACTGGCTGAAGGATACTTGCGATTGAAATGCAAGAAATGCAAATGAAGTGTAAACAAGGCATGGTTTCCTTTTCAGAATACATTATTCAATATTAGTTCTCTGGTTCAGATGATGCCGCTAATCGCAATGCTTCATCATCGTTACACAAATTAGTATTTTAACCAGAAACAGTCACACTAACCGCTGTTAATACCATGATCCTAATGCTGCATATTAAACTTTCATAGGTTCTTAAGGAATGTAAGCATTGAAAGGACGGTGCTTAGTTGGTCATTTGTAATAAACAATTTTCACTTTTCCTTTTGTTATGCGATGAATCCTGATTTTATGTACAGTTCAACTATATCTTTTCAAAACTTGTAGACATATGGCCAAGGATCACAGTCGAGATGGTAATTCAAATTAGAAAGCATACTTTTCTGCGGCAACATGCTCAGCACTTCTAGCACTATGTGCTTTGTTTTCAAATACATTGTCTAAATGCTATGAAGTTATTATTTCAACCAATGCAGCCCTTTCTCTATTTCTCTTAATTACCAACTACTGAACTTTTTTTTTTCATTTAGAGGGCTACTAGCTACTCACCATGAATGCGAAATCAATTCTGCATTATTCTAACTTAATGTAGTATAACCAAAATTAAACACATTTAATACAACCTGTCCCGCATTATTCAATGTGATCACCTTTATATCAACATATTCCTTCTTAATCCAACGTAATCATCACCAAAAAGCATATTCCGCATAATCTGAGTTTTCCAAGTTAATCATCCTTAACACCGCATAAACTGCGGTATTCCAAATTAAACCACAGTAATGCAACTTAATCCACCCTAATCTAACATTATCACACTTAATCAAACGTAATGGGCCCTAATTGCCACAAACTCACTAATATAACTTAATGAAACCTTAATTCAACTTTCCTCACCAAATCCTCCTCAGTGTACCCATAAACTAACTTCATACACACTTCATCTGACTAAACACGTAATTCCTGTTCACGACATACGAAATCACTGCCTCACAAACACCAACCAAGGCCTGCACAAATTTCCCAACACGTTTTCCTCTATTTTAGAATATGGCGACAGCTGAACGAACCGCAATAATCCGCAATAATATTCCGCAATAATCGCGCGCTGATTTATTAGCCATATATACTTTCTCATTCGTATATACAACAAACTGTGCTGTGCCTATATAACCGACCCGGGAATAACAGAGTTGGCACAGAGCGTATGCGCGACCAAGTCGTATATTCAGAGCAGCCAAGGAATTATGGAGTAAAATGAACCGAACACAAGTGGTCTCTGCCTTTTGTTTGCCAGCCCTCCGCTGTAAACAGCTCTGTCCCAGAGTGTCCGCGCCTCAGTATCCTTTGGAAACCTAGCAGAAAAGAAAGAGCTGCTATATGCCCGACGAGTGACTGCATCATTAATTGACACTGTCTGTAATTCGATGTGTTGTTGACTTTGTGCAGCGTTTCTTTCAACTAGGGTAGTCTTTTGATGCATGATTTCACCCCATTTAGTTTTGTATAAGTATTCCTTATTCGTTTTTCTTTTCTTTTCTATGCGTGTTCTGTCAATACCAATGTTGTCAAGGGTCAGTTTTTTTGTACTTTCTTTTATACCGTGCCTCTCCTGCTTGGACCATGTTTGGTCTGCAGTATGTGATAAATAAAATAAAATAAATAAAATTCCTGTTCACGACATACGAAATCACTGCCTCACAAACACCAACCAAGGCCTGCACAAATTTCCCAACACGTTTTTCTCTATTTTAGAATATGGCGACAGCTGAACGATCCGCAATAATCCGCAATAATATCCGCAATAATATTCCGCAATAATCGCGCGCTGATTTATTAGCCATATATACTTTCTCATTCGTATATACAACAAACTGTGCTGTGCCTATATAACCGATCCGGGAATAACAGAGTTGGCACAGAGCGTATGCGCGACCAAGTCGTATATTCAGAGCAGCCAAGGAATTATGGAGTAAAATGAACCGAACACAAGTGGTCTCTGCCTTTTGTTTGCCAGCCCTCCGCTGTAAACAGCTCTGTCCCAGAGTGTCCGCGCCTCAGTATCCTTTTGAAACCTAGCAGAAAAGAAAGAGCTGCTATATGCCCGTACTTAGATGCTGAAATGCAGGGAGCCCAACCAGTTCAGAATGATTTATCGAGCGCCATTTGTGAAATATGAGTACTGGTTCCGTTTTCACATAGTTCTTACACCGTAAGACATGCATGAATCAGGAATGCTTTCCGTGAACGTATTACATGTCTTACATGCCGCGTACATGGAAAACCTACACATCTCCAGTTAGCTCACTTTTCAATTGGCTCACTTTTATCCCCCCCCCCCCCCCCCCTCCTGCGAGATGGCGTCGTGGAGGCTTCACCTGATAGACGCTCGTTCCACTCCAGCCATTTTTATAACCTCCCTGATTTAAAACCTCTTCGTAGACGCGCTTGATGTACTGAATATAAAAAAAATAAAAAGTAATTATGGCAACAGAACATGGAAGATATAAACTAAAGCGCATTAGCCTCTGAAATTTTCCTTTGTGGCCGCGCACAATGAGGATTATATCTCACAGTGGTGGGTATACAACGTAAAAACTACATCGCAGTTCCTATGGCTTTTAACTTGAAGCGACAACCTTTGGACAATACTCGTGTTAAGCGACTCATTATAATGATTTGGCTGGAGAGTTCGTACAAATACTACCGTGAATGGGCAGTGACTTTCTTGTTTTGCTCCGGGGATCAATTACTCTATGTTTATCTCTTGTTGTTTTTTATTAGAAGATGAAGCACGTCCATTATATGGTGCACAATGAGATGTGCTCTCGTAGTTCATGCACTTCGAAGGAGCTCTAGTGTTTTTGATACGGCCAAAAGTTCAGTAACTTATTAGCTTATTAGTTTGCGCGTGCGTTCCTGCATGACTCTAGCGAAAGATTTATGTCGGGGAAGGAGTAGAACCTGCTGGGAGACTATACAGGTCTCACAATAAACTTCAGTTGATCAGTTACTAATATTTGACGTCAACCTAACCTAGCAGCTTTTGCTATTCACAATTATCCTCTGTATTATCAAGCCAAAACAAAATAATTGTTATCGTCTAAGCTCAACTAAAGGAAGGCAAATAAAGTTAAGGGCTTCATCAAAGCCCTTAATGCGACAAGCCAGTTACCTTGCTTGACATGCAAAATAACGACTCTACGGCATCATTTAAAACATGTGACAAAGCTCCCTTCATACACAATGTTTGCAATGGACAATAAATACCTTCACATTCAACTTCTTTAAATTACAATCTCTAGGAGAAACTACAGTTTTAATGGAGGCCTCATTTGCAGAAACCTAGTAACGTATCATCCTTCGCAATGACTCTCCTGTTAAATAACCTGTCTACTCAGACATGCCATTGAGGTTTGATTCAAACCGCTTTCGCCGCGTAATAATGCACAAGTGTTATGGCACAGGTAGAATGTGTGAGAGAGAGAGAGAGAGAGAGAGAGAGAGAGAGAGAGAGAAAGAGAACAACTTTTATTTAAAATGCCTGCAGAATCGGTTAGGCTCCCTCCAAGTAGGGAGGACAAGCTTTTACCGCGACGCGGCCACTACGTCAGTCTCGTGCGTTGTGCTCCTTGAGGTAGAATGTGCTGCATCAGTGTACATGACGAACCACAGTGGCTCGAAATTATGCACAGGCTTCCACAAGCCTAATTCACAGCCTGAGTCACTTAGAGATTATTATTCCTATAAACCAATTCAATTGTTTTATATCCTTCTGTTGGCATCGTCCCATTAGTAGATCACCCAGTTTAGAAGTTCTTTCTTTACGCATATCTTCTCCAACAGCGTATAGGAGCAGCTAGTATAGGGCCAGGCAGGCAATTGAAATTTCAGAAGTTCAGCAGAAAGCAACTACCCCCATCCGAGGGATTTCCTTGTGGTAGTATTTTGCATACCGATGCCGTGTTTGGTTGCGCTGCATGTCCGAAAGTCAGTGTTCAAGTGAGGTAGACAAGTTTGGTTCAGATATGCCCTAAAAAGTGAACAAAGGGAAAAATTAGTTGTGCGTTAGCTCTGGTTAACCTTAGTTGAATTGCGAATGCAACTGCGGAAGCTTCTTTTGCCTGCTACATTATTTCCCTATCACACCCTATCAGTGTAAGGTGCTACATTATTGGGGACACTTGTTGTGTGTTGTCAAACCTTTTAATGCGTTCTGCATCGATTCGGGCACCCGTGGCTCGTCACAGGCCCTGCGCACACTTTGGACTGCTCGGCATCCTTGCTACGGAAAAGGCTAGCGAGAAATGAAAGTCCGCCGTCTTAGCTCCCAGCCTAGATTCCGGGCCTTTTACCACTAACCACGATTCGGCGGCAAAATCCGCTCAGCTTACACGCGTTAAGCGACGTTTCTTCGTCATAAGATTTTCTATAAGCTTGCGTCGTTAAGTCATGGCGATTCTTCCGGAAGATGTTCAAAAAACAATTGAAAACAATCAAGCTGTCAAATGGTTCAAAGTGTTTCATTTAAACGCGAGATCTATACGTCCGAAATGGGATGATATATGAATTTTGCTAAAGGCATGTGGTGCCAAGTTTGACGCACTTATGTTCACGGAAACCTGGGACACTAATAACTCAACACACTTAGTGTTACACGACTACAACTATTTCTACTTAAACAGAAGAGACAGTAGAGGAGGTGGTGTTGCCATACACATGCTACATCCCGGTTTTATATCGTATCTGATTACAGCACAATAAATACCGATTATGGAGCTTTGAGCATCCTGAAGGGAAAGAATATCCTGTACAGACCTCCTCATGGAAGTGTGTCAGCTTTTTGTTTGGTTTCTTGGAGGATTTGTTGTCTTTTGCAAATATGAATGGATATATGCTTACTATCGGCGGAGATCTAAATATTGACATTTTAAAAACTTCTAGCGCTTCTAGTGAACTGCTTACGATTTTAGAGTGTAACGACTATTGCAATAGAATAACAACTCCCACTCGTGTTATACCCGAGACATGTTCCTTAACCGACATGTTTATTACTAAGGGGCCAGACGAAACCGTCATAACTAACGTAATCAGCTCCGATATCAGCGACCATTTGCCTATCATCTTATTTTCGAGTCAATATTCGTTACATCAGACACGCACAATGCGCCAACTGATGCACCGTGAGATTTCTAATCGCACGATGGAAACATTTTATCTGAAGATTGGAGTGCTGTATTTTCCTTCACGGATGCCGATCAATCGTGCGAAGTATTTTTAGACATCCTCAAAAAGCACTACTATACATGTTTCCTAATAATAACACAACGGGCACATAAAAAGTCACGTAAGCCTTGGATTACCAGGGAACTCCTAAAACTCATTCGTGTAAAATATAGAATGTATCAAACATTCATACACAGTCGGGACGAGCAGAAGATGCATGAATTTAGAGAGTTTAGGAACAAATTAAATAGCTACATAAAAAAGTCTAGAGAAAATTATTGCAAACAAATGTTTCAGACATGTAGACATTATAAAAGTGACGTAATGTGGAAAAACCTAAATAAGGCTCTCAATAGGCAAACAGAACTTAGCAGCAATACCTGCATTGTAATAAATGGCATTGAAGTTTCAGGGACGAGCCTTTCAAACAAATTCAACGATTTCTTTGTCGAAATTGGTAGTTCTAAACCTTCTCCAGAAGCAGCACTGTGCATTCTGCCTTTGCCACAATCAATTTTTCTCCACCCTACGAGTGTCTCGTAAGTTACTTCACTTTTCCAAGTAATTAAATACAGCTATAGCCGCGATGCAAATGACATAGAAGTCAGGCCGATTAAATACGTACTTGACGAAATAGCTCCTATGTTAACACATATTTATAACTGCTCCCTTTCCACAGGTGTTTGTCCAAACAGTATGAAAACAGCCAGGATAACTGCTATCCACAAGCATGGTGACAAAAATGTTCTCGGCAATTACCGGCCAATTTCAATACTGCCTATTTTTTCTAAGGGCGTTGAGAAGGTGATTAAAATGCTCATTGACAAATATTCCCAGAAACATGAACTCATAACTAGGCATCCGTTTAGCTTAGGAAAAACCGTACAACAGAAACAACCTTGCTAGTACAAAAAGAACTAATACTAAAGAATTTTGAGAATAAATTACAGGTTCTCGGACTGTATCTAGACTTTACTAAAGCCTTTGATTGCGTGGATCATTCAATTTTACTAGATAAACTTGAAAGATATGGCTTCAGAGGAACGGCTCAACAACTGATGCAGTCTTATCTTGAAGGTTGGTTCCAGTTCACTGACATAAATAATAACAGGTCACGTTTGAGATGTATAGAATCGGGAGGTACGCAAGGTAGTATTTTTGGGCCTATTTTGTTTCTTTACTACATTAATGACATTGTAAAAATATACGATAGTTGCCGTTTTGTTATATACGCAGATGACTGTACCGTTTTTTTCTCTAGAAAGAACATGGCGGAAATAGCAATAAAAGCAAGTGCTTTTTGTTGTCAACTGAAAGCTTGCTGTGAAAAAAATTCGCTTATTTTAAATTAGGCGAAAACGAAATGCGTGGTATTTCGTTCCCGCGGCTCACTAGTTGATGTACCGAAAACACTTGTTTTAGGCCCATATGTAGTTTGTGCACAAAAATGTGTCAAATCACTTCGAGTGATCTTTCAAGAACATCTGTCGTGGAATGATCATGTCAACTACCTTTCATCAAAATTAAGCAGGGCAGCGGGAATGATAAACCGTTGTCGCCATTTTCTTCCAGCTACATTAAAACGCATGATCTACTATGCTATTTTTCATTCCCATCTGTGTTATTGTGTTTTAGTTTGAAGCAACACCACTGCAACAAATATACATAAACTTTCCGTCCTCCAGAAACGAGCTCTCCGCGCAGTTGGAAATGTATCAGCCTTGAAACACACAGCACCACTTTTTCGTACACACAGGATCATTAAGGCGCAAGATACGCATAAATAGGCATAAATTACTTTGCACCTATAAACGAGCCATTAAAGGTACCTTAGACCTATTTTTAGATTTCGCCCAACTAACAAAATCTTCCAGTAACTATTGGTTTCGTAATCCATCAACTTGGCTGGTTCCGTCAACACGACCTAATTATGGTAAAATGATGACAATATATGTTACCAACACCACTAAATCAGTACGATGAGCTTCAGATTGATATCGCAGAACTGTCACAAAACCGTATTGCTGAACTGTTTATTTAGTGTCGTTTACTGCCCCCGTATATGTTGTATGGGGGTATAATATACTATGTGTGTCCTAGTAATTGGAGTCTTTGATCATGTAAACCTTTTTACTTATGTATTTTGCATGTTCATTTTTCTTTGATCATGTGCACCTCTTTACTTATGTATTTTGCATGCTCATTTTTCTGTATTATGTATAAGTGTTTTATGTATAATTAATGTAGTCAAATTATGTGTAAACGTAACTAGTGCATCGTTCGTCAATGCTGCTGGATGACTGGAGCTCAGTCAAGCTGCAATAAAAGCAGCTTTTTCTCCTGTCACCCTTTTTCGCTGTACATTGTATGCGAATCAATCATTTATTGATTGAGGCTTGATGCCACTATTTCTGCTCCCGCTCGAGCTGCCTGCGAGTTCTGCAGCTAACGACCATCGCACGGTCCGGGAAACCTAGAGGCCGTTGCGAAGACCTTTCCCCCAAACGAGACACGGGCGTTTCGGAAGACCTGTATGGTATATGATATCTTCTCAGCAGCTATGCGCTTTGTTGCAACTGGCACTTCTCTAGTGCTGCTTCCCGCCTCCCCAGCCCCAGCCTGACAACCCCTTCACTAGTCCGTACAGTTTAGCAGCATGAAACGTATCTACTGCGAGGACCTCTCTCCATCTGTCTCACATGCACAAACACGCTGCAGTCTCTGCACCCGCATTCGATGGTCGAGGCTCGCTGCAAGGATTGTATAACCCTGACACCTGCCCTCCAATTGCGCAGCATAAAGTTTTCAAATGCAGCACACACAAAACGATCGTGCCATAGGGACGCAAACTACAAACCCCTATAAAAAAGCTCGTCCGTTTACAGGGCTCGGTATCAGCATATCAGCAGTGGTCAGAAAATATTGTACTAGCATTTTAAGCGGTTTGTTTCTTTTACTTACCCCATTGAAAGACGCTCGCGGAAAGCTGGCTATAGCGTCGATCTATTACTTGATGTCACTCAAACCTCATCAGTTGGATTGCTGTATTTGCAAAATCACGATGCTTCAGTACGTGCCATTTTCTCTCCTTTTTTCCCGTCTACTGTGCTTGCTTCATTCAATTCTTGTCACCGTACCACTAATCTCAGGAAGTGGCGCCCTTATATATATCACGCTCCAAAATTTCTAGCTGCTCATCACCACAGTCGTACTTTCGAAACTCTGAACAATAAGTTCTAGAAAAGAAATGTGGCCTGGACATCTACATTTTCAGGGCGGAACGTTCTTCTGAGACTAAATGCAAATTTATCAATTCAATTTATGTAGATTTACTAGTACTGAAAGCGTATATACTGACGTGCTTCATGATATGATTTCAAATTTCTGACTTTAAAAGAAATGTTTTCTGCCTGCTGCTATTTTGCGCTGTGTAATTTTCTATACACGCATCCTTCTTATGTGTCACAGTCTTCGCGGGGCTCAAACTACCATGTACACAAATACACACAACCATAGCTTACACAGTGTGTGCCGAATATTTCCTCATTTGAAGATATTGTTCGTGTGTCAGCGGTTAGTTACCCGATGGAACATGGTCTAGAAAATCCATCCTGTGTTTCTGTAAGACGAAACCTGTCAGATCGTCGTGTACTGAGCTATAGAGCATCTTCCAGCCCGTTGCCAAACGAATCGTGGTAATTTGTGGGAAATACAAAAACCACAACTCACTAGAACCGCAGCTAAAAAAATCAAGTTCCTATGCAAGGCCCACCTTTTCGCCACGCAACAGTACGCACTAATAACAACTTGCACCTGACAAAAATAAGAACAACCGGCTCTACATGCCTCTGATGAACTCAGGATATCATGCATCGCTTCCCAGCACGCCCTGACTATATTTTTTTTGGAGGGAGTAACAGCATTATTCAAAGTGCAGACACCAATAATGCTTAAAACATGCCTTGTTCCCTTCCCGGTCGTATTTTAAATCTTGAGCTTCTGCAGCTGTCAGTAACACTTAGGATTTAAACCTCAGAATTCAGCATTTTGTGCGCATGGCACGCTCTTCAGTCGATAAATCACTGTTGGAACAAAGCGCGCGTTCTTGGTATTCACTTCAAGGCAGTGATAAATGAGACTCGTGCATTCCGGCACGTGTGGGGCAAATATACTCAAGAAGTATTGGTGTGCAATAATAGCTCCTACTAAGTTTGCGATGGATTTTCTTTTACGCCAAAGTAGAAAAAAGTAAACCAAGAGTTTCTTCTGTGTCTTGAGTCAACAATAATCTAAAGGCTAAAATAAAAGGTGTTCCTGGAGAGCTGTGTAGGCAGGGTAATGGCGCAGCCATCATGAACTTTCCTTGAGAACACGCACGTGTTAAATATCGATATATTAAGCAAAAAAATGAATTAAGAAACCAGCTCACTTTGGGCTGTGGTGTTTCACTTGAACGCAACTTCCGAAACGATGGTACTAGTCGCCTTGATTGACTTGCTATATTCTTTATTATAAAGGAGCGCAATAAGTAACGTAATGTGTATTGCTTTCTGAAACAAACTTCGGACGTCCGATTTTGTTTTCGTTAGAAGCTTCTGCAGTTTCTTATTGGCTTACCTGCCGCTTTTTGTTGGCTTGCCTGCCACTGCACGGCTACAAAATGTTTTAATCATATATCAATAGAGCACCTACTGCGCGAAAAAGTCTGCTTGTGTAAAAAAAAAATTATGATTAGTAGAGGGAGGTCACGTGACATCATAACGTGACATTACTCTGTGAAACAGTCGGCGCTTGGTCAGTTCAGGTGACCTGCTGACGTTTTAAACTCTTGTCTAACCAGGAAATTCAATTAAAACCTCAAACAGCGTCTGCTCGCAATCGTACTTCAAAACCGTTCTACACCAACTCTGTATGCCCAGTGTCTAAATATCAGAAAAAGCAGTGGCCATGACCAAGCCAGCAAGTCGGCTTTATTTTTGAGGATCATTTCACTGACATCATAGCCAGAAATATACGTTTCTTCACCCCAGCATGAATCTTTAACTTCGAAGACACAGCCCGCACGCTTTTGTCTGTCAAGTGGCTGCGCGCTCCCGTGTCGCCATGTTAACCTGAAACGTACTCAGAAGCGTGGTTACACAACAATTTAATGAAAAAAAAAAAAACTGGTCACATTATTGTTTCAGAGATTCACGCAGAAATCAAATTTTGCTAAAATCGTGATAGGGCAACAAACGCACCACAACGTTAGATATCAATTCTTATTTATTTATTGGTACTGCAATCCAGGTATTCGGATTTTAGCAGGGTGGGGATACAAATTGAGCAGTTTAACAAAACAGGCAAAAGTAAACAAAAATAGCAGTGCAATTTGAACCTCTTCTGCATAATTAGGAATACAACCATTGCAATATACAACAGAATTGTGAAATTGCAAACACAATAGTAAAAAAAAAAAAAAGATATTCGATGATAGTTCCGAGAACAACGGCAGCGACGGCTGCAGCACTTCATTGTTGGTGAGTTTTCTCCAATCGGAAATAGTCCGCGGAAGGAATGAGTATCTAAAGCAGCTATTTCGAATACGAAAAGAAGTTATAGTTAGCTGGTCTCGTTTTCACGTCACATATCCGGACGAAAACAAAGAAGCAAACTGGTGAGATCCAATCTGTAGTGTCTTTAAATTATTGGATACATAAATTTAAGTCGTGCACAACGATTTCGCTCACGTATTGTTGGAAGGCCAGCTTGGACTAAAAGATGTCTACTGATGTACGCCGGTAATTATATATGTATCGTACCACTGTCTTTTGTATCTTCTCTAATTTATTCATTTTAGTTCATGTGAACAGGTCCCAAATAATAGCAGCATATTCTAAGGTAGGCAGCCCAATGCATTTATAAGCAAGGCGGCGTACAGATCATGTAGACAACCGTAAGATCATGTAGACCCGCCTCAAGAAAAAGAGTTTGCGAAAAGCGTTACACGTTATGAAGTTAATATGTTTATTCCAAGTAAGACTGTTAGTGACCCGGAGCCCTAAATATTTATATTCTGTAACTTCTCTCAGAGCCATGCCGTTAAAACCAAAATCGAATAGTTAGTTCCGTAACGTTAAGTGGTGACGGCGTGGTCGCATTCTAATCCTTAGTAACCAACAGACTATGCCCTGTCTTTCTTGCCTTCGTTAACGATCTCCTATTTCATTTCATTTATTTTACCCTCGAGGCCCGAGGGCATTTAAGAGGGGAGCAGTAGAATACAATAGATATATATACAGTGCAGTAGATATGCAGTTACGTACGGGGTGTTACAATTCTAATCATACAATATTAGCTAACGCGGAACAAAAACACTGATGGTCAATGATGGAAGCAGTAGTTCCGGGAAGGTGGTTCCAGTCCTTTGCTGTTCGCGGGTGAGGGGGAGAGGGATTGAAGGTGCAAAACATCGGAATACGAAAACATAGCCATTTTGCAGTTTTTACACATCGTGAGACTTATTTTACGCTTCAAAAGATAAAACTCGCCCACATTTGAAGAACACCGCTGAAATGGGGATTTCTGAACATATTTGTTTCCATCAAAACTTTTGTTGTAAATAGAATGCTAATTTGCCTGCGTACAACGACATACTAGTTGTCTCTTCGTAGCCTGACGCTATTGCGAGCTATCAGCATTTTGCAGTCAGGAATGAAAGAACAGTTTCAGCAGCCTTAATTTATACCTGCAGAATGATGGCGGTATACTGCTGAAAATAAAAGCATTCGGAGTTCTGAGGTTCTAGCTGAAGTATGAAGAGTTCTCTAATATTATAATGACAATTATGTGGTTGGCTGTAAAATTAACAAAATAAAAAATTTGAAGGGCTCAACGCTGCTGAACCGAATATTGAGTGAAAGTATTAGCTGCGAGTGAGCGAGCGTTCTTCTTCTTCTTCTTCTGTTAGGCGCAGCGCCGACTCGGGACCACGGACACGGACGCGAGATTCCGTTCTCTAAACGGCAGGGTCCTCTGAGTGGCGTCATCTGGCGACAGATTGCGTAAATATTATAAAAATGAATAACAGCGCATTTAAAGCCTGACGTACTCGTTCCTTCAATGGCGCAATGGATTGGCACTAGTTTTCTTAGCGCTGAGCGAATAAAACATCTGTTCGAATCCTTTAAGTGTAACGTTCTCCTGATTTTGTTCTAGACGCAACGTTAAAATAAGGTACCAAGATCTTTCCGGGGGGCTGTTCCCCTTTAGGTAGCATTATGTGATGTTTTTAATTCTTAATAGCCGCAAAATCTATTCATAAAGAGAACCACGAGGTGACGGGATGACAACGGTAAAACTATACAATTAGTTTCACCGTAATCATTTCCTGCCTTCAGTGGGTGTATGTTTCCTTTAGGTTACGTTCAGAGATACCTCTCAGTAACAATCGCCGTTTAACCCTCTCAGAGGCAACCAGTGAGGAGAAAGAAGTTGCGGGGTCCTACCGTTGAGGAGACGGAATTACGCGACATGGACACAGACATGACACACAGAGACTAGCAGTATTGCTTTTGCAATAACAATAGTAAAACGTAGCTTTTCGGTGCAGATGTAAGATTTAGCTGTTTCTAGCGGGTTTTGCAGCGCCCTGTTTTGGGTTTTCTCATTTTTACATGGCAAAACAGGTTTGCACCTCCCGCCACAACAGGGGGAGTTGCCACTACCCCACTGCTCTGCTTCTGACGCCAGTTCTAGCCGGTGTCAGAAGCAGAGCCCAATGACACGCCAAATGATTGTCAGCCCAATGACACCGCGGTTCTAGCCCGGTCGCAACGGCCGCCTTTCAATAAAGGTGAAACGGGAAAAACGCTTGAGTGCTGTCCTGACCTTACCAACTATATAACCAAAGGTGGTAGAAAGCATCCCGTAACCATTCACTACAAGAAACTTGTTTGTCTCCTTCCATCACCACATTTCCCTAACACCGATTTCCACCTTTCTCAATGAACGAATCAACTGCGTTATCATGCTTGCTCACAATTAGTTCTGCGGCAGCAAGAGTTTCGGTGCAGAGACGATAACCACTTGAGAGCCAAGAAAGTGCTGACAGCGTCTTCAGTTGTTCATAATAGTCGTTTTATAAATTATAGAGCATCAGAAAGACTACAGCCGCTATTGAACGCGGATTTTGCATTTAAAGTTTTAAACAATGACAGCTTGCTGTTCTCAGAGGGATATTACTATTTGTACCTCAAATCTAAACATCATCGCTTCATCTGGCTATTCGCAGCAGCAACTATTCATCTGAGCTGTGAAAGGTCTAAAGATATGAAAATGGAGTCATCAAAACAGCTGCCAGCAGGCTTATTATAGAATGCAAAAATTGGATCTCCCTATGTGACAAAAAAAGCGCAATTTTGCCAGCATAGGAAATTTTAGACGTTTTTACTTGGGCGATATCTGAGAGCCCAAGCATGAATCCTTTGAATGTATATTCCACTTCCAGCGCCATGCCAGATTCTTTTTCAACAGTGCTTCGTCCAGTATTGACAGACTATAAGTCACGTGCAAGGAATGCATTTAGGACATTCTGCATTTATGACCGTATTATCTGCCATACGGTCGACATGATTTTCACAAGCAACAGCCACTGGTTCTCTTTCTGTGGCCTCTGGCTGGAAACTTCTGTTTAGAGACTGTATAGAAGTGTGGACTAAGTTGACGACATGTAGAAAAAGCAATAAATGTAAAGCAAACACAGATCAAGACATGCATGCCTGTCTTTTTCGCTTGGGGGTTTCGTTCACTACGAAACCAGCAGGCGACAGCGCGAACGCCAAACGAACACCACTCGCCACCGCAGAAGTAGGCGAAGAAAGAGAAGTGGTTTCGTCGCGTTCCTAGCTGCAGTGGAGAGTGTATCTCGTAGAAAGGAGATCTTATATTTCCCTGGCGATTCCAAAGGTCGCAGAAAAGACCGCGCGTTCATTTTGACACCAGGTGATGACAGAATCGCTAGTCGCCAGGCTCAGTCGCGGAAGGCCTGGCCTCCGTCCCCAGCTGCATGCCAAGGGCGGGGAGTAGGGATAACCGACATCGGTGGAAATAATGTATTAATCACCATCATCGTCGGCACAATCAATGCACTTCATTTAAAAAAGTACCAGGAGCGAATTTGTTCGTTCAGCAAGGCCATTGTCCATAATATTCTGTCCTCCTTAGGGTGATACCACATGGCAAATGACTCTCATTTGTACAGTGGCCCCAAACTGGCCGAGGTCATATTGCAGAGTCGAAAAGCATCACTCTACGGAAACTGAATTAATGCAGTTGCCTTGCATTATCGGAGCCAAAAGCGTAAAAATGACTTTTGAGAAGGTAATTGGCGCCTTGCTCAGTACAAGTTGAATCCACAGGAAGCCAACGTGAACCAAAAGATGTTCAGCCTACAAAGCAATTCGTGAACGAAATCGGTTGCATTCCCCAGTATGCATAATATTTTGAGGTATTTGGGTACATTACGGAGGATTGGGTTGAATAGAGCATACGAAAAGGAAATTCTCAGCTAACAGAATGTCACATATCAACCAGATTAGTTATGCTGCAAGGAAAATAACTATTCACTAGAATGTTGTGTATGACACAGCTGATCTGCAGTTCACAACCTGCACACATCGAGAAGCCTTTGTGTAGTTGTATATATAAACGGGCTTGAGGTGTAGAGTAGGTAAAAAAGCACCAATCCCCAAATTACAATCTATTATAGATTTCTCTACCAAACTGCTCCATGTTTATTATCCTGTGAGAGATGCAACATACATAGAATGTATGCATCGTGTGTATAAAAAAAAGACGCACATTAGATCCTGCAGATAACGCTTAGATATAGGCTACAGAAGTGTTGAACACACCTAAAAATTGCTTCGGCACACGGTAGTTCATTGATTATTTTTCGGCAAAGAAGATATTCGGGCGTTGAACCACCAATATTTTTCTACATAGCCTCAACACGAAAAACATAATATTGCGAAGGCCCAACTCCAGTACGGTGGCAACTTTTCCGTTGAAATTTAACTCTGCCTCAGCCTTCTGCCCGACCCACCCTGCATGATCCTAACACTAATTCAGGATGACTTATTGATTCAGCTCAACAGAAGAGCAACATAACCTCAGCAGTATTTTTGCAGTGAGGCATTGATAGAAACAGACATAAACAATTGGATGAAAGAGATTATGAAGCACCGGTGACCTTCGATTGTGGGCAAGCGTGCCTTACGACAACGTCATTAAACTGGGAAGGCGAAGTGAGCTGAGTCTTGCGTAAACCGCAAACGCAGATGCTGCGTTTATTACCTTTTGATAAAAAAATTCATTTTGCCTGCACACCTATCGATTACCGGATGCACATTTTATTATTTCTATATAAGTAGAGAGGATGGTAACTCGGACGTCCGGGTGGCCTTGAGCCCCTGCGATCTCCGCCGAACAGGACACCACCACCGCTTGAACTTTAGGACTAGACCTAAGCATCAGTGCCTCCCACTGATCCGTCTTATCAACATTACAGCGTGTTGTTGATATTTGTGCAAATGCCAAAAGGATTTTGGTCAAGTGTGCAGCTTCTCTGCAAAGCTTACTTTCACAAGGTGTAGAGATCAAGATATATGTAGGAGTATAGTGGGGCGTATGTTCTCCTCAATAAATATGTTGATATATTGGCGACCTTGTACTTTGCCCCCTTACGTGTTTGTTTCTGCCTGATCCTGAGTTCTGAGACGGCACACGTGCCGTCTTTCTGCTGGCGAGGTCACGACATGTTTCGCAATTTTTATCCCATGGAGAAAATTTATCGTCATCCTTTTTTTCCCCAATTTACACCTGTTCTTAGGTTTTGCTAAAACTAGCTTTGTTGTTTTGTTTTCAAATCGATTAGTTTCTCCACGCACACGCACAAATTAAGAAATGAATGCTATATTTTCCCTTGACTGCGAATAACTAACACCAAAGATAAAATCTACGAAGCTCGAAGGTAATGCGGTGAGTAATTTGTGTAAGCAATGGCGCTGCGCTTGTAACCAGATATTAGATAATGCTAACGAAAAGAAGGCAATTTCTTTAACAGTGTAGATCACAGATTGAAGGCTTGCGCACATTCCTGTGCAAGTAACTGCTGAGTCCAATTGCTCACTCGTCTTCGAAGTGATATATACAGTTTGCTCAAGAGATATCAAAATTACGCATCGTTTGGTGATGGCTGTATGAAAATATTCTAAATAAACTATTTTAGTTCGTAGCACTTTGCGCTCATTACTAAATTGTCGAGCTTCAAACAAATAAGTGCCCCATTGTTTCTTTATAAGCAACCTTTTCAATCTAGTTTATTGCCCATATCTTTGTATGATAATAAATAAATAAAGGATGAGAGGGGAACATGGGATACAATAAATAAATATTTGGTGTGTCAGCCCCAGCATTATGCCTCTCTTGGAATCCACTTCCTCCTTCAAATATGCCACCTACTTGTTATACAGTTATTACACGAATGCCACATTAACGCATTAATATTAAAGAGCCTGCTCTCAGAATAATCCGGGGCCGGTGGTAACGCCATCGGCGTTGTGAGCTAAACTTCTTTATCGTGCATGTAGCAGGTAACGCATCCGTGGGGCTGTGTGACAGCGCGACTACATGAGCTGGCCGAGTAGCAACGCGCGTGAACTCCGGCTGCTCCTTTGAGAGGGAAAAGTGTGGACAGATTTAAGCCTCTGGGTTCCTTGAGACCCGCTTTAGGCACGGCACGATACTAGTAGGCCCCGCTTAATGATGGTTTGTGATTGTGTTTTTTTAGTACAAAACCGCAGGGGTTGACATACTGCCTTAGATGTGATTTCCTTTTGGAGCATCCGCTGACCATATGTGCCTTCCTCTTATTGCGAAGTTCAGAAGTAACCTTTCTTTTTCTTGTTTTTGAGAAGCCTGTCTAGGCTTTGATGACTACCGAAAATCAAACCTTTTACATCAAAGACAATTAATTCATTTCTCATTGTGAGTGCTAATTTTCGCTATCCATCGTATTACTGTTTGCAAAAGAACATGTCATTTTTCCGAAGCAGCTCGAGTGGCTGCTTTGCACTTTAATACTATCCCAATCATCCTGTCGCCAAAAATGTCGGCACTCGTTCGCGCTGGCTACATTTAATGCCGCTAAAGTGCACGCAACCGTGGATGGAGCTTCGCAAAGAAAAATAATAATTATACTGATTATCTGTATTGCCATATTAATGTAATTATTACTCTTTGAATAGATAGACCACGATGCGCGTTAAGAGAATGGTTAAGTCTAATGATTAGTCCACTGTTTGTGTTACTGATATTCATCCCACTGTCAGATTTGATGAGAGTGCTAATGGCCTTGATCGAGTAACTTTTATCAACCACTTTTTTTTACATTCTCTTTGTTTATGTATTGTACAGAAGTTCGTGCACTTTTCTCATTCTACTTTCATTCTACTTACGACGATGATTTCATAACTTGCGATATGCGTGTCCGCCATAGCTTCATTGGGCAGGTGCCACTTCTTGAACCTCCGTAGTTGTAAATTCGCAATGCGTTTTGAGTTATGATTTGCGGTTGAGGCGCAACATGGCCTCTCTGCGTATCCTGTTGCTCTGACTTTTATAAAATATTGATGGGGTTCACCTCAATATGAGTAGCCAAATCGACCACACAAATTGTGCACAAACCCGAATCGAGGTTCTCGCCGCCTATGCACTGGCTGCAAACTGTAAGGTGTGATCGGCGATTCGGCGCGTCTTCTTGGCGTCTTCCGAATCTCGCTCCATATGACCGGCATATTCTTGTTGTCTCTTTTCTCTATATTCCATTTTTCGTATTCTTTCCTTCTTCTGTGGCTCGGAAAATTAGTTGCCATGGTTACGGCGTATGCGGAGTAGTGACTAGCGACGCTTACCTGAAATGCGCTGATGACTAGCCTGATATACCTTTCGCTACAAAAGGATGATATATTTGTATTCCCCATTTTCTACTGCAGCAGGATGACAGTGTACCGTTCATATAACTAATATTTCGGATAATTTGCTGTGTTCGGTGCTCGTTTCAGCCATGTCATCATCTGAAATAAAAACCCTCCGCATATGGTAATATGATATACTAAGTCAGCGTGATGTTTTGCAATTTTTGAATGAAAACCTAAACGTCTTTCTCAGCTGTTACTGATGTCGCAGCCACCGTTCTGGTATTAAGCCGGTATGAGTAACTCCCATTTATAGCCGATGGCAGCGTAACCTATAGGTCAACAAAAGAGGCTAAAAGCCTCCTTCGAGAAAGTGCAATACATACGTGTTATTATCGAGGCTGTTGTGTCGATGTATAAAAGGCTAATTAAGTGCAACTGCGGCTCACTGATTCGTACCAATAAAAAAAGCAAAACGTCAGGCTGTAGTTGCACAAATGAGAAGCAATATCAACTATATTTTATAGTATGTTATGAATATGAGCTTATTTAGACGGGGGAGCAAAGGTGCCGCTTTCATCGTAGTAGTCATCAGGAATGTTCCACTTATAGCATTGGCCGGTCGTCTGGTTGGCGATAAGGGCACAAAAGCAACCATCTGAGCAAGAGATGTTCAGGGATGGGTTACACTGAAAGAAGGCAAGATATTAAAAATGTGAATATAAACCTAAATTAACTGCTGCCTTTAGAACAATTATATTTAGCTGCGCATGAAAATTCTTAGAGATCGTCTTAAATAATCTCGAACAATTCTGACATCTACAGGCAGAGTCTTACACTCCAGTACTATTCTGCTTTCTTTCACTAGTAAATACACGAAGCGAACTGTTCGAGACATGTCAATAGCGAATATTCACACCATGATTCATTTTCGCTGGAATGATTGCAGTATCAGTCATATGCGAGATGAAATAAACTTTTTTTTTCAGCGTGGTGGCTTATTGGGCTTATTGGTGCATGGTTGACAAACAAGAAAAAAGAAGCACTGATACAGCGCCGGGAAACATGACCGTTTGGGCATCCACTCGATTGCGGGAAAGCGTTGTCTCGAGACTCTAAGTAGGACGACCAAAGGTAAAATAGGTAAAATTGTCCACCGGAGTTCTGAGATGTAGTACGCATATAAATGGCAATCTGCGAACCTCGCTTTACCTTTTCGGGGCAAACACAATTTCGAAAGCTTCAGCCTTGAAATGTAGCCGGACGAGTACACATGAATCATGGTCTGCTTTATAACGGGGTATTCGTTCATTCTGTCCGGCGTCTCGTAGCACGCCGAATTTTGGACTGGAAGTGGGACAATCCAGGGAAGGACTTAACCGAATAGGCATTCTATTCGTAACCACAAATGTCCCACACAGGCCCATCTTGAGTCATTTTGTTATCATCTAACGATTAACCTTGTATATAATTTCTTCAATTCGCTTGCATGCTGACACGTCATTATTCTACAATCACTAAACTTTCATAATAAAACATTTTACAGACTTATTTTAAATATGTGCTAGAAAGGAGTGACATTGTTAAATGACCCGCATTTGTATTAAATGAGAGTTAATCTCTTTCGCTCAAAGTTTCATGCATTTTCTTTCAACTGATACGATAAAGAATCATACTCAGAACGCCTGCCATCATAGTTTTGTGCACCTGAGAGCCAGACTGTGAAATGGTGTCTCGTAGAACGAGCACAATGGAATGAATTCCTCGGCTAACGGACATACGGAATTCTTGAATGTCCAAATACGCATAGGCTGAAGCATTTCAATTCACTAGGCATAAGTGCCTCATAGGACCTATACACGAAAATGTATCACCTATCTGTGATTCCCACTGAGACTTACTAGAGCCTATTCTCGTGAAACTAATCTTCCGGTATATGGTACTTCCGCTTATTCATGCGGCGTATGGCTATCATGCTTCCAATAAAATAGTACTGCGTCATTTCATTCCTGTCGTCGATGCATGGCTGACCGGTGCCTTTCGCACGAAATTTAGGCTCATGCGAGCCCCTCTTACGGTTCCTTTTTCACGTGCAAGCGCTGTATTTGCAGATGCGCGTACACACTTTAAATGCGAATTGTCACACCTATTTTTAAGGCGAAGCTTAAGTGTACGCCTTATATTATTTACCTTATGAAAGAAATGTACTAACAGTTTGGTTGCAGTATTTAATAAGCGAGTCTGAACCTTCAGTAGTATCCTTGAGAGATTCCGTATTTGTATTTCTGGAAAAATAAAACAAAGGCACGTTCATTATATCTGGATAGGATTAAATTAACGCGGTTTTTTTTTTTTTAAGTGCTGCATATGGCTTTAGAATACTTCTTTTCCAAAATAGAATTACTCGCATTTTCTGCATTTAGCTGTCTAGAACATAGTAAATGAATATATAATATAATGCACAATCGCGCTACCCCTTTTTAAAATATCGTATTGTGAGGCATACTTTAAATATTTATTTTTTCAGTTATGTCTTTATTTTCGGACTGCAATCTGCTTTGGGGGAGAATATTTCGTTTCTTTATTTCGGGGTTATTTTAATAATTATGTGCAAATGAAGTGAAAGAAAATGTTTATTACAGTTCCTAATTGCGACGTAATTTAAATCGTACAACATATCTGGATATGATCGAATACCTTAGGGGAATCCCTCAAGGGGAGCAGATTTGCAATAAGGGAATAATTACTCATTGACATTCACCCAAGCGCAGCCATATGGCTACAAAGGAAAGCCAAACAGCTTTTTCGGAAACTTTATTTAAACTGTATTTAAAGAAAAATTCTTTCATTTAATTCTCTTTCGTAGATGAAGAAAATTACTTTAACTACGAAGTTTCTGAGAAAGCTGTTTCGCTTTCCTTTGTAGCCGTATGGCTCCGCTTGTGTTCAAGTATTACATTTTCGGACATGTCCAAACAACCAAAAATTTACTGGATTCCACACCTGCATACATAGTTCTTGTAGCTCTTACTGGAGGAGGACTTGTGCAATGCTCTTGGAAGCTGCTCCTAAATCGCCGGATGTCCATTTTTGTGTTCAGGACACCACTTCTGGCCACTTGGGATTTATCCGACCCCTTCACGGGACACAGGAAAGATTTTAGCGGCCAAAACTACGTCGTCATTCTACACTATGCAGCCAGTTGTGTGCAGTGCCACCATTACAAGCTCTCTACATCACACCTGCTGGGGACGCTGCCACCTGTCGCACCTCCGACCGCACCTTTTGAGCAAGTGGACATCGCCCTCTTGGGCCCTTTTCTGGGGTCTTCCAACAGTAACCGATGGATCACTGTGTGTGTCGACCACCTCTCCCGATACTCTGCGACAGGTGCAGTACCGTCAGCCACTGCTTCCGATGTGTCCAAATTTCTTCTGGGGTTTGTCGTTCTTCGATACGGTTCACCTCGAGTTCTAATAGATTACCGTGGACGGCACTTTACTGCTGGTGCTATTGAAGAACTCCTTCGCCTCTGTGCATGTGACTTCCGTCATTCAGCGTCGTACCATCCTCAAACGAATGACCACGTTGAACGCACCAACCGTACTCTCACCCCTATGCAGGCAATGTACGTGGCTTCCCACCATAAAAATTGGGTTGATATTTTCCCTTTTATCGCGTACGCATATAATACCGCGAAACATGAGACTACCAGCTACAGCCCGTTCTAGAACAAAACGGAGGGCTGCGGAAGATGCGTCTGCGTTGCATTTGGGCGCTCGTCGGCTTTTGCGTTTCAAAGGGCCTTCTTCCTCTGGGGAAGAAAACCTTTCGTTTGTGCAAGAAGCGATACAATGTCGAAGCTGCACGTGGGCAGCCTTCCTGAAGGTTGCGATGCGGCCTCGCTGGAGGCGCTGTTCGCCAAGTACGGCAAGGTGGAGGAGTGCGACATCGTTAAGAACTACGCTTTCGTGCACATGAGCTCGGAGGACGAGTCCAAGGTGGCCATCGACGCCCTGCACAACTCCGAGTTTATGGGTGGCAAAATCACCGTGGAGGCGTCCCACAGCAAGGTTCGGCCCAAGCCTGGCATGGGCGGACGGGGCCAGTGCTACCGCTGTGGCCGCCAGGGCCACTGGTCCAAAGAGTGCCCCCGAAACCCAAACGCCCGCTTTGGTGCGGCTGTGTTTATGCTTCCGCCTGGTGGAGGTGGACCCCTTGCACGCTACTCCGGTGTCGGTGGTGGGCCCGATCGTCTGGGCAACGGCTCAGGTGGTCCTGACCGGTTTTTGGACAGGGGCGGCGCCTACGGCGACAGGGGCTTTGGGGCTGCGCCCGGCTATGACGACCGCATGCGACCCTATCCTGACCCGTATGAGCGCCGGGCTGCTCCTCCACCGCCCCCGTCGGCTGCTCGCAACGAATTCTACTTCTACTTCCCGTTCTACTTCCTCTACGCTCGCGTTCCCCGCAACTGTCTGGATACCCTCCTACATTTCACAATCCGTGACGACCTTTCTATCGCCGCTACTCTGTCGAGCTGAAGAAGCCCGCTGCCTTCCTTGTTTTCGCATCACTGACACACAGGCTCGCTCCAAGGCTCGTTACGACAAACGACGCCCGCTAGTCTACTATGCACCTGGCGACTTAATGTAGCTGTAGACGCCCCTGCGCAAGCGGCGTGGGTCATCCTAAAAGCTTCTGTGGCACTATACTGGCCCTTTCGTTATCTTGGATAATCTGACTGACTTGAACCATCTCATATCACGCCGCACTTAAAGCGGGTGATACTCACAAAAGACACAAAAGACAACTGGTCCATGTCGCTCGGCTCAAAACGTTTCATCCCAGATAGCCTGTTTCACTCGCCCTGAGTGCCTTCTTCTGCGAGGGGGAAAGAGTAACGTGCTAAGTTTCGGAAGGGAAAAGGAGAAGAAATAGATGGAAGAAAAAGGAAGAAGCGGTAGCTGGTTGAACCTTATACTCGGTTTCCCCAACTGAGAATAAACATAGGTAACAGTATAATTCATTAGAAGTCATTTTAGTCATTACAATCTCTACAAATGTCAAATACATCCTCTACTATTCACTAACTATCCCTATCAATCATTGTTCTTCCTTAAATCTTTGTTCATGCAGCGGAATTTTCCTCATGACGCATCCGGCGGTGAGTTTCTGCCTATGCACCATCAGCCTAGAAACGATTTAACATTAAGAACGATAAGGTTATGTTTCATCCGCTTAGACACTTACATTTGTCGCGTCCGCGAGTCTCACTCCGCAGCACAAACATTGCATATTTCTGTATCTGATATTGGAATTCAGAAGGCTATATTAAATTGAGGCCGAAAAAAAATAACCAACTGGCAAGGAATACCATACAAACTATTTGTTTCCTTTTCTACAACGTTATCTAAGCTCAGATATATAGGTCCCGCATAGAGGGCTCCCTTTCGTGAAGAGCAAAATTATCCGAAATTATTCAGTCTTGTGAGAAAAAAGTACTTACGCTATCTGTAGTATGGCAAGAGCAAGAAACGCTGAGCGGATGTAAGAGGGCATCGTTCAAGACTCTGGGACAGCAGGTAGTGTTTGCAGCTCCAAAACTGCTACGCCACGTTTATATATTTTTGCCATAAAAAACCACAACTACATCGTGGGCACGAATTTCTTCACTGGCTGCACTGAGGCTATGCCGTGCGCCATTGCACACGTCAAAGCGTCAAAACACCCGCCTCGTGGTTGAGTCTATTTTCACAACACCCACAAGCCTTCAGCTCACTATCAGTCGGCTGGGGCGTTGATTCTCCCATGCTATTTTCTGTTACTAATTGCTCATCTGCTCATGTTGGCGCCAAGAATAACTCCTTTCTGACTTTCTCCGCACACCATGGTCGATGAGGGATTTTGTTGTTCGGTTGCTAATAAAAAGGTCAATGATTTCGACAGTAGCTGTTACCTCCATATATCGACGTAAACAGAGCGAAAAAATAAAGAAACACACGCGAGCGGTACGATGTAAGTGGCCGTTGAAGAACCCAAGCTAGTCTAAACCATTCCTACCTTCCAGCTTAGACGTCCACATATCGCATGCGTCACTTAGAGGGTTAAACTCCAAACTTTGGGAACTCTTCGTTTTTTTTTTTTTAACTACACCATTTTCAGCAACTATTGCCACAATTGTATGACATCTCCCAGGGAAACGAACAAGTACTCCGTACAGCTTTCCAGCTCTGAAATGAATACACGCATGAAGGTAACTACAGTATGCCGCTGCTACACATTTCTTTTGTTTGAAAGGGAATTAATCCACATTACTGCGATTCCTGCTTCTGAATACGAATGATTGTATATTAGTAAACAACTCCGTTTAAGCAAAGTACTTTGCCATTGAGGAGCTTGGAAAAAACGTTCCAACGTTTTGTTTCTGAGAAGGGTCGCTCAGATACCCTGCACAAACCATTCCTGCTGCCTGATCTCATAGGATAAAACACAGTTGTTTATGTAGCTGCAGTGCTCCGCTTGGCTGTTTGCTGAGCAATTGCTACTCTTTTTCTTGATATCAACTCACTGTCAACGAAGTCCAAGACCAATACCGTTTTTAAATATCCTACTTTCGGATTTGCTGTGATGGGAAAATATGTTACTCTAAAACATGCCGACACTCTCTAACCCACATGTTAACGATATTCGCTTCGCTTCATATAGCTACAGATATGCACATGTCGTGCACCTCTCGATGACTTCCCGACCGCACACTACTGACGACATACCGATACCCAGCCTTATATACACACGCAAAGGCTGATAATTTTGAGGAAGCCTCCTTTAATTTCGGACACTCGCAAAGCCGTGCATAACCGGTCACATATCAACAGTTGTTTGTTATGGCTATGGAAGGCTCGAATAGCCTAAACGTTTTTTGCCACAAGCGTGATTCTTTAATTTCTATTCCTATAGCGAATGTTCTATTTTTCTAGTTCTCCACATGAGCGGAACGTTAACCGCAGCATCAAATTTCACAGTACCGTGATTCTTTTCCCGGCGCCGCTGCACGACCTATTGGTCAGCATATGGGTCACGTGGTGCACCGATGCCTGCTTTCGCCATCAAGCTTCCAAACAGTGACCGCGTGGACGCCTTTCACCGCAGCGCGTGTGCGGAGATTGCTGCATTTTGTGTCCGGGTTTTGTTGCTCGGGTTTTTTTTTCTTCTAGGGTGTAATTAGCGGCAGACTTCTAACCTACAGCGCCTTCGGCGGCAGCAACCTGCATGTGTCCGGAAAGATGTTTAAGGCGAAAGCCTTTTTTAGGCTAGGTCGTTGTCACCCGTTAATAATTAGGGGGTATTATTAACGATGCGCCCTTAACGGTGCGCACACTCCCAGACACCCTATAAGAGTGAGTGGGGGTAGCTGTTCCGGTCACAAAGGAGATGCCCTCGACCTGCGTGGCAAGCTCAGCCGGAATTCGACTACCTTGTAGTGACAGAAAGGGGTGGCCGTTTGGTGCCCAGCTGTCGCCGGTTCAAACCAGAGTAAGGATCGGAGTCAAAAGTAACAAACAAAACACAATTTATGCACAGCAAGAGACGATACAAAGGAATACACAAAATCACTTGAAATGCACAGACGAGAGGTTCACAAAATAACAGACGCTAAGCATGCAATTGCAGAATGATTCAATACCACAGAGGCTTTACAACAGATCAAACTCGAGAGAGTTACATAAACAAACACCAAATTGTTCACCGGGCACTGTTGCAGTCCGTCGCCTCAAGAGAAGATGTGGCCGCCATACAAGAGGAGCGCCGCTCCCTTGCCAGTCCGTGGGCTTGCCAGCAGCGGGTGATCCCCGGGAGTCCCAGCCGAAGCACTGGCGAACACGCCGCAACCACTGACTGACTGACTGTCTGTTCGCACGTGTCAAAGCCAGCGCGCACACACACTTAGCTTCGCTGGTTATAGCGCTCTCTCCTCCTCCCGTCAAGCCGCGAGTCGTCATTGGCCAGGTCCCATAGAAAATTCTCGATTTTTCTGGCGTATTCTAGGCTGATGAGTCCGCGTCATCGCCGGATGATGAGAAAGAGGGCGACGGCGACGCGTACAATGCTACGCGCTCTCTCGCGCGGGGAAGGAGGTTTTTCTCGAGCTTTCCACGCGACGCCGCGCGGGCCTCGTGCCGTGCCGGCTTGATGAAAATGTGAGCCGATTTCGTGACAGTCGTTTGACGATAATATGCGCGTGATCTGTGCACTAATGTATCGCTCGCAAACAGCAGACGTGTGAGAAAGGAGATTAAGAATGAAAACGATTGATGGCGATAGGTAATAAATACAAGTTATAAATAAACATCGATATAGTTAATGATTAATAATGATGATAGATAATGAACTGTAATGAGCAGTATCACAAACCAGGACATTTAATGAGCACAACTGATTGGAAATGAGCAAAAATGCTTCGCGATGGGTGGTACGTACATTTAGTTGTCATCTGCATCGCCATTGAAAATCACTCAATGTGATCCTTACGATGGTAATCGAGGAAGGCAAGAAAGTGCGAGAGATTAAAATAACACGAAATTCACAGCAGAATAGCAAGGTGCCGGATGAATCGCTAGAGCTCTTTGGCAGGACTGGAATGATCTGCATGCAGACCGCCCCTCAGCCTTCCATACATGCTTACCGTCCATAGTTCGCAAATTCCACTGTTTTTAAAGTAGCTCTTCCAGGCAATACCCATGCTGCTTTCAAAACGTCCGCTGCATTTTACTTGAATATAGCCGCACCAGGGGCGCGCCTTCAGCAGTTGGAAGCTTCATGGCCACGCCGGTACTGGCTGCCAGCACGCGATAGTACCATTACGGTACTCTGCACCGAGAGATCCAAGAAAAAAAGCTTCATCCGCCTCATCAGGATGGGCACGCGGCATCGCATTTCGGGTAACAAAAATTGGAGGCTTATCAAGGTTAAGCCCAGTGGATGCGAAGCATATTAAGCAGCTGCCTCAGTGTGGATGGGGCTAAGTAACGGAGACGTGGTTTTAGGTTAATCGTCGTACTTTAGTCTTTGCAGCCCGACAAACACACTCTTATGGTCCGTAAATGCATGACTCTTGGTTTGCACGTCACTTATGCATACACGCCCGGCGCAAAGACGCTGGCGCGGTTGCGGGCACAGAGACTGACGCGACGGCGGGCGCGCCCGCTTCATCCCTGGCGTGACGTCACATATCACGTGATGCAGCGATGTGGCGGCGCCGCCGCCGCGTCGCGCGCGACGGCGCGAACCCAAGTGTGGAGGCCTCCGCCGGGCGACGTCCGACGGCGCGATATGAGGCCCCACCTGCAGCCGGTGTGACGTCACCACGTGACGTCACATCATGTGATCTCACTTCAAGGTCAATGGTGGCCACCGCCGGGAGGCGACCGACGGCGCGATATGAGGCCCCATCTGCAGCCGGTGTGACGTCATCACGTGACGTCATGTCATGTGACCCCACTTCAGGGTCAATGGTGGCCACCGCCGGGCGTCGCGCGAAGGCCCGAAACCTACGTTAATATGCTTCGCATATCACGTGATGCAGCGATGGTGGCGCCGCCGCCGCGTCGCGCGCGACGGCGCGAGCCGAAGCGTGGAGGCCTCCGCCGGGCGACGTTCGACGGCGCGATATGAGGCCCCATCTGCAGTCAGTGTGACGTCATCACGTGACGTCACATCATGTGATCTCGCTTCAAGGTCAATGGTGGCCACCTCCGGGAGGCGACCGACGGCGCGATATGAGGCCCCATCTGCAGCCGGTGTGACGTCATCACGTGACGTCACGTGACCCCACTTCAGGGTCAATGGTGGCCACCGCCGGGCGTCGCGCGAAGGCCCGAAACCTATGTTAATATGCTTCGCATAATACCATTATTTGGTTCACAGCAAAGTAAAGGCGCAGTACCTGTCACACTTGTTCCGTGGACACCTAATACTGTGTTGTAAGGATTGATTGATTTATAGGAAGGGAAAGGCGCGGTAACTGTCTCATTTGTTTTCTGTGGACACCTCAACCTCGCCGTAAGGGAACGGAGGTAGGCGGGAGTGAAAGTGGAAAGAGGAGCCGTAGTGGAGGGCTACGGAGTAATTTCGACCACCTGGGGATCTTTAACGTGCGCTGACATCGCACAGCACACGGACGCCTCTTCGTTTCGCCTCCATCGAAACGCAGCCGCCGAGGTCGGGTTCGAACCCAGGTACTCCGGCACAGTAGTCGGGCGTCTTACCACTGCACCACCTCGGCGGGGCTGTGTTGTAAGGAAAACGAGGATGGTGGAAGAGAAAGGGGAAAAATAGAAATAACAGCCATAGTGGAGGGGTAGGGAGATATTCGATCAGGTTGAGGAGCAGGAGTGGCTGCCCTAACTCAACGGGGATTTGAATGCCTACCCCTAGTGGTTGTAGTACAACAACAACTGCTGTAGGCCATCATTGCACCCGCCACCGCTTTGTTGTTGTTGCTGTTGTGGCTGTAGGAAGAAGGAAAAGAAAAATTTGGAGGACGCTTAAGCTTCGCCTTTAAGAATGGAACGCGATAGCATTATCGCGCCCAATTCGCACCATCTACTCATTTGCTTGTCGCGCTTTTGAGTGACACAAAGACGTAGTTCACATGATACAACACTCGTTAACTTGACCAAAGCATGACTGTTTGGCTATTACTTGTGCTGAAAGGTGACCCTAGGACGTAGAAGCGCTGCCAGCCACCTTGCCGAAACGCGCGGATCTCAAGTTGCTGTCGCAGTTCGTCGGCAACGCGATGAAGATCTCGGAGGCCATGCCCTGTCTATCTTATTCCGTGCGCCACACGCATGATGGCGCTACGTGCACGCCATACGAAGAGGAAGTACAGCGGAAAAGTAATCTGCCACTCGCTTAACTGCGTTCTGTAATTCTGTAATTTACATGCTCATAATTATTATTATACGCCACAATACACTTCTCTAAAGGACATTTTTGAGACAACATCGCAATCAATATACGGGCCTTTGTTCATTTCAAACCATCTAGCTGGCGTCGCCGAGTACGCGCGCTCCCATCTTCTGCACCTGTGGGACGCCCGCAGAGGCCTGGTGAAACATTGGCGCCACCAGCGCCACAACAGAACGCTCAAAAGCCGCATCGCAACCCTAACGCAAGCTGCAGAGGAGTATGCATGGAATCTTGCTCAATCAAATTTGGCTGTCGACACGGACCCCCTCCATCCCTATAATGGGCAGCCAAACGAGGAACTAGATGCGGAATTCACCGTCAAAGAAATACAGGCCGCCATCCTAGCCATGCGCAGAGGCACAGCTCCTGGGAAAGACGAGATCACGGTGGGACTCCTCGCCAATCTCCACGACGCAGCCCTCACGCAGCTCGCAAATTACATTAACAACTGTTGGCGCATAGGCCGGCTGCCAAACGAGTGGAAGACTGCGGAGGTGCACTTCATCCCCAAACCGGGCAAACCCATAAATATTAACAATCTACGGCCCATCTCTCTCACCTCCTGCGTAGGGAAAGTTATGGAGAAGGCGGTACACATCAGGCTCACCCGATATCTTGAAAAAAACGACTTGTACCCACACACCATGTTCGGATTCCGGCCTGGCCTATCCACCCAAAATATACCCCTCCAGCTTAAGGAAGAAGTCATAAACCCCCCTAAAAAGCCTTTCTTCAGGACAATTCTCGCTCTTGACCTCAAGGGGGCGTTTGATAACGTAAAGCACCACTATATTTTGGAAAATATGAGCCACATCAATTGTGGTGCAAGGACCTATGCATATGTAAAAGATTTCCTTCACAGTCGTACCGTCTACGCCGACCTCGGTCTGGCAGAACCCAGCCAAATACAGCTAGGCACACGCGGCACGCCACAGGGTGCTGTTCTATCACCCTTACTTTTCAATATTGCTTTAATCAAACTCCCAGCCCAGCTAAATCAGGTATCGCATCTACGGTGCGCCTTCTACGCGGGTGTCATCAATATTTGGACCACGGCCTATTCTACCGCGGAAATCGAAGACCACCTTCAAGAGGCCGTAACCATCGTGCAAGCCTACGCCGCTAACTGCGGCCTTACTTGCTCCCCCGAAATGTCGGAGTTGCTGGTACTACACAGCTCCCGCCAACGCAGACCCACTGTTGAAGTCAACCTCAATGGAAACCCAATACCACAGAAGAACACCATCAGGGTTCTAGGGCTTTACATCAACGACAAGGGCAGAAATGTGTACGCCCTCACTCGGCTCAAAAACACCAGTCTGCAGGTTGCGTGTATGATAGCCAGGGTCACTACCAACGACAGGGGCATGCTCGAACAAGACACCCTGCGCCTGGTTCAAGCATTCATCATTAATAGAATTGTGTATTCGACACCGTATCCGCACCTCAAAACGGGAGACTATAAGCATATCGACTTCATTATACGAAACGCAGTTAAAAAGGCGCTGGGCCTGCCCCAAAGCACTTCCACAGAACGTCTTTTGCAATTAGGGGTGCACAATACAGCCGAAGAACTTGCCGCCCAACGCGACACCCAGATAAATCGACTACCAGCAACGGCCAGACCGTTCTTATGGACCTTAACCTGACTAGCCCGCAAGGTCTCGTACAAAAACAGGCTATACCGCCCGGGTGGTCAGACTCGTTCATAGCCAATCCCCTACCCCGCAATATGCATCCTTTGTTCCACCAAGGGCGCCGGAAGGCGCGGGCCAAATACATCCAGGAAAAGTACGGGACGGACACTGAATTCTACTACGTAGACGCAGCGAAGCCAGAGGCGGGGTACACGGTAGCGGTTGTGATTCACCCACAACAACTGGTTGATGCCCTCACCATCTGCGATGACAATATAGAAATGGCGGAGGAGGTGGCCATTGCTTTAGCCGCCACGCATACCACCTGCGCCTATATAATAACAGACTCTATGGCTGCCTACCGCAAATACATCAAAGGGCGAATATGCCCCCAGGCTGCCAGAATATTGAAAAATTATGGACACCCCGAACAAGACAAATGCCTCGTCTGGACACCGGGACATCAAGGCGTGGAAGGGAACGAGTGCGCCCATGCCGCTGCCCGAGCACTCCTCCCCCGGGACTCGAGCCCTCCATCCTCCACACCGCCCTATTCCGGCCCTCTGGCGACGTATGCGGAGAGGTTACAGCACTGCAGACTCTCTCGCAGAAAATATCCACCCCCAGCCAAGGGGCTCTCCAAAGCGGAGGAAGTTAGATGGCGACGCCTACAGACAGGTACATATAACACACCAGCCCGTTTAAACACAATACACCCCGGGTTCTGCGACCCCAAATGTAAATATTGCGGGGAAAAGGCAGGCCTGCACCACATGGTGTGGACCTGCCCACACAATCCTCCAGATGATCCGAATGCAGTGCCAACAATTGAGGGGTGGGAGGCCGCCCTATACAGCTCTGGACTAGAAGCCCACAGGCCCTCGTGACACATGCGCGGGTAGCAGCGGCAGCCGCTGGAGTCCCGGAATAGGGACCCCACCTACACATCCCCCTCCCTTAAATATACTTAAAAAAGTTTTTCACTCACTCACTCATCTCGCACCCCGGAGGCCCACGTTCGATTTCAGAAGTCGGCGATATTTCCTACTCGTTTTATTTATTAATGCTTCTGGGATTTTTCGCTCACGGCCAACGCCGGACGACGCGGAACGGCGCCCGCCTACGACAAGACCGACTTTTCTGCGACAATGGGGCTGGGATAGGTGGGTCACCGCCGCTTGCGGCGGGGGCTAGCCTGCCACAGAATTTTTATCTGTTGTAGGCCGTCATTGCACCCGCCCCTATTTCGGTGGTGGACGAAGGCTGTTATTGCCGCGCACGTCTTTCTCTCCCTCTTCCGTTTCTTTCTTTATTTTCTCTTGTCTGCACGAGCCCCGCCGGGGTGGCTCAGTGGTAAGACGCCCGACTACTGTGCCGGTGCCCCCGGGTTCGAACCCGACCTCGGCGGCTGCGTTTCGATGGAGGCGAAACGAAGAGGCGTCCGTGTGCTGTGCGATGTCAGCGCACGTTAAAGATCCCCAGGTGGTCGAAATTACTCCGTAGCCCTCCACGGCGGCTCCTCTTTCTCTCTTTCCACTTTCACTCCTACCTTCCTTCCTTCCTTCCCTTACGGCGCGGTTGCGGTGTCCACAAAAAACAAGTCAGACAGTTACCGTGCCTTTCCCTTCCTATAAATAAATCAGTTTTTTTATTTTCTCTTGTCTGCACGAGGCAGCGGAGGTGGCTCAGCTACAGAGCCAGTAACAGGCCCGTGCATTTTCGTTTCCTTTTTCCTACAGCCACAACAACAACACGGGGCCCTTAAGGCTACCGCGTTAAAATGCATGGGGCTGCTACTGGCTCTATATCTGAGCCACGGCAGGAGGAGGTGGTGAAGTGTGGCTAATCGATGGGGCTGGGGCAGGTAGGTCACCGCCGCTTGCGGCGGGGGCTGGCCTGCCACCGAATTTTCATCTGTTGTAGGCCGTCATTGCACCCGCTACCGCTTCGATGGTGGACGATGGCCGTTGTTGCGGCGCGCATCTTTCTTTCCCTCTTCCTTTTCTTTCTTTTTCTATTTTCTCTTCTGTCTGCACGAGGCAGCGGAGGTGGCTCAGCTACAGAGCCAGTAACAGGCCCGTGCATTTTCTTTTCGTTCTTCCTACAGCCATAACAACAACAACAACAAGTGTGGCTAATCCTGGCCGTGATGAGGCTGGGGTAGGTAAGTCACCGCCGATTGCGGTGGGGGCTAGACTGCCACCGATTTTTATCGGTTGTCGGCGGTCATTGCACCCGCCACTGCTTCGGTGGTGGACGACGGCTGTTGTTGCGGCGCGTGTCTTTCTCTCCCTCTTCTTTTTTTTCCTTCTCTATTTTCTCTTCTGTCCGCACGAGGCAGCGGAGGTGGCTAAGCTACAGAGATAGTAGCAGGCCCGTGCATTTTGTTTTCCTTCTTCCTACAGCCACAACAACAACAACAGCTGAGCCACCCATCAATCTCGTATGGGTTCCGGCTCACGCGGGTAACTCCGGAAACGAAGCGGTCGACCGTCTAGCCCGAGGCTTAACCAACCGGGAGACGGGAGATCTATCGGGATCGGACGCGCATGTCGAGGCACCGCGCACATACGCGGAGGTAACGACCGGGCGCAAGCCACGACACTCAGACGCCTACTAACAAAGGCCATTCTTAGCCCCTACCTATTATCGTTAATTACGAACGGAGAATTCAACCCTGCATGCTTGCACTGCGGTGACGGGACCCCCTCCAAAGACAATCTTGCCAGCTCCCTCAGCGGAGGAATGGGACAAGCTGTTGGCCAGCCCAAGAAAAACTACGCAACTGGCCCTCGTCACGCGAGCTCAAGAGGTCGCTCCCGACTGGAGGCCACCCTAGACTCGCCCCAGCCCGAAATAATTCCTTTCATTTCGTGGCAATAAAAGTTGTTACCACCATCCGCTGATTGACTGATTGATTTATAGATAGGGAAAGGCGCGGTGACTGTCTCGCTTGTTTTCTGTGGACACCTCCACCGCGTCGTAAGGGAAGGGAGGAAGGTGGAAGTGAAAGAGGAAAGGGAGAAAGGAGTAGAGGATGCTTCATTAATAGGGACACTTTGGTTCTCAAATGAAACTGTTCGTCTATAATAATGAATCATGGAGGTAGACATACAAGAAAGCAGCAATTATAGGGGCCGGACAGCTGAACGGGTGGCGCCGCCTCTCGGCGCATCGCTAAATGAATGGAATACCACTTGGGGATCTTTAATGTGCGCTGTATAGTGAACCAGAATTCTTATTCTAGGTCACTATAGTGCGCTGCAATCGCTAAGTACACGGACGCCTCTTCGTTTCTCTTCCATGGAAATGCAGCCGCCAAAGTCGGGTTCGAACCCGGGCACTCCGGCACAGTAGTCAGGCGTCTTACCACTGCACCCCCTTGACGGGGCGCCACCTCCGCTGCCTCATTCGAGCAGCACTGATTTATTGATAGGAAGGGAAAGGCACGGTAACTGTCTCACTTGTGTTCTGTGGACACCGCAACCGCGCGTAAGGGAAAGGAGGAAGATGGGAGTGAAAGTAGAAAGATAGAAAGAGGAGCCGTAGTGGAGGGCTACGGAGTAATTTCGACCACCTGGGGATCTTTAACGTGCGCTGACATCGCACAGCACACGACGCCTCTTCGTTTCGCCTCCATCGAAACGCAGCCACCGAGGTCGGGTTCGAACCCGGGTACTCCGGCACAGTAGTCGGGCGTCTTACCACTGCACCACCCCGGCGGGGCTCGTTCGAACAGAAGAAAGTAGAGAAAGAAAAAGAAGAGGGAGAGAACGTCGCGCGTTTCAACAACCGTCATCCACAATCTAAGCGGTGGCGGGTGTAATGACGGCCTACACAGATAAACATTTGGTGGCAGGCTAGCCCCCGCCGCAAACCTACCATTCCCAGCCCCGTAAGGCCAGAAACAGCCACCATTCACCACCTCCCTGGATGACGGGTGTTGCGACGCTCGTCTTTCTCTCTTTCCCTTTTTCTTTCTTTTTGTTTTCTTCTGTCCACACAAGGCAGCGGAGGTGGCTCCGCTACAGAGCCAGTAGCAGGCCCGTGCAGTTTTTTTTTCCTTATTACATTGGGTACGATGGAGTCCAAAGATAGATTTCTCCCGCACCACTAATGTATCGCGGGTAGGTCCTTCTTCCTACAGTCGCAACAACGTGCACTGGCATAGTACAGCACACGGACGCCTCTTCGTTTCGCCTCCATAGAAAAGCATTTACTGGTGGTCGAGTAGGAACCCTGGTACTCTGGTACTCTGGTTCAGTAGTCAAGCAACTTAACCACTGAGCCATAGCGGAAGGCGCATAGGCATCCGACAATGGAATAGGGCGTCCGAAAACAAAACCAACATAATTCCAAGGTGTGTGAGCCATCGCTACATATAGATGCACACAAAATAGTTACGTTACGAGTGGCGGCAAGCAAAAATATTATAAACAAATTTTGCCGGCGATTACGTTCCTTTCTAATTCAAATTTTGAGCGCAGCCCATAAGCTGCTTCACCTTTTTCGATAGATTGAGGCAAAGATTTAGAACAAGACAAGTATGTACAATTACAGATAAATATTTTAGTTTTCACCCATATTCCTTCAGGAAACACTCCACTAACCGTTTTTGACTGTCGTGAAGAAAGCTTTGCGGTCGGATAAATGAAGAGAGCAATTAAATTATCGGGAGGTTGCGGGAGGCAGCGCGTGGGCCCGTAAGAATGTTGCGCGGCGAAGAGACTAATTCCTACAAGCTGCAGACGGGAAGAAAGAACCTTCGCAAATATCTTATATGCTACGTTGGATAAGGATATCGGAAGGTACAGTTCAACAGTTTTCAACCGAGATGCGTCTGTGGTTTTCCGGGTTAGTTAGGTGTGACCAGAAGAGATAGCAGCGACTGACTGAGGCCGCTTAATTATCTTTGCAGAGGGTATCATGTGTGCTCACATCTTCCACCTGAGCTCTGAAGCGCGTCTTTCATAATTGGTTCACGGGAATGTAAATGCGCAGTATCTCTCACACTTGTTTATGTGGACACCTGAATCGAGCCATAAGGGAAGGAAGGAAGGTGGGAGTGAAAGTGGAGCTGGTTACGAGGGACAATGCCGTATGCCGACGGCGACAACGACGGGAAACCCAGGAACGGGTGCCAAAGAGCTGCGCTCTAAAACTAACGAAGCATTTCTTCATCCAAGTCCGTTCCACTGCTTCGGAAGTTCGGTTCCAGTTTACCGTAGGAGGTAGCGGTAACTTTAAAGCATTTTCCCACAGCACTGCTGTTTAACTTGTTGTAGCTATAGCTAAAGCTCGGTTTCCTTATTAAGAATTTGGTAACATATTGTTACGAGGCACTTCGAGATGTTACGAGGCGATGTTACGTCGTAGACGCAACAGTTCAACGTCAGGGACACGCTCGGAGGACAACCTGAGACTAGCTGCAGCGTCGTCTTTCTCTACTAGCCCAGCATTTCGTCATCGTCTCCGTGACTGCGTACCGTAACAATATATTTTGGTACATTTCTTCCTCTCCTAGTCATGTTCCCGGAGCAGGGGCAGTCGGTATTGGTTTATACACGCGGAACAAAATTATATAGTTTCTCTAATGCAGCTAGTGATACACTAGGATTTTTTGACTGGAATTAGTGGCATTGTCAATAATCAATTGAATTGAAAGTTCCACTAAGCTATCTGTTGTTGTTGTCGTGGCTGTAGGAAGAAGGAAAAGAAAATAGACGGGCTGTTGCTGTTGTTGTTGTCCAAATAACTTGTGGCACATACCCACAGAGGGGGATCGGCCAAGAATTGGGTAGGAAATAATTTTTTTAAGCATACTTGCATAAAAAAATGAACATAAAAAATAAAAAATGAAAAATAAAAAAATAAAAAATAAATAAATAAGAATTGGGTAGGAAAGAATTTTCTTTAAGTATACTTGCATAAAAAAAGTTTAAAAAAAATACACGGGCCTGCTACTGGCTCTGTAGCTTAGCCACCTCAGCTGCCTCGTGCAGACAGAAGAGAAAATAGCGAAGAAAGAAAAGGAACAGGGAGAGAAAGACGCGCGCCGCAACAACAGCTGTCGTCCACCACCGAAACGGTGGCGGGTGCAATGACGGCCTACAACAGATAAAAATTCTGTGGAAGGCTAGCCCCCGCCGCAAGCGGCGGTGACCTACCTGTCCCAGCCCCATTAGGGGAGTAACAGGTCCCGATCTCGCCCACTAAGCTATCTCGGGTCGAGGACAGCGTGTGCTTCAATTTGACCTGCATTTACCTACAAGGAGGAGGAAGACAAACTGTTCCTATGCAATCAGATATCTATTAGTACTACTACTAATAATATTAATAATAACAATAAAAGAAAAATTACAGGGTCTCTTAGATGTCACTTAAGAGGAGAATGGCGAAAACAATTACTATCCTATAATTTGCCTCCCATCGTTAGTCACTTGTCGACGTTCGTCGCAGTGCTACGTATAATTATAATTGGTTTACAGGAAAGAAAAGGCGCAGATTCTATCACACACGCTCTGCCAGGTGTGTTTCGAAGGTAAACCATCGCTTCTGTCTCGTGGCGTTCCTTGGCGCGCGTTCAAGTGTGGGGTTGCAGATGGCAGGGACGCATCCCGTCTCGGCCAATCAAAACGCAGCAAACGCGGGACACTGTCCACAATAGCATGAGCCATTAAAGGCTTTCGCCTTAATAATAATATTTGGTTCACAGAAAGTGAAAGGCGCTAAGCCTGTCACACTTGTTTCTGTGGGTACCTGATCCGCTCAACGGGAAGGGAGGAAGGTGGGAGTGAAAGTGAAAAGAGAGAGAGAAACGCCGTAGCGGAGAATTACGGGGTAGTTTAGACCGCCTTTAAATGTGCGCTGACACAACACCACCCCGATGGTGTTGGCTGACATCGCACAGCGGAGGAAGGGATGGTGGCTGCTGTTGGCCCTACGGTGCTGGGACTGGTAGGTAACAGCCGCTTATCGCGGTGGGGGCTAGCCTGCCACCGGACTTGTATCTGTTGTAGGCCGTCATTGCACCCGCCACCGCTTCGGTGGCGAACGACCGCTCGACTGCACATCTTTCCTTTTCATTTTGTTTCTTTGTTCTGTATTTTCCTTCCAGTCCGCACGAGGCAGCGGAGGTGGCTCAGCTAAAGAGCCAGAGGAGGTGGTGAAGGGTGGCTGATCCTGGCCCTGATGGGGTTGGAACAGGTAGGCCAAGCCGCTTGCGGTGGGAGCTAGCCTGCCACTGAATTTTTATCTGTTGTAGGCCATCACTGCACCCGCCACCGCTTCGACGGTGGTGAACGACGGCTGTTGCGGTGCGCGTCTTTCTCTCCCTCTTCTTTTTTTATGCGAAGCATATTAACGTAGGTTTCTGTCAGCGCACGTTAAAGATCCCCAGGTGGTCGAAATTACTCCGTAGCCCTCCACTATGGCTCCTCTTTCTCTCCATCCACTTTCTCTCCCACCCTCCTCCCTTCCCTTACGGCGTGGTTGCGGCGTCCACAGAAAACAAGTGAGACAGTTACCGCGCCTTTCCCTTCCTATAAATAAATCAGTTTTTTTTAACGTAGGTTTCGGGCCTTTGCGCGACGCCCGGCAGTGGCCACCATTGACCCTGAAGTGGGGTAACATGACATGACGTCACGTGATGACGTCACACCGGCTGCAGATGGGGCCTCGTATCGCGCCGTCGGTCGCCTCCCGGCGGGGGCCACCATTGACCCTGAAGTGAGATCTCATGATGTGACGTCACGTGATGACGTCACACCGGCTGTAGATGGGGGCCTCATATCGCGCCGTCGGACGTCGCCCGGCGGAGGCCTCCACGCTTCGGTTCGCGCCGTCACGCGCGACGCGGCGGCGGCGCCACCATCGCTGCATCACGTGATATGTGACGTCACGCCAGGGCCCGGATGCGCGCCCGCTCTCCGCGGGCGCACATCGAGGCACCCTAGCCAGGGATGAAGCGGCGCGCGCCCGCCGTCGCATCAGTCTCCGTGCCCGCAACCACGCCAGCGTCTTTGCGCCGGGCGTGTATGCGGTCAAGATGCCTACGACGATTAACCTAAAACCACGTCTCCGTTACTTAGCCCCATCCACACTGAGGCAGCTGCTTAACATGCTTCGCATCCACTGGGCTTAACCTTGATAAGCCTCCAATTTTTTTTTCTTTTTTGTCGATTTTGTGTTCTGTCCGCACGAGGCAGCGGAGGTAGCTCAGCTACAGAGCCAGTATCAGGCCCGTGCACTTTCTTTTCTTTCTTCCTACAGTCACAACAACAACGACACAGCCAATGGCAGGCCGTGCATTTTCTTTTCCTTCTTCCTACAGTCGCAAAAACAACAGAATCGCACAGTACACGAACGCCTCTTCGATTTGCCTTCATAGAAACTTTATCAGTGCCAGTTAAATGGTGTACAGGAAAGGAGAGGCCCAGTATATATCTCTCGCGGAAGGGGAACTAGTTGGTATATCAAAAAAGAATGCTACCATCGGATAGAGCATCAAGGAAAGATGTGCAAGCGACCAAACTTTGATATGGGTAAACCAGCTAATTCATTCGATATTTTAAGTGATTTACAGGAGAGGGGAAACCCTGTATCTATCACTCGCGGAATCCCGCTTACACATCTCGCAGACAACACAGCAATGCTTAGGCTTACGCGTTTCTCCAGTGCAGTGATCTCAGAAATTTGCTTGTAGTTATTATTTACATTTTTACTTTTGCTGCGTTAAAAATATTGTACCGGGGTTCTATTCCGACCGCCGGCGGCTGCGTTTCGATGAAAGCGAAACGAAGAGGTGTCAGAGTGCTGTGCGATGTCAGCGCACGTTAAATATCCCCAGGTGGTCGAATTACTACAGAGCCCTCCACTACGGCCCCCTTCCTCTGTTTCCATTTTCACTTCCACCTTTCTTCATTCGCATAAGGCGCGGGCCAGGTGTCCCTGCCCCGCCGGGGTGGTGCAGTGGTAAGACACCCGACTACTGAGCCGAAGTACCCGAGTTCGAACCCGACCTCGGCGGCTGCGTTTCGATGGAGGCGAAACGAAGAGGCGTCCGTGTGCTGTGCGATGTCAGCGCACGTTAGATTTCCAGGCGGTCGAAATAACTCCGTAGCCCTCGACTACGGCTCCTCTTTCTCTCTTTCCACTTTCACTCCTACCTTCCTTCCCTTACGGCGCGGTTGAGGTGTCCACAGAAAGCAAGTGAGACAGTTACCGGGCCTTTCCCTTCCTATAAATCGATCAATCAGGTGTCCCCAGAGCAAGTGTGACAAATTCTGCAGCTTCCCTGAACCAATTATTATTAATATTGAATTCCAGTTGAAACGTTTCGTGAGCATGTGTGACAGACACTATGCCTTTCCTTTCCTGTGAAGCAATTATTATTGTTATTATTAAAATCTGGCTAAAAGGTTTCGTGAGCCCTCTTTCGTAGCAACTGTCAAGTGTATTGCTGGAGGAAAAGTGTGCTTAAACAAACAAAAATACACGCTGAATACTCTTACGTACCACAAAGCGCCATTTTCTATTAATAAAGCATCTACTGAAGAAACTTCATCCATATTGTTCGAGTATACACCAATTGTTTCGCTTTATGCGCAAATGTCAATAATTGTTAGACACGTAGAACGCAATTATCGACGAGAAAATAGAATTTGAAAATATGCCTTTTTTTTTCACGACCAGGTGACTCATCCGAATAACACAAAGATAGAACCTTTTGTCGTTGTACCTTTTTACCTGTAAAGTCTTTTTCTGCCTTGTCTGAATATTTACGCATTCAATATCGGATCTGTTTTATGTCATCGCAGTATAATTGTGAAAGCAGTCGCCGTCTGCCATGCACATGTTACATCGTCCTCCACCTTCGTGATATGAGGACGTACGCAAAACATGCCCACTGGACGCTCAAAATTTGACTTTGTCCAATTTTGTCCAAATTGTCATCCAACCCAACTCGAGTATGAACAGTTCAGTAGTGATTTAGAATTAGGGGGGCAACCTCATAATTTGCCATGCTCAGGTAATCCTCATACATTGCTACAATGGAGCCTGATTAAACAAGGAGGAAGCGTGTTGTGGACAAAGAGTTATATGATACAGCCGAAGACTGGTCATCTCGGCTAACATTGTCTGAATTATACGACCCCTCCCAAAAGGGGCGACCACCACAGAGCCCATAAAGGTTCATGTTTACATCCATTTCCGATTACGGGAGAGGCAGTCATATTTACTAGCTCACCTGTCTAGTGTTTCCTTCTGCATATCACAAAACGCGAGTACCTTCATAAGACTTCCATTTCCTAAACACCTGGATTCTCTTTAGGGCAATAGCAACATACTCTATAATTTGTTGGCGCAACCAGTCTCCAATAATTACTTAAGTGTGTGTGTAATCTGCTGTGGCAAACATACCACGAGTCATGTTAGGAAAAAGAAGCGTAAATAACGGACAACAGGCATCACTGAGTATATAGCATGCATATAAACTGATAAGCTGCTACTCAGCATATTTCTTGGCTAAACGTAACATACACGAGAGAAGAGTACTGCTTGTAAATTTCAAAGGGTCGTTGTTTTCCTGGGCTGTGACGATTTCGGTCCGTGTCCGGGTATCAAGGCTCCGAGTCCAGAAGATAGGGTGAACGAAAGTTGAATTTCAAATTTACACACTACATACTGTCGTGGTACAAGGCAGAAAAAAAAAATGTATTTACGAGGGCCAAAAGCTGCTAGCTTCACGCGACTGTCTTCGCAGAGTGACGGCAAAGGAGGCTCCGCCATGTCCGCTCCAGACGACCAGCACTGCACGCGACGACGCTCACGACGGTCTCTCCCTACAAGCGGCTGCGCCTTCTGTTATAGGCGCGGAAGCCGTTGCCATTGAACTATCTGATCCGGAGGCAGCAGTCGGCGACGGCCCAAAAGGCCGAATAACGAGAGCACTTGCATCCCGCCGCCACACGAGGGGAGATACGAGGGCCCTACCTAGGCGCCGAATTGTCTAACGTAGTTTGAGACCTGCAAGTCGGCGAGGCTTACTCTCAATGCGACAAATCCATGCGGCGCATTGAAAAATAAAGGACAGAGTTGAAACTTATGACTGTTCCATAAACAAGATTCAAATTCACACACATGTGCCCCCAAAAAGATAGAGGCACACTCACGTCCAAACAAGACATTGCTTTCTTAGGGTAACATTGCAACAGATATAGGCAAAAGAATAAACATAGCATCTTACTCACAAGCTCTGTTTTTTTAAATGCTGATCCTCTTCCTTCATGCACATGTGTTCCTGCCCTAATGTATCCCCAAATACCTTGTCTAGTCATACATAGCTTTCAAAGCCTTGTTTCTAATGTTCTGACATTTAATAGATAAATTTGTGGTTTAACAACCTGACTAATAAACATATGCAATAAGAAGACGAAACGACAGTCTCCAGGCTGTGGCTGTATTTTTATCATCAACAGTGTTTTAGCATGTCTTTATCTGAAAAGTGCAGCAAGGGAGAGTCAGATGCTTACACGCTAGCGAAGAAGTATTTCAGGAGCCTGCTGCACATGCCGAAGAAGTGCACTGAATTTGTAAAAGTCAATACACATCACACGAATATGATCTGATTATACAGCTATCAGGGAGCAATAGTCTCCAGGCAGAGCAAGGGACAAATGAAATGACTATCTTCACTACTCAACTCCACTCTGCTGCTGTCTTGTGGCCACACTCCAGAAGGTTAAGACTTGACTGAGATGCTCTTATTTGTATTCTCAAATGTGCTTTTCATTCGAAATAATGCCACATGTACAGTTAGATTCCTTATTGTTACCTGGGTACTTCTGTCCTAGTAGTACATATGCCAGAATACTGGTGCTGCCTTCATTGCTGCCTCAGAAATGTGATGTGGGCCACATCAGCCTCGGATCGCTTCGCCTTTCAATTTTTTATTTTATCGTCTGCTTTCTAGTGCATTTTCCCACCACATTCCTGCCCCCGTTGCAGCTATTTGAGTGCATTAAACTGAAAGCATTGCCGATTTTATCGTTTCCTCCACTACTCTGTAAAATGTTTCCAGGCATTGAAAGGATGGAACTAAATAGAATAGCCCTTTAAATTATTTGTGGTCCCCCTAGGTTTGGCGTTTCTTATACGAGGTGACACTGCCGTTACTGCGTCCTCATGCTTCAGCTTTCGCTTCCCACTAGGTCATTGATTACGGTCGCCCTATCTAGACTAACTAAAATCCACTCCACTTCAACAGCTTACCATGCCGCCAACCTGTTCTCTGTTTTGTAGCGGGAGCTACACTGGGCTACAGGTTGAGGATTTCGCGGTTGCCTAGAGAAGCCTGCTGTGCGCATGCGCCGTTACCATGGGACACGGAGAGGAGCAGCACGTGGGGCATATGCTTCGCCGTCGCCGCGGCTGCGCGCCGCTCCACCGTGGGAGCCGTGCATGACGTCACGCGGATAAATAGTTGTGCCCATGCGCCGATAACATGGCAACCAGAAAGACCCCACAAGTGCACCGTGCGCTTCGTCGTCGCCTCGCCGCACGCCGCTCTATCACCCGAACCGCGCGTCTGACACGCATGCATTGCGTATAAAAGACAGAGATGAAAGAGGCAGCTCAGGCACCTGTCTGCGATCGCGGTAAATAATGGTGAAGCCTGCTTTGTTCGGCTCCTGGAGAGCGGCATTGTTATCCAAGGAGCCTACGTTGCACCGGGAACATTGATGTGATTGTCATGTGTAGACCAGGCTACGCACAGTTTCAAAGTTGTCTGATTTTGGGTGATTTCAACCGGAAACAGGACTCTGTTAGTCTATGAAAGAAAGGTTTCGCTTTAATTTATATTCGTACACTCACGTCCAGACTACAGAATGGGAACTACTACACACTTGGTATGCAAAAGAGACTCTATCAAATCTAAATACTACATAGACGAAATTGAGACCGCTACATGATACTTCACAAATCACTGGACAGTCATCGTCGCTGTCAAACAAAATGAATAAAAAGTGTGTATACCCAATGTCTCTCATTGCTAAACATAGTGACCACAACACGCTCTAGCCAGAGATACGCACCTCTCGTTACGTATATCCTGGTATAGCCGAGCTAAGCCACTGCCAAACTTTTTTACTTCATGATGTCTTGATTTTTCATCTTAGTCAGCCTATGATGGTTGACATCGTTTCCGGAACATGCTTCACAAATATTCTGCTGAAGCTCAATTTTTACTTTTCCTGTAGAACCGCTAAGCCTTCCCTAGAAACACGTGTCAAACTCGAGCTTGTTTGGTGTGCTGATTAATCAATTACATCGCACTGTTTCTGTTATCTTGCCATTTTTCTATTTATTCAGGTCATGAGATAACAGGTTCCCAGTCCAGGCAAAGCCATTTATTTATTCCAAATATTTATTCCTAACCATGTTGCTTTCTCTATCCTCCTGTGCCTTACTTCTTCAGAAACAAAAAAAGAATATAAGCACCACCAGTGATGCCCGTGTTGTCCAGAAGGAACATTCACATGCCAAAACGTAGGCTGAAAACTGAGGCTCCTCATTAGCCCTTGTTCGATTAAGCTTGACTAGTACCGCCAGTTTGTTTACGTGTTTCTACACTGGATACTTAGGGCCTAGTTATAGGCCAAGGTTTTGCTTCTTCTTTGTTTGCAGCATCTTCACAAAAGATATTCTCACACTGTTGTTGACATTGACAAGATGATTCTGTACTCCACTATCTACTATCGAAATTATTCAGCCAGGAATTGTAGGCATTTTGATTGTGAGCAAATAATAGGTTTCTTGTTTGTGCGCCTTCGAAATTTATTGAAGTTATTGTACAGCTTCCCTCAAAATAAGGCACCGCATGTCACAGGTGCATATATCCATTCGAAACAGACTCTATCAGTGCAAATTCAAACAAGTCTATAAGGTGCAGTGACCTATCGTGCAGTTCAAATCAACGCCATCACCAGTAGAGGCTATGCCACACTTTTTTCAGCGTTCCTTAGGACTGCTTCTATTCCTTCATTCAATGATTCAGTAGTAATGCGCACTATGTTGAGTTAATGACACTTTGGCAGCTCGCGCCGCTTTTAGGCGACACCGTATAGTTCAGCCGAAACGGCGGCATTGTTGGCCGAACCCAGAAATTAACAAAACGTCTCGGAAAACTCCTGCGGCGCCGGTACAAGGCGCCCACCAGAACTTCATCTAGAGCTCATACGTCGTTGCCAAAACAGATGTCGTCTCCACGTTATATGTTTGAAAGCGCATGTCAGAGTACACACTGCACGTCTACGTCGAGATCTGAATGCGGAAAAAAAAAAAGAAAATGCCACTAATTTTGCAAACATGCCACGAATTTCAGTGTGTTTCATTCCTGCCCAAGGTGCTTCAAGCAACAATTCGCCACAATTCTTCAACTTACCAGCCGAATTATGTGGTCATACTCTTCTAATTGTCTGCGTACAGGGCACGTGTACAGCCAGTATACCACACGCCCACGAGTATATATAAGTACATACAATTGTAACGGACGAAATTTATAGCCAAAGCCTACGCTAGGTACGCTGTGACACGCTCTGGAATTCGTCGGCTATTAACAGCGCAGACAATGACCCAGGCAGTCCAATGCCAATTCAATAGGCATGAAGCATGCTAGCTATACATTCTGGTATAGGGTGTTTAAAACGTTTTTGACGACAGCCTATTCAAGCAGTTCTGCTCTATCCGAAAGTGAGCACTACAACTACATATTATGACAAGTGTACTATGGCTACCTGTTCTCATTTGTTTTCTGGCTCCTACAGCAGGCTGTAAAACTAGCTGTTACTCCGCCTCTGGCGTGCTCTTATTTAGCTTCGAGGCACTTATAGAAGATGAACATTTAAGTCCGTTATGAATAACCTAAGTATAAATATTTTCGATTGTCTGCGTATTCTGCAGCTTGTCTTGAAGAAGCGCCTTCGTTTTCTCCTTACTGGCACAGGGGCACTGTAGAAGTTTGCCTGCCCTCCTTACCAAAGCTTTGTTGCAAGAATTTGAATATGTTTACGATAGAGCAAAGGTTTTGCCTCCACTGCAGTCGTCTCATACTTCGCTGTTCACCTTTTCGGTAGTTCTCTCAGGACCCATCAGGTGTCATCATAGCCGCAATTTCAGGAACAGCGCAGAGCAAGAAGAGTGCGCGCAGCTCATTTGATAGATCCACCAATCTTTCCTTGCAAGCAGCAGTAGTTGGGCTCCTTTTGTGGTATCCGGATTTATGGGTGTTCTGAGAAGTAATGCTAAGAAAAGCACAAACTAAAAAAAAATAAGATCAGTGTCCAGCAGTCGAGCAGCAGTGGCTATGGGAGAGCAACTCAGGTGGCAGTAAACATTCCGCATCAATCACCTACACATGCTAAGCATGAGAATTGTTCTTTCAGCCGCAATCAATTCTATTATATAAAGACAAAAAGTGAGTGCCAATGCTTATATATATTTTCAGTAAGGTGTTGTGCGTAATCCAAAGCAGATATACACATAGGTTATCGTTGATAGTTTCCCGGCACATTGTGCGCAGGCTATCTGTGCTAGTAATTTGCAAGATGAAGACTATTATCGGTATTCGAATATCACTGCAGGCATATAGTGGACAAAACATAAGCACACAAGTATGGCGTCACTGGATTAGAGCACCCAGCTTGCAAAAACACAAGTAGACATTCCGCTACAGACATGTTACAAATATCGGATGTTTTATTCAGGGCCAGACTATTTAGCATAGAGCCTGGCCGATATATTCGGTCATGTAATCGTATTCAGGCTTAGGTGGAAGCGTAGCGCACACGAATAACTGCATGCCGAATCTGTAGCAGGTGCAGCCCCCTTGGCCAGCTGTGCCATTCGGGGCCGGGAAGCCACGGAGGTCGTACTCAGGTATGGTTGCACCGGTGCAGTTTGCGTCCGAATCACAAAAAAACAGACTGCATATGTAAAGCATTTATCAGACAATTAACTGCACTGGATCACAAAGGGACACAGATTTGAAAACATACAGACTTTAGTAAAAACACAGAACGACACTGAGTCTTCTCAAACCCCACATCCGCATGCCAAGTTGCGTTATAGGCGCACTTCATTAGAAAACATGTTCCGCAACGCCTTGCATCGCATAAATGCGGAAAAAAACTATCACGAGTCCGGTTTACCACAATTATCAGTTTCAACTTCGCCTTCTGATTTGTACGCTTATGTATGATAAATAAGTTTTCCCCATGGTGTAATTTGTGTCCTCTTCAACATAAATACAACAAATGTTCTTGCTTTGGAAAAGGAGCCAAACCACGCCAGCCATGGTGGCTCTTGTTCTTAGCTAGTCGGCTGCTGAGTCCAACAAAGAGTATCCAGTCCCAGTCGGGACAGTGGCGCTTCAGTGAAGGCAGACAATAATTAGCTGGTGATGTCGGCGCCTTTCAATGAACTGTAAGTCATGGAAATGCTCCAAGTCGCTATATTAGTTCTCTTTTTCTCTTTTCATTGTTCTTAGTGAGTGATTCTTTTTATTTAACACGCAGTTAAAATAGTCTTTACAGATGCGCCCTTAAAAGCCTCAGGCATTTTTTTTTTTTGCAAGCAACCCTTACCTATGACCGTGAAATCATCCAAAACCACGCCGCCCGTTTCCTCACATTGCAATATTCAAGGAATATCAACGTCACTGTAAGAAAATGGGCCCTAGGCTTTCCACCGCTCACAACCCACTACGCACAACTTCTAGAGCTGTTACGTGCGACGAGTAGATTACTTTGAATGGAAAGACCCCTCAAACCTTATGTGTTATGTGGTCGAGGGACAGTTCTTATTGCAAGTTATACCCGTTCGTCAAGTCGTTTGCTTAAATATTGTTACGGTGCAGTATGGTACCTAAAGAGAGACACAGGTACAGGGACACAGGAAGCAATATTTTGTCAGCATAAGATGGCGTAATCGACTTATAGCCACTACACATCGCAATGTGTGTCTATCTGTGGTTCTTGGTATCAATACAATATGGCTCTTCGTAAATGTATGCGGCAGAACTCTTCACCTCAGAGAAACAGTGAGAACCTAAAGTAGAATGAGACTCAAGATGCGTTTAAAAGCCTCATAAAATTCTCCACAAAAGCTGTGAGACTCAGGTGTTTTTGATAGTGGTAGTTGGAAACTCGCATCTCCTTGTTCTGCTAAGATTAAAGGTTCACTTGTCGAGCCCTCATCCCTTGAAAGGGGTTTGACAAAGGAAACGCAGCGTGCAAACCCTCATCTTGAGAGGAAGCGGAAAATAGTGACTATTAGTGTATTTCAAATTCCCGTATTGTTACATTTGTGTTCAGTGCCAAAATAAAGTGCTTATAATCTTTTCAAAATTTCATGATGGCGTTATTGAAGCAAAACCGGGCGAGTCGGGTGCTCAGAGCGCAAAGTGAAATTGGCGCGAGACTAAATCAGGCAACCGTGCAGCTTTGCGTGTTAAATTGTTGAAGCTGACACTTCACATCAATTATCTTATCTGATTACAATCCGGTAGACTCACGTTCGGGATCATAAAATTTATGAAGTGTTTCTCTTAAATCCATCTGCTCTGCTTTTTAAAAATGGGATCTGACTGAACCAATCTCAATTGCTATGCCTCATATTTCATGCTTAAGCATGTTCCAGGAAGCTGCATGTAAGTGATTTCCTCTCGAGATAGAATACCTGAAATCCGCATCCCCAATCAGAGCGCCACTGAGTGCTGAAAACCCCACAGAAGTTGGAAATTATGGCGGCTGCTTTCACCAATAGTCGCACTAACCATGTCTTGGTGAGGGATGAGGGAGGACGCCTCTGGCTTGGCGCAACACCAGATGCGTCGGGGAATTGGACAGTCTAAAAAACTTAAATCCGATACAGACGCGTATGCGAATTTTCTTGGATAAGGGTATAGATGAACTACTACTGGCAATGAAATTACGCATTCTTGAAGTCAGGAAATGACTGACAGGGCGAGGCCTTTCTTGAGACTAGACCCTTCCTTCGAGTCATAGAGTAAAGTGATGCCTTGTTTTTGAACGATTTGCATCGGGGCTTATATTTCGCAAGAAGAACCTTGCTTGTGCCCTAACATGACTGACATGTTGACGATGTATACCGCTTCAAAGCCACAGATTCACAGCATTCCACTCAACAACACGGACCAGGCGATGTCACAGGATGCCTAGCTTCCCTGCTCCTGATACCAGCAGCCTTCTAAACACTAATGCGCGTTACAGGCGCTACCGGCTCAGTAGAATCCATGGACAACTCGGCGACAGGAGTCAACTATCCTTCTGGAGAACGTTGAGATGCAACAAGTTGCTCTGACCCTGCCTGCGCTGCACTAAAAACCGCGTCATCTTCTTTGGACGAGGTATCACTAACAGTTCTGATATGTGGAGCTTTTGATAGTCCACACGTCGCATGGAATACTGAATAAAAACATCCATAAAATGCTTTTTCTGGCTCCATCCCATCCCTATGTTGGGCGTCATCCCGCGACTTGTCCGCATAGAAAACTGTGCACTCTTTAGTAGGGTGACCAGAACGCCTGTAGTCATCACGGCGCGGAGTACTGAGACGGCGAAAGATATGGCCGATTTAGTGGCATCGTAAACGCAACCGAAATGGCTACGATAGGCCACTAGCCCGAGGCGTGTTAGAGAGTGAACACACTGCGAAGTGCACAAGCAAGAATTAGAAAATGTAAAACTAAAACAAAACATGAGATATAAAAAACATTGCTATCGCATTGATTCTTAAGTGGAACATAAGCGTCGTCAAAGCCCCTTTTTGTTGCTTGCCGATGTTTCAATATCTGGTTCATATATTAGGTTGAGCAGGGTGGTACTGGCATGCTAGATGAATATTTGAAAGGATTTTTTCAGGCACAGACGCATATAGTGAGAGGCTTCTAAAGCTCTTGAATTAAAAGAAATAAGGTGGTTCAATGGCCTGAAGCGAACGCGTGTTGTATTTGCGTCACCGTTGCTCCAAATCCTGATGTAGCGCTGCAACTGCCTCGGTCCTGGGTACCTCGAACTGAAATTTGTTTTACAGATCCCAGTCATACTAAAGTACATTCCTTAGTCATAAGCGCCACAGTTTTTTTTTTAATTTTCTGATCCAAACACAAAGAATTAGCAAATAGGTATTTTAGCCTCATTGGGCAATTAAGACTAAGAACAGGTACTTCATTTATGAACCCCTAGATCACTAGAGTTTGGACGCAACGCATTACTCTAGGTGCTAAATTTGGTATTGATTACTCTCATCATCTCAATCTTCGTTCACGTCACCACCCTTCATATCTTCATTCTGTGTCCTATGAAGTACACGGCGATATTAGCGCTAGAGCAGAAACGGTGCAATGAAGATTAATTAGCAAAAATGTATATAATCTTACCCATGTTGATAACAGCAGCTTTATAATTAGGTCCTCAAGGAAGTGAGGAGGCGGGACAACGCGTTGTTGAGGCTGAATAGGATCGGGCTAGTTCACTTAGCAAGGGAAAGAAGTGCCGTAGGGCGCTGAGGGGCTTAGACAGCAGTAATTACGAACTACATTTCACAGCGATATATATATATATATATATATATATATATATATATATATATATATATATATATATATATATATATATATATATATATATATATACTTCTACTTCTACTTCTTCTACTTTGTGTCTAATTAACTTTCCCTTAAACAGATTACATTACTAATTTCTGTGATTATCCAAGTAAACATAAAAAAAAGACATGAAGTACCATCCCCAACGCTTTCCTTGGCCTCGCCGACTGTTGGCTTTTTTCCTTTATATATATATATATATATATATATATATATATATATATATATATATATATATATATAGTTGAGCGGGTGGGCAACGTCGGCGACGTTCTGGATGAAACATCGAAGATAGGAACACAAGGCGAGAAAGCTGCGCACATTATATATATATATATATATATCAAGGAAAGAAGCCAACAGTCGGCGAGGCCAAGGAAAGCGTTGGGGATGGTTACTTTATGTCTTTTTTTTTTAATGTTTACTTGGATAATCACAGAAATTAGTAATGTAATCTGTTTAGGGGAAAGATAATTAGACACAAAGTAGAAGAAAAAACAACGGGCCGATGGTGGGATCCGAACCCACGACCTCCGAATGACGCGTCCGGTGCTCTACCAACTGAGCTACATCGGCCGCTGTCCCCCCTGCTACTTTCTTGGGTATTTATGTTGTCTGTATACGAACCTTGAGAGTGTTCACCAGCGCCACCCTCAGCCATAGCGGCGGACGTGGGACGTCCTTTGTTACCGCCAGCGTCACGTAGAACGTGAATTAAAGACGCTGGCGGTAACAAAGGACGTCCCACGTCCGCCGCTATGGCTGAGGGTGGCGCTGGTGAACACTCTCAAGGTTCGTATACAGACAACATAAATACCCAAGAAAGTAGCAGGGGGGACAGCGGCCGATGTAGCTCAGTTGGTAGAGCACCGGACGCGTCATTCGGAGGTCGTGGGTTCGGATCCCACCATCGGCCCGTTGTTTTTTTCTTCTTTTTTTTCTTCTACTTTGTGTCTAATTATCTTTCCCCTAAACAGATTACATTACTAATTTCTGTGATTATCCAAGTAAATATTAAAAAAAAAAAAAAGACATAAAGTAACCATCCCCAACGCTTTCCTTGGCCTCGCCGACTGTTGGCTTCTTTCCTTGATGTATTATACGAGCACCCTCATTCCCCCTATATATATATATATATATATATATATATATATATATATATATATATATATATATATATATATATATATATATATATATATATATATATATATATATATATATATAGCTTTCTCGCCTTGTGTTCCTATCTTCGATGTTTCATCCAGAACGTCGCCGACGTTGCCCACCCGCTCAACTCTCTCCTCAAAAAGAACTCGCCTCTCTCTGGGGCTCTGATGAAGCTCGCGCCTTTCAAGTCCTGATTTCAGCCATCACTGCTCCACCTGTCCAGGCCCAATTCAAACCTTCAGCGCCTACGAACCGATGCCAGTGGCTATGGCATTGGCGCTATTTTTGCAAAGTGCCAGCATGGCGTCCCTCATGAAATTGCCTACGCCAGCCACCTGCTTCTACATCAGAAGGCAACTACTCAATTACCAAACGGTAATGCCTCGCACTTGTTTGGACATTGACTAAATTTCCCCCTTATTTGTTTGGAAGGCCCTTTGTCGTCGTGATAGACCACCATAACTTGTGCTAGTCGTCGTCACTTAAGGACCCTACCAGGCAATTAGGTCACTGGGCCTTGCGGTTCCAGGGATACACGTTTGATATTGTCTATGAGTCAGGCCGAATGCATCAAGACTCTTTCTGTTCGTCCCGCCATCCCGTCGATTCTCCTGATTTACTTTGCTGTACTGCTGACGACTATGTGTTGTCATCACAGAATTTCTGCGCATAGGTGTCAACCAGCTTCTTGACCCTACGACCCATTATAGACCAGCTGAGCACCGATGACACCGATTCTTCCGTCAGTATGTTCATGCTGCGTTACGGCACCTTGTTTCGACATCTCCGCTCTACTGTTTTAGACGAGCTTCTTGACGCCCCTACAGCAGGGCACCTGGGAGTGTTTCGCACGTATGATAGCGTACGCCGGATGTTTTATTGACCAGGCTTTTATCGCTCTGTTCGCCGCTACGTTGCAACATGTGACCTGTGTAAGCGTCAGAAGAAGCCACAGCTTAAGCCTAGTGGTCGCCATCAACCAGAAGAAGCTTCTCCTGACCCATTTTCCTTCATCAGCCTTGACCTCCTTGGGCCTTTTCCGACATCGACTTTCGGGAACAGGTGGATTGCGGCCGCCACTGACTACACAGCGCGGTACGCTATCACGCGAGCTATCCTGACCAGCTGTGCTTCTGACGTCACTGATTTTCTTCTTCACGACGTCGTCCTGTTTCTTGGTGCTCCCCGTCAACTGCTAACTGATCATGGCCCTTGCTTCATTTCTAAAGCTCTTGACGATTTGCTCCCGCCATGCTCTATTCGCCACTATTTCACGACCGCCTATCATCTTGAAACAAATCGCCTTACAGAGCGCCTTAAATGGACGCTTATGGACATGCTGTCCATGTACGTTTCTGACCACCCTTCTTTGCCGGGAAGTCAGTTTGCAATTTGTTGCATTTGCATGCAATTTGTCCCGTCAAGATACAGCCGGCTACTCACCCTTTTATCTCTTATTTGGCCGTGACCCCCTCCTCCCTTTCAACTGCTTGCTGCCTGCTGAAGACCGACCCTGCCAGAAACATAGCTCTGGATCGCCTCAGAGCTTCCCAGATGAACCAAAACCATCGTTACGATAATCACCACCGAGATGTACACTATCCGCCTCTTCCCTCATCCTCCTTTGGCTCCCGGCTCGTCGTGCGGGCCTGTGCGAGAAAGTCGTGCCCCGTTACGCGGGTCCCTACCGCGTCTTGGAGCCACTTAGTGAAGTGACCTAAAAGATCACGCCCCTGTGTCTCACACCAGATTCCACTCCACCGCTTAGACAAACTGTTCACTTCGCTGACATGGGGGGGGGGGGTAGCGTTATAGTGTTATCTGAGAGGATGTTTTATATATTGTAATAGGGCGTTTATTGACGCTCAGATGGAGAGCTGTGATGACAGGACCTTGCAACGGCGAGCCCAGCGTACTTCTTCTTCGTCGCACAACGCACAGGTGCATGTCGATGGCGATGACTATCACAGTACATTTTCCCCCCGGGTAAAAAAAGGAGCCATCCTGGCGACTTATGGCGCGGAAAGCACAGCGGGGTCATAGAATGGCTTCAATCGGTTCACGTGAACTGTTTCACGACCACGGCGACGCAAGTCCGCAGAGGGCGTGACGGGCTCAACTACGTAGTTGACTGCAGATGTTTGCTGGAGGACCCTATATGGCCCGTGGTAGCGAGCAAGAAACTTCTTTGAAAGGCCAGGGGTTGTGGAGGGCACCCAGAGCCACACCAGTGTGTCCGGGAGATATGGCGAAGCTTCGCCGGTATCACGGAGGTATTTTTGTTGCCACTGATTTTCTGTTGTGAGAGAGCGGGCGAGCTGACGGCATTCTTCTGCGTACGTGACGGCATCGGATAGCGGGGAAGATTCGGAAACGTCAGGGCGGTAGGGAAAAAGTGTGTCCATAGTACAGGGTGGCTCGCGCCCGTAAAGGAGAAAGAATTGAGAGAATCCAGTAGTGGCCTCTGTCGCGGTGTTATATGCGTAAGTAACAAACGGTAGAACTTGGTCCCAATTGGAATGGTCGGTGTTCACGTACATAGCCAGCATGTCACCGAGAGTGCGGTTAAAACGTTCTGTCAGTCCATTCGTCTGAGGGTGGTACGAGGTAGCGGTGCGGTGTATGATGCGGCATTCTTTCAGGAGAGCCTCAAGAGCGTCTGATAAGAAAACGCGTCCGCGGTCACTGAGCAGTTCGCGAGGGGCACCATGGCGAAGAACCAGGTTTTTCAGAATAAAGGCAGCCACGTCGCGTGCGGAAGCAGAGGGCAATGATGATGTCTCAGTGTAGCGGGTTAGATGATCCACTGCCACGATAATCCAGCGGTTGCCAGCTGAAGTTGTAGGAAGGGGACCGTATAGATCTATGCCGACACGATCAAACGGACGGGCAGGACAGGGCAACGGCTGCAACGAAGCAGAGGACTTGAGAGGAGTTTTTCGGCGTTGGCAAGACTGGCAGGAGCGGACAAAGTGGCGGACAAAGCGGTACATTCCACGCCAGAAGAAGCGTAGACGCAAGCGCGTGTAGGTTTTCAACACTCCGCCGTGGGCGCACTGGGGATCAGTATGGAAAGCAGCACAAATTTCGGCGCGGAGATGACGGGGGATGACTAAAAGCCACTTCCTTCCGTCGTGAAGATAATTGCGGCGATAGACCAGCCCGTCACGAATTGAAAAATGGTGAGCTTGGCGGGCAAGCGCCCGAGACAGACGACCTGGAGAGTGACTTGAAAGAAAGTCCAGAAGTGTAGATATCCACGGGCCGCGCCGCTGTTCCGTGGCCATGTCAATAGTGGCAAGCGAAGACAAATCGTAGGCGCAGATCTCATCAGGCAACGAAGAGGGAGGCAGCGGTGAGCGCGAAAGAGCGTCCGCGTCAGTATGCTTGAGGCCTGAGCGATATATGACACGAATGTCATACTCTTGGAGGCGAAGAGCCCAGCGAGCAAGGCGGCCGGACGGGTCCTTGAGGGACGCCAGCCAGCACAGAGCGTGATGATCAGTGACCACATAAAATGGTCGGCCATAGACATACGGACGGAATTTGCCGATGGCCCAAATAATGGCCAAGCATTCTCTTTCCGTAACAGAATAATTGGACTCTGCTTTGGTCAAGGTGCGGCTTGCGTACGCCACCACATAGTCTCGGATACCAGGTTTGCGTTGGGTGAGAACGGCGCCTATCCCAATACCGCTAGCGTCAGTGTGAATCTCAGTTGGCGCATTCGGGTCGAAGTGGCGGAGGATGGGAGGCGAAACCAAAAGACGGCGTAAAGTGTTGAAGGCGTCATCACAAGCAGGTGTCCATGCGGAGAGGTCGGAGCTACCGGAGAGGAGCTGGATGAGAGGAGCAATAATAGAGGCGAAATTTAAGATGAAGCGGCGAAAGTAGGAGCATAGGCCAATGAAACTTCGTAGCTGCTTCAGTGATTTTGGGCGTGGGAATTCGGCAACTGCACGAAGTTTGGTGGGATCGGGAAGAATGCCATCCTTAGAAACGACATGACCTAGAATTGTTAGTCGGCGAGCAGCAAAGCGGCACTTCTTCGGATTCAGTTGGAGGCCGGCGGTAGCGAGACAAGTGAGAACGTCCTTCAGTCGGAGCAGGTGGGATTGAAAATCGGTAGAAAAGACTACGATATCATCGAGATAGCAAAGACAGGTTCGCCACTTGAATCCACGAAGCACAGTGTCCATGAGGCGTTCAAATGTGGCCGGGGCGTTGCAAAGCCCAAAGGGCATGACGTTGAATTCATATAATCCATCTGGTGTGATGAAGGCAGTTTTAGAGCGGTCAGCGTCAGCCATTGGCACCTGCCAGTAGCCACATCGTAAATCCAACGAGGAGAAAAACTCGGCGCCCTGCAAGCAGTCTAGTGCGTCATCGATGCGTGGCAGAGGATAGACGTCCTTGCGCGTGATCTTGTTGAGCCGGCGGTAGTCGACACAAAACCGGAAGGAGCCATCTTTCTTAGGTACCAACACAACTGGAGACGCCCAGGGACTGTGGGATGGCCGAATGACACCCCGACGGAGCATGTCGTCCACATGATCAGCAATTACTTGGCGCTCCGAAGCCGACACGCGATAGGGGCGCTGGCGCAAAGGTGCAGTTTTACCGGTGTCGATGGTGTGCTCTACGACAGACGTGCGGCCCAAGTCAGTTTGAGGAAAGTCGAATGAAGAAGCGAAGTTCTGCAAGAGGGCGACAAGTTGATCACGTTGCGCAAGTGGAAGATCAGCATCAATAGCATGTTGGAAAACGTCGGAGGGCGTCGAAGCGGTCGCAACATCGCAAGAGCACAGACTAACGTCGAAGGAGGGGGTTGAGTCAGCAAGAGTGGTGATATGACAGGGATCAAGCTCTTCAAGACGTCCAATGCATTCGCCACGGAGCAGGACTGCTGGGCAAGAAAATGGGTTCGAGGCGTAAAGTGCACTCTTGCCGTCTTGAATTTCGAGAACAGCGAACGGAAAAAGAGGCAGGGATGACGAAAGGTGGCTTCGGAAGGTGTAAAAATCGCAGTCAAAGGAGTTACCCACTCACAAGACAGTGGTACGAGGGCAGCAGAGAACGGAGGAATGTCGGTGTCATGGGCGACGAGAAGTTTTGCAGTGCGGGGAGGGGTATCACAGAAGGGGGCATCACAGAGGGGGGCGAAGGCAATTTGTGCACGAGCACAGTCAATAACGGCTTGATGAGTCGATAGAAAATCGTATCCGAGGATGATATCATGCGAGCAGTTCGGCAGAACAATAAACTCGATGGGGTACAAGACGTCTTGAATGAGCACACGGGCTGTGCAAGATGCGGAGGGGTGAATGTGCTGTGATGAGTCGGTGCGGAGCGAAAAGTCGGAAATCGGAGTGGTCACTTTGCGAATTCGACGGCAGAGCGCTTCACTGATGACGGAGACGGCTGCACCGGTATCGACGAGAGCGAGAACTGTGGCGCCTTCTACAGAAACTTTGATAACATTAGCGGGACGGCATGGAGGACTTGAGGAATTCGAAACAAGCGCAGTTCTTGCCCCCGGAACTGCGACTGTTAGTTTCCCTCAACGGTGCTGGTAGAACGTCGCAGCATTGGAGAAAGCGATCGGCGCCGAGGAGAATGTGATCGACGAGTGGTATAGGTTTGGCGATCTTGTGGGACAAATTGAGAACCGGGCGGAATCATTTGCGAGCGTGAGTCGGTATCGTACGGGTAAAATCGAATGTCAGGCTGTGAAGGTTGGAGGCGCTGGCGACAAAGGCGCGCAACATGGCCCGGCCGACCGCAGGCATAGCAAATCGGAAGGTTGTCCGTAGTACACCAAGGTTTCATAGGATGTGGGCGGAACCTTGAGGGTGGGGCTTGAAACGAAGGCTCAGCATGCGGCGGTGAACGGTAGGCAGGGACCTGCACATAGGAGCCAGACGTGGGCGAAGGTGGTGGCCTAGCCGTTACTTGGGCATACGTGAGAGGTGCCGTCACAGGCGGCACCACGGGGTTGGACGGCAAGGCATCGGCGACGTGTTCTTGCACGACACGGCGTATAGCAGGGGCCAAAGATGGAGCCAGTTCAGGAACGAGGCGGCCCGAGTCTTGAAAATGGGGAAGGAGTGAGATTTGACGTGCGACCTCTTCACGAATAAAATCTTTGATCTTTTGATTCAGCGGGCTCCCTTCAGAAGTTGGCGAACCACCCAGGGCTAATGCGGATACGCCTTCGTCGCACACACTGGAGCGGCGCCTAGAAGCGCGCCGCTTGCGGAGCTCGTCGTAGCTCTGGCAAAGCTTCACGAGTTCACTAACGCTGGTGGGATCTTTCGCTACCAGCATCTGGAAGGCGTCCTCAGAAATGCCCTCGAGGATGTAGCGGATTTTGTTTGCTTCCGGCATGGCCGGGTCGACTCGTTTGCAGAGATCAACGACGTCTTCTATGTAGCTGGTAAAGGTCTCATCAGCGCGCTGAACACGATCGTGTAAACGTTGTTCGGCACGAAGCTTACGCACTGCCGGGCGGCCGAACACTTCCGCGAAATTCTTTTTAAATGTCGACCAAGATGACAGGTCAGCCTCATGGTTGCGAAACCAGAGGTTCGCCACGTCCGTCAGATAGAATATGACGTTACTGAGCTTGTATGAGTCATCCCACTTGTTGTAGGTGCTTACTCTTTCATAGGATGACAGCCAGTCGTCGACATCTTGATCGGCCGTGCCGCTGAACAGGCAAGGGTCACGCTGGCGCACGACGCCAGCACACATGATCGTGGGTGGAACGGCCGGCAGCGTCGAAGTGTCTTGCATGGCGGTCGTAGAGGGTAGTGTACGGCTTCGCAGTTCCAGTTTGGGTGGGATCGTTTCCGGCACCTCCGCCAATTGTAATAGGGCGTTTATTGACGCTCAGATGGAGAGCTGTGATGACAGGACCTTGCTGTTGTTGTTGTTGTTCTCCTCTAATGTGATGGCACATACCCACATAGGGGGATCGGCCAAGAATTGGGGTGCAGAGATATTAGATTTTGAGATGTATAACTACATCGGAAAAAAAAAATAATAATAAATGCTAGGGAATAGAAAAGGAAATGTAGATATGATAAACCAAAATATATAATAGTAAATACTAACGCACGCAGTAAGAGAATAGTAAGATTTATATGTACAGAATAAAACTTCAAAGCATATTAGTCAGGTAGACGTTTTGTTTCTATTAAGAAGTTTTGAATGGCGTTGAAAACATACCTGTGGCTGTACCCAAGCATGGTGGCACCGAACGATAATAAAATTTGGCTGCTCAAATTAAGACCCAGCTGTTGTAACGGCTTCTCTAAGTACCGTTTTCTCATCATGGTAAAACGGCGGCAAAATATCAAGAAATGGTCTATTGTTTCCGGTTCCCCGCAGAATGCGCAGACAGGAGAAAGCGCCAAACCAGACCTGTGCATATAGAAATTTAGGGGCGGAATACGACAGCGTAGCCTTGTTAGAGAGACCTCAGTCTGCCTTGATTGACATGATTTCCTATTCCACGAATACTTGAGGTGCAGGTAGTCATCCGAGGATAAAATAGATCCAGACTGCGTGCTTAATAAGGCACGCCGCCGAAATCTTGCTGCTGTTATGTACGCTGTTGCCGGGAGGATGGGCAATACAGGGCCGTTCAGAGAATCTTTGGCTAGTCTGTCTGCAATCTCATTGGCTGTCACATTGCTGTGTCCTGGTACCCACACTATATGTATGAGCCTCAAATGTGAGGGGAGCAATGAAAGAAAGGTGTTTAAAATTTGCGAATCCATATTCGAAGAAAGCGACAAGCACAAAGAATAAGAGTCTGTAATTACAGCCACTGTTGAGTATGTTGTGTCTAGTTTGCGCAGAGCAAGCACCACCGCCAGCAACTCCGCCTGGAAAATTGGAGTAAAATCCGGAAGACGGACTGAAAAAGCCCAGTCTAAAAGCGGACAGTATATTCCAACGCCGGCTTTTTCATTAAATTGAGAAGCATCCGTTGCTATTGTTATGCTAACTGGAAGACTTTGTAAATGATCTTCTAATAATCCATTTAAAATGTGAGGTGCTAAGTGTTTCGCATTATTTGGGAAAATGTCATCAAAGATAATTTGAACCGACGATGCACTTACTTTTGTTGGAAAGATGTTAGAAAGGACTACGTGCAAAGGTTGTAACAGATTTTGCACTAGAATTACCTGCGGGGTATGAAACCGAGGCCATACGACTCCAAAAAAGGAGTCTGGCTCGCAACAAAAAATTGATATGGAGCGGTGGAATTGTGATTCATATATTTTCAGATACGTCTGGACAGTCAAGAATTGTAATCTAGTTATTAACGGTGGTATTCGGGCTTCAAGGTATAGTACATTATTAGCCACGAATTTGGGGAGCCCAAGGCATAATCTAAGCGCTTCCCGCTCTAAAAGAACAAGCGGACGAATTTTGTAAGCAGGTGAACCAGAAAATAACACAGATCCAAATTCTATAATTGGGCGGACATACATAACATAAATCATTAATAGTGCGTCTCGCCGCATCCCAGACCTTGGACTGCTTAACCTGCGCAACATACCCACAGCACGTGCCCCCTTCGCTGCAACATGTTCAATGTGATCCCTCCATGCCAGATGGTCATCGTAAATCACCCCTAGATATTTCAAAGACTTAACTTGAGGAATCATTTCCTGCTTAAATGTTAGAGCAAGAGTTACCGGATCCTGAATTTGGAAAACAAGGAACGCGCACTTTTTAACATTTAATTTAAATTTTAAGTCATCTAACCAATTTTGAAGGAAGCTTAGGTACGATTGCAGGCGCCTGTTGAGGGATTGAATGTCAGGTGCAGCCGTAAAGAATGCGATGTCATCCGCATAGACATACGTGCGGATCTCCTGATGAGTGGGAATTGAACTCATTAAAATGTTAAAGAGCACGGGCGAGAGAACTGCCCCTTGAGGGACACCTCTGGTTTGTTGATATTTGCTAGAATGAACTCCATTCAATGAACAGTAAAATTGTCTGTTTTGTAGGAATGTAGATATCCAATCAATTAAGTATTGTGGAAAGCATAGCGATTCTAATCTGTGCAATAAAATTCGGGGCTCTACACTATCATAAGCCTTCTCTATATCTAGAGTCACCAATGCAGCATGCATTTTTTTGCGCCGCGCAAGAAGAATTCGACTCTCAAGGTCGGTATGTGCATTCCATATTGAAAATTTTGCTCGAAATCCGATTTGACAGGGACTAAGAATATGTTTTTGTTCGACAAACTCGGTAACACGTTTGAGTACGACCCTTTCAATTAATTTTACCAAGTTTGATGTTAAAGATATTGGTCTGATATTTTCCAAAGTATAGCCGCCGCCATTGTGTTTCCGTAAAGGAATCACTTTGGCTAGTTTCCAGTCACCAGGTATCCAAGAATGAATAATTGAATAATTTACCAATTCTAACAAGGAATTTGGAGACACTTCAAAGAGGATTTTTAACATTTTTGACGTTACTCCATCAGGGCCAGGCGCAGCAGTTGGCAACGTCATTATAATCGAAGAAAGCTGAGAAAAAGTAATTTTAGGAACATCCTTAACCGTATATACTGGGCCTACTAACGTAGGGTATTTGGGAAGTGTTGACAAAAAACGCTTTTCTAAACCTTTAGCGATGTTTTCTACTGTTCTAAGAGCTTCTTGAGGAGTCGAAACACATGAGGGTAAATTTTCTGAGACAGGAATCTTTTTCCGCGATTTTAAAAACCTGAAAAGTGCACGTCTGTTATTAGATTGTGAAAGGTAATTGAAATACTCATTATCATAATTATCTTTCGCTTGTGCGACTGTGCGTTTAAATGCAGCTGCAAAAAATTTATAATCATGCCAATTTTTGGGGCACTGGTTGTGAAGGAGCTTCTTCCATGCAGCCTTTCTTCTTCTATAATCGCGCGAACAATCTGCATTCCACCATTTTGGTGATGCATTGCCTTTAGATGTACGTACTAAAAATTCACACTTCTTACGGCAGGATGCAATAGCCTGGCATAATGTTTGCGATTTTAACTCTTCCGTAGACTCAACCACAGACTCAAGAGACGAAATCAAAAATGAGTGAAACTGGTTATAATTTACGTATGATCTCAACTGAGATGTCGGCAGAGTTAAGCGGCAGTTAACCTCAAAAACAATAGGTATATGGTCGCTAGAGGTGCCACCGTCAATTGTCGACCAATTTAGTATAGAAACACTAGTGTTTGAAAAAGTTAAATCTATCACAGATTGACTGTGAGCACGTACAAAAGTTGGTAAGCCAGAATTCATGCAGTGAAGGTTATTGTCTGAAAGCCAATCCCACAGACGCTTGCCGCAGGGATCCGTCTTGTAACCCCACGATACATGGTGCGAATTAAAATCTCCAGCCAAAATAACCGAATTTTGACAATTAACTAGTAGGTGGTCTAGAGATCTGGTGTCGTGAACACCATGAGGGAAATAAATATTCGCTAATGTAAACGGACTGAACCCTGGAATTTCAAAATCTAGAGCCAATAATTCTGAATCTAAACTAGAATATTGAAAGGAAATCTTAGCCCTATGACAAAATTTTGAAGAAACTAGAATTAGTAACCCACCACCTCTTGACTGGCGATCTTGTCGAAATGATAGATAATTTTGTAAGTGAAAATGTTTTTCAGTTGTAAGCCAAGTTTCTTGTAAAACAATTATTTCTGGATTATGTTTTAAAGAAAGATAAACTAAATCTGTAGTAGCTGAAAGAAGAGATCTACAATTCCACTGAAGAACTTTTAACTTTCCTATGTTTATGTAATCCGGGCAGCAGCAACAGCCTGCCCCAAAATGTTTTCCTTTGGTTTAGATCCTAGCTGTTGCTTTTTTGATTTTGCTTGTGGGCGAGGTGATGACGGGTTTGACAACGGGGATCCACTGCGTTTTAGAATTCGCGTATCTGTCTCATCCATATCTGCATCGTGAGCCTCGTCCGACTTGTTGGAATTAAGCATAGGTAATGCGGAAAGAGACTCATTTTGCGAACAAGACATTGCAGCTAATGAGTGCTGCACTGATAGTGAATGTCCAGGTGCCGTAGAAGAAACCATAGCAGGTTGCACAGTCTGAGTATTATTAGCTGCTAGAACATTGGATATGCATTCTGTGACTATTGTCACAATCCTATCCACCATTTTGGTCATGGTTGCTTCCATAGCAGTTATTATGGTTTTAGACATCGTGGAATCTAATGGAGCTCCTGAACGGGCCGACACACCTGCATACCCATGAGCTCTGTCTTTAATTTCCTGAATTGCCTCACGCCTCGAGCAACGTTTACGGTCAATAATCTCCAGAATTTTCATTTCATGCGCTCTAGAGGGACATTCCAAAGAATTTGCTGAGTGAAGTTCGCCGCAAAGACAACATTTGAGAATTTGATCTGAGCATAAGTGTGTTTTATGTGCTTCACCGCATTTGCAACACCGCAAAGTGGATTTGCAACCGCCTGCAGTATGGCCATAACGCCAACAGTTGTTGCACTGCAGAGGCTTTGATGGTAGGTGATCAACTCTGAATATTAAAGGCCACGCTTTAATCTCCGATGGACAGACTGTGCCTGCAAATGTAGCAATAACCGATTCTGTCGGCACACGAACATTATTTAGCTCCCGGCTACAGCGATAGACCGCAACAACGCCTGCCGCGGAAAGAAGGTCAAGGGTTTCTTGTGGACTTAATGAGGAATCTACACCTCGGACTAAACCTCTTGTGCAAGCCAGGTGTGAAGGGATAAAACTGCTTACCTGATGAGAGGCGAAAGAGGAGCATTTTAGCAGGTCCTTTATGCATGATAGTTCTTGCGAACGGCAAAGAATCCCGCCGCGACCAAATTGGCGCACTTCGGCTATTCCTTCGTAGAAGGAAGTGATTTCCTGCAGGGCAGCTCGAACAGCTCCTGGGTTGTTCATTTTAATGGTGCCCCCATCCTTAGGTACGAGTGCCACAGGGATGTTACGGACACCGGAGCTCTGAAAAGCTTCCAAGGGCAGATCATCGGTCAGGAGGGAAGCCGACCAAGGGGAGCGCCCTTGGCCGGGGGACTGCGTCGACATTACCTTAAATTGACAATGTCACCGCGTGCGTTAGTCAACAGAGAACAAAAGAAGCACAGGAGAAAGACAAAACCGGGACCAGCAACCCAATACTTAGCCGATCGTCAAGGAGCAAAGGGCGTCCGACGCACGCTGGCACGCAACACGACGCCCAGCGTACTTCTTCTTCGTCGCACAACGCACAGGTGCATGTCGATGGCGATGACTATCACAGTACAATATATAAATTCAAGAATTGAGTTGAGAAAACAGGGAGGTAGCGTTGGGTGCCGGCCTCAGGATAGGGCGCTCCACGAAAGCCCTCACTAAGACCTCCTTTGCATGGTTCATTTCAAAACAGACACCCAAGGAAGTCGAGTTGCTCTTGAGGCCCACTCAATGAAACACTGTCATAAATCTCTGGCCCAAAATGATAAGCCGCCGAATGCTTCGAACGTAAGCAGCTACCCAGTACGGCTAACAGCACTTATAATCTATTTATGCATGACGCACACTTGTTCGGCGTTGAATTGCGCATTTAAACATGTCCTCGAAGAACACAAGCCTGCGTAACAAGGTCAAAAAAGCAATAAACACCGCATTACGAGAAAAAATTTGTTTCAGCGTCTCAGGCACCTGTCAGAAAAATATTGAGTAACGGTGGAATAATGCTTTTAACTTAAGGTAAAACAAAAATTGGTAGTCATTTTGTTCTTTATTTTTTGTGAAAAACTAATTTCCCTGTTGTCCACTGTTCGCTTCCTGTAATATTACTTCAGTTGGGTGATATTTCACAACAGTTTTAAAGCAGAATTAAGGTCCGCTTCAATTCCACACGCTTAAATACCCATGTTATTTAGGTCAATTATTCGTCGTGATCATATTTTTGGCACATTGATGGCCACCAAAGAAAATCAAGCTTTAATTGTTTAGTATTTGAAAAATGACGTCAAGTCTACTCAGTAAGAGGAGTGTGCTGTTTTTTCATGTGCGAAAACCTTGGAATTAGACGGCCGCAAACGGCATCTTTTCACCTCAAAAAGCCGTTTTTAAAACTCGTTCACCTGCGCTCATATAGGCGGTGTTGACAAAAACCGAACTACTTAAGGCGTCAACCATTTCAGAAGTTTATGTACAAACTGCGGAGGATTGTTTTGAAACCTAATTTTTCTGCGCATGTCTTGCATGATAACAATCAGTACATCCGCATAATCTCCCACAGCATGCTTGTAGTTTTTGCGGCCTATTCGAAATACACGTAGTCTATTGCTTTTTGATCGTAATCTTAATTGCTAGCTATGAGCGTAAGCCAAAATTCACAGCCTAATGTTCCTAAGCATCGGAAGCTTATCTTACATTATTCTTCTGCCGGCTCACAATAATTTTAACTAACGCAACCGATTGGCATTTTAAGCCTGTTTTAACCTCTCAGTGTTATATGCTCGAGAAAAATCTGTAAAATAAAATTTTCGCAACGCATCTGAAACTTGGGCGTTTACCGTCAACGTGGGCGTAACAATGTTATAATCCACCAAGGTTACCTCGCAATTAAATGACGTCCGGAGAGGCTGCACTTAATAGCGCTCAAGAACGAGCTATCTTATTTGTGTACCACGATTTGAAGCATTAGTTCAGCTTCAGCGGCTGAACGAAGAAGATATTTCAAACAAAATGGTACTGCAAGCGTGCATATTTTGTGAAACCTACCTTATGTTCTCCCTTTGGCCCCCTTTTCTATGAGCATCGATTCGCAGAGCTCACAGCTTGAAAAGAACGAAAACGTTCAAAACATTTCACGATGAAAAAAAAAAAAAAAACGTATGTATCCAAAATCATACTTTGACTCAGTACATTATACAAGTCTGCTACGACAAGCATGAAATACAATTTGTTACAGGCAAAGTGAGGCACAATTCCGAGAGCTCCATTTCTGCGTATGCGCACTGAGTTTGTGTTGATCCGATCAAATAGACATAAGAAAATGAACCCTTCTTTTTATCGCAGTGGCCATAAGGGAGCGAATTTATACATTTTAACAAATTCCTCGCAAACATGTGCTAGCTAAGCAGGCACAAAAATGTTGGTTTCGATCTTATCCCGCATATTTCCAAATTATTTGAAAGCTATCTTACATTTCTGCCTATCGTTTTTTGTTCGCTACCACTGAAGCGCTTTTCTGATATTTCACCGCTATAAATATAAGATTCACAATGTTTAGAACATTTACGATTGTGAACTTACTTTGGCAACTTTAGTTTGGCAAAACGCTGTAATTCTACAATTGTAGTTCTTGACGCATCTCAATTTATCAATGTGGTTGCGCTTTGTTCAGAATCCATTGTGTCGGATGGAAGTTAAAGTGGGTAAGAAGCAATGCAGTTTCCATAGGCAAACTCCAACACTGAGCGAGATACAATTTGTTAACTATTACGAGAGATTGGTTGGGGCAATAGCATGCATTCGTTTTCTATATTTTAGTGGAAAGTGAACTCTATTGACAGGTTTTGTCAGCTTGGCCAGCACACGAAACTGCGGAGTCGTATAACGGTCAAGAACCACGAGAGTGATGACTGCCCGGTACGTTTTCTGTCGTTTTAAAGCGTATGTGATGTGCACGGGTATTAATGCGAAAGCGTTTATTGGCTCATGAGTATTGGAGGATTTCCGCTGAGGGTGTCACGCAGTAATTATCCAGAGATGAATTGATTTATGAGTAAAAGAATAATTGTATAAGGAATAAGGTGAAAAGCTCTGTCTGGAGAGTTTTGTTCCTGTAAAATAATTAATATTTAGAGACAAAACATTCAACTCTAAGCAAAAATAGCCAAGGACGTGGATATAGTGAGCAAACCTCACAACAGCCACCCTGATGACATTCTGCGAAATGCGTCAAAATTGCGCAAAAAATGCAAAAACATTGCACGGTGTTAATAGAGAGTTTTAGTTTGCGATGATCCACGATTCGTTATCGGGATCCGCCTCCACACGGGTTCCAGTGCGCATGCCCAGATCCCCTTGGTGCCCTTGCTGGAAGTCGGTACATAGACCTGCTGCGTCGTGACCAATCAGCGCGTGCGCCTCGCCCGCGCGCGGTAGATAGAGAGTCACGGTGGCGGATCGCGGGTCACGGTATACTAAATCTATCTATTGTCAGGGCGTTATAGTGTCGAAAGCAGCCAGTCAAGAGTAAAAGAGGAAAAAAAGGAGTAAAAGATAAAGTATAAGAACAGTTAAAAAACAATAAACAACTAAAAGAGACAGAAGAAGGAAGAGCAAGAAGAGAAAAAGAGAAAAGGAGAAAAAAGAAAGAAAAGCAAATGAGTGAAAAAGTGGCAAATGAGTGCAGAGTCGCAGAAAAGACTTTCGCATTACCGCACTTAATACTGATTTAAGTGCCTGTCACTGTCAAACTGGGGTGGATTCCTGGTCACGCTGGATTCCCAGGCAATGAGGTAGTACATCGTCTCGCCCGCGAACTTTGACCACCGGGCGCCTGGGATTCCCTGACCTTATTCACCCCCGTGGGACACCACTCTCCACTACAAAAAAAAAAAAATTAAGCATTCACTATGACCACGTCAGGGAAACTCTTCGTACACTTCCTCTTCTTGATAAATCCCTCACTACCACACAAATGCGCATTCTTAGACGCATACAACTAAATATTATCCTTCATTTCTATACAGTATCAGACATTCCCCTGCATGCCCGAATTGTTCTGAACACTATGCTAACTTAAAACAGTGCCTATGTTTTTCTTTTCTGCCCTTTTGCAAGTCTGTCAGCTCACTTTCCACACACTCATCCCCCAACGTGGCGGGCTTGGTTAGCCTCTGAAAAAGACCAGTTGGCCTTGGTGACCCTGGCTCAAGACATTCTCGGTGTTTAATTATTATTATGATGATGATGATGATTATGGCACCTGTCAAAATGGCATCGACGCTAATAATGCGTTGAATGAAGTTGTTTACTCGTCCTCCTCTAAGCGCCTGAAACGGATTATTTTTAAGAGCCAAAGTGCTCTGCTGAACGCACTGTACTGGCCGATCGTACATTAGTTGAGATCACGTGGTTGAGATACACCGAGCGACCTGGTTGGGATTTGCCTGTACATGCCGGAATAGTGAAAGAATGCGGTAGGGTTTCGGCATTGTAGACGTGCGAAAGCAAGTGCTTATTCTTTTTAGGCTCGTGGTTTTCTTTGTCTCTAGAAGATGAAGACGATATGCAATGTACGAGAGACGCAAGAAAGGAAAGGCAGTATGGTTGACAAGGAGATGACACTGAACATCCAGTCCGCAACAATTTGACACTTTCAACTGCAATACCACTCGGCCTCCCCAGCTGTGATGCTACGTTCTTGTGCCGCTTGTGGCTGGACATGACGTTTACAAACGCCTATTCCCATATTATCGCAATGGCAGACTCTCCAACGTGTGAGCACTGTGTGTGTGACGAAACGATGTGACAGCCCTCGGTTTGAACGAAAGCCTGCCCTCCCAACTGCTACACTCCACCGCTTGCACTATCATGCTCTTAAAGAAGCACACATCCTAGCATCTTTAATAAACCTTCTATGACAAAGGAAAGCAGAGAAGGCGCTCTTGAGGTTCTTAATTCGGGTTGGGTTCCAGACTATAATCTTTAAGTGTGCGCCTTCTGTCCCCATAACATAGCTGTATACGGACACGTGAAAAACTCATTTAGTTGCTTTTGTTTCCATTTTCAGCAGCTGTTCACACTCTGAGAGAGTAGCTGTAAAACAGCTGGGATGATCGGCTGCAGCGATACGGCGAGCTTCAGTGCTGAATACCGACTAGAGATTCTTCTGTTCGGCTCCACTTCCACGGTTGCTGGTTCGATGTTGCTATGCTATTACTATGGTAAGCTGACACGATCACTTCAAAGACAAGCGACGTCCCAAATTGCTGAGCGGAGTGGGCCTCGTGAAGTGGTTTGGCATTATTAAGTGTGGCGACAGCCCACTGCTGTCTTGCATTGGCCGGCGAAACTGAGTTTTTGGCGCCGATACGGCATCGAGTCCAATGATTGGCGTAGTTTTGCCGCTGTATTTGTTTTTTGTTCAGCGGATCTACCTTGCTTCAGAAAGACGCGCAACCAACAGCTTATCATAGTGAGAGCTACTAACCCAAACATAAACAGCGGCAACGGTTTTCCCTGTGGGTAATATTGTCACGGACAATGGGGCTAGATGTGCCTAAAACGACAGGGAGAAGCTGTACCAGCAGTCAGCGTTGCGCACAGAGCGCGCGAGCAGAGTTCAGCGTTTTTTTCTCCCAGGCACCACCTAAGAATCTGGGGAACACCAGGTGGCATTACTCCCCCTCCTAAAAAACAAAACGAAAGCAGAGGCTGATCGCGAGCGATGGGCGATGCCAGAGAAAACAAAAATATCAGCACAGAAACCAAATAGAAAAGGGAAGCGGGGTAACGTGTCCTACACGACAACGGAACAAGTGCATTACCGCGTGAAATACGGCTTCATGCGGACAACGTGCACCACTTCGGAGCGTGGTTGCCGACGCGAGGGCTGCACACTACCTGCTGGAAGAACTTCGTAAGATCCAAAGTAACGCGGCATTAGTTTTTCAGACAAGCCGGGTCGTCGCAGCGGTGTCCACACGCAAACTTGCCCTCCAAGTTGGTATGTGACATGTCTATGACGCAGGTTATAGAGACACGTATCCTTGCCCTGCAGTTATTGAATGTGAATGCGGGTAAGTTGACGGGCTTCCTCGGCGCGCTGAGCAAATTGTTCGTCGTCTGGCGTGAGAAGATGATCATCAGTGCAGCACGGAAGCATGAAATCCAACATCGTCTGAACATCATGTTCGTAGAGCAGACGAAATGGCGTAAAACACATCGTCTCTTTGATGGCAGTGTTGTAAGCATATGTGACGTACAGGAGAATCTCGTCCAAGGTCTTGTTCTGGGCGTCGATGTACATTGCAATCATGTCGGCGATCGTTTTATTGAGTCTCTCCGTGAGGCCATTCGTCTGTGGATGATAGGCAGTGGTTTTGTGATGGCTTGTATGACTGAGCTCAAATACGTCGTGCATACGTTGTGCCGTAAACGCCGTGCCTCGATGGGTGATGATTTGGGACGGTGCGCCATGGCGCAACACGATTTGCTGCATAAAAAACTCGTCGATCTCACAAGCCGTGCAGCACTTCACCAGCTTGGTTTCTGCATACCGTGTAAGATAGTCGATCGCGACTATAATCAATTTGTTACCGACCGATCCCAGCGGAAATGGGCCGCGAAGGTCGATGCCGATTCGATCAAACGGCATCCGGGGAGGCGCAAAAGGTTGGAGCAAACCCGCTGGTTTGAGAGGCGGCGCCTTTTGATGTTGGCACTCACGACAGCCTCTGACGTAGCGATGAACGGCGTCAGCAAGTTTAGGTCAATAGTAAGCTTGACGAACTCGGGCGATTGTGCGTGCAAAGCCCAAGATGCCAGAGGTGGGCTCATCATGACAAGCAAAAAGGATAACGGCTCGGAGGTCGGTCGGCACTACGAGGAGGTACGCTCGGTCAACAGTGCTGGAGTTTTGCTTGAATAGAACGCCCTTCCGGAGACAGGACGCAGACAGGTTCCGAGTAAATTGGCGAGGGATATAAGCAGCTCGACCCTCCAGGTGATCAATGACAGGTCGAAGGTCCTTGTCAGCTCGCTGTCGGGTCATTACGTCTGAAGCACTCACCAGTCCAAGAAAACAGCTCTCGTCGTCCGTACTCTCATCACCTAAGCCGACGGTGTCAGCGTGTCAGCATCTTCGTGCATCTGCCAAGATTTATACACAATGGTGTACTCAAATTTTTGGATGCGAAGGCTCCATCGTGCTAGGCGCCCCGATGGGTCGCGGAGGTTGGCCCGCCATCACAAAGAATGAGGTTCGGTGACCACTCTAAAAGGGCAGCCATAGAGGTAAGGCCTAAATTTCATGGTTGCCGACACAACCGCAAGGCATTCCTTTTCCGTAGTGAAATAGTTTGTCTCGGCGCGGGAGAGCGTGCGGCTGGCATACGCGATGACCTGTTCGACGCCTGCTTGGTGTTGAACGAGTACAGCGACGAGGCCGATATTGCTGGTGTCGGTGTGGACTTCGGTGTCAGCGTCTTCATAAAAATGGGCAATAATAGGGCTCGTTTGCAGTCGTCTGCGTAGCTCCGCAAAAGCCTCTTGTTGCTCGGCGCCCCACACAAACTGCGTATCATCGCGCGTGAGGCGAGTAAGGGAGGCGGCAACCTTGGAAAAATCGGCAATGAAGCAGCGGTAGTACGCGCAGAGACCCAGGAAGCGTTTCAAACTTCTCTTGGTTGCAGGAACAAGAGTACGAGTGAGTGAAAAACTTTATTTGGCTCTAGATTGGTTTGTCTTCTGCGGTTTTCAGATGGCTTCGTCCATCTTCTAAGGCAAAGGTCAGTTGCCCTTAGTCCAGGGCTCCGCTGGATGCTGCTGCCAGTTGTGCTCGCCGAGTCGACCAAGAAGGTCTGATTCGGCGATCGCTAGAGAGCACTCCCTCCCATTGCTCCGCACTCGGGTTTGTTATAACGGGTACCACGCTTATCCTCTGGCATGCTCACGTTATGTGGTACAGCGTGGGTGGTTCTTGGCACCAAGGGCATTTGTCAGTGTACTGAGTGGGATACATTTTGTTGAGTACGTGTATGTTCGGGTACGAGCCCGTTTGTATCTGCCTCCAAGCGACTGAGTCCTCTCTGCTAAGGGAGTTGTGTGGTGGTGGGTACCGCTTTCTACAGCCCTTGTAATGGTTTAGTATCGCCAAATAATCTTGGGGTACAGGTTCGTTCCCCTCGAGGACACCTACGTTGGATGCTCGGTAATAAGTCTATCCTCGATCTATCCTCTCCGCCTCTTGGTTCCCTGTTACTCCCGCGTGTGCCGGCGTCCTACTATCGTATGCTTGACTGGTTTTTCGTTTGGTTGTCGCTGTGTTATGTGGCCCCCAGAGCGGAGTATGCGGAGCGCTCTGTGCCCGATTCTGCCGCGAAGATAGTTGCGGCATGTTGTTTGTGAGTCTGTAAGGATTGTTAGAGACCGTTTAGATCGATAGCCCTCCACTGCCGCTAGAGCGACGGCCGCTTCCTCAGCCTCGACTATCGTACAGTCTTGTAGTGATGCGCTGGTGATCTCGCGTAGCGTCGAGTCAATCACCGTTGTTACCACATTGCTGTTGTGCTGCCCCGCTGTTCTGGTGTGCGTCCACGTATACCGTCGTTTATCTGGGTGCTAATGTCTTTTGTAGGTATTCAGCCCTTGCCTCTCTGCGTGCTTTGTGTAGGTTGGGATCCATGTTCCTGGGTATGGGCGTTACTTTTAGTGTGTGGCGATATTCGTCCTGGATTGTTTGTGTCCTCTGTATCTCTTGAATTTGATTGACGCGGCCCAGTTTCTTAAGCAGCTCCCTGCCAGGTGGGGTCTGCTGTAGTCTGCGCACTTGGGAGACTAGTTGTGCCTCTCTTAATTCATCGAAAGTGTTGTGTAGTCCTAGGGCTAGGAGCTTTTCGGTTGAAGTACTGTGAGGAAGGTGGAGCGCGGTTTTGTAGGCTTTGCGTAGATTCACGTCCGCCTGTTGTACCTCACTCTTGATGGGGTTGTAGTAGGGGAGGTTGTATGTCACTCGGCTGACTACCAGGCTTCTAACCAGCTTGAGTGTGTCCTCCTCTCGAATGACATGACGTCTGCGTGAGATGCGCGTGATCATGCGGGTCACTTGTAGAGTGAATACCTTGAGTGGGGCGAGGGTGTGGGTACAGCGTTGGTTTGACTGTATCCACATCCCCAAAATTCTGATGAGTGTTTTTTCTGGTATCGACTTCCCCTTGAAGTAGACGTTTAGCTTTAAATCGTCGCTAGTGGGGACTGTGCAGTTGTGTCTTCCTCTCCAAACTCTTAAGAGCTCGGATTTCTCGGTGGAGCATGCTAGCCCTCTTACTCTGACGTAGTTCTCTACGCAGGTGGCTGCCTTTTGTAATTTCTCTTCTTTCTCTCCGAGCGAGCCTGTGTTGACCCAGATGGTGATCTCGTCGGCATACATGGCAGTGTATGCTGTCGATTTCTTTCAACTATTTTGCCAAGCCAATATGGCTATGTTGAAGAGCGTAGGAGAGATGACCGATCCTTGAGGTGTTCCTTTGTTTGGCGTAATGAATTTGTCTGATGTGAGGTCCCCCAGGCCAATTGTTGCCGTTTTGTTTGACAGGAAAACTGACGTAGCCGTAGACTCTCTTCCCGCAGTTCAGGTCGTTCATGCCTGTAAGGATAGCCTCGTGACTGACATTGTCAAAAGCCCCCTTGATGTCCAATGCCATTATTATGTTCTCTCCGCTCTTCGGGACGTTCCCGAGTACTTCTTTGATTTGAAGTGGTACATTCTATGTCGATAGTTTTTCTCTGAAACTGAACATGCTGTGGGGATACAGTTCGTTGTCCTCCACGTACTGTTGTAGTCTCAGCGTAACTACTCGTTCGTACAGTTTCCCAAGGCACTATATGAGCGAGATTGGTCTGAGGTCCTCAATTTGTAGTTTCTTGCTCGGTTTAGGAATCATGACTACTTCCGCATGCTTCCACTCTTCGGGGACGGTATCCGCTTCCCAGTGTTTGCTGATAAAGTCGGTTAATTCAGCGACTAGGTCATCACTGAGGTTACGGATGAGTGTGTTATTGATCTTGTCCGCACGGCCGTGTTTCTGGTGTTTCCGATTTATGTCTCTTCCCCGGTAGTGCTCTGCGTAAGCCGCTGGATTTGTGTCCCCGAAGCACTAACGCGTACTTTCTCCAGGAGTTTTGAGTCTGGTCCTTCGAACTGGTGGATTAACCGGTAGATGGCCTTGTTGTTTTCTGACTTGGCCTGTGTTGGATCTATGAGAGACTTGAGGATATGCCACGTCCTCGCTGTGCTCAAAGTTCCGTTGAGGGAGTCGCTGCATTGTTGCCAATTTTGCCTTGCCAATTGCGCCGCGTAGTCCTCTGCCTTCGCTGCGACTTCTGCGATCTTAAGTTTTAGTTTTCTGCTGTACTTTTGTTTCTTCCATCTCTTAGTGAGCCCGCGTCTAGCTTCCCACAGCATGAGCAGCCTGGCGTCTACCTCGGATGTCTGCGTCGTTCGCGCGATTTATTTGGTGTACTTGCGCTGCTTTTCCTTGAGCATGTTTCTTCACTCTTCTATCGATTGGATCCCGTTCTCGGCGAGATTCCCGTCGCATGCCTCTCGAAAAGCGCTCCAATCCGCGATTTTTTCCGATCCCAGCTGGCGCTCTAGTCTGTCCGAGGTTATTTGCGTTTTGAGTATGTAGTGGTCACTGCCCAGATTCTCTAACAGGTTCTCCCACACTGCCTGTTCTGCTCCCCGTATGAATGTGAGGTCGGGGCAGTTGTCGGTACTGACGCTCTTTCCGTTTCTGGTTGGAGTGTCTTAGTCTGTTAGGAGGTTGCAGTCAGTGTTTCTGCTGCCTCTGCTAGTGCTTTACCTTTTGGGTTAGCTGTTTGGTATCCCCAGCTTTTGTCCATAGCATTGAAGTCTCCTAGCATGATTAGCGTGTTGTTTTTTGCGAGTTTGCGTTCGCCATGGAAAAGTTCGTGGAATTTTGCTTTCCTCTGTTTTGGAGGGCTGTATGCATTCACAATGAAGATGCTGCCCCTCTTTCTTTTCTTCTTTGGTATAATTTCTACCATCACTTGTTGTACGTCGGTGTCAGTTATCCTTGCGTGGTTCATGGCGATGAGCGCCTTACTGACTAGGGGAACAGGAAATTTGGCGACAGCAGAAGTATTGTCGGGGTATGGCCTCACGCCAGCGGCACACAAGAGGTGATCGAGAAACTTCAACTCTATATAGCCATAGTGATATTTCTGTGGCTTGAGTGTTGAGTCAGCGGACCGAAGGGCATCTAACACTGTGCGCAGGCGTTGAAGGTGTTCGGCAAAGATTTCAGAGAACACGACGACATCATCGAGGTAAATTAAACAAATTTGCCACTTGAGACCAGCGAGGACCGTGTCCAGCATGCGCTGAAAAGTAGCCGGCGCTGAACATAGGCCGAAAGGCAGCACTTTAAACTCATACAGACCATCTGGGGTGCCAGAAGCCGTTTTTTCACGGTCGCGCTCGTCGATCTCAATCTGCCAGTACACGCTCTTCTGGTCAATTGAGGAGAAGTGCTGGGCGCAACGTAGTCTGTCGAGCGAGTCGTCGATACGAGGCAGCGGGTAAATGTCTATTTTAGTGATTTCATTCAATTTTCTATAATCAACGCAGAAGCGCAGAGTCCCATCCTTTTTCTTTACCAGCAGGACAGGGGACGGCCATGGGCTGTTGGAGGGTTGGATGGCACCACCACAAAGCATCTCCTGAACTTCTGTCTGAATCGTTTCACGTTCCGTCGTTGAGATGCGGTACGGCTGCTTGTGTATAAGGTGGGCATCATTGGGCGTTATTATGCGCTGCTTCACAAGAGGCGTTTGTCGAATTTTCGATGAGGTCGCGAAACAAGCGCTGTATTCTTGGAGAAGAGAACGGAGTTCGCGCGGCTGTGTTTCCGGGACTTCTATACTAATATCAAGACAGTCAATGGATGGGCGCACCGAACGTAAAACATTCAGAAACGTCTGCTAAGGAGTCAGTGAATGCGATTGCAGTAGTGCGGAAAAGACGACGGGGTTCGTTCATAAAGTTAGTCACTAGGAGTTCAGATCGGCTGTTACGGAGATGTATGAGACTCCGTGCTGAGGTGATGCCGTGAGTGAGCAAAAGGGACTGATTTCTCTCAGCAACCGCCGTCCTGTCACGTAGTTCGTCGCAGGTAACAGTCACAAAAACACTAGAACATGGTGGAATAGAACGCTTTCGGCGGCAATTCGAAGGGCGGCGTGGCGCTGCTGATGATTCTCGGTGTCAGTATCAGCAGCTTTCTCGATCGAAAATGTCACGGTACGCTTCCGGAGATCGATAATGACTCCATACTCCCGGAGAAAATCTACACCAAGGATACAATCGCGAGAGCAGTCAGGTATCACGAGGCAGCTGACAACAAACGTGTAGTTGCGAATTTGGACTCTCGCCGTGCACTGACCGCTCGTAGTCACAACATGTCGGCCAGCGGTGCGAATCTGCGTGCCAGACCATGGCGTTATTAGGTTTTTAAGATGCGCCGCTAGCTTCCCACCTAAAATCGAAACATCAGCGCCAATGTCTACCAATGCGCTAACCTTATAGCCGTCGAGCACCACAGGTATATCCTGCGAGAATCTATCTTCATGTGTACGAACTGTCGTCGGGGCCTACAAGTCGAGGTCGCTCACAGGTCGATTTGTCGGGAGGTCTTCGTCGCGTCGATTGGAAGCGACCTCGCCCCCACAGGTTGATGTCTTTAGTTTTCCGGACGCGGACTAGGTGATCGTCGCTGTGCCATCCGGGAGGAGCGGGGCTGCGACGATAGTCGACATGGAAACGGAGAGCGTGACTGTCGCTGGGAAGTTGGCGCCATGCGCTGCTGTGATAAGTAGCCCTCAATCTCACGAGGTTGTTGATCGAGTGGAGGGCGACGCATGTTGATGGGAAATCCGTGCAGTCCCAGGTCTCGATAGGGGCGCTGGCGATACAGATGACCAGGTTCCCCGCAATGGAAGCACAGGCGCTGGCGATTTGGGGAGCGCCACAGGTCCGCCTTCCGCTGTAGTGGTCGCCTGTTGTCGATGTACGACTCAGTTTGTGCAGAATAGAGTGAGCCTTGATCGGGCGGCTGTAATGGAGTTGCAGTAGGCGCAAGGCGCCGCAACATATTTGCATACGTTGGACGATGGTACTCCGCGGGAGAAGGTGGCAGATAGGCAAATGGTACCGAAGGTCTCAATGATTGAAGCTCTTCGCGGACCATGCCAGCTATGGAGCCGACCATCGGCTGGGGAACACCGAAAAGCGTCTGGAGCTCTTCGCGTAAAACAGAGCGGATGATGTGCAGAACATTCTGGGTGGTCCTGAAGGCCGAAAGCGGCTCCGCGACCGAAGCGGTGAATACCGGTCTGTCTTAGGCGGTAGACCGCTGCTGTAGCATCCGCTCATTGTGACAGCTTCCGCAAGAAACCTGGCAACTGTGCTCGGTGGATTACGCACGAGACCAGCAAATAGTTGTTCTCTACTGCCGTGCATGAGGTGGCGCACCTTTTTGTGTTCGGGCATGGCTGGGTCTGGTCATCGGAAGAGCCGGGTCATGTTCTCCACATGTGCTCACAGTCTCATTCGGCATCTGCATACGAGACTGTAAGGCCCTTCTGCGCGTTCTCGCCGATCCGCGCTGATATAGGTCTCAAGGATGTGTCGGCAGAACTCGAGCCATGATATAGGGTGACTTCTCGGTTCTCGTACCACGTACGAGTGCCATCTTCCAGGATGAAGAAGAAGTTTCTAAGCTTGGCGGCATCGTCCCTCTGAATGAAGCGACCCGTTCAAACTGGACGAGCCAGTCTTCAACGTCTACGGTTTGACTGCCGTCGAAGGGCAGAGGCAGTCGTGGGTTCTGCAAAGTGTAGTAAACTGGAGCTTACAAGGCAGGTCGACGGACGGCTGCGGTGCTGAACTCCAATGGCCCATGCTCAGAGGGCAGGCCTTGATTCCTCCGGCTAGCACGGTGCACAGGGGTGTCGACTGGCACAGGAGGTGAGGCTTGGGCGTGCGGAGGTGTGCGGGACATGTACTGGGATCGATACGCAGCGCCGACACCAAAATATGTTACGGAAAATAAGACTAGACGTGCCTAAAAAAGCAGGGAGAAGCTGTACCATCAACTAGCGTTCCGCACAGAGCGCACGAGACGGCGTCTTTTTCTCCCAGGCGCCACTTAAGCATCTCGGGAACACCAGGTGGCAATATTTCAAAAGTCACGCGTGTGTCTTATAAAAGGTCAAACTGAAGCGCAAAGGGAATAAAACAGATATCGCGTGATCCTATAGGAGCATAGCAACAACGAGCGTTCAGAGCTTCGATTGATAACCATGCCTTGCGTTGCTTATATGTGAAGCAGTATATCGGCCATCGGAATTTGGATAAAATTCAGGGTTGCTCGTTTTACGCAGGATATTAGGTTGGCTCAAATGATTTGACACATTCTAAAGAATAAAACTACTAAGTGAAAAATCTCTGAAATATGTGAAAGTCGCACCGACGATCTTTCTGCCTCAAAGCTGAGAATAAGGCGGATTTTTGGATGGCTATTATGGCCGCATTACATGTCATGTAGGATTCCGGATGCTGTCAAACGTTTGGTCGCGTTGAGATCTACTCGTTTACGTGACGTAATACCTTGTAAAACTAATAAATTATCCTGATATAGAGAATGTGTTAGTAATTTGCGATGTTAGCATCCAATCCCCATAGTAGATGACGCTGATTGTGTATTGAAAAGGATGTTTCCCGTTTAATGCAGAATATTCAATTTTGTGTAAATCACAAGGCATGCTTTGGAGCTCTCTTAAAGATTGCTTTAGGACTTTTTGCATGAATGTTGGGCACGGCCTATCTAAACACTTGATTACATTTCACAAGTTCGTGCCCTGAGTTACGGTGCAAGGCGATATCAGCTGTGAACCCTAGATAACAATATCATTTTCTATTACTTTGTCTTCTCAAAGTTTCGCACTGTGTATTCCCGAATATCTGCAGCAAAATTCAGTCGGCAGCACTCAAGAGAATCTCTACTCCTGTCAGAATAATATTTAATGCAATATTATTTCCTACTGTACGGGGTCCTATGTATCTTCGCAACTACAATGGATATTTTTCAGCAGCTTATAGCGCGGCTCACATGCGCCCGTTCAGCGATTGAACCGCATCGCCATCGGTGATGCTGCTGGTGTCGCCGTGAGAAAGTTAATTATGAGCCAAAGAGAATTCCTTGGGGCACAAAGATGCGCCACTCGCTCGTAGCTCTTCTCTCATCGGAAATTTCATTTGGCTCGTGAGAAAAATGGAGTGATTTGTAACTGCACCTGCATGCGTACAAGCATCTTTCAAATTATTTGCCTCAGTATATATCAAAACAACTTAAGCGATGCAGCATACTATGTTCTTGACGTTTCATAAGACCGCATTTGGCCTAAGCATCAAGTAGTTTTCATGTTTTATGAAAATAGTGCATTGTTTCCAGTGTTCTTGTTCCATGACTGAAACCAAGATGTCTCGACAGACGGAAGCAGTTTTAGGAATGAGTGGATATTGGTCCCTTGCAGGCAAAACACAGCTGTTTAATCTGCTTATGAAGCATTGAAGTACAACCCCAAACACTTTATTCTATATCAATCTGTTTGGCACATAATCATAAGCGTAATTATACTCTCCTTCCGGTGGAACTACAACGCACAATGATAAGTTATGGCCATATCTGTAGCACGTACATCCAGCTGTGCTTTCGGAGACGTTGCGGGCGTCGAGAATATTCTTGTTGGTAGCCGGAACGCTGGCATTTTTGCAATTCTCGTCCGTCTCGCACTGAACAGACTGTAAATGTGAGCAGATTACATTATTAGAAACAAATTACCATATTAGTCGAAACTATATCTTGCATCAGAAAGTACAATCATGTCAGCTGCTTCACTGAATGTTGTTTACATGACATTCACACCCTATAGTACATTGCTTAATTACTCAACCCCATTAACCTCTTCAGGACGATAGTGCCAAAGTGTTTTACGTAACACGTATTACAATCAAGAAGAGTTCTTTGGTTTCGGCCGATTTTCCTTTTTTTTTTTTGTAGGCAGTGACCAATGAGAAATTTTAAACCGGGACGTGGTGATGGTTTCGATAGCAAACAAAAAAGTGAAATTCGCGTCAGACCGTTGAGAAAACACGCAATCAAAACCCCATTTGGCTGCTTCCACTCCGGATATTTTTATATGATCTTAGTAGTGAAAGACAAAGGACGAACTTGAAAGCTCCGTCTAGAGCTCAGAGAGTGATACAAATTCACAACGACCTGAACCGTTTACGACATCATCAGTTTCCGCTTACCCTGCAGGAGGTGCGTATGCTCACTAAATGTTCTCATTAATAATTATTCGCTAAGATTTTAGCGAACTATAGTAAAATATTCTGCTGCATGCGCAGATATATATAGAGATTTCGTCGAAAGAGCAACCTGTTGCACAAATGGACGAATGTGTGGGCGCTGCATGCAATGAAAACTGAACCTCAGAGGTTTCTGAATGACTACACCCAGCCTTTTTTTACTTATTTTCATTTTGTGTCCCAAGTGATACAGGCATTTCTGACGGCAAAATAATTAAGCGTAGACCAGGACGTTGGCTTCTCAGTCTTCATGGTGCCAAGCATGCTTGCACTCCTCTACTGCTCTTCGGCCTCTCCTTTTATATAAGAGGGGCATAAAAGAATCAGTCTGCCAGGCCCCTTGCATTCTGAGTCAGATAGGTTACCCCTAGGCCCCTCGGGCTCGTTTATACGGCTTGGATAATCCGGATCTTGTATGTGCGCTGGCAACCTAGGCTGTGAAGTCATACAGTTAGAGACGGAGCTTAAGTCCCCCCAGAATTTTTGAGTGCCGTAGTGAAACATGTCGAGCCTTGTTATGTTTCTTCCTAGAACTTTTCTAACTGTGATTTTTGTTTCTCATTTTTCGTATTAACTTCTGGCACACACCTTATTCGCTTTCCTACAAAACCACTTATTTAGCTGCATTTTTGTATAGGAAGATATCCCAAAAATCATAAGCAGTGTTCGCATAACTCTCCTTGCATTGCTAATTTTTACATCTATCCTTATTTCTTTCATCATTATGCTCTTGAGGTCTTGTAACAAAATTTCTATCCTAATCATATATTAATCTTCCTCTCATGCCAGACAGATCATGGTCGCTCCTTTAGAAGTCTCCAGCTAAGAGAAACAAAGAACAGGGATCCGGTGTCTGCGCTTGTTACCAGGAGCCGAATTCACCAAAAACTTTCGGCACAATAAGTGAACAATGTCTTGACGCAGCGGTGTGCTGACGAATACAATGGAAATTTTAAAGATGGTTACATGAGTGTTACGCATGAGAAAGGAGCCGGACGATCATCAGCAAATTAGAATAATGTTTGGTGAGTACTGACATGATTTGGTTATACAGATGAGTGATTATTGATGAAGTGACACATTGCCTGCAATTTATTCATGGTGCTGCCTACAAGAGCCTTGAGTTTGGTAAATTCTGTAGAACGTGGGTCCTAAAACAACTCACAAAAAGCGGTGCATGCGGGCCTCCTGAGTCCGCCCAAACCCTTTTCTGAGGGAATCAAAAAGGCAATCAGAAAGTCAAGGACAGATCGGGTCCATTGAAAAACACGGGGACTATATTGAAAAGGCGCTGTTCAGTTCAGTTTCCCATTTGTATTGCTATGAAAATTACAGGTAAATTGCGCATAATTCTTGACACACACTCGTATTGTATAGAAGGTCTACAAAAATTGATTTGTTAGAAATTATTTCGCAATGTCAATTTTAAATGTCTGCTTGCCCACTTCTTTTACAGTTCCAGCGTCAATGAAGGCAACATACATATAGCGGCATCAAATTGGCATAGTTATATCAGAGAAGATGGAATTTAGCAATCTTAGTCTATTCTGGTATTTTCAGTGTGAATTCTCATTTACCTATGAAATTGTTTACAGTTTTAAAGGTCTTTTCAAGGAAAATTGCGATTTGAGACTTTCTCTAAACTTTTTGATGTTTTAAAGGCGCGTGCACACAACCTTCTAGAGCAGCATTAATATATATATATATATATATATATATACATACACACATACATGCATATTGTTGCCGTCGACCACCTCACTAGATATGCTGAACTTGCCGCTTTACCAGCTGCAACGACGTTTTTCTAACAACCCCAGACAAATGGAATGGTCGCTCCGTACCTCCACCAAGTATAATAAAGCGGTTCAGATGGGTTGCGCAGCAATATATTTGTCTTTTCGCAGCTACGAAAGCCAGCGTTCACAGCGACAGCCCGAGCTTCGTCCGATTTGTCGTCTTTACTTCTTTATCGTCTTCAACGCGCGATGTCTCAATTTTCCTCCCTTTCTCCTTTCCACAGTCTATATATATATATATATATATATACATATATAAGCAGATAAAGGAAGGGGAAATGAGGGTGCTCGTTATAATACATGAAGGAAAGAAGCCAACAGTCGGCGAGGCCAAGGAGAGCATTGGGGATTATGTTTTATGTCTTCTTTTTTTCTTTTATTTTTACTTGAATAATCACAGAAGTTAGTAATGTAATCTGCTTAGGGGAAAGATAATTAAACACAAAAAAACAACGTGCCGATGGTGGGGACCGAACCCACGATCTCCGAATATCGAGAGATATTCGGAGGTCGTGGGTTCGGTCCCCACCATCGGCACGTTGTTTTTTCTTCTACTTTGTGTTTAATTATCTTTCCCCTAAGCAGATTACATTACTAACTTCTGTGATTATTCAAGTAAAAATTTAAAAAAAGACATAAATCATAATCCCCAATGCTTTCCTTGGCCTCGCCGACTGTTATATATATATATATATATATATATATATATATATATATATATATATATATATATATATATAAGCAGATTAGCAGAGGAAGAAAAAAAAGGGGAAGATAAAGAAAAAAGCGGGGGGGGGGGGATAAAGGGAGTGAAGGATTGGAGAGCCAAGCGGACAAAATACTTTAGGTATGACTTCAGACGAAGGCGCCAGCGGTATCTTTTGTGAAGGCAGTTAAGTAAACAGGTGCACAGACGCGGGTGTGGTTTGAAATCCACGAAGACGACCTAACATCTTGGGATGTCTCACGTGTTCGGGCTCTTCGACGTCGTTTTCAACGTATTTCCGATCCTACAAGAGAATTTACCACCGCTCAATTTATTATAAAGCTCTTGCTGTTTATAGAGCTAACATCAGGCTCACACACGACAATTATGTTAAGGAACTTTGCTCAAATGCTACAAGGAAATTCCTTTTTGGCAAGCCATACAAGTATGCTTTTGGAAAGCTCAGGACTCCCTCAATAATTCCTATGCTGAGATACCCTGACGGTACCTATACACAGACGTTTCAAGACACTATAAAGCTTCTGATGAATACGCATATCGCTGCGGACGATTCTTCTTTAGATCTACCTTTACATACTCACGTTAGGGCTGATATTAAGCAGCCTTATAATAACTCAATCCAGGATCCACCATTCACTCTGGAAGATATTGAGGCTGTTATAACTTCAATTGATTTAACGTCTTCTGCTGGCCCCGATCTTATCTCTCCTCGTTTTGTCGTTTCCTTGTTTAATGCTCATCCCTTCTTCTTTTCCTCAATTTTCAATTCTTTGTTTTGGGGTCACTTCCCTCAACCATGGAAAATAGGCAGAGTTAATTTTATTCCCAAACCCAACAGACCACCGGACCTTCCGAGCTCATACCGCCCGATTTGTATTAATTCTTCATTTGGTAAAGTACTCGAGGGCTTAATTTATGGTCGACTGTACTACTTTTTATCAAAAAATAACTGGCTTCACAGGAATCAGTATGGTTTCACTCACGGCCGGAATTCTGTCCAGGCCATTTATAAATTACGTGAATTATTACAGGACTGCAAACAGCAGAAGTACCCTGTGGTTTCAATTTCTCTGGACTTTAAAGGTGCGTTTGATAGTGTTTGGCACCCTTTAATTTTGCGTTTTCTAAGGCAGCATCGATGTCCAAAAAGTATATATTCCCTTTTAGCTTCCTTCTTAGATAGCCGGCATTTAACATATCAATCTCCTTCTTGTTCTATTTCGGCTCCTTCTACTCTTGGTAGTCCGGAAGGTTCACCTCTTTCCCCACTACTTTGGAACATTGTCCTTTATGACCTCCTGAATATATCTCTCCCTTCCCCAATTCACATTCAGGCATATGCCGACGACACCATTATCCTTGTACCTCGTAAGACAAGTCGCGAGTTATCTACAAGGGCTACCAGCGTTCTGACTTATGTCCAGCAATGGTGCACCGAAACTCGTGTTCAGTTAAACGCACAAAAATGCTCTTATGTTTTATTCCATAATGGAGTACCAGCATTGCATAAGCGCAAACCCACCATCCGTCTTGGATCTCACAACCTTAAGTGCGAGCCAACTATCAAATTATTAGGGGTCGTTTTTGATTCGTACTTTACCTTTATTCCTCATGTAAATCACTTGCATACTAAAACTGTGGCCTTTACTACTAAGCTCCTTAATTGGTTTAATTTACACTTTCGCGTTTCACCTTCTCATTTGCGTCAAATGTATCACCAAGTCATTCTCCCCTCGATTACATATGCTGCCCCTGCATGGTGGTATCACTGTCCTTTTTCTAGACTAAGAGATCGCGTCCTATCACTACAGCGAATACCACTCCTCGCTCTTACTGGCGCCTACGCTACACGCGAACAGCCGCACTTTGCGTGCTTGCAAATGTTGTTCCGTTGCCTATTCATCTAGACCAGTTATGTGTCGAGTTCAAGCTTTTTACACTCCGGCAACCTATAGTTTATGGCAACGTTACATACAACCCTTCTGAAATACACCCATTGTTCAATCCCTGGGCTGATCATCCCTCAATCAAGTTTAAATTTCATTTTATTAAACTCACCTATCAGGAAGCCATGTTTTGTTCTTCCCAAAGCGCACTGCATATCTATACCGATGGGTCCTTCACACTTCACTCCGCGGGCGCAGCTTTTGTAGTACTTAATTCAACCCAAAACATATTATTTGTTCATCGCCTTTCTTTGCAGCCACCTTCCAGTGCGTATGAAGCGGAACTTATAGCCTTTAATTCTGCAGTTGAATATGCTCTTAACAACCCTCCCACTAAGCCTATTCATTTCTATACAGATTCTCTGTTTCTGCTCTCTGCCATCTCTTCAGTAAATTCGTTTAACCCCACAATTCTTACCATTAAAAAGAACCTGTCGAGCTTATCGTCTCTCGCTCAATGCATGTTATTCCATATCCGGGGCCACTCCGGCATTTATGGCAATGAGTTGGCCGACCAAGCAGCTGGTAGCGCAGGCCAGTACGGCTGTTTACATCCTTCTACTCTTTCAAAACGTTATGTCCGTTCACGCTTACATCGTTCTTCCCTTGTTTTGCGGAGCACATACTGGCGCGAAAATAATGGCGGCACATAATTATTTAATTGGATACCCGATACCCTCAATATACCACGCATTTGTCCGCCCCGTAATGCGATTACAATTCTAATTACAGGGCATGGCAGATTTCCTTTTTATTTTAAAAAAGTACGTCTATCCTCCTGTTCACTTTGTTCCTGTGGCAAGATGTGTAATGACGTCCGTCACTACTTCCAAGACTGCTCTCTTACTGCTCCTTTTGTTTCTCGCCTGAAATCTTTGCTCATCAGATATAACAACGTCAATACACGACGTTGCTTCGGAATCCTGTCGCTTGTGCAATTTTCATTCAAATGGTTCAACACATAAGCAGCACTATACCTGACTATTGTCGCTGACATCATTCTGTTAAGTAAACTATTTGCTTGTTATTTCGCATTCTTTAAATTATACGCCGCAGGGTTTATTTTTCGACGTATCACCTCTGAAAGGTTACCTATGTGTTTTATTTTTCTCTTTATTTCTGTCCTATTCCATTATATATATATCTATATATATATATATATATATATATATATATATATATATATATATATTGTGAGCACTGTGTGGCGCTTCATCTTCCACACTGCTGAACGTGCTGCTTCATCTTCATCCTGCTCCCTCTTGTAGATACCCATCGTCATCGCGGAGTGTGTTTGGCTGCAGTGTGCGACCAAGGCTTCAGGTCTGTAATAAAGCCTGATTCCCCAAGTCCGACCTTCGCGTTGCCTTACACGTGGTGGAGGTGCGCCTTGATTTCCCCGCTGCTTCGTCACCTGCATCCACCTGGAGCTTCGTTCTGGCCGCCGTTTGATCCCGACCACCATCGTCATGACACAAGAGGGCCACTCCGCTATTCCGGCTGCTACCAACTCGACTCCAGCTCCCCTTGCCACTTGGACTGTCAGTAGCCGTCAGCGCGACCCTCAGATGTTCGCCGGTCTCCGCGGCGACGACGCTGATGACTGGCTCGACAGCTACGACCGGGTCAGTGCTTTCAACCGATGGGACGATTCTCTTAAATTAATTAATGTGTCCTTTTATTTGACGGATGTGGCCAAAACGTGGTTTCTAAATCATGAGTCGACGATTCCGGATTGGGCTACCTTTAAACAAAAGTTACGCCAGATTTTCTGCGCTCCTACTGTTCGCACGGAGTCCGCCAAGAAGAAGCTAGAAGCCCGACTTCAGCGGTCCAATGAGACCTATACCTCTTATATCGAAGACGTTCTCGCACTTTGTCGGCGCATAAATGCCACCATGCCAGAGGCCGAGCGGGTTCGGCACGTCCTTAAAGGTATTGGTCCACTCGCCTATAACGCCCTGGCCGTGCAGAACCCAACCACAATTGACGCCATCATATCGACTTGTCAACGCCTTGACGAACTACAGTCAATACGCCTGCAGCCTGATCCCACTTCATTTGGTTTCACTGCCGAAGCTGACCTCCGTGTGCTTATTCGCGAATTAATTCGTGAAGAGCTCTCGGCTCAAGGTAATTTGTGCCGCCCTGCATCTGAGCCACATAATTCAAGTGCCGGCCTGCGTAGCATTGTTAAAGAAGAGCTGGCCTCAATGACCCATTCCCCGCCAACATCGGTCGCTCCTACCATCTGTCAGGTGCCAACGTACGCCCAGATCACGTCCTTGCCGCCCGCAGTTGGAGCACCTACGCCACCGGCGCCTACCACTGCTCATGTCGCTGCATTGGCACCACCTGCCGCCGCGCCGACATACTACCCCAACTGGCGCCCAGCCCGCCCTGTGTGTTATTACTGCGGGTACCGAGGCCATATTTCCCGCTTCTGTCATCGCAGGCTCCAGAATGAACGCCGCGGCTACGAATCATTTGAAGCAGACTACCCTCCTCGCTTTTCCGGCTCTAACCACCGTTCATTCCCTGATTATCCCCGACGTTCATCACCCCCGCCAGAAAGCCCCGCTCCGCCTGCTGGTTACAGGCCTTCAAGACGCCGTTCTCTTTCGCCTTTTCGCCGCTCCACCTCGCCTCTCCGTCAAGCTTCTCTGACGACTCCCCGCCTGTCGGAAAACTGACCACTGCAGTTTTAGGAGGGAAAACTGCACTCTTCGGCCATCCCAAAAATCCTCCGGAACGTCCCTGGAATATTATTTTAGTGCGGGTTGAAGGATTATCTGTTGAGGCTTTGGTTGACACGGGCGCCGCTGTTTCTGTGATACACACTGACTTGTGCTCCCGCTTGCGAAAAGTGAAAACGCCTTATGATGGACCTGAACTCCGCGGAGCTAATGGTGCAATAATTCGGCCTTCTGCAAAGTGTACTGTGCGAGTTTTTGTTGATGGTGTCCGCCACCATGTACAATTTGCCGTGATGTCACCGTGCGCTCACCCAATTATTTTAGGCTGGGATTTTCTGTCTGCCGCATCAGCCAGCATTTCGTGTCGCGACAGGGTCATTTACATGAACGAGAGCGATCCGTCTTCGGAACCTCCCGAGCCCCGTTATCGCCTGCTTGCCGCTACTAACTCAGTGTTGCCCCCTGGATGCGAACAACTTGTCGCGCTTACTTCTACTGACATTGATAACGGAGATGTGCTAATCGTGCCTTCTGATCGCCATCTGACCCGCGGAATCGCGCTACCACCAAGTCTTGTTCGGTTTGAGCATGGCACAGCGCTTGTCGCTGCTTCGAACACTTCCCCAGAGCCCATTGTGCTGACTAAAGGGACATGTTTTCCTTGTGTCCTGGACATTCACCCGGTGTCCCTCACCACCCTTACCGCCCCCTCTTCCTCACCAGCAGCTTCTTCCGATGCTTCTCTCTGTGTTCTCTTTGGCACCATCAATCCTGACCTTCCTGCGACTCACCGCCAAGCTTTGCAGGAATTACTTCGAAAACACCAAGCCTCCTTTGATGTCACTTCTCCGACCTTGGGCCGAACGTCTTCTGCACAGCACCGCATTATTACAGAAGGTACTTCTATTGTTAGCCGCCGCCCTTACCGTGTTTCCTTATCAGAACGTAAAATCATAGAAGATAATGTGAATGATATGCTCCGGCGAGACATTATTCGGCCATCAGCTAGCCCCTGGTCATCTCCGGTCGTCTTGGTCAAAAAAAAAGGATGGGTCCGTGCGTTTTTGCGTTGATTACCGCGCACTTAACAAAGTCACTCGAAAAGATGTTTACCCTATGCCACGAATTGACGACTCCCTCGACTGTCTTCAGGGCGCCGAATATTTCTCCACTTTGGATTTGCGTTCCGGTTACTGGCAGATACCGATGCACGAAGCCGACAAAGAAAAAACCGCATTCGCTACTCCCGATGGGCTTTACGAATTCAATGTCATGCCTTTTGGACTTTGTAATGCCCCCGCTACGTTTGAGCGCATGATTGACACTGTTCTTAGAGGACTTAAGTGGAAAACATGCTTGTGCTACCTAGACGACATAGTTATTTTCTCTGCGACTTTTTCTGATCATTTATGCCGCCTTGATCAAGTATTAACGTGCCTGGCATCCGCCGGTCTCCAGCTGAACACAAAAAAGTGTAATTTCGCCAAGAAAGAAATCAAGATCCTGGGCCACCTCGTCAGCCGCGATGGCATTCGACCCGACCCTGACAAGCTTGCTGCAGTTTTGAACTTTGCACGCCCTCAGCGCACTAAGGAACTACGCAGTTTCCTTGGCCTGTCTTCGTACTTTCGCCGTTTCATTCCAAATTTCGCTACCATTGCTGCACCGCTCCACCGCCTCCTTACAGACCGTACTACTTTCAATTGGTCCGAAGAATGCGAAAAAGCTTTCCAAACCCTAAAGAATGCCCTCACTTCGGACCCTGTTCTCGCTCACTTCGACGACACTGCTGCCACCATTCTTCACACCGATGCCAGCAGCCTCGGTATCGGCGCCGTACTTCTGCAACGTGATACAGCTTCTCGGGAAAAGGTAATTGCGTTTGCCAGTCGAACTCTAACAATAGCGGAACGCAACTACACCATCACTGAGCAAGAGTGCCTAGCCGTCGTTTGGGCAGTTCAGAAATTCCGCCCCTACCTTTACGGCCGCCATTTCACGATCGTTACCGATCACCACGCTCTGTGCTGGTTATCAACCCTCAAAAATTTGACTGGACGCCTGGGCCGTTGGATTCTGCGTTTGCAGGAGTACCACTTTGATGTCGTATTCAAATCGGGACGCAAACATCGAGATGCCGATGCTCTTTCCCGCTGCCCGCTCTCAGATTCACCACCTAGTGCTTCCTCGAGCCTTCCTGTGTGCACCCTCGACGTCCCAATGTCGTCCAGAGCCCCAACCTTAACCTGTGCTACTCTTGCCGCTGCTCCAGATCGCTACGCCATTATTTCAAACCAGCGAGCAGATCCCTACTGTATTTCCCTAATCGACCTTCTCACCGGTGCTTCTCACCCTCCTACCGCTAGGATGCGCAGGCAACTCCAAAAGTTCAAACTTGACAACGGCGTGCTCTCCCGTTATATTTATTGCTCCGAAGGCACCCGTTGGGTCCCCGTTATTCCGAAAGCGCTTCGCATCCGTATCCTGGCGGCTTTCCACGATGATGCTACAGCCGGTCACTTAGGCTTTCATAAAACTTACCACCGCGTGAAAGCCCGTTTCTTCTGGCCAGGCCTCGCCTCAAGTGTGGCAAAATACGTCGCCTCTTGTCTGCCATGTCAGCGCCGCAAACGGCCCACTTCTCCTCCTGCTGGCCTACTACAGCCGCTACCTTGCCCTGCTACTCCCTTTACCGTTGTTGGCATAGACTTATACGGGCCACTTCCATTGTCCGCACGAGGTAATCGCTGGATCGTCACCGCCGTCGACCACCTAACACGCTACGCTGAGACCGCTTCCCTGCCTAATGGCTCAGCACATGAGGTCGCGACCTTCTTTTTGGAATCGCTCGTACTGCGCCATGGGGCCCCTCAAGTGCTTCTCAGCGATCGTGGTCGGACATTTCTGTCGAAGATTGTAGCCGAAGTTATTGAGGCCTCAACCACACATCACAAATTGACCTCCAGCTATCACCCACAGACCAATGGGTTGACTGAGCGGTTCCACCGCACGCTTTCTGACATGTTGTCTATGTATGTCGACCAGGACCACCGAAACTGGGACGTAATACTTCCTTTTGTTACGTTCGCCTACAATACGGCTGTACAGCGGACCACAGGTTACACCCCGTTTTTCCTCGTCTACGGCCGTTCTCCCGCTACCTTTCTTGACGCCTCTTTTCTTTCTACACATGCCAGTTCCTCATCCTCTCTTCCTGACCAGTTCCTTTCCCGAGTGGCCAAATCACGCCGGCTTGCTCGCGTCAACACGGAAGCTAGCCAGGAAGACCGCAAGTACCGCTATGATGCAACCCATCGCCAAGTTTCGTTCCGTCCCGGCGACGAGGTGTTACTTTGGACCCCATTACGCACTCCTGGCCTTTGTGACAAGTTACAGCACCGTTACATTGGTCCTTACACAGTTGTTGCAAAAACCTCCCCGGTCAACTATCGCGTCTCCCCTGTTTACCCTCCTCCGGACTGTCGTTACCGTGGCACTGAAGTTGTCCACGTTTCACGTATGAAACCTTTTATTCGGCGCAATCCTGCGGACTAATTGCGGCCAGGTTGGCCGCTTGAACTGCGCGGGCGAAATAGTGTGAGCACTGTGTGGCGCTTCATCTTCCACACTGCTGAACGTGCTGCTTCATCTTCATCCTGCTCCCTCTTGTAGATACCCATCGTCATCGCGGAGTGTGTTTGGCTGCAGTGTGCGACCAAGGCTTCAGGTCTGTAATAAAGCCTGATTCCCCAAGTCCGACCTTCGCGTTGCCTTACAATATATATATATATATATATATATATATATATATATATATATATATATATATATATATATATATATATATATATATATATATATATATATATATATATATATATCTTCTTTTCGAAACATGCGTTCCAATTATGTACGGAATCATTTAGAGTTGATTTCCTTTTCTTTTCTCTCTAATATTTTCCTTGAATCCTTTGTTTTTCTTGTCAGGTACCCTTTATTTCTCTCTTTTTTTTCTGGCTGCCTTATTACTTGAGTTCATTCTTGACCGTTTCCTGTTGTGGCGTGTACGCTGCTGCTGCCAACAGTCCATCATTGGCTCTACAAGCACCAGTGGATTTCCGTTAGATCCGTACTGTACTTGAGACGGGATAAGGGACTCCTCGGAGTTTCCTGCCGACCTCCATCCACGCTCAGTACAGAGGAGGAAGATTGCTCTTCCTTTCTGCCTGTCTGATTAGAACACGCCCACTTGCCTGCATGGAGGCGCCTGTAGTGCGCAGGTCACTTATGCCTACTGGATCACGTTTCTATAGGGTGTTGCACAATTAGAGGCGCGATGTAGAATGCTTCTCCCAGCTAAACCGCGGAATCCTCGCAGTTCAAATTTTGCACAGAAATGGTATTTTGTTGCTAGTATTTTTTAATACCAAATATGTTTGGGGTACTTACCTGATGCGATCAAAAGAAGTCAGATGTTCCCATCTTATGCGGCGGCGACAACGCCAGACCAGCCACTGCCCCAACGATGGTACTGGTGGCGCCACCTCATGCTGCTTACAACAACTCAAACCATCTGCCAAGACACTCGCCCGCTCTTTTTTCTGCTACAGAGTTGTTGTAAGCAGCATGAGGTGGTATTTCGTCGTGGCGTGCCCTTCGATGCCGCCAACTTTCCATCTTGGTTTTTACAAGCACCAGCGGACGACCTGCTGATCCTGTGCTTGAGCCTGACGGTGGTGGGGGCGAGGGTCTCGTCGGAGGGTCCTGAAGACCCCCTACCACGCTCTGCACAAGGGAGGGCTCCGTGCTCCTGTGTTGAGCCGAGTGCTTAAGGCATGCCTTTCAGTTTTCCTGGATGTGCCCGTGACTGCAGGCACTCTTGCCTACAGAGCCAGGTCCGTATGGGCAGCATGCATACTGCTATGAAATGAATGGAG